>NC_139401.1:3397500-3997500 GCF_054392235.1 Sus scrofa | reverse complement strand
GGTGTATATGAGAGTAGATCATGGAGGACTTCCCAGGGTGGCACAGCAGGTTAAGAATTTCATCCCTGGCCTGGGAACTTCCATTTGCCATGGATGCGGCCCAAAAGAAAAAAAAAAAAAAAATCATGGGTAGATGATGGAGCCAAGGGCAAAGCTGGCATGAAGTTTTAGGATGAAATTCTTTTTTTTTTTTTTTTTTTTTTAAAGATCTTTGTTTTTTTCTTTTTTTCTTTTTACAGCCACCCTGTGGCATAGGGAAGCTCCCAGGCTTGGGATCGAACTGGAGCTGCAGCTGCAGGTCTACACCCCAGCTACAGCAGTGTGGGATCCAAGTCACATCTGTGACCTGTGCCACAGCTTGCGCAACACCGGATCCTTAACGCACTGAGCGGGGCCAGGGATCAAACCCACATCCTCATGGTCACGGTGTGAGGTTGTTAACCTGCTGAGCCACAGCGGGAGCTCCAGGATGAAATCCTCGAACGTGCCTTCGTGTAGATACACAGATAGCTTGTCTTTCCTTTGAGTCCAGCTCCCCGTGAGTGTCGCAGGGTTCCCGTGGCACCTGCTTCTGTGGAGCGGACGCTCCTGGCCGGTCGGCGGAGGCGGAAGGATTCTGTTGGGTGGGAGACAGAGATATAAGCGTTTCCGGGAGCCCTTTGCACACCCCGGGGTCTCAGAAGCGCCTTCTCTGGGCTCCTTCCTTCAGGCAGGACCGCTTCGTGCTCACCGATGCGTGTTTTCCCCCCTCTCCCCGCTCCTTAACCCGCCGCTGACACGCCTTTCCCGCCACGGGGTTCCGTCACGCCAGCCCGCCAGCAGCACGGCGTGTCCTCTTGCGCCTAAATAGGGGGACAGCCAAACGACACGCTCTTCTCCCCGCCCCACTGCTGAATGCGGGTTCGTGCCCGCCGATGAAATCCTCCCACTGCCTGTGCCCGGACGGGGCCGCAGCCAGGGCAGGAGGACAGCTGGCTCTTCCGCCCTCCTACCCAGGGCTTCCGTGACCTCGCCGATGCTCTCACCGGTCCTGTGTCTGTGCTCGGGCCCCCGCGGGCAGCCCGGGAACCGAGGGATCCTTTAGGGAAAAAGGCTGCTTGACGCCGCGCGGGCACAGCTGCTCCTGCCTGTCCCGAGAGGCTTCCGTTTGTCCAGGGGGCCAGCCTCGTCTCCCTGCACGCGCTCAAGTCCTTTCGATTTTTAGGCCTCGTGGTGCTCTTCTTCTGCCTTTTTTTTTTCTCTCTCTCTCTTCCTGCTCTCTCTTCTCTGGAGTATACTTGTGTATTGGTTTCCTGGGGTGGCAGTAACAGGACCCCAAGTGGAGGGCCTTAAAACGACGGGCACCCACCCTCCCCCATCCTGGAGAACAGGTGTCTGAGGTCAAGGGGTCCCAGGGCCGCGCTCCCTCCAGAGGCTCCAGGGGAGGGTCCTTCCTGCCTCTTCCAGCTTCTGGGGGCTCCAGGCGGCCCTGGGCTGGTGGCTGCCTCCCTCCCGTCTCTGCCTCCATCTTCCTGTGGTTTCTCCTCTGTGTCTGGGTCTCCTCTTGTGTCTCTTAGGAGGATACTGTCCTTGGAGGGAGGGCCCCCCCGCATCCAGGAGGACCCCCCTCTCAGACCCCTCACTTCCTCACACCTGCATTGAGTCTGTTTCCAGATAAGGTCCATTCAAGGTAGTTGAGGCGAGAACATGGCTCCAGCTTTGTGGAATTCCCACCATTCCACTGGCTCGTCTCCCTTTCCCTTAAAAAACCCTCAGGAATTGATTTGGCATCATCATCACTCTCATTGTCACCATCCACGCCTGCAGCCTGCAGACCTTCCTGGGACAGGGAGCAAACCCAAGCCACGGCGGTGACAACTCCAGACCCTTAACCTCTGGGCCATCGGGGAACTTCCCAGGCATTCGATTTGGTCACCGAGGTTGCCCCTCGTCCATCTGAGTGTCATTGGAAAACTCCGTAGGGTGTTCCCATTGCTTATTCCACTGAGGTAGCAGGTCTGGTTCTGAAGAAACTGATGGAGGTTGTGATTTTGAGTCGAAGGTCTCTCTGTCTCGGGCACGATGAGGAAAGTATACCTTTGTATCCAGGGACGCATATTTAGTGTGTATTTAGTGGTTAACTTCTAGAGCTTCTTGCATTGGTCTTTGCAGTTTAAGTATATTTCTTCTTTAGCTTATGTCACTTTTTTTCCCCTTCCCCGCAGATATTAAAAGAGATAGTTCTGTTGGGTTGGGAAGTTTGCATTGCGGCTCAGCAGGTTAAGAACCTGACGTAGTGGCTCTGAGGATGCGGGTTCGATCTCTGGCCTTCCTCAGTGGCTTAAGGATCCAGCTTTGATGCAGATGCAGCATAGATCACAGATGTGGTTTGGATCCAGTGTTGCTGTGGCTGTGGTGTAGACTTGCGGCTGCAGCATTGATTCAACCCTTCACCTGGGAACTTTCATCTGCCGCAGGCGTGGCCCTAAAAAGACAAAAATGAAAAAGACAGGTCTCTAGGTTTCCATACCTGAACTACAGCCTTCGCCGTGGTAACCACGCTGCAGATGCTACATAAGTGGATGGCGTGGCCGTGTGCCAATAAAACTTTATTGACACAAACAGGCTAAGGGCCGTCCTTTGCCCAGCCTCTAGGCTAGGTCTTTGGGCCCAAAGCTGCAAGCTAGGCACCAGCCACCACATGTAGGACATAAATAGGTGCATTGACTTCCTGTGGAGATTCAGATGTTGCCTTCTTTAACGTTAGAGACTTCTTGAGCCATAAAATATGGGCCAGAGTAAGCCAGCCTCTTCCTGTTAGCCTGTGTGTATATTTAGGGAGCATCTATTGGTTGACACGCAGTCCTTAAAGCAGGAAGCCTGCAAAGATGTCCACTCATGTTCTGCTGGCGGGGGGGAGGGGGGACGTTTCCTGTGGCCCCCAAGTGACCACCCCCTTGGTCCCGTGGTCTCATGGTCATTGCTTTTTCTTGGCGGGCTCATCCTCCTCGTGGGGCGACCGTGCCTGACGTTCCGCCTCTTGGAATCAAGCCCTTGCCGCCGGTCCCCAGCGAGCCAGGACCCCGGGGCCCAAGGCAACGCCTCCCGTGCAGCACATGCTGCTCGCCCGCCTCCAGCCGCCAGAACCTTCGTGACGACGCGGGATTTTGTGCCCTTGCCACTAAAAATAGCTGTTTGTGCTTCTCATAGGTTCCCTCCGTTTTTTGACGACAACGCGTTTGGCATTTATCAAAAAATTCTTGCGGGCAAGATCGATTTCCCCAGACATTTGGATTTCAGTGTCAAGTAAGTAAACCCTTGGCCTCGTTCCGCATGTTTCTTTGGAAAGCGGCTCGGGGAAGCCCAGGCAAGGCACCTGCCGGGCCGGGTACCATCCTGGGCTGGGCTGCAGCTTCTCGGCACTGTCGTTTTATGCCATCACGGACTCTGCGGGCGTGGGACGTCACCTCTGCATGGCTCTCGGCCCTGCGTTCTACCTCAGGAGGTAAATGGGATGTATAGCCAGCAAATAAGAGCATGTGTTATCATATTTAATGAGACAGCCGTTTGATTTTTTTGGACACAACGGCTCCCCTCTCCTTTCCCGGCGAGGGTTGAGGTTGGCACCCCCAGTGTGGATGGCTGGAGGAGCGTTGGTCTTTCCTCTCGGGCCGAAATGATGGTCACCCCTGAAAACGTTGAGTTCCGACCTTCTTGCTTCCCGAACGTCCACGGTGCTTCAGTCTTAGTTGGGGAGGCGTTTGTGTGGCCATGCGGGGGAAAACACCTTCATTTTTTAAAACATCGGCATGCTTTCGGAGTTCTTGCTGTGCTACAGTGGATGAAGCAGCCGACTGCAGCAGCTCAGGGCACTGCGGAGCCACGGGTTCGATCCCCAGCCCGGGCGTGGTGGATGAAAGGATCCAGCATTGCTGCAGCGGCAGCTCAGATTCAGTCCTTGGTCTGGGAACGTCCATGTGCTGCTGGTGTGGCCATAAAATGAAAACGAAAAGCAAAACGACCTGGCTCAGTGGGGCCAACTTTTAGCCGATAAAATGAGCCCTACGTTCTAGTTGTCTTACTTTATCTCCCAGGTAAATAAGTGTGTTTTTTTTTTTTTTTTTTTAAATCTCAGGTGGACTGATGGAGACCCTCAGATGATCACAATCCACTGATCGTCAGAGGGACCTAATTGTGTTGGGTTGAAAACTCAACTGTGCTCTCTTTTTCTGGCTACATTTTTTTTTTTTTTTTAAATCGGCTGCCCCTGTAGCATAAAGACGTTCCCAGGCTAGGAGTCGCATCAGAACTGCAGCTGCAGGTCTACACCACAGCCACAGCAGTGCAGGATCCCAGGTGCACCTGTGACCTAGGCTGCAGCTTGTGGCAACATTGGATCCTTAACCCTGTGAGGGAGGCCAGGGATCGAACCCATATCCTCATGGATGCTATGTTGGCTTCTTAACCTGTTGAGCCACAATGCGAACTCCATGGCTACATTTTTTTTAACACACCCGTGGAAATTGCATTCAGAAAACCACTTGTTCAGCTCCTGGGCCCCCTGGCTGCATCCAGGTTTTGTTTTGTTGCGGTCAGTGTGTTGACCCGCCGTAGACTGGAGCTGGCGTTGTGATGCCTCCTCCAGGCGGGTTTGGAAAGATTTTGGCAAAACGTGGAGGCTCCAGGGAGACATGTGCCATCCCGAAGGGACCGTCTGTCCCATGAGTGGTCGGACAGTCAGCTGACGAGGGGAGTACAGCCTCACAGGAACTCTCCCCGATAGCGTGGAAGAACCTAGATGGGAAAAGGGTCTGGAAAGGAGCAGACGGACGTCCATGAGTCACTGACGCATTTTGCTGCAGACCTGAAACGAACGCAACGTTCTATGTCAGGGCTACACCCGTAAAATTGATTTCTTTCTTTTTCAAAATGTCTATTCGCAAAGAACAGACTGGTGGTTGTTGAGGGGGAGGGGGAGGGCGTGGGCTGGACGCGGAGTTAGAGGTCCGTAGATGCCAACTGGGACGTTGAGAATGGATCAGCCGTGAGGTCCTGCTGTCCCGCACAGGGAACTCTGTCCAGTCTCTTGGGATGGACCAGGATGGACGAGAGTGTGAGAAAGGGAATCTATATATATATATATATGTATGCCTGGGTCACTCTGCTGTATAGCAGGAAAGGACACAACACGGGACAGCAACTGTAACAGAAAATATTTTTAAAAATAAAAATAAAAAAATATTTTTTAAAAAGTCTGTTGCTCTAGAAGGAAACGAAGACCACTGGCTTTTTCTCCCAGGCCCCTGATCCCATCATTGTTGGCTGGTAATTATTATTATTTGGCCAAGTCTGCAGAATGTGGAAGTTCCTGGGCCAGGGATCAAACCCGAGCCTCAGCAGTGACAACACTGGTCCTTAACCATTAAGCCACAGGGGAACTCCTTAAGCATTATTCATTTATTTATTTATTTTTGTTCTTTTTTTTTTTTTCTTTCTTTCCCCTTAGGGCCGCACCCACAGCATATGGAGTTTCCCAGGCTAGGGATCCAATCGGAGCTACAGCTGCTGGCCTACCCCACAGCCACAGCAACGCAAGATCCGAGCCACATCTGTGACCTATACCACAGCTCACGGCAACACTGGATCCCCAACCCATGGAGCGAGGCCAGGGATCGAACCTGCATCCGTATGAATCCTAGTTGGGTTTGTTTCCACTGTGCCACAATGGGAACTCCTCAGAAAGAAAAAATAAATAAATAAAATTGAATTGTAGATGTGTTAGCGATTTACCAATGATTGGATCCAATTAATTTTCTTGTCCATATGCACCTCCTTGTTGTAGGCAACACAGCAGGTGGTCAGATTGAATCCACTTTCTCTTCCGAAGAAGGGCTTAAATTTTTCCGGGAGCCACTTCCCCAAGTCAAGAGGGCACCTACAGATCCTAGGTTATGTATTTGCTCGTGTTAATATCTATTTTTTAATGGCTAAAATAGTAAATTTTACTTATAGTGTAGCATCATTTTTAAAATCCATTTCATTTTGGAGTTCCTGGAGAACCTGACTTGTATCCATGAGGATGCGGGTTCAATCCCTGGCCTCTCGCAGTGGCTTAAGGATGAAGCGTTGCCATGAGCCGTGGTATAGGTCGCAGAGTTGGCTTGGATCCCGTGTTGCTGTGGCGGTGGTGTAGGCTGGCTGCTGCAGCTCCAATTGGATCTCTAGCCTGGGAACTTCCATATGCTGTAGATGCAGCCCTAAGAAGACCAAAAAAAAAAAAAAAATCTATTTTGTTTTACTGAAGTATAGTTGATTCACGCTGTAGGCGAGTCTCAGCTGTACAGCTCAGTGACTCAGTTATACACAGATTTGTTCTTGTCCATATGCAGTCGAGGTCCCTGTGCTGGACAGTGAGTCCTTGTTTAGTTTATAGATAGTGGTGTGTCTCTCTGAATCTCCCGTAATTCCTGATGTATCCTGTCTCCCACCTTTCCCCGTTGGTAACCCTGAGTTAGTTCTCTCTGTCTGTGCATGCGATGCTGCATGTATTTTTTTTTTTTTTTAATGTTTGAATTTATTTTCTTGAGGTAGAGTTGATGTCCAGTGTTGTCTCAGTTTCAGGTGTACAGCAAAGGGACTCGGTGATCCACAAACATAGTCTTGCTCGTGATGGGGTAACACAGGAAACCGAATAGAAATTCCCGGTGCGGGGCAGCAGGACCTCACAGCTCATCCATCCTAAATGTCCTAGTTTGCATCTACCAACCCCACCTTCCCCATCCATCCCACTCCCCCTGCCCTCGACAGCCACACGTCTGTTCTCCATGAATGCTCATTTTTAAAAAAAAAATAGATACATTTTACTGGTGTACTGTGGACTCAGAAGGTTGTGTTAGTTTCAGGTGTAGAGCAAGATGAACCCGTGATATGTGGACGGCTGTCTGTGCCTTTCCAGCGCCTTTTCCCATCTGGGTTATGACACGCTTAGGGGAAGGCGAGCACGGCCACGCAAGGATCCCAGAACTCACTAGACCCCCCAGGGCAAACCATCACCGTCGCTTTGGGTGAAAGCACATGTCTTATGTTTTATCATCGAGCTGGGTGGCCCGATGGGTGTGTTTGAAACGAGCCTCCCGGCCCCCAGGGCGGGCCTGTTTCCTCCTGTTCCTGTTCCAAGGCTGTGCTTCTCCGCCGTGATGTCATCACCCTCTCACCCTTAGCTGGGTCCCTGGGTGCTGGCTGCTCCAAGTCACATCAATTATCGCAGAAGGGACGTGCTCGAACACGTCCAGCCATTGGGAAGTCTGAACCCACGAGCCAGTGTCCCGGGCGCCCTGTGGACTCTCTCGCTGCCGTGTTTGTGTGGGTCCATCTCAACGCGTCTGTGTATCTGTCTCCCCCCCAAACAGAGACCTCATTAGGAAGCTGCTTGTCGTCGACAGAACCAGGCGGCTGGGGAACATGAAGGTGAGTGTGTCTGTGTGTCCTACGCTGTGCTCGTGATGAGGGCCCATCGTCTGAGTTCAGACGTGACAGCAAAGGCAGAACCTTTGTCGTCGATCATCGGCCACGTTTCAAATCCACATTTCCACAGAAGGAGCCTGGGGCCGAGGAGCCAGCGACTCAACAGTGATCGATAGGGGACTCATCCTTCTTTAATTTACTTTTGTGTTTTGAAAGAGTCTTACTGAGGTAGAATTCCCACACCATCCAAATGACCCATTTAATGTGGACAGTTCGATGGCTGGTAATGGATTTGCCGAACTGTGCGGCTCTCAGCCATGGTTCGTTTGAAGAACACGTTCATTCTCTTCCAAAGAAACACGCATTTTGTAACTGTCACCTCCTTGTCCTTCTTGCTCTTCTGGCACTAGGCCAGAGAAAGTAGCCTGCGTTCTATCAGTGATCCTATTCTTTGCTTCCATAAAACATGGAATCATGTAAAACACGTTCTCTTTGGCTTCTCCCCCTGAGCATCGTGGATTCAAGGTTCGTCCACATGGCAGCCTGTGTCAGAGCTTCACTCCTTTTCTTGGCTGGGTCATAGGCCATGGTGTGCATGGACCCCATGCTCTTTATCCATCCATTATCCATCCTTCCATTCATCTACCTGTCCATCCATCCATCATCCATCCATCATCCACCCATCCATCCATCATCCATCCATCCATCCCTCCATCCATCTCCCCATCATCCATCTATCATCCATCCATCCATCATCCATCCATCCATCCATCCATCCATCTCCCCATCATCCATCCATCATCCATCCATCCACCCACCCATCCATCCATCATCCATCCATCATCCATCCATCCATCATCCATCCATCCATCCATCCATCCATCCATCCATCCATCCATCATCCATCTATCCATCCTTCCATCCATCCATCATCCATCCATCTATCCATCCATCCTTCCATCCATCTCCCCATCATCCATCCATCCATCCATCATCCATTCACCATCCATCCATCATCCATCCATCCATCCATCCACCATCCATCCATCCATCTATCCATCCATCCACCATCCATCCATCATCCATCCATCTATCCATCCATCCACCATCCATCCATCATCCATCCATCTATCCATCCATCCATCATCCATCCATCCATCCATCCATCATCCATCCATCCATCCTTCCATCCATCTCCCCATCATCCATCCATCATCCATCCATCCATCCATCCATCCTTCCATCCATCTCCCCATCATCCATCCATCCATCCATCCATCATCCATCCATCATCCATCCATCCATCCATCCATCATCCATCCATCCATCCATCATCCATCCATCCATCCATCCATCCATCTCCCCATCATCCATCCATCATCCATCCATCCACCCACCCATCCATCCATCATCCATCCATCATCCATCCATCCATCATCCATCCATCATCCATCCATCCATCCATCCATCCATCCATCATCCATCTATCCATCCTTCCATCCATCCACCATCCATCCATCATCCATCCATCTAGCCATCCATCCTTCCATCCATCTCCCCATCATCCATCCATCCATCCATCATCCATTCACCATCCATCCATCATCCATCCATCCATCCATCCACCATCCACCATCCATCCATCCATCTATCCATCCATCCACCATCCATCCATCATCCATCCATCTATCCATCCATCCACCATCCATCCATCATCCATCCATCTATCCATCCATCCATCATCCATCCATCCATCCATCCATCATCCATCCATCCATCCTTCCATCCATCTCCCCATCATCCATCCATCATCCATCCATCCATCCATCCATCCTTCCATCCATCTCCCCATCATCCATCCATCCATCCATCCATCATCCATCCATCATCCATCCATCCATCCATCCATCATCCATCCATCTATCCATCATCCATCCATCCATCATCCATCCATCCTTCCATCCATCTCCCCATCATCCATCCATCCATCATCCATCCATCCATCATCCATCCATCTATCCATCCATCCACCATCCATCCATCATCCATCCATCTATCCATCCATCCATCATCCATCCATCCATCCATCCATCATCCATCCATCCATCCTTCCATCCATCTCCCCATCATCCATCCATCATCCATCCATCCATCCATCCATCCTTCCATCCATCTCCCCATCATCCATCCATCCATCCATCCATCATCCATCCATCATCCATCCATCCATCCATCCATCATCCATCCATCTATCCATCATCCATCCATCCATCATCCATCCATCCTTCCATCCATCTCCCCATCATCCATCCATCCACCATCCATCCATCCATCATCCATCCATCTATCCATCATCCATCCATCCATTATCCATCCATCCATCCATCCATCTATCCATCATCCGTCCATTCACCATCCATCCATCCATCCATGGATTGTTTCCACCTTTTGGGCTATTGTGAATTGTGCTGCTGTGAATATGCAGGTGCAGGTTTGTATGTGAATTAATCAGAATTTTAGAAGATGAACTTCGTGTGTGATTTTTCTCCATCTTACCATCTGGAGGGAACTACAGGTCAGGGATTCAGCTGTGTAAATGGTGTGATGTCCTAGATTCAGTTTTGGCTCCACTGAATTTGAGACAATCCAGCAACATCTTCTCAGCTGTTTCCAGCTCTGAATGTCCTTGGGTAAACTTAAGATGTGCACCAGTGCCTTGACCCTTCGGTGGCCGTCTTAAGGGACCAAGTAGACCTGCATGTGAGACTTGAACCCCACACATCTCTCAGGGCCCACTGTTTATGTGGTGTGTTCATCTCCTGGGGCAGCTGTGACAAAGGAGCACAAAGTGGAGGCTAAAAACCACAGAAACCCGCCTTCCCCCGTCCCAGACGTCTGAGGTCAAGGGGTCCCAGGGCCGCGCTCCCTGCAGAGGCTCCAGGGGAAGGTCTTTCCTGCCTCTTGCAGCTTCTGGGGGCTCTAGGCGGCCCTGGGCTGGTGGCCGCCTCCCTCCCATCTCTGCCTCTGTCTTCCTGTGGCTTCTCCTCTGTGTCTGTGTCTCCTCTTGTGTCTCTTAGGAGGACACTGTCCTTGGAGGGAGGGCCCCCCTCATCCAGGAGGACCTCCTCTCAGACCCTTCCCATGGCTTTTTCTCTGTGTCAGTGTCTCCTCTTCTGTCTCTTAGGAGGACACTTGCTGGTGGATTAAGAGTCCACTTCCAATGACTGCATCTTGTTTACATCTACAGAAACCCTGTTTTCCAAACAAAGTCACATTCACACGTCTGGCGGGGGTTAGGGTCAGGACTTCTTCAGGACCTGTCGGGCAGGGGGGAGTCTGCCCGCCGGCTGTCGGTGCCCCAGCTGGAGATGAACTCGATAGACCTTCACACACCGGGTTAATTGGGAGGCAGTGTGGGGTAGTTGTTACCGTCTCTGAAAGCTGAACATCCTGGGTTTGAGCTGTAGTCACATGACTTGCTTGCCAGGCCATACTGAGCAGGTGACATCACTTCATGAACCTCCATTTATATGTTTATAAAATGAGCATAATTTTTTTTTTTTTGGTCTTTTTGTCTTTTCTAGAGCCGTTCCCACGGCATATGGATGTTCCCAGGCTAGGGGTCGAATCAGAGCTGTAGCTGCCAGCCTACACCACAGCCACAGCAATGTGGGATCCAAGCCGTGTCTATGACCTACACCTCAGCTCATGGCAACGCCGGATCCTTCACCCCCTGAGCAAGGACGGAGATCGAACCCGCAACCTCATGGTTCCTAGTCGGATTTGTTAACCCCTGAGCCACGACGGGAACTCCCCAAAATGAGCATAATTTTATCAGAAGAAAATTGTCAGGACGAAAGCAGGTGACAGACTCAGACCTTACCCGTAAGTCCGTCTGATTTTCTGTCCAGCGGCTGAACCGTCGTTAAACGTTGGTCTCTGTGGTCCAGAGAGCTGTGCCCGTGGACGTCATGGCTGCATTTCTTGCTGTGACGAAGGAAAGCAAGCAAAACCCGCATGCGTTCGTGCACGGTTTTCCCGCATAGCCTCCTCTCCAGGGCCACAGACGCCCCGTGTTGCCCGCTCTTGCGCGTTTGCTGCGCTCTGGGTGGCATATCCTGTAGACTTTCTTGGGCGGCTTTTCTCTCCTGTCCTGTGGGTGTTCTCGTCACTGACGGTGTCACGTGCTTCTGTTGAAGAACGGGGCCGAGGACGTCAAGCGGCACCGGTGGTTCCGGACGGTGGACTGGCAGACTGTGCCGGAGCGGAAGCTGAAGGTACAACCCGCGTGCGTGCGTCTCCTTTCTCCCTGGGCCCTGGGAGCAAGAGGCGGGTTCCGCCGCGTGCCCTGCCTCCTTGGGATGCAGAAGAGGGTTGGTTCCGTCCAACCCGCCACCCCACGTCGTCCCTAAGCCAGGTTCCCTGTTCACGGGGCACCTTAGCCAGAGACTCTCCTAAGTCCCCTGGCTCGTGCCGTGCTCTGCGGCTTCGATGGGGCTTCGGCTTTGCTTTTGTCACAGGGGGGGAACACAGCTAGGACGCGCGCCTCCTGGTCTCTCTTGGGGACCCCGCCTAAGGTGCGTTCATCCGTGGACTGGCCCCGTTTGGTGATGGGAGTTGTCTGCTGGGCGTGTCAGGTGGGAATCCCACGGATCAGGCTTCCTGGCGTGGTTATTGCCGGGTCACCTTGGGAACGTGGCATCTCGGCCCTGCGCTTCCCCGGGGTTTCTGAGACGCTGACCATTCAGTGCCGTTTACATTTTGATGGACAGGATTCTCACATCACTGGGCCCCCCAGAGTCTTGTCGTGAAGCATCCAGGGACAGGAGCCATCCTGCAGGGCAGGGAGGGAAGTGGTACTGGCCACATGCATTGAAGGTTCTTGACAAAGCATGGCAGTTTTATAGGATTAGAGAAAACTGGCCGGGAGTTCCCTGGTGGCTCAGTGGGTTAAGGACCTGGCATTGTCACTGTTGTGGCTCGGGTTCTGTCCCTGGCCTGGGAACTCATGCATGCCAAGAGCATGGCCAAAAAAAGAGAGAGGAGGGGAAAAAAAGGTTGGTATCTATGTGCATTACAGAATCAGAATCGGCTGCAAGAATCAGCAAACTGCAACCCTTGGGCCACATCTGGCCCCTTGCTTGTTTTTATAAATAAAGTTTTATCGAGACATGGCCACATCCATTTATTTACTGATGGTTGATGACTGCTCTCCCCCTGCAGCAGTGAATAGGCACAACAGAAGCTGTATGGCCTGAAAAGCAGTATTTTACCCCCTGGCCTTTTGTAGGAAAATTTTGCTGACCCCTCTTCTCAATTCCAGCAGCTTCCTTTTCTCCACGTAGGATTGAGGCTTGGCATCGGAGCTATGAAAACCTGAGTGGGGGGGCTCTATTCTGTCTTTCTGGAATTGTCCAGCGTGTGGTCAGAGAACCAGCCACATCAGCGTTGCCCAGACCGGGCAGGCCTGGGGGTCTGCATGGACCAAGCAGCCGGGGTGCTTCTTTAGAACTGAGGAAGCAAGTGCTGGGCCGCAGGTCCCTTCTCTTCTCCCCTAATTCTTCCCACGGCCTCCCAAGCCCTCAGCGGCCTGAGGGTGGGCACCCCATTCGCAGTATCTTCACTCCAGGCGCTTCCTGTTCATAAGCAAGGGAAAAAACGGCTCTGCTGTTTCCCCGATTGTTTCCCTCGTTGTAGACGTGGATACATGGGTAGACCTCAGACATGCGGAGGGTTCGGTTTCAGACCACCCGCTAGAGCCAGTCTCACACATTCTCTGGGGCTTCCCGGGGTGTCTGCAAGTGATTTGAACCACCCGTGAGTGTGCTGAGCATGCAGGCACCTTATATCTGAAGCAACAACGTCCAAACTGAAAATCCAGGATGGGGGTGTGCGTTGTGGCGGAGTGGATGAAGAACCCTACTGGTATCTGTGAGGATGCGAGTTCGAGCCCTGGCCCCGCCCAGTGGGTTACGGATCTGGTGTTGCTGTGGCTGTGGTGTAGACCAGCATCTGTAGCTCTGATTCGATTCTTAGCCTGGGAACTTATACGTATACATCAGCCGCAGCCCTAAAAAGCACATACACACATAGATATGTGTATACGTGTACACACACACACACACACACACACACACAGACAAAAAAGGCGTTCCCTGGGGGCTCTGTGAGTTAAGGATCTGGCATGGTCTCTGCTGTGGCTCTGGGTACTGCTATGGCTCGGGTTTGATCCTTGAACTTGAAAACTTCCACCTGCTGCAGGTGTGTCAAAAGAAACCAAACCAAACCCAAAAAATGCAGTTAGATCATTTTAATGGTAGTGTCAGGGAGCACAGGTCACTGATCAACATAACAGATAAAATCATCCTGAAACCGCTGGAAATAACGGCGAGCAGGATCAAAATGTGACCTGGAGAGACGAGGCGCGCCCAGGCCTTTGGAAAAATGACGCCGGGAGGCTTGATGGCTGGAGGGTCGCGGCAAGGCTGAAAAATATGGTATCTGCCAATTGGGAAGAAGGAGACAGGCTTGCTTATGTGTAACCTGGTGTGCACTGTCCCCTCTAACGGTGGCCTTGTGTCTTGGTGACCCCGAAGCCCCCCATCGTGCCTAAAGTCTGCGGTGAGGGCGACACCTCCAACTTTGAAGCGTATCCTGAAAACGACTGGAACACAGCCCCTCCAGCGGCACAGAAAGACCTGGAAGCCTTCAAGAATTTCTGAGGACGGGAGCCCACCTCTGGAAGGTACGTGTTGACTGTGGTTAAGGCCGGCGAGGTGGACAGGAGCTCTTGGGAAGGGGACCTTGTAGTGGCCGAGTGGGGACCCCGCATTGACTGAGTGGGGCTTCTCTCAGCCATGGGGCGATGGAGCAGGGCCAGCCCAGCTCCTCCGAGGAGCAGCCCGTGCATGCGGGGGGCGTGGCTGGATCCCCAGCGTCACCACCAGCATCTCACTCCTTACACCTGTCTCTGCATCCTCAGGGGACCCCTGGGAGGTGGGTCTGTGCCTGCACATTTGAGGAGCGAGCTCTGGTGGCTCCCGTTCTGGAATCCCTGACTTCCAAACCAAAATCTTTTTTCCCCCTTTTTTAGGGCCTCACTTGCAGCATATGGAAGTTCCCAGGCTAGGGTTCGAATTGGAGCGGCATCCGCCGGCCTACGCCACGGCCACAGCAGCGCCGGGTCCGAGCTGCACCTGCGACCTACCGCACAGCCACAGAAACGCAACATCCTTAGTGGCCTGACCAGGGCCAGCGATCAGACCTGCGTCCTCATGGATACTAATCAGGTTTGCTACTGCTGAGCCGCGATGGGAACGCTGGAGGCTTTTTTATTTTTGAATTTCTATTTTTTGGCTCTTTAGGGCTGCACCTGCGGCAAATGGAAGTTTCCAGGCCAGGGGTCAAATCAGAGCTGCAGCTACCCACCTGCAGCACAGCCACAGCAGTTGTGGGATCTGAGCCGCCTCTGTGACCTGTGTCACAGCTCACACGATGCCAGATCTTTAACCCACTGAGCGAGGCCAGGGATCGAACCTGCATCCTCATGGATACTAGTCGGGTTCTTAACCTGCTGAGCCACAATGGGAACTCCTGGAACAGACCCCAGTCCTTAACCAAACATTTTCAGCACAGCCGTTGGCTCCCTTTTTATTCAAAAGTAAGCATCTTAGCATTACCTCATTGGCTAAGCTTAATTTAAGGTTTCAAAGAGATGATTTTTAGGAGTCCCCTCAGCGGGGTAACAACCTGACAGAGTGTCTGTGAGGATTCAGGTTCAATCCCTGGCCTTGCTCAGGGGGTTAAGGATCCTGCATTGCCATGAGCTACAGTGCAGTTTGCAAACGGGGCTCAGATCTGGTGTGGCTGTGGTGTAGGCCGGCAGCTGCTGCTCTGATTCGACCCCTAGCCAGGGAACTTCGATAAGCTACAGGTGTGGCCCTAAAAAGAAAAAAACAGAAACAAAACCCACTTTTAAGACCCTGTTCAGTTTCTCTTGTCGGCATCTTCTCTCCTGAGAATTCAAGCTTGTGGTCTTGGCAATAGGCATTTCAGGGAAAAGTTTGGTTTCTTTTGTGCTCTTATTATGTAAATTTTTTTTTGAATTAAAATATTGTCCGTTTCCAATGGTGTGTTAATTTCTGCCGCGGGGCAGAGAGATTCCAATATAGGTCCATACACCCTCTTTTTTAAAAGAGTTTTTTAAAAGCAATGCATAGATTTTGTTGTTTGGTTTTTGCTTTTCAGGTCCACACTTGCGGCCTATGGAAGTTCCCGGGCCAGGGGTCAGATCGGAGCTGCAGTTGCTGGCCTACACCACAGCCATGCGAGATGCATCTGAGCCACACCTGCGACCTACAGCACGGTTCATGGCGGATCCTGAACCCACGTAGTGAGGCCGCATCCTCATGGATGCTCGTCGGGGTTCGTGAGCCACAGCGGGAGCTCCTAGTAAAGTGTCGTTGATTTACGAGGTTGTGCCGATTCCTGCCGTACAGCAGCAAGACCTGGTCACGCATATCTGTCTGTCTGTTTACAGTCTTTTTTCGTGTTCTTTCCAGAGGGTTTATCACTGGATATTGAATATCGTTCCCTGTTCTACACTGGGAGCTCTCTCTGTTTGTCCTTTCTGTGTATAATAATTTCATTTCTTTTGTGCTATTTACTTTTTTGTTGTTTTTTTTTTGGCCACCCTGTGGCATAGGCCGTTCCCAAGTCAGGGAGTCAGATCTGAGCCACCGTTGTGACCTGTGCTGTAGCCTCAGCCGCGCTGGGTCCTTGAACCCCCCTCCCTGTGCTGGACCAGGGATCGAACCTGCATCCTGGGGCTGCAGAGACACCCCCAGTGTCCTTGTGCCACAGTGGGAACTCCCTTTGGGGTTGTTGTTGTTGCTCTTGTTCTCGGATTGCAGACATTCCCCCGGGTCTTTAAAAACTAACAGCGTGCGTTGTCTTACCTCGTGCCAGAAAGGGAGGAGGCTCAGAGGCTGCCTGGAACCAGGTGGCTGGCCCAGGGCGCAGCGATCGGAGCATCTTGTTCATCGGATACGGACATTCCCCCGCGGCGAGACGCCCCGGATGCCGATAGAGAGATGGCAGAGCCGTTCACGTTCCCGGACGCGGCACGATTTAAAGCACCTGGAAATCGACGGCACAGTAGGACGATTTGAAAAATGCGTTGTAGATTTTGTCTTCTTTTAGCTTTGGGTTCCTACTGTGATACCTTGATTTTTTTTTTTTCCCCCCATAGACAGGACTTTATACGTGTGAGCGGACCTGCTCCGATAGAACCAGAAAGCGTGTGTGCGTGAGTGTGCGTGTGAGCGCGGGCGCCTGTGTGTCTAAAACAAGGACGGTGTTCCTAGAGCATGGAAATCAGGCATCCATGTGTCTGGTGGTCCTTTTTCCTGAGCCTGTGATGTTTATGCTTCAGATTTTCTTTTCTTTCTTTTTTTTTTTTTTTTCCAAGCATCTATGCTCTTGGGGACAACATGTCGAAAGTACGATATGGGCATTTTTTTCATTCATCTTAAGTCCATTTGATGGTTGTCCGTGACGAAGATAATATCCACGCAGCATCTTTTTAATGCTTTCTGTCCAGTAGCCTTCGGGCTTGAACGCAGAAGGGTTTCCCCGGAAGGATATGTGAGCTGGAACATGAGGGCAGGACTAGCCATTGGTCGGGAGTGTTAGTCCAGCATCTTCTCTGTCCCTGAAAAAGATTTCGTACGCTGGAGAGAACTGGCTCCAAGTTAAGAAGGCAGCCTGGATGCCTTGACCAAAGGGCATCCCCCAGAGCAGACGGGCCGCCATCCCCCAGCTCAGTTCATGCCAAGGTGCTCCCTTGCCCTTGGTTTGGGGGAAACGCCTCCAGGCTGGACACGCTGGACCCTTGCTCACTGCTGCTTCGTCTCGTGGCTCCGTGCTGACCTTCAGCCTGAGTTCCTCGGTTCCCCTCTGACTGAACAGACCCGGGGGGCTGGCTCGTGCAGAATTCGCGTTCTCTTGGAATCCTGAAGGGTTTCCTCGGCTCTGTCCTTCGTGGAGTCTGGACTTCACCAAAGCTGGGCGTCGGGGGAGAGGGGTGGTGTGGCGGGTGTCGCGGGTTCCATGTGCATCTTCCTGGGGGCAGGGGGGTGGGGGGGCGGGAAAGGACCTCAGGGTCCCTGCTGTGTCTGTCTTTCCTTTCCTGCTCTCCGCTCGGGCTTCTGCTTCCTGATGCTGAACTTGGCTGGGCCGCCTCGAGGGGCCGCAGCTCACCTGGGAGGACAGGGTTGCTCGAGCCTGTTGTGTGTCTCTGTGGCCCTGGGGCTCCACTGTGCCCTTCCCTGTGGAGCTCTGCACACCAGTTCCAGAACCTTCCCTGCCCGACGCCCCGGCTGTGCCGAGTAGACCTCTGCAACCCTTTCTGCATTCTTCTTCTTCCTGTCAGGAGAGCTCCGTGGGCAGCTGGTGGGGGCTGTGTCTCCCTGGGGGGGTATGAGTCAAGGTGAGGGGACCCCCGGCCCCTTCGGCTCCGGTGGTGTTGAGTCACGTGGCAGTTTCTTTGCCATCAATTTTGTCTTTCCTTGGCCGGGCCAGGAAGGCGCTCGTTCACCTGTCTCTCCTGCAGGTGCATCTAGGGCTCTGGGTCCCTGCTGCTCAGAAAACACATGTTTGTGTTTGAAAAGGAGCACACGTCTCAAGGGAAAGGCAGGCCCCTGTCCGACTCGGCCAGATGGCACTCTCTAATCAGAAAGCCAGGGCTGTGTGCACCCCGAGGCCACATAGACAGAAACAACACCTGTCACTGCTTTCCGCCCCGGGCAGCCGTCCGTCAGGCGCCTTGGCCTCAAGGAGCCCTTCTGCAAAGAGCAATCCCCTCGTCGCGGAGAGCGAGTCCAGGATGGAGTGAGCAGCTCAAGAAAAGATGGTTTGCCAAGGCTGCACTTGGGTGAATCTTGCCACAGACCCGTGTTCCAATCTGTGCCTTTTGGGTCAAGCCCAGGTGTGGCGTTGGGGTAACAGTTTATGCTGCAGTTTCTGAACGGAAGGTGAGAAGGTTTGATCGGCAAAGGGAGCGAGCACGGAGTCCCGAGGAGAAGCACGTCTGGGGCCCTCGGACTGTAAAAACACACCGTTCTTTGTATTTTGGAGTCTTCCGCTTGAAGACAATAAAAAAGAAATGAAACGCCCTTCTTGAACCCAAGACCCAATTGTACATACACATGGCGAGCCCTGTGCATATTTCTTGGCCTCCTTCTTCCTGGCCAGGCTGGACTCTAGGAGGTGAAAATAGCCCCAGGATGCCCGAAAATGCACGGCCTTTCATGTCCACAGACGGGTGGGAAGAACAGAAATTCGGAGGCCTTGGCGACTTGGTCGTTAAAAAAAGGCATGGTCATTGGCCGTCCGCCATGCAAAACAGATCGAAGATTCAAAGGAATTCCAAGAATCCCTGCTGGGATTCTCTCGCCTTAGAGCCGTTCTTCCCAGTTTCATCATCCCAAGCGTTATCTGCCTGGGGCTGGGCTGTAATTTTCATGGTCTGATGTAATGCAGGGATGATGGCATCGAGATGTGCTGTGAACACACGGCGGGCTCACGACAAACGAGCAAAACCCAATCACCCTGTGGGCGGGTTCTGAACGGTTCCCGCGTCCGCTCAAAAATAATCAGGGTGCAAAGGTTTGGAAGAAAATGCCCGGCACTCCCCACAACATTCCGAGCCAGAATAGGACAGATTGTCTTGTCTTAGGCAGTTTGACAGGTTGGCGGCGTTGCCCTGGATGAGAACGCGATTTGAAACGTCTTTCAGGAAACAGCAGAGATGGCAAGAGGCGGCCCGAGGTGGGTCTCCTTTCGCTAAGGGGATGGATGGCATCTCTACAGCCACAAGGAGGTAGACCCACAGCTGGTCGGCCGGGTGTGGCACCATGGTCACGGGCCGATGTCCAGCTCCTTCGCTGCCCACCTCAGAATCCCCTGCTCAGCAGGAGCAGATAGGTCTCCAGCAGTGGCAAAAGCGTGACGTCTGCTGCGGACACGTGAGAATGTGCAAAGGAACCCCCAGCGACCAGATCCCGAGGGTTCATGTCACACCCTCCTGCTGCTTTGACACCGCCCCCTGTCCCATCCTGCTCCTGGAGCAGATGCGCCATCTGCTGTGTGGCAGCGCCTGCTGCCGTGGTTTTGTTTCCTTCGGTCCGTCTGGGCATCGGGACTAACCTGCGGCCGGTCCCAGGGGCCCCCAGAGCGCTGAGCACGTGAGGGCTGTGACGGGCATGTGCTGGTTCTGTGGACCACCCAGGATGCCTCTCCATCCGGAATCACTTTCACCAGGAGCCGTAGCCCCATCCCGTTCAGGAAACTCCTGGGCAACCGCTCAGGAGGCCCTGCATGCAGGCTGCCCACAATCTCATCAAAATCTTTGCTCTGGTTTTGGGTACAGGGAAGGTGGGATTTTTTTTTTGTTTTTCTTCCAGCCCTTCAGGAAACTGACTCCATCCTAGAAGCCCTTGGTGGCTCCCCATGGAGATTTGAAATGGAACGCCTGCATGGCCCTTTCTTCCAGAGGTCCATGTCCCCACCGTGCAATTTTGCAGCCCTTGGGCGCATCCTAGATACTGGATCCTGACGCCTGGTTTCTGAGCAATGAGTTCAATGCCAGTGAATGTTGTTGACCTACCAAAAACAGAGAGAAAAGCACATACACAGTTGTCTTCATAATTTTTTGGTGTGTGTGTGTGTGTGTGCGTGTGTGTGTGTGTGTGTGTGTGTGTGTGTGTGTCTTGGTGGAGGTCGAGGGCAGGGGGATGCCTTCACCAAGCATCCCGTGTACACAGCAGGCTGGCTTTTGCTGACCCCGGGGCGTTGCCTCCCAGGGCGCCGTCCCTCCGCATCCAAAGGAGATGCTCTGTCCTGGTTGCCTCCAAACGGTGGTGTTTTGGGACTTTTCTGTTGATCTTCTGTTGGGTCTTCCGAGGTGGACGCCTCTGTGATTGAAGTCAGAGTCGTGACAGGTGTGGTTTTGCACGTGGGATGTGAAGTTTTTCCACTTGCAGCCTGTCGTTCCCGGCGGCCGGTCACTCTGGGAACCCCGCCAGGTCAATAGCCTTTGTGGATGGGCAAAAAGAAAAAGGAAAAAAAAACACAAAAAAACCCGAAAAACAAAAAGCCTGTTTCTAACCCTGTCAATTCCTTGCACAATGAAAATCACTGTGATTTGTATATATACTCTAGGAAAATTTTACTGCTGTCTAATTTATGGAATAATGCTATTGATTCTAGGTTTGTTTAATAAAACTTTGTATCTTTTACGATAAAGTCTGAGTCGGGTCTGCTTTTTCTGTCGCGGGAGGAGCGGGTATCTTTTCCGCTCACATCTCGTTGAGGTGTCGGCAGTGTTTCTTATTCTTTTCAGTTTCTTATATTTTAGTGAGATGTAATTGACAAAAACTTGATGTTTGTTTCGGGTTGACAACATGACGATTGGATAGATAATGATTGATATGTAGATTGATAAATGATTGATACATATGATGGGCGAATGATAGATGATAGTTATGAGTGACTGATAGGTAGGTAGGTTGTAGCTAGTTATAGCTAGATGACTAGATAGCAAAAAACACTCCCATACAGTCTCGGTACCACCCATCTCCCAACCTTGTTACAAAGTGTTTTTCTTGGGCTGAGAACTTTTAAATTTTACTCTCTTAAGATAACTTACAAATATATGATACAGTATTCTTGTAGCTTCTTCTGCAAGGGGCCAGATGGTTACTAATTTTGTTACCACAGGATACGCACATGTGCAAAAGCATCCCTAAGCATCGTGTGACTGAAGGAGTGTGGCTGTGTTCCAGTAGAGTTGTTTATTTACAAAAAGAGGCTGGGGGGGCCAGATGGGACCCCCTGGCCGTGCTTTCCCAAGCTCGCCTCTCAGGCCTGAGGGTGACGTTGCAGCTCGTGCTCTATCCCGGGTCCTCCCTAACTGAAATATTTGCTCGTTCTCATCACGCACTTAGCCGGGTACCAGCTTTCCGAGTTGCGGTTGCAGGTGGCGAAAAGCAGCCTGCCTTTCTCGTTGTGACGTACGACACTGCTGTCACTTTGTCACAGCCGGGTACCGGCTATCGCATCCAGGAGAGGGTCGCACAGGAGCGCTGGCGAGCACACTGGTCACCCCTGCGGGGGGAATGCCAACTTTGGGATCCTGTCTGCAAACGGGCCTGCATGGCAGCTTTAGGGTCTGGCCCCGAATCTCCAGGGAGTGACAGTGCCAGAATTTCCTTAGAGCAGATGCTTAGGAGGTGATGTTCTGGTTTGCGAGTGTGTGTGTGTGTGTGTGTGTGTGTGTGTGTGTGTACATGTGTCCATGCATGTTTTGGGAGAAAGTGGGAAGAGCGTTTTGAAGGACCAGTGGAGGTTATTTGTGGAGTGTGTGCTGCAGAGGAGTGAAGTTCTTTTCTCGCCTCTGTCATTTTGGATGCTCTCATTGAGTGCCTTTTTTTTTTTTTTTTTTTTTTTCCTGGTTCTGTTCATTTGTTTTTTCTTCTTCTTTTTTTTTTAAACTGTGCTGTCTGTTCATGGACGCCTGGAAGCCCGTCTCGTTTGGCGTTCTCGCTCAAGGACCCCGTGACCTTGTCTCAGAGAGTTCAGGAAAAACAGGGGTACCCCTGTGGTCTCAACCAGAGGCTGCACAGGTCTTAACCTGAAGAGAAAAAACAAACCAAAACAATTCCTGTCTTCGGAGCACCCCGCCCCACGCAGGACAAGGGTCATTGTTTTTAAGTATTTTTAAGTTATTTTACTGTTTCATTATTATTTTACGAAACGGTAGTCATACGATGGCCAGAGTGAGAAGGACAAACCGTGGAGTGCTTTGCATCCGACTGGCTTGCCAGCTGGGTGTTGTGGTCTCTCGGATCAGTTCAGCGCTGTCGGAATCCTGATGCTTCAGCCGAGGCTCCAAAGCTTGGCTTGGATTACGTGGGGCTCTTCATGCCTAGGTCTTCCTCGCTTCAAAGTGGAGGTCAGGTCACGTGTACCTACTTCCGAAATCTCGGACCGTGAAGCTTAGATGATGTACAAGGCTTTTCTGGCATTATTTCATAATCTGGGTTTGGGGTGCATACCTCGGGCATCTAGAAGCCCTGAACCCCTGCTTTAGTGCTTTCTGCAGCTCTCATTCTCTGTGCCTAGAATTCCTCTCCTCCATGGAGCTGCTTATTCATTTTTATGTCTGTGCCTGAGGCACGCGGAAGTTCCCAGGCTAGGGGTCGAATTGGAGCCGCAGCCGCTGGCGCCATCCACAGCCGCACCAGATCTGAGCAGCATCCGTGACCTACGCTGCGGCTTGTGGCAACGCTGGACCCTTAATCCGCTGAGCGAGGCCAGGGGTCCCATGTGCATCCTCACGGAGACTGTATTGTGGTCTTAACCCACTGAGACACAGCGGGAACTCTAAGCTGCTCATAAAGAGCTCATCTCTTTTGAAACTGTCATATGTTCAGCATAAAGCATGCTTGTAATTTGTTCCATAGGATGTTTTGGTGGATTTGTGTATTGCAGTAGCTCACATCTCCATCAAGTCTCAGAACGAGCATTTCTTTCTCGGGATGGGATCATGAAGATTGAGTCTCAGAGTTCCCTGGCGGCTCAGCAGGTTAAGGACCCAGCATCGTCACTGCAGTGGCTCTGGTTACTGATCACTGGTCTGGGAGCTTCTGTGTGCCAAAAAAAAAAAAAAAGGACAAATCTCATAGCAAGTGTGATGGCGGTTATAATACAGAAGTTTGTTTATAATCACTGCTGTGCTTGGATCTCCAGGCCCTATTTACATGCTAGTTCCAACTCTAACCATCTAACCAACATTCCTTCTATGCCCCCAGCCCCCAGCCCGTCGTAACCACCTTTTAACTCTGTTTCTGTGCATTGGGCGTTCTCAGAGGCCACGTATAAATGAGATCATACAGGATTTGTCTTTCTCTGTCTGACTTCTTTCACGGAGCATAATGCCCTCAAAAGCCGTCCATGTTGTTGAAAATGGCAGGATCGACTTCCTTTTTGCTGGCTGAGTAATATTCCACTGCAGGCCTGTACCATGTGTTCTGTATCCATTCATCTGTGGATGGACGCTGAGACTGTTTCCTATCTTGTCTGCTGTGAAGAGTGCTGCCATAACCCAGCGCAGGTACCTCTTTGACATGCAAATCAAAATCGCAATGAGGGAGTTCCTGCTGTGTCGCAATGGAACTGGGGGCATCGCTGGAGCGCTGGGACACGGGGAGGTTAAGGATTCCAGTATTGCTGCAGCTACAGCGGTGGCTCAGATCTGATCCCTGGCCCGGGAACTCCATATGCTGTGGGGTGGCCCCAAAAGGAAAAACAAGCAAACAGACAATGAGGTACCACCCCACACCAGGCAGACTGGCCATCATTAATAAGCCTACACATAACAAATGCTGGAGGGGGTGCGGGGAAAAGGGAGCCTTCTTACAGTGTTGGCGGGAATGTCACTTGGTGCAGCCACTGTGGAGAACAGAATGGAGATTCCTCAGAAAACAAGATAGAACCACCCCAGGATCTCGCAGTCCTACTCCTGGGCACATTTGATGTTTAAAAATCCTGCGAGGTGGGGTATCCGCCCCCCTTTAAAGCTAATGCACGCGAGGGTGAGAAAAACTCAATAACTCACACGAGGTCTCACAGTTGATCGATCATGGAGCTGAGATCTAAACTCCATCTGATTCTTGCTCATGCCAGCTCAGCCCGTGACTCTGCCCCGATACGTGTATTGGGGCAATGATTGCCGCAGGAGCAAAGAAGCCAGTGTTCTGTATTCTGGTGAAAACACCAGATGCTGGACCAGCTCCCGAGCTGCAGACCCTCAGTGCGGGGGCTCCAGGAGCACAGAGGACCTGATGCTTTGCTGTGTCTTACGGCGGAGAACTGTAATCTTTTTTTTTTTTTTTTTTTTTTAAGGGCTGCCCCTGCCGCATATG
Source organism: Sus scrofa (assembly GCF_054392235.1). Lineage (NCBI taxonomy): Eukaryota > Metazoa > Chordata > Mammalia > Artiodactyla > Suidae > Sus > Sus scrofa. The sequence continues at coordinate 3,973,072 of NC_139401.1, read as the reverse complement.
GAGGTTCCCAGGCTAGGGGGTCAAATCCGAGTTGTAGCCGACAGCCTATACCACGGCCACAGCCACACCAGATCCGAGCCGCGTCTGTGACCTATATCACAGCTCACAGCAACGCCGGATCCTTCACCCACTGAGTGAGGCCAGGGATCGAACCTGCACCCTCACGGTTCCCAGTCGGATTCGTTTCCCCTGCACCATGACGGAAACTCCCGGAGAGACTTTTAACAAGAATTTTCATTGATGGGTAGTTGATGTACTATGTTGTGCTAATTTGTGCTGGGCGGTGGTTCGGGTATACATAGAGATACATTCTGTTTCCTATTCTTTTCTGTTAGGGTTTGTCACAGGTTGAATATAGAGAGCTCCCTGGGCTGGGCAGTGGGACCTTGTTGAACTTTTTTGTTGTTGTTGTTGTCGTTTTTTAAAGTTTCATTGCGGTGGACTTCATGTGCAGCGTTGGGATCCTTTCTGCTGTGTAGCAAAGTGACTCAGGCATCCGTGTTCACATATCCGCTCTCGCTCAGATTCTTTTCCCACAGAGATGATCAGAGAATATTGGGCGGAGTTCTCTGTGCCAACAGCAGTTCCCCGTTAGCCCGTCATTCCATAGACCTGAGGGTGCACGTGCCAACCCCGCACCCCCCATCCATCCCTGCCCCCACCTGTCCCCTTTGGTCACCGAAAGATTGTTTTCAAAGTCTGTGAGTCTTTCTGTCCTGCCAATAAGGTCATTGCTGTCCTTTTTTCTAGATTCCACGTGTAAGTGATATCATGTGATGTTTACCTTTCTCTTTCTGACTTACGTAGTGTGACAATCTCTAGGTCCATCCATACTGCTGCTGATGGCATGATTTTGTTCTTTTTCATGGCTGCATTGTATTCCGTTGTATGTATGTACCATGCCTACACGTCCATCAGCAGAGGACTGGATAAAGATGTGGCACATATACTTTATGGAATACATCTCAGCTGTAAAAAAGAATGATGGAAGGTAACATAAGAAAGGGAATGTGTGTGTGTGTATCTGACTGTTACTTTGCAATGTAGCAGAAATTAGCATATTGTAAATCAACTCTAATAAAATTTTTTTTAAAATAAAATTCTTCTACCACCACCACCAACAAAGAATGAAATCATGCCATTTGCAGCAACATGTATAGACCTGGAAATAAACTATTTGTTTTTTTTTGAGCCACATCTGCTGTGTATGGGAGTTCCCAGGCTAGGAGTCAAATTGAGCTCCAGCTGCCAGCCTACACCACAGCCACAGCACCACCAGATCCGAGCCACATCTGCGACCTCCACCACAGCTCACAGCAGTGCCGGATCCTTAACCCACTGAGCGAGGCCAGGGATTGCACATGCAACTTCATGGGTGCAAGTCGGGTTCTTACCCTGCTGAGCCACCATGAGAACCCCCACCACTCGACACAGTTTGAGGTGCCAAGGACAGGAGTGTTTACTGTGGGTGTCACAGATGTATCAGCCTCACAGAACCGAAACCATACACCTGCTGAACAGTGAGTGACACCCCCCTCCCGCACCCCCACCCCCACCCCCGGCTTCCACATCAGAGCTGCCTTTGGAATTTTACCCAGAACCATTGTCAGTTCTCAGGACATCCTGTATCTGGTTGTAGAGGTCTGGCTTGGAGTTCCCGTTGTGGCTCAGCAGGTGTCAAACCCAACTAGCATCCACGAGGATGCAGGTTCGATCCCTGACCTTGCTCCGTGGATGAAGGATCCAGCATTGCCATGAGCTGTGATGTAGGTCGCAGATATGGTCGGATCTGGCGTGGCTGTGGCTGTGGTGTAGACCGGCAGCTGCAGCTCAGATTCTACCCCTAGCCTGGGAACTTCCATATGCTGCAGGTGCGGCTCTAAAAAAAAAAAAATTAATAAAAAATAAGGGCGTGGCTTGAGCCCAGTGCCAGCTCAGCTTTTCTGTCTCCCTGGGGGGCACTTGTGGGAAAGCCACTGGCCTCCCTTCTTCCTCCTGAGTCAGAATTTGTGTGCGGGCTCTTTAAAGCCACTGCCTCAGAGAAAGCAGTGGAAAAAAAAAAAGACTCCACAAAAGGCAGAATTTTTACAGTGATGTCATTTCAGTAGTGGGAAGGACCAGAGGTTAATTTGGCCCTCGGAGACCTGAATTTTGGCTCTTCTGGTCAACTGCACATATTTCTGTGGGGCTGGAAAATCATGACCCAGATGCCCAAAGGCCGGAGACAGGGCACCGGCCTCGTTCCTGAGCCCTGTCACCCCCACCCCCGTCCCCGGAACACACGCTCACGGCCTGTCTTCTGGGACCTGTGCTCTTTCTCTCCCGACCCTAACGGGGTCGCCCTGTGACCCATTAGGGGGAGCGATGCGGCTTTCAGAATATCACCTGGGAAAGACTTGGGGCTGCAGCCGAGACCCCCTAATTCTGACTTTGCAAACCTTTGCTGGGGTCCTGGTGAGAAGTCCGGCTGGTGTATTTGGCAGAAAACATCCAGAACTCACTATCTGTCTTTCTGTCTGTCTCTCTTCTTCCTTCCCTCCTTCCTTCTCTCTTTCTCTCTCCCTCCCCCACAGCCCTGGGTCCTGCTTAGCCATTGAAACCCCCCGAAGTCCCCAGGGTGTCTGTCTGTCTCACATCGAATCCCATTCTTCCCCCACGTGCACCTGGACTCGGGTTACTGACCTCACGAGCCAGGCCGGGCTCAGAAGGAAGCTGTAGCTCTCTGTCCCTTGACGTCTGAATTTAAAGCTTGACACCTCCCCCCCCCTTTGGGAGGCTTTATCTGCATGTGTGCCCCATACACCCTGGGGTCCTGCAGGCCATGAGGGCAGGCAAGCGCTCTGCTCTCCAGCCCTGTCCCCCAGTCCCTGCGAATCTGTACTCTGACCAAAGTCGCTCCAGCATGTTTTAGTTTTGGTTTGGTTTGGGGGTGTTTTTTCCCCCCCCCTTTTTTTTTTTTACAACTGCTGGGTCCACATTGCCCGGGCCGCTGCCTGCGGCGGGGACTGTTTGGCGACCTGCTCAGGGATGCGGTTGCGTGGATGTGCCTTCCTGACGGTGGTGGAAGGTCCTTGTCAGCGGTCGGCCGCGGGGGGCAGGCAGCCGGCCCGCGGGAGCCTTGCCCAGGTCCCACTGCCCCCTGGAGGGACGGATGGACAGATGGGCGCCGCCCTGGATGCAGGGAGCATCCTCTCGTCAGAGGGAGAGGAGATGCTGCTGGGGTTCCGCACGCCTCCTCCCCCGCCCCCGAGCACAGCTGGAGGTGTTGGGGCTCCAGACCTGAGTGTGGCCTGGGCGCTGGGGGGGCCCTGGCGTGCTTAGCCCTCTCCCTGTGCCTCCGTCCCCCGCTTTCGATGCCCTGTGACTCCTCCCTGGCATTTTTCTCTTGGTTGTCACGGAAAAGTGCCGCGTGTTCTGCACCCCTAAAAATATCCGTTCAGCAAGGACACACCGCCCCCGTTCGGAGGGCTGCATAGATGGGCCGTTGCTCCGAGTCTGATGACCTGCTTGAAAAGGCCTTTCGGTGCGTTTCGAGGGGCCCCTTGACCCCTCCGAACGGCGATGTTGAAGCTGGAAGGCCGTTGTTTAAAACAGTGGATGTACCGGGGAGGTTAAGTCTGTGGCTCTTTCATGGACAGTGGAAGCAGAAGCCAGAAAGGCCTGCTGGTAGCTCCGGGGACGCGGAGGGTCCTGCCGACAAGGGCGGGGAGGAGGAGACCCCGCACCAGGCACAGGACACCCCACCACACCCCGTCAGAGTCCTGCAGCCCCAGTGGCAGTGGGGCTGAGGCTGAGGAATGAACGCCCTCTAGCGAGGGCCGCTTTCCGTCACCTGTCTCTCTGCCTGGCCGCCAGCTCTCCATCTTTCTTGCGGTTTCTCCATCAGTTCATCCATCCACCCATCCACCCACCCGTCTTTCGCTATATCTCTGCCTCTCCATCCATCCTCTGTCCCTTGATCTTCTGTCATCTGTCAGTCAGTCTATCCATCCATCCAACCCACCGTCTTTCTATCTCTATCCACCTGTCCGTCCATCTTTCTTTCCTTCTAGTATCTGTTTATGTCTGTTGACCTCTGACGTCTATCTTCATCCTTCTGTCTATCCATCATTTCTGTTTCTTTCTTTCTACCTGTTATATATATCTATCTATCTCTATGACCGATCTATTGATTATCGATCTATTACCTATAAATCTGTTTCTTTGACCTCTCTATTGATCTGTCTCTCCCATCTGCCTATTACCTATCTCTCCATCCTGGGAGGTACAGCCTCCTATTAAACTCTGTCAGGGTGACTCCCTGTCACTGTGCACGGACGCTGCACTGTCCTTTGCGGTGCTGGGGTGCGGTTCTAACTGATGGGTGAGGTGCCCTGTAATTGAGAGGATGTCTCTGCATTTTGCACAACACAAACCATGCTTTATATCAAATAGCATGCATGGGTATACAGGTGTGGGTGCATCTGTGCACATATGAGGATGTGTGTTTGCAGTCTGGGGTGTGTCTCTGGGGTGTGTGTGTGTCTCTGTGCTGTAGGTTTTCATGTCTTGTGAGCTTGTACATTTCTTTGCTTTTTTGGTTTTGTTTCTGAATCACCTATGCTTTGCTTCATTTTTAGCGACTGGGGTTCTAGAAAAAGCCTTACTGCTTATGCAGGGTTTTTTGTTTTGTTTTTTCCTTTTTTTTTTTTTTTTTTTGGTGCTCATTTAAGATTCCCAAGAAGTTGCAAACGGGAGTTCCAGGAGTTCCCTGGTGGCTCAGTGGGTTAAGGATCTGATGTTGTCACTACTGTGCCATGGGTTCAATCCCTGTCCCCAGAACTTTTGCTTGCCTCAAATACAGTCCGAAGAAGAAGAAATTGCAAACATAATGAATCCAACCTCCCCAGGTAACAGCGTTTTACACCATAGCACAGTGTCCAAACTAGAAATTTACTGCCCTATCAATTGCAAATATCTTTGAGTTCATTTCATTTCAAAAACTGATAGAAGTAATACAGACACATATATTTTACTCAAAATGTTGCTGTGCTTTTATGTAGTGCTGCCTGGATGGAATAACATACACAACATCTTGCAAAATTTTTAATGTAACTGAATTTACATTTTCTGGCACTTGGGTATCACTTAGGGTTTCATCCCAGTTATAGTATGATGCTGGACCTGGTTTCTGGTTTTATTTATTTTTAATTCAAGACATGAAACCCGTTGTCAGTTATTGGTATATGGTGCATCGTAGAGATTGTTTTTTTTTAATGGAGTGCTTTTCTGGAACTGTTGATGGAATAGCCTATCTTTTCCCTGCTGTATGAGGTCTCAACTCTCCCACATTCTCGTTGCCCAATGTATTTCCCTTTTTGTTTCCATCGGTCTTATCTTTCACCTGCACCCAAAACAAATCAGGGAGTTCCTGTCTCTTTGCTGGAAACACTGACACTCCATGGGAGTCATATTTTGGAGCAAAAGCTGGCAAGAAGTCCTTAGAAACCCCCCTTTGCGATTCTGTCCACGTCTGAACCTAGCCAGTAATCCCCTTGCAGAGGGTGTGCTTGCGCTCGTAGGCTGTTGATGTCATATAAAACTTGCATTAACGTTATTGTTTATTAGCACCCAGTCCCGATTTTGTTTTACAGTCCATGTGTAATGTTGGAACACACACCAGCAGATGTCGATCTGCAGTATTTCTGTCACCTCTGAAAGCTGACAAGCAGATGCTTGGAAGCACGTTCTTGTTCTTGTTCCCAGTTGTTCTCAACAGTAGGGGGTTGCCGTGTATTCTGTTTCTATGCTGAGATGTAGAATAGTCACATTCTCAGATTGTCTTTTCTGCTGTTTAACTGAAAGGTGTCAGTGGAAGTCAATGAGCTCCTAAAAGTCCACATAAGCCTCCTGGGTCTTCGCCTTTGTTTTCAGAACCTTTTGGTAGACAAGACTATTTCCTTGAGACCTCCTGGGTTTTCTCTCCATATTTATTTTTCCGTGGCTCCCCACCATCACCAGCATCCTGATCTCACGGGGAAAACTATTTCACATCTTGCCAAGCATGAAAAACCCCATAAATACTGGGCTGCCATAATCTTCTCAAGACCCAGCATACAGAACTCTGCTGTAGGGGTGTGACCACACGCAGGTCCAGCTAGCTGCTTGCTGCTCAAAAGCTGGTACACACAAGGCAGGTGTTGGTAAAAAGGAAAGTTTGCTTTATTCCAGAGGCCAGCACCCTGATGAGAAGGTGGACTCATGTCCAAAAGCCAACTCCCCATTACTGACCATGGGGCAAGAACTTTGAAAGGAGAATTTCACGTAGGCTACAGATGCAGCTTGGATCCAGTGCTCCTGTGGCTCTGGTGTAGGCTGGCAGCTGCAGCTCCAATTCAGCCCCTAGCCTGGGGTACCATGGGTACAGCCCTAAAAAGAAAAAAAATGGAGAGGGAGTTAGAGGAGTTCCCGTTGTGGCTTGATGGGTTAAGAACCCAACATAGTGTCCTTGAGGATGCAGGTTTGATCCCTGGCCTCGCTCAGTGGGTTAAGGATCCAGTGTTGCCACAAGCTGCTGTGTAGGTCACAGATGAAGCTCAGATCCGGTGTTGTTGTGGCTGTGACATGTGCCAGCAGTGGGAGCTCCAGTTCAACCCCTAATCTGGCAACTTCCATATGCCACAGGTATAGCCCTTAAAAAAAAGGTTGGGGGCTGTTTCAGCAGAGGGAAGTGGCTACGTGCAGAGCAGCACAGACAGCTCTGACCGTCCTCTTGAAATTGGTCATGGGGTCATCTAACCAGCGTCATCTTGATTGTTTTAAGTACCATTCATCTTCAGTTCCAGGCTAATGTTTTCCCATTTCCTTGAGGCCAGTTCTCAGAATTGTGGCAGCTGATGTCACAGCTACAGTCTGGTTATCATGCAGTGAACTATTCCACCTGCTGGGGGGTTTCAGTCTCTGGAAAACAGCTCACAGCGCATGGCTCAGAGGATGGTCTGTGCCCCTGGAGGAGGACCCAAAACTCCTTGACTTTATTGAATGACTCACCTGTTATTATGGGGTCTGGCCTGACGGCTTTCCTTTGCTTCTGCACTTTCTCATGTCTCTGATTAAATGTATCCTTTGGCTAAAGTTTTTCTACAGGCAAGAGGCAGGCAGAGGACATTGGGGTTGGGGGGGAGGAGAGGGGAAGCCCTAGGAAGGACATAGGGTCCTGCCTTGTTTCAGTGGTACAGAGGTTTCGAAGGTCTTACTGAGGTGGGGGTGGTAGACCAGTTGTCTGGGCTGAAATAAGGCCCTGATGTGTAGCTCTTGCCCATGACAATGGTGTAAATACTTGATTCTGACTGGACTGATTTCAGGCTGTGGATCTTTGAGCCGCTGGGGTGCAGAATTCTTTAGAATTTTCCAGTCCCCTTTGAAGAGCTGGAGGAGGCACCACCCGCCCCTTCGTGATGCAGGAAGCCTGGGGGTGGGGCAGAAATGTGACTCCCCCACCAGTTCTTTATCTGTCCACCACCAGGGGTTTAACGTGGACCGTGGACGCATGACTGGGAAACTAGAAAAATGCCTCACTCTCCCCTTTCCTCCCCTACACTTCCTGCTTATCGACATCTTAAAAATTATTATTATTTTTTATTTTATGGCTGCACCCACAGCGCGTGGAAGTTCCCAGGCCACAGATTGAATCTGAGCCACAGACGCAGAAACAACCGATCCTTTAACCATTGCACCAGGCTGAAGATGAAACGTGCACCTTGGGTCACTGCAGTCAGATTCTTTTTTTTTTTTTTTTTTTTTTTTATAATTTTTTTTTTTTTCCAACTGTACAGCAAGGGGGTCAGGTTATCCTTACATGTATGCATTACAATTACATTTTTTCCCCCACCCTTTCTTCTGTTGCAACATGAGTATCTAGACAAAGTTCTCAATGCTATTCAGCAGGATCTTCTTGTAAATCTATTCTAAGTTGTGTCTGATAAGCCCGAGCTTCCGATCCCTCCCACTCCCTCCCCCTCCCATCGGGCAGCCACAGGTCTCTTTTCCAAGTCCATGATTTTCTTTTCTGAGGAGATGTTCATTTGTGCTAGATATTAGATTCCAGTTATAAGTGATATCATATGGTATTTGTCTTTGTCTTTCTGGCTCATTTCACTCAGTATGAGATTCTCTAGTTCCATCCATGTTGCTGCAAATGGCATTATGTCATTCTTTTTTATGGCTGAGTAGTATTCCATTGTGTATATCTACCACATCTTCCGAATCCAATCATGCAGTCAGATTCTGAACCCACTTGGCCACAGTGGGAACTCTGAGTATTCATCTTTTAAATTTTGATAGAGTTTGAGAAATTCACAGAGAATATCCCTCCTGTTCTACTCATGTGATGGTTTAAGGGAATGCCTTTCTGCAGATCTTAGCTGCTGTACATGCTAATTTTTTTTTCCTTTTTCTTTTTTTCCTGTTTTTTTGCTAATCAGGAGAATAAAATCTACTATTTCCCATTGATGTGCATTAAAAAAAAATTCTGGAATTCCCTTTGTGGCTCAGCGGGCTAGGGACTCAGTGTTGTGTCTGTGAGGATGTTGGTTCGATCCCTGGCCTTGCTCAGTGGGTTAAGGATCCGGGGTTGCTGGAAGCTGTGGTGTAGGTTGCACGTGGGGCTCGGATCTGGCATGGCTGTGGCTGTGGTGTAGCTTCAGCTGCAAATCCAATTTGACCCTTAGCCTGGGAGCTTCCATAGTGCCGAAGGTATGGCTGTAAAAAGAAGAAAAAACATTTCTTAGGTGAATTCTTTGCTTTTCTTTTTAATTTTTTTTAATTTTTCTACAGATTTTAAAGGTTATACTTCATTTACAGTTATTACCAAACATTGGCTCTATTCCTTGTGTTGTATCCTTGCAGCCTCTTAACCCCCAAAACTTTGTATCTCTTCCTCCCTCCCACCTGCTACTCCTCCTTCCCTCTCCCCGCTGGGAACCACTCGTTTGTTCTTTAGATCCCGTGAGCCTGCTGCTTTTTTTCTTATATTCACCAGTTCGTTGTAGTGTTTAGATTCCATGTGGGATATCACAGAGTCTTTGTCTTTGGTTTATTTCATGGAGCGTAATACCGTTCGACTCATTGATGTGCTTTTTTTTTTTCCTTTTTATAGCTGCACCTGCAGCATATGGAAGCTGCCAGGCTAGGGGTCAAAGTGGAGCTGCATCTGCTAGTCTACACCACAGCCGCAGCTGCACAGGTTCCGAGTCACATCTGTGACCTATGTCCACAGCTTGGGGCCACGGTGCATCTTTCCCCTGCTGATCAAGACCACGGATAGAACCCGCGTCCTCATGGAGACTATGTCAGGTCCTTAACTCACGGAGCTACAATGGGAACTCCTGATGTGCATTTTTAAACGAACCACGTTGACCCCCTGTTCTGTGCATTTAAAGGGGTGAACTAATTTATATTCTCGGCCCCTTCTCTTACTTTTCTTTCTTTTTTTTAAACTTTCTTTTTTTTCTATCTTGTTTTTAAACCATTTTTTTCATTGAAATCGAATTATCTTAGTAATTTCGGTTTGCAAAACATATGCTAAAGAGAAAATCCCATACTGTTCGGTTTTTGTTTTTTGGTTTTTGTTTTTCTCTGTTTTCTTTCCTCCTTTCTTTCCTTTTTCCCGTATGGCTTGTGTTACCAAATGTTAATGAAAACTTCTCTGTAGTGGAATCAGCACATAGCTTGGTTTTTTTTCCTTCCTTTGTATGAAAAGCGTAAGAAATAAAATAACCACCCACCCAAGGGAAAAAAACAAAAAAGGTCTGAGAAATAGTCATAAAATGAGGGTGAGATGTGACTAGAAACCAGAGTGCCCCCAGGAGACAGAATTAAGTGGCCGGACTTTAAAAAAAAAAAACAAAAAAAAACTGTGGACAACCTGAATTTGGGGTTAAGGGTTGAGGTCTGTGACATGCTGGCTTGTGGAGAAGCGGCTTGCGAGATACCGTCCACCGCAGGATGCGTCTTGGGGTGAAAGGGATGCACCGGGGCGCACGCCCCACGTGTCCGCACGTCCGAACACAGAGGGTTCACATCCATGGAAAAGATGCAGGAAGCTGCACGTCAAACAGATGACACCTGGGGGAGGCCGAGGGAGATTTGCACAGAGAAACCGTGCCTTTCTCCCCTTTGTTCCTGTCGGGTTTGAGTGTTGGAAGCCAACCCGGCCCATGACATAGGGCCTCCAGCATTTTTTCCAGGACTGCGACGGTCTCAGGGCCCCTTGCACGCATCTGTGTTTATCGGGTGGCTTCCTCTCTCGTGGCGTTAGGATGCTCACCTGCAGTCCTGCCCACGCGCCCATCTGGGGAGACCACGGGAGTGTTGCTTGGTTGTGCTTCTCCGTGAGTCTCTTCTTGCCTTGAACCTGGCCTCCTGCCCGCCGCTTGCTCGCCTCCTGCATCCTGCCCGGTGGCCGGTCTCTGTCTTAGCTTGAAAACCTTTTGCCAGGAGAGAGGATCACATCCTTTTCAGCGGTGTGGTCCCTGCCTGGGGCCCCCGAGCCCCTTGTGTGGTCCAGAAACATCCCAGGCACTGGCTTGCACTCTGCCGATGCGCTCGGAGCCGACCTTGATGGAATACAACCTTGTCGCGGTCTGTCATCTTCACGGGCCGAGATGCAAACATGTGGTAGGTATTAGCATCACGCGTGCTCGGGGAAATTACCGGGGCTCAAAAAGGGGTGAATTACAGTTCTTAAAAATAGGCATGGGGCTCCTCTTAAATCAGAATGATTGGAAAATTACTGGTGCTTAAAAAGTCAGTCCGAATGATTACACATGCCAAGAAGAAGAGGGGCGGTTGCAACAGTTTGTTCTGTGACCAGATAATCAGAGAGGATCAGGAGGTCACCAAACTTCCATTCCGAGGCTGGCTCATGAAAGGAAGAATGGGTATTAGGATTATAGGGTTTCGTGATGTCTTTTTTTATAGGTGGGGCCATCAGATCTTCAGTCTGCTCATTATTGCATAAATGCCTCGCGCCAGATTGTGGTAGGGTCTGTTTTTGGGCTGAGAATGTGGTGTCTGTGGCCTCTGACAGACTCATGTGTTTTCATTTATTGCAGAAAGTTCTGGGAGCGGCAGGCCACGTGTGTTTCTAAAATACATGTTGACTCCGTCCCAACCCTTCCCTCGTGTGTTTCAAAGTGGCAGGGGTGGGGGGTCTCGTTTTCACAGCAGTTGGGCCGCCCAACCAAGATGTGGGTTAAAAATGGACATTGGTTTGGGCTTCTGTATATTCTGAAGTTCATATTTCCTGCAGTTCAGGATAACATCTTGTTTAGGTGTTAAAAAAAGAAAGAAAGAAAGAAACATGAGGTCCCATTCTAAGTGATTGGAATCTAAAGAACTTGAGTGAAAGGCAAGGCAATCAGTATTTAATCTGGGCGCACTGTCTCTCATGACGGAAGTATAAGTAAGCCTTTCTTTCTGTGCCAAGTGCAACTGAACCATTGAACAGTTAATAGACAATTAATACAGCTTCAAAAGAATATTTTCCAGCCTAAAGGATATATACTAAGCGCCTTTCAAAACATGCCAGGGTGCTGTTTGTCATCTCTCATTAAGGAAAACGCATTCCTTCCTGAAAGGGTCTTCTTTATTTATTGAAAAACAATGCATGCAGGAGTTCCCCGTTGTGGCTCAGAGAGTTACAAATCTGACGAGCATCCATGAGGACTCCGGTTTGATCCCTAGCCTTGCTCAGTGGGTTAAGGATCCAGCGCTGCTTGGAGCTGTGGTGTAGGTTGCAGGTGTGACTTGGATCCTGTGTTGCTGTGGCTTCGGTGTAAGCCTTCTCCCAGCCAGGGAACTAACACATGCTGCAGGTGTGGCCCTAAAAAGCAAAAAACAAACGAAAGAAAGAAAGAAGGAAGGAAGGAAGAAAAGCAATGGATACGAAAGAATAAAGAGCAAACATCCACGTGCCTTGGTGCCACCAGAACAAAAACAAACCAACCAAAAACACCCAAAACCACACAAACAGAATAAAGACCGAACATCTGGCACAGCGACCAAAGCTATAATTATTATTGTTTAAAAAAAAAAACAAAACCCCGAAACACCATTGTATCGTATGTGTAGGTCACAGTCAGGACTGGTTGGGAGAGGTCTTTGTCGTCGTTTGAAAAGCATTCGCCTTAAGCAGGAACAGATTGCCAGGCGGCTAAGACAACCTGGAAATAGTAGTTGCAACATCCCCAAGCCCTCCTTTAATTTGTAGGTTGTCTGCTGAAGGGGATGCGTGGAGGCAAGGCTCGAGGTTCTTGCATCAGTGATGACCAGTCCCTTCAGTGACAGGCAGGGCGCACACAAACCCACGTCCTCGCCCGTGTTGTCACTGGAGAGCATGAAGCAGGACCTGAGGGTTCCCTTCTCTTGTATTATCCGAGACGTTGCATCTTCTCATCGGATCCAGTTCTACGAAACTTGCCCTTCTCATGCACCAGATCCCTTTGCACCCTTTGGGCTGTGGACCTTCTTGGAAGGAAGTCGTCCATTTCACCGGAGGTCCTGCAGAAGGAAACAAAGTAATGTTTGAATAATGACTTTGAACCCAAGAACCCTCACAATGTAACTCCTCACTCTTGTCCTGCATCAGGCTCCCCCCTCCACCCCCCACCCCCCACCCCCCCGCATTGCAAAGGTAGCCATGGCAACCAAACTCACAGGGGCTCTTATTCCTGCATCACCGCCCCCCTACCTAGGAACATCTCAGATGGGGCTTTCTATCCAGCTCTGATCCAGCTGGATTCTGGAATGTCTTGCACCCTCCACAACCTCAGCAGTACCCATATTCCAGGCACAGCTCTTTGCCTGTTTGCACCATCCCCCAGAACCAGCCCCCACTGCTCTGGAATAGATGTGAGCCCTCAGCACCCATTCAGTGCCCGCTACTGTCACCCTCCCTGGAAATGGCTCCATCTTCGTCACGGTGCTGTGAGCTGGACGGTTCCCTTTATCCCACGGCAAAGAGAGAGAGTGACTCGCCCCATTTCAAAGGGACCCAATCGGCTCTGAAACTGGGGTCTGAGACTCTTAATCTTTTTTTCTCCTCTTTTTACAGCCGCACCTGTGGGATAGTGCCCGGGCTAGGGGTCGAATCGGAGCTGCAGCTGAAGCCTATGCCACAGCCATGGCTATGCCAGATCCCTACCCCACTGAGCGAGGGCAGGGATTGAACTCACATCCTCACAAACATCATGTCAGACTCTTTACCCGCTGAGCCACAAGAGGAACTCCTGCATCTCTGATTTTTCTTTGCCCCATAGGATGCCGTGATGCTCTGAGCCCGCCCTTGTCCAGGGCTCATCTAGACAAGCTTGAAGAGAAGTTGCTGGCAGGACGGGGACGGGGGCTGGGTGCTGGATGTGCTGGGAAGGAGGCGCATGATTTTAGCACAGACCGGGTCCAGCCCGCGGCTGTCTCGAAAGATTGTTTTTTATTCCTGGTCTCCACTGTCTGGGAATTGAAACGGCTGCTGGTTGTCCTCCACAAGGGCTTGGTTCTGAGTGGAGTTACCAGGGGTTGGCATGTATATTCAAGGTGGCAGGAATGCCCCCTTAGCGAATTATCCCTGGTACAGACTTAAGTTACGTAAGGCACATCCTGGCTGAGTTCCAGAAGTTGCTTCAGAGCCACAACGGCAAATGCTTTCCCCGAAACCAAAGTGAGTCTTATTAGAGTGCCGTCTGCTACTTCCACCCACCTCCCCCCCAAAAAGATATCATTTCAGCTCGTGCAGGTAAGATTGCCCAATAAAATACAAGAAGCTGAGTGAAATTTGCATTTTGCGTAAATGATGAAAAAGAATTTTTTTAAGCATAAGTACGTCCTAAGTTCAGTGGGATATACTTCTCCCTCTAAAAATGATTCATTATTCACCCTCAAATGCAAATTTAATAGGTACCCAACATTGTTTTGGGTCTTTTCTTAGGGCAGCATCCATGGCCTATGGAAGTTCCCAGGCTAGGGGTCGAATTGGAGCTGCCGCCAGCTCACGGCAATGCTGGATCCTTAACCCACTGCGCAGGGGCCAGGGATCGAACCCTCATCTTTATGGATACTAGACAGGTTCGTTGCTGCTGGGATGGGATGGGAACTCCTCCTTGTTGCTCACCATTGCACATCAATTCCAGTTCAGTGGATGTTCTAACGGTAGGCGTCAGTCCCTCCACCGCGATCCCAGGCTCAGCCATCCTGGGATTTTGTTTGCTAAACCAGCAGCCGTCCGTCAAGGGCACTGGTGCAAACCGTTTGTGACAGATGGCTCGTCCTCAAGGGGTCTCCATGTGCTTTTCCTCAGCAAGAAATCTAAATAGGATTGACTTAAAGAAAACAAACCGTAACCACTGAGAGAACAAGCCTCTTATTCATGCAAGAGCAGGGGGTTGGCAGAAAAAGAAATTCTACTTTCCAAGAGCTGGACGAATGTCCAGACCCGCGAATCCCAGCCTAGGTGCCCTCGTGGCTCGTTGCAGACAATGTCGTTCTCTGCTCCGGACTGGCCTTCATCCCAGACTGGGAGGCAGGCGCTCTTCCCGCGGGAGACAAAAAGTCTGTCGCACTTGAGTTTGTGGCAGGGCTGGCCGTCCCCCCAGCCCAGGGTCTGCAGGGATCCCGTCCCGCCCGTGAGAAACCCTAAACGGTTTCAGCATGAGAGAGAGTCACCCCTGGACCCCACGTCTGTGTGAGTTTGGCCCAAGCTTTATAGCTGTTCCTCTCAGGTTAGCTTCTCACATCTCGTCCTGCCGTTTCAGGGGACTGAAATATATGGCGAGTTAACAGTTCCACACAACACTCTTCTTCCTCTTCCTCCTGTCCTAAGGCTTCTTAGTAATAATTTTGGCCATTGAATATTGATACACGTGGGGCTTATTCCTCTGGGCAGAAGAAAACATTTTCAGTCAATAAATGCAATGGGGAGTTGCTGCTGTGGCTCAGCACGGTAAGGACTTGACCTAGTGTCTGTGAGGATGTGGGTTCAATCCCTGGCCTGGCTCAGGGGGTTAAGGATCCGGCATTGCCACAGGCTGCAGCGTACATGGCAGATGTGGCTCAGATCCTGTGTTGCTGTGGCTGTGGTGTAGACTGGCAGCTGCAGCTCCGATTTGACCCCTGCTCTGGGAACCTCCCTATGCTGCAGGTGCAGCCGTGAATAGAAAACAAACGAGAGAGAGAGGCTGCTGAACATGGGTTCATGTATTGGTGGAAGAAATGGTATCGTTTTGAAACGATTTATGCAACTCAAAGTTTATTCCCCATGTTTGTTACTATGCCTGTGCTGTATGTTTCACAGCGTGTGTTTGTGTGTGCGGTTTCACAGTACAGTAACAGGCCTTCTGCTGTGTGAGAACAGAAGCATCATGGTCCAGCATCATTTCCATCCGAGAAAGTCGGGATAGGAGTGCCTGTTGTGGCTCGGTGGGTGAAGAACCCCATGGGTATGCATGAGGATGCGGGTTCTATCCCTGGCCTCGCTCAGTAGGTTAAGGATTCGGCGTTGGCACACGGTGCAACAGTCAGTCACACATGTGGTTCATATCGGGCGTGGCTGTGGCTGTGGTGTAGACCTGCAGCTGCAGCTCGGATTCGACCCCTAGCCCGGGAATGTCCATATGCCGCAGGTGTGGCCATAAAAAGAAAAAACTAAAAACATTTTTAAAAAGAAAAGAAGTCAGTCTTCCCAGAGGCGTCTCAGAAGAAAGGGAGTGAGGATTGAGCCTTGCATGCCCTTAGGTGGTGCCTGGGGCTGTGCCTTCGGTGGAGACAGAAGGTGCCAGATTAGGGAAGGAGCACGTGATTCGCTGGAGAGGAAGGGGACCTGGGGGTGTACATCAGAACCCCGCTGGCACGAGCCATGCTGGGTGATGTCGTGCCCACAAGTAGTGGAGGCGTTCCGACCACCCAGCTCCCGCGCCCGGGTGGGGTTGTGTGGGTCCTGAACGCAGAGCCTTAGCTAGAGACCAGGCAGGGTCCGGTGGGACGCCAGGAAGGCTTGAAAAAAGATGTAAAAGAGGATAGGACAGTCGGTGGCAGACACTCAGAGGTCCTGCCGGATGTCTCACCCCACGGAGACCCCACGGTGGCCGCCAGACAGGTCCCTGTGTTCCTTGCCGGGCTGCATCTCTGCCCCCTGGGACCCCACCGGGGCCCCACCCACCCATCCCTTACCTGCTTTTGCCTCAGGCTCCCCTTTGGTTCCCTCCCAGGCTGTGACGATGAAGTGTGTTCTCTCTCACATGACTGCCCCCCTCAATTACGTACTCATTCCAATCCTCATTTCTGTGCAATGGTTACACCCGTTTGAAAGGACCTCCGAGAGAAATACATGTGAAAGAAAAACAAAACTCCCAAGTCTGTCACGGGGGAAAAAAAGTCACAGACTGGAAAGGAGTCCCATACACATTATGCTTAGATGCCCAAGCAGCAAGAAAACGGATGGCTCTTGGAGTTCTCATCATGGCTCCGTGGGAAAAACACCTGTCTAGTGTCCATGAGGTTGTGGGTTCCATCCCTGGCCTCGCTCAGAGGGTTAAGGATCTGGCGTTGCTGTGAGCTATGGTGTAAGTTGCAGATTGGGCTTGAATCCTGCATGGTTGTGGCTGTGGTGTAGACCTTCAGCTGCAGCTCTCACTCACCCCTAGCCTGGGAATGTCCCTCCCAGGCTGTGCCTTGGGTGCAGCCCTAAAAAAAAGAAGATAAAGATAAATGGGAGTCCTGCACGTAAAGAAGGGGGAAAAAAAGCAGTGGAAACATTATAGAAAAAAAAGCAGTGGCCAGAGGAATAGACAGTGTAACGCCTATTAATGAGTAATTAGCTAATGATCAGAGAAGTGCACCTAAAGGCAACAGTGAGACACATCAGTGCACGTGGCTGTCACAAGCTCTGTAAAGTGGGGACAGACGCGGTCTTCTCAAGGGCAGCAGAAGACACGAGTGTCCCTGCCCAGATGGTGACCGTCAGCATGGTGGCCGCCTTTCCGAAGGGCGTTCTGGCCACGCTTTGAGTTGCACTAAAGAAGCAGACATCTCACCCCAGTCCTGCCTCTTGTAGGGATAAATCCCAGAGAAGTTCTTGCAGAAGCGGGTCCCGGGACGCCCCTGGGAGACTTACCATGACTTAGGGAGTTCAAAGCTGTCCTAGTGGCCAAGACTACAATGAGGGACCACCTCACGCCTCTCAGAAGGGCCGACATGAACAAGTCTCACGAATCCCACATGCTGGAGGGGGTGTGGAGAAAAGGGGAACCCTCCTGCCCTGTTGGTGGGAATGGAAACGGGTACGACCACTGCGGAGAACAGTCTGGAGGTTCCTCAGAAAACTAAATACAGAACTACCTTGCGATCCAGCAGCCCCACGCCTGGGCATCTCTCCAGTTGCCCAGTCTGCAACTCCTGGGCATCTCGTCATTCAAAAAGATCCATACACCCCTGTGTTCATTGCAGCACAACCTGCAAGAGCCAAGCCATGGAAGCCACCTAAGTGTCCATTGACAGAGGAGTGGGTTAAGACGTTGTGGTCCATATGCACAATGGAATACTACTCAGCCATAAAAAAGAACAGCATCATGCCATGTGCAGCAACATGGCTGGACCTAGAGAGTCTCATACGAAGTGAAGTCATTCGGAAAGAGGAAGAGAGATACCACACGAGACGCCTTATGCGGGCAATCTAAACCATGGCACAAATGAACCTGTCTACAAAACAGAAACAGACTCGCCCATGTGGAGAGCAGCCGTATGGTTGCCAAGGGGGATGGGAGAGGGAGAGGGATGGACAGGGAGTTTGGGGTTGGTGGACGCAAATGATAACTTTGGGAATAGGTAGGCAGTGGGTCCTGCTGTGCAGCACGGGGAGCTCTGTGGGATGGGGTCACTTTGCTGTACAACAGAAATGGAGGAGAGATTGCAAATCAGCTCCACTTCAATCAAAAAAATATATTTAAAAAGAACTAAAAAAAGCTGCCCTGCCTGGTCATCGCCACTAAAGCCTGGAAATCGTGGTGGGTGCATGAGACAGACGGCTCCCGGGCCCCGCCGTTGCAGATGCAGCTCCTTGATGAGGTCTGAACGGCATTCTGTTGAGAGAAAGACTTAGAGGAAAGGCAGATGTCCAGGGCAAACCTCCTTCTATCCGTGAGAAACCCTCTCGAGGCAGTGTGGTAGAGGCAGCAAGGCACTGGCGCCCTCAGTGTCTGACATCAAGCAGATTGCGGTGGGGGTGGGGGTGCAGGTGGGGTTTCAGGGATGCCCCCGGGGACCGGGTGCAAGGGAGAGACCCCCACTAGCGGGCGAGGGTCTTGCTGTGGGTGACGGCAGTGGGAGGGACGGTCAGCTCAGCCCTTGGTACCCACGTCCAAGGGAAAGCCACTGCTGTCTGAATAAGCAGCATTTGGCCAGATATAGCTATACACAGGAATAGCTATACATAGGAATAGCTCAAAAGAGGGAAGTTAAAACAGTTCCCTTTGTGGCTCAGCTGTCACAAACCCGACTAGGATCCACGAGGGTGCAGGTTCAATCCCTGGCTTCGCTCGGTAGGCAAACAGTCTGGCGTTGCTGTGAGCTGTGGGGTAGGTTGCAGATATGGCTCAGATCCGGTGTTGCCCTGTGGCTGTGGTGTAGACCAGCGGCTGTAGCTCTGACTCGAGCCCTGCCTAGCCCGGGAACTTCCATATGCTAAAAGTAGAGGCCTTAAAAGAAAAAAAAATTGTTTTTGGATGATAGAAATTATAGCAATGAATTTTATATATAATCATATTATAATTATAGTCATATAATCATATTATAATTATAGTCATAATTACAGTCATATAATTATAGTCATAATTATATACAAAATGCAATAGTGATTGTATGAATGTAAACCTAATAAAGTTATAAACTTTTTAATATCATTATAAATAATTTAATCATTATGTAATTCTCTATTACATTAGATAATTATAAAATAATTATAGGTATATATAACGATATAATAATATTATATACTTAGATGTAAAGTATAATTAAGATGATGATACGGCATTATTAATTATTGCATATAATATATAATGATGTATTATAGTTTAATAATTATATAAGAGTGTAATTATATAGTGTAATTGGATACATGTAGTTACATCACCCAGAAAATTGTGGCACCACCAGCCAGCATCCCCAGCACAAACACTTTCCGTTGGGACCTACTCATTGTCCCTTGCCAGGCCGCTCCAGGGCTTCATCTTCCCACTTGGCATGTCTCTGCCCCACCCTGCCTCAGGGTCCAACTTCCTCCTGGACCCAGTGGCCGTTCCTGTTGCAGACTTTCAGCCCTCCGAGACGCTCACCTGATATCATCAATTAGACCTTGTCAATCAGGACTAGCTTGGGATTCCCTGGCGGCGCCGTGGGTTAAGGATCCAGCGCTGTCACCATTGTGGCTCTGGTTACTGCAGTGGTGTGGGTTCGATCCCTGGTACAGGTACTTCTGCATGCTGCGGGTGTTACCACAACAAGAAGAAGAAAAGACATAAATCAGGACTGGCTGCTTCTCTTATCGTTTCAAATAAGTTGTTTTCCTTGCCTTTCCATCACAGTTATTTTTTACTTTGGTATATTTTATTTATTAGGGCTGCGCCTGCGGCCTCTGGAGGTTCCCAGGCTAGGGGTTGAATTGGAGCTGCAGCTGCTGGCCTACCCCACAGCCACGGCAGCACCAGATCTGAGCCGCACGTGTGATCTACACGGCAGCTTGCGGCAATGCCAGATCCTTAACCCACAGAGCGGGCCAGGGATCAAACCCACATCTTCACAGACACTATGGTGGGTGCTTAACCCACTGCGCCTCAATGGGAACTCCACCGACTGCCTTTTTATTTTTTTACGTTGGTTTTTCCATCCCTCCTTTTCCATGGATGTTTGATCTAGAATGGACCTCCTATATTTTTATTTTTTATTAGCATTTAGCTGATTTACAGCTTATGTCAGTTTCTGCTGTACAGTGTACAGGGACCCAGTCGTACATAGATACACGTTCTTTTTCTCACAGTGTCCTCGGAAGTGAACGGAGTCAGAGAAAAACATCATGGTTATTTTTGCCTTTTGAACTCAGCTTCAGAATTAACAGATTGTTGCTGCTTCTTTCAATTCCACAGGTAGCTTTCATCTGTGGACCCATGTCTGCCAACTCATAAAAGTCCCCCCCTCTTTTTTTTTAATCTTTTTAGGGCCACATCTGCAGCATATGGAGGTTCCCAGGCTAGGGATCGAATCAGAGCTGTAGCCACTGGCCTGCACCACAGCCACAGCAATGCCAGATCCTTAACCCGTGGAGCAAGGCTTGGGATTGAACTTGCCTCCTCATGGATGCTAGTCAGATTTATTTCTGCTGAGCCACAGTGGGAACGCCCAGGAAAGTTTTCTTTGAGTATATCTTCGGTTTAGTGTTCTGGTTGGATAGGCTTGTTGTGCGGGGTGATTCCGTGTATGTGGGCTGGCTGGATCTCTCCTCTCCTGCAGCATATGGAGGTTCCCAGGCTAGGGATTGAATCAGAGCTGTAGCCACTGGCCTGCACCACAGCCACAGCAATGCCAGATCCTTAACGCATGGAGCAAGGCTTGGGATTGAACTTGCCTCCTCATGGATGGTAGTCAGATTCATTTCTGCTGAGCCACGATGGGAACGCCCAGGAAAGTTTTCTTTGAGTATATCTTCTGTTTAGTGTTCCGGTTGGATAGGCTTGTTGTGCGGGGTGATTCCGTGTATGTGCGCTGGCTGGATCTCTCCTCTCCATGAGGACAAAACAGCACACCTCTTACCCTGTTCTCTGCATTGGACATCTCCTTTGGGTCCTGCGTTCCCTGAGTGCGTCTTCTGCCTCTCCGCTGTTGTGTTCTGCAGGGTGTGATCTGAGATGTGCCACCTCCTTACGCTTTCAGATATCGGTGGCGTTTGCACCACGACGACGCACCCCGTCCTCTGATGGCAGACTCTCTCTCATGCTTTCAAAATAGATGTGTTTCAGAAACGACCATTACAGAGCTCCCGTTGCGGCTCAGCAGGTGAAGAGCACAACTGGTATCCCTGAGGATGTGGGTTCCATCCCTGGCTTTGCTCAGTGGGTTAAGGATCCAGTGTTGCCACAGGCTGCGGTGTAGGTCACAGAGGGGGCTCGGATCCCGTGTTGCCGTGGCTGTGACATACGCCTGTACCTTGCAGCTCGGGTTTGACCGCGAGCCCAGAAACGTCCATATTCCACAGGTGTGGCTGTAAAAAGGAAATAAATAAGAAATTAGAGATGAGCTATTAAATAAAAAGTCATCTCATGGTCATGGGAAAAAAATGTATTAAAAAAAGAAAGACAGAAATAGCTGTTTCCTCTCCCCTTCCCCCGCCTGCTTTGGATCAGAAGTTTTGCTCTTTTTTTCTCCCCTCTGTTGAGAGAATTGGTTAAAGGAGGCTTAGCTGATGTTGTCTTCATCCAGAAAGTACATACCATTGTTCTCGCCTTTGGGTATCTGGGTGCCTCTCCTGCAGGTGGGTCTTTCTTGCAGCCTGTCCACACTGCCTTTGGTATAGTTCTATCTGCCAAATTCTAAACGTTTTAAGTCCTTCAGCGCTTTGGCAAGGAGGTTGCCTTCTGCCCACTGCAATTGTTTGAGGACCTTTGGAGTTCTGTACCCATTTCATGCTTCCGAAAATTTTCCCTAGAAGTTGGTGGATATTTTTACGGGAATGTTTCCTTGTATCTGTGACCAAGGATGTGAATTTCTCTCCTCCCATGTGTGCCACCTGGTGCCCAAGATACAGCCCGTTTCGGCCGTCCCTCGTCTGTTCGTTCAGCTTAGAGATACGTTTTCTTGGAATCCGCAGGCGAAACAAACAGGAAAATCTTCCCCTCCATCCTGGAGAAAATGCTGCCTGTTTTTGATGAGACCTTCCTGGGTAAAAAGTTGCTGATGTTAAGAAAAGCCAGGAGTGGGCGGCTTCCTGCAGCAAAGGCAGTTGGCCGAAGAAAGAGCGAAACCAAACAGAGGATATTTTTGGAAAGACTGTTCTTTGCTCCAAATTGATCCAATATAAATGTAATTTGGCGCGTCCGCCGGGGTGACCTCTGTGGGCTAGGACGTGAAACGTCCAGGCTGCAGAGAATGAGGGGCAGGGCGGGATGGAGACGACCACAGCTGAGGACAGGCAGTTGGTAGCTTTAATGGCAAACCGCTGTCCCTTGCACAGCGCCGGGCAATGGCCATTGGTTTGTACGTTGTAGGTGTGGTGGGTCCAGAAGAACCGACTTCATCACAGTCCACTCTTGGGGAAGGACAAAAGCCACAAGGAACCAGAAAGATCCAGGCTCTGACACAGATGGCACTTATCTTTCCGACTTGGCATTGTATTGTTTGCAGCGATGTTGTAGTTTCCCAGGGGCGGCTTGGTTCCCACCATCCGTGTCCCCCTTGGCCGCAACACCTGAGCAGGAAGCCCGCAGCGTTTTTTTGTGCGATGGTCCAGGGGGTTCCCAGTCTCCCAGAAAAGTTAAATGGATCCTCTGCTCTGGAGCAATGGGGATGCCTGTCTGCAGAAATGTACACGGCTCCCCCAGGTCCCCTCGACAACCCCCAGGGGCAGAGCGTAGGAGGCTCGGATAAAGCCATCCTTAGCCGAGCCAGAGTGGGGACATGTGAATGCCTTTCCCGCCACACTGCCTTTCTCACTTCTTTTGCAGGTAACATTTGGGGAAGACGTTTACATATTTACAAGTAAATTTTTAGCTTTCTTATTGTAGAGAATAGATGAGATTTGAGTAACATCTGTAATATAATACTACTCTATCAAGGTCAGCTTCTTTTTTTTTTTCTTTTTTTTTGGCCATGCCCACAGCACATGGATGTTCCCAGGCCAGGGGCTGACCCTGCGCCATAGCACTGCCCCAAGCTGCAGCAGAGACAGTGCCTGCTCCTTACCCTTCTGCATCACAAGGGAACTCGCCAGTGTTCCTCATGTGTAAGTTTGGATCGGTGTAGCACAGGTATGCGAAATGGCAACGTGCGCAAGACCTGCTAAGGGGTGTATGGGAACTTCCTATAACTTGAGGCTGTGCAACTGTCCTCTAAATCTAAAATGATTTCAGAGTTCCCGTCGTGGCTCCATGGTTAACAAATCCGACTAGGAACCCTGAGGTTGTGGGTTCCATCCCTGGCCTCGTTCCATGGGTGAAGGATCCGGCGTTGCCCTGAGCTGTGGTGTGGGTCACAGACGCGGCTTGGATCTGGTGTGGCTGTGACTGTGGTGTAGGGTGACAGTTTAGACCCCTAGCTTGGGAACCTCATATGCTGCAGGTGCGGCCCTAGAAAAGACAAAAAAATAAAAATAAAATAATTTCAGAAACAAAATTTTTTAAAAATTAAAAAATAGAGTTGCTCTCAAGTGGCCCAGCAGGTTAAGGATCCGGCATGGTCACTGTCGAGGCTTGGGTTGCTTCTGTGGTGCTGGTTCAGTTCTTAGCCCAGAAGCTTCCACATGCCGTGGGCGTGGCCCCTCCAAATTAATATATGTTCTTTTTCTTTTTTTTTTTTGGTTTTTTTAGGGGTACATCCCCAACATGTGGAAGTTCCCAGGCGAGGGGTTGAATCAGAGCTGCAGCTGCCGCTCTACACCACAGCCACAGCAATGTGGCATCCGAGCCACGTCTGCAACCTATACCGCAGCTCGCGGCAACACCAGATCCTTAACCCCCTGAGCGAGGCCAGGGATCGAACTCATGTCCTCACGGATACTCATCGGGTTCGTGACTGCTGGGCCACAGCGTGAACGCCTATGTATTTTTAAAAGCGGATACGAATTGAGCTTTTGCTCATCTACACGACAGAGCATCCTTTGGGGCTGATTGTAGCATGATCCACCTGTTGCCACAAATACCCAGGGTGTGTGTTTCCGAGGGATGATGGACAAGAGCAGAGTTTTTGTTGGGGGGAGAAGATCGGTTTGGACTCTGTCATGGGTCCCCTTAGCATCCCCTCTTACTTGATAGCCCGGCGTGAAACTACGATGTTTGAAGCCTTTCTGCTGGGATGCTTGAGATGTGGACGTCTGGGTCCTACCCCGTGGACACCCAAGAGCATCGGGACCACAGCGCAGCTGCAGGGGAACCGCCCCGCGCCTTCCGCACAGCACGGAGCCTGGCGCGCCTCACGCAAGAGCCGCCCGCGGTTTCAGCAAAGGGCCCGTCCACTCCCGGACCCACGGGGCCTGAGGCCACTCAGCACACACGTGGCCAAGACCCTTGCAAGGCCCTCGAGCAGCGTTCCCGAACATCGGCGTGGGCTTGAGCAGAGGACTCCTCCTTGGAAGAGCTTTTCCCTAATTTTATAGCATCGAATATGTGTGCATCCCTTTCTCCAAGGGAAGGATCGGAAACCGTCTCGCGTGGAGGAATATTTCCCTTAATTCTGTCTAGGACTAGAGGCTTGCATCCTACAGGGCTTGGGTTTGTTTTGTTTTTTTCTTTTGAAAAGCTACACCCGCGGCATGTGGAAGTTCCCAGGCTAGAGGTCACATCAGAGCTGCAGCTCAGCTGCCGGTGTACACCACAGCCACAGCCACGCCAGATCTGAGCCGCATCTGTCATCTACGCTCTACCTGTGTCAACACCAGATCCTTGACCCACTGAGCGAGGCCAGGGATCGAACCTGCATTCTCACTGAGACCACACCAGGTCCTTAACCCCTGAGCTATATGGGGAACTCTGTACAGTGCTGAAAATGTCAAGATGTCATAACAGTGAGGTGGCACGGCACCTTCCTTGCAGGACTAGGACGTGCTCTCCCCTCCTTCCTCCTTTAAGTGACATCTCATGCATCAAGGGCAATTCTCAAAGAGGAGAAAACACAAAACAAAGAAGAAAAACCACCCACCCTAGGTTAACATCTGGTGTACAATGAAAATGAAAATAGTTTAAAAATGTGTTCATGGACACCACCTCAGTGTCCATCGACAGAGGAATGGATAAAGAAGATGTAGTCCATATATACAATGGAATATTACTGAGCCGTCAAAAAGAATGAAACCATAGCATTTGCAGCAACATGGGTGGACCTAGAGAGGATCATACGAACGGAAGTGAGTCGGACGTTGCTGAGTACCCCCTGGGGAACAAAGTCACCCCTTTTGGAAGACTCCTTCATTATCACCGTTTTTTGTTCATGAAATGTTGTTTTCTCCTCCTGCGTATGTATCTGGGGATGCGGTCATGACTCTCATGCAGAATGACTACAGCTGGGCGGATGCGGTCATGGAAGGCACCGTTGGGTTTTTATTACATTACGCACTGACACAGAAAGCAGAGTGCATGCAAACCTGAAGAATATGCTCTTTGGCGACCTTTTTAGGAAACATGTTTTACTGCCAGTAGAGTCGATTACCAATGCTGTCTTAGTTTCAGGTGTACAGCAGAGTGGCTCAGTCGTATATACTCATGCATCCTTTTTCAGATTCTTTTCGATATAGGTTATTAGAGAATATTGAGTGGGGTTCCCTGGGCTGTAAGGAGGTCCTTGATACTTATCGATGTTATATCTAGTGGTGTGTATGTGTTAATCCCACCCTCTTAATTTATCCCTCCCCCTCCCCTTTGGTAACCTTACCTTTTTTTTCCTGTCTTTGATTGTTTCTGTTCTATAGATAGCTTCATTTGTGCCGTATTTTAGATTCCACAGATAAGTGATCTCCTGTGGTATGTATGTTGCAGCACTGGGCATGATTTCATTCTTTTTCATGGCCGAGTAGTATTCCACTTTCTGCACGTACCGCATCTTCTTTATTCGCTCATGATTATCACTGGTGGATTATTCCCGTAACCTACCGTCCCTGATATCTGAAAGAAATGATTTTGCATTTCTGTAAATGTGCTTCAGGCTGAGCTTCATTGGCAGCTTGCGTCATCCTGTCGGTTCTCCTTGTCTTGGGGGGCAAATAAAACCCACTTTTCCACACCAGGTGTGAGTGGGTGTTCCTCCCTAGGCAGACCTTGGGTTCCCAGGAAGCTGCCCTGTTCCCATCCTGGGTGGTTTATACACTCCCACCCTGGTATTTCCTGCCAGCTTCTAGCATCTTCTCTCCCCAGCCGACCAGACACCCCGTCTGTACACCAGTCACAGGACACCTCGACGTTCCACCCGCTAAAGCCGTGGAGGGCATCACCCATCCTAAAAACAGGCATCCTTTAGGACAGGTGGCGGCCAGATGGACCAGCTTGTCCATTTTTAGAACTCGCTTTCCCTGCAGAAATGCACGTTCCAATGGTAGGAGTGTGTGGGGAGCCGGTTTGCAGCCAACAGTGTGGGTTTGACACCCTGTTGAGGGTGACCTCATGCTTTACACACCCACGCATCCCCTGAGCCTCTGAGCACCGCGGGGGGCTGCTGGATTCCTCCTTAGTGACTTCTGCTCTGCCGCATGCAGGCTCTTGCCTGCACAGCCCGCAACAACCTGTAAAGAGCCCCCCTCGCCCCTTGGCTGCTGCCTCCCTTCTCCGTTTTCCTTCAAGAGCTGCCTCGTTCTTGTGTTCGATTTCGTGGTGGGGTTTTCACCCTTTGGGAATCTTAGGGTCAGGACATAGTGGACTAAGATCTAGACTGGATTACTCCTTGCAGCTTCTATGTCGGGAGCAACATTGAATTCTTCATGGGGAACCCTGCTGCCTGCAGGTTCAGGACCACTGGGAGGTGAGCAGAGTTGGAGTCAAGAGACCTGTCCCTGTTTTAATGGAAGAACCCCAAGACTTGGCCGACAACCTTTTTTTTTTTTTTTTTCTTTTTAAGGTCACATCTGCGGCATATGGAAGTTCCCAGGCCAGGGGTCGAGTCGGAGCTGCAGCTGCCAACCTACACCACAGCCACAGCCACGCCAGATCCAAGCCATGGCTGCAGTGTAGTCCAGCAGCTGTAGCTCCGATTCGTCCCCTAGCCTGGGAACTTGTCTATGTGCTTCAGGTGCAGCCGTAAAAAGAAAAGAAAAAAAAAAAAAGGAAGAGGCTGGTGGACTATCCAGGTGGGCTGGCTGTAACCGCAGGGGTTCTTCAAAGGGGAGGAAGCAGCGGAGGATGAGAGCAGAATGACTCTGCGAGAAGGACTCAGCCCAGCACTGCTGGCTTTGCAGGCAGAGAAGGGGACCGTGAAACCAGGAATCTGCAGACTAGGGACCGGATGGGCCCTGGAACACCAGCCTGCCGACACCATGAATGTCTCCCCGTAAGCGCTCTCTGGGACAGCCAACCTCTACAGTTTTGCAAGAGAGGGACTCCGGGTCACTGAAAGTCCCAACGTCTGTGCTTACAGCAGCGCCGGGAAGCTAAGACAGCTACCCGTGTGGGTGACTCTGGACCAGTCACTCAGATTCCCTGAGCACTGGCTCCCTGGTCACATGAAGGTGGCATCCGGCTCACAGAACGGTTGCCCGAATCCGCAAAGGTGGTGGAAGCCGTGTTGATCCCGCGGGCTGTCCGCCGAGCGTTCGTGGAAAGAACCGAAGCCCTGGATGGAAGCGGGAAAAACAGCTCCTGGGAAGAGATTCACGTTCTGTTACAAAGTATGAATTTGTGTCCGTCGCCTCTTGCCAGGTAACAAATGATCCTAAAAGCAGCTGTTTAAAAGGACATAAAGATTATACACCTCTGGGAGTTCTCGTGATTCCGTGGGTTATAAACCCAGCTAGTGTCCAAGAGGGTGCGAGTTTGATCTCTGGTCTCGCTCAGTGGGTTAAGGATCCGGCGTTGCCATGAGCTGTGGTGTAGGTGGCAGAGGCAGCTCGGATCCCGTGTTGCTGTGGCTGTAGTGTAGGCTGGTGGCTACAGCTCCGATTCGACCCCCAGCCTGGGAACATCCTTATGCTGCAGGTGCAGCCCTAAAAGAAAAGAAAAAAAAAGGACAAAACACTCTGGCTCGATGACAACCGTTTAGCACAGACCCAGTCTATAGGACGGAAGCCAGGAACGCTCTTCAAAACCCTCCAGCGTCCACAGCAGCCTCCGTCCGATGCCAGAGAGTGCCCTGACCCCAAATGTCTGGAGAGCCTAGGTTGAAAAACAGCACCTTCTCCAAAGCCAGGGTTGTGTACCTTCCAAGTTCCTACAGACCCACCCTTTTGCTCTCTCACCCTCAGCATCCAACCATCAGCAACCGGTTTTATTCCAAGGTCCCAGGAGCAGTTTCATGGCTCTTTTTCCAACCTCTGTTCAGCACCCCGTTTCAAAGCCAAGCCACTCTGTTAGAGCAACCACCCCTTTCTGGAGGGAGCCGCTTCGGGATCTGTCACCCAG
Source organism: Sus scrofa (assembly GCF_054392235.1). Taxonomy (NCBI): domain Eukaryota; kingdom Metazoa; phylum Chordata; class Mammalia; order Artiodactyla; family Suidae; genus Sus; species Sus scrofa. The sequence goes on along the minus strand of NC_139401.1, from coordinate 3,944,747 downwards.
AGCTCTGAGTCATAGCACCATCTTTATGGTAGAATTTATTGCAGAATGATAGAATTGCAGTTTCCTTGGTCCTGGCCCCGCCATAGCAAAGCATTGAAATGGCAGGCGTTTTACAAGTTTATTAGAGCAAAAGAGAGAGACTGCGCCTGCACATGGGTGAAAGAGAGGGCCTGCCTCACTCTGCAGGTGTTTTTATATCCCCGTGCTTGATGCCTTATTTGCGTGGGGCACAGGTTACATAGAGGCGGAACGAGGAATGGGTGACATTCCTTCCCAGGTGGCTGAAGGTCGGGGCAGTGGCTTACAACGAGACATGGCCAGAGGCTTTGGGATTTAATCTCCTTGCCGGGGATTTGAAGCCTGTAACATTAAAATCAGCTTGACTTTCATGCTTCTGCAGAATGCCGTCTGGATTTGCTTGTAATACGGTGCATCTGCACCAGGGCGGCGGGGCGGGGGGGGCTCCAATCCGCTGGGACATCCTTCTTTTGGTCTTGCCTGGGGCCAGTCACGTTGATGCTGCCACCTGTCCATGAAGCGGTCCTATCCGAGACCAGACCATCAGAAGGGTCCCCCCGTCGAGTCCATTCTCAACAGCCAACCCATAGAAACATGAGTGGGATGGACGGGGAGTTTGGGGTGAGTAGATGCAAACCAGTGCTTTTGGAGTGGATAAGCCATGCGGTCCTGCTGTACTGCCCAGGGAACTCTGGCTGGTCCCTTGTGATGGCACAGGATGGAGGAGAAAGTGAGCAAAAGAATGTGGGTGTGTATATGACGGGGTCCCTTTGCTGTACAGCAGAAATGGAAAGAACATTGTAAATCAACCATAATTTCAAAAATCAATAAAAACTAAAAAAAAAAAACAAAAAACAAAAACCAACAAAAACAAACAAACATGAGCCCATAAACTGCTGGTCATCTTTGGTGACCATGCATTAGGGTTGGTTGTTACCCAACGCAAGAGATGTGATATATGGATCCTTTATGAACAAACAGCTCATTTCATGGAAGCCTGGATGCCTTCACACCTCCGTTGGTAATGATTTCCAGTGGTGGAGAAGCTCACGGTTGGGGGGCTGGAAGTAGCGTGAGGGTCACGGGGTGCTTCGGGGCGGGTAGAAGCTAGTTTTCACCACTATACGATCACAGAAGGACATTTTCCTCCCAAGTGGACCACAGTCAGCTTGGCTCCCTGAATGGAATTCCTTTGGAACCGGGGACATTGGACACACGATCCTTTATCTGTCCCGTGACTCGGATACTGTGAAACGCCTTGCCTTCCTGATGCACGGTGGTTACCCCGTAAGTTAACCAAGTACCCTTTTCTTAGATTTTCCAACCTACCTCCCCAGATGGACGTGGTTGTCATTCCACGCTGTCCAAGCCCAAAGACGTGACCTGTTAGCTCTTGGGCGTCTGAACCATAACTGCAGATGCTAAATGTGTCTCTGGGTAATTGAGATTTTTTTCTGTTGATCTCATTTTTAACCTCTCATCTTCCTAACCCTGAAATGTTTGTATCGTATCAAGGAGAACCCATCTCTCTGTTTCTGATTCTCTATGAACTCACGGAATATTTTTTATATGTACAAAAAGTCTTCTGAGACCACTTAATAGACTATTTTGATCTTTCTTCACTAAAAGCATGAAGCTGTTTTTTTTTTTTTTTTGGTCTAGCGGTGGAAATCTGGAAGAAATTTAAATTGTGATCAAAACAGCCAACTCATGAAGTTTGAATGGTTTCTAAACTTAGGGAAAAGAATTTCTCAAGTGTCTTTTATTTTAAGCAAAACTCAGATTTCGACTTCCTGGCATGGCACAAAATGTACACGCGTTTTTATTTCCCCCTTCAACCTGCATTCGATTCCTTGTGACACGAGGCATTGATTTTTTTTTCCCTACCCATCCTATGTAACCTCGTTAAAACATTTCAAACATGTGTAAATAATCTCAACGACCATTTTCTACTTTTTTTATTTTCCTGGCAGAGGGAGATACTTAAAAGACACCGCGGGTTTAAATCTGGGGGTGATTTTTCAGAAAAATTTGTCGTGTTGCTTCGCCGAAGCAGGAATTGAACAAAATAGGCAACACCCAGGCAATAGTAGGAAAATGCAGCTTGAATCCAGATATTTATAGACACGTCCGCCGGGAGAGCGGTTGAATCAGGGACACAAAATTGTGCCCACCTCCCCCTGCGCACACACACCAGTAAATATCAGAAAATCCCCCCAGCATACCCTCGTGCCTGCACATGTGTGCCGTGAAGCCTCGTAATGAAAGAAGCTGAACTTTTTAACAGAAGCAGATGCACCAGGGATGTGGTGGGCGACATCTGGCTGAAAATGTTCCCCACAGCTTCTATTTTATTGCACTCTGTTCTCAAGGGATTTTTAGCAGTAGGTTGCCTTCACCATCCCTTTTGGCCAGGAATGCTGCATTGCTGGGGTCTCGGGAGTTAACAGTCCACACCCTGGTTTCGGATGCCTTCAGTGGACATTGCGAAGAGAACTCCTCTTGTGCATCTCCTTGGACGTGTATCACGTGCTCCTCGTGGCCGGCGTTGGGCCAGGTATGTGGACAAACAGGTCAAGGAAGATTCACGAGCCTCTGGGTGCTCTCCGTGGGGTCAGAGGGTGGAGGGGGAGGATGGACAGATGACCCGTGACCAGCGCGGACGTGATGGGTGACGGAACCGGATGGGTTTAGAGGGACTGTGCCAAGCCAGGCTGGCCGGGGCGCAGGGCTGGGAGGGTGCAGAAGGAGCCAGGAAGCCTGGCCCAGAGATGCACCCTCACGGTCCCGGGTGCGGGCCTGACTCAGACGTGCCTCAGGCCCATGACATACCCCTGCGTCCAAGAGCCATTTCTGCCGTTCACAGGTTCCCCATGTCACACCTTAAAAATGTTGCGTTGTGTTTGTCCATTGTACAGATGATCTATGTCTGTCAATAAGTTATATATAGTATAATAATGAATAGCTAAGAATAAATAGAATAGGGAGAACATAATATGTAACAGGAAAGAAATTAGCTAGATTCGGTTCATGGGAGGTAGGTAGACAGACGTAGATACATAGCAGAAAGGTCATAGATATTAGCTAGGTAACTAGCTATCTAGATAGATAGATAGGTAGATAGAGAGATAGATAGATCGATGACAGAAGTAGACAATAGGTAGATAATCGGAACCAGAAACAGGAACTAGAAACAGGTGATACAGAGATGGAAGTAGTTCGGGCTCTGTATATGCATGTCTGTCATCTGTCTAGCATCTGCTTCTCCGTTACTGATCTTCTGTCGCCCTGTGTGTGTATCAGTGTCTTCCTATCACTCGTCTCTCTCTTGAGACTTACTTTAAGGCATCGACTCACACAGTTTGGAAGGCTTGGGGAGTCCCATGCTGGATGGACAGGCTGGCAGCCTGGAAACTCAGGGAAAACTCAGCCATCTGCTGCAGAATTCCTTCTTTTTTTGTGGGAGGTCGATCTTTACTGAATTCAGGTTTTCCACGGATTGGGTGGGGCCCGGCCACATGTTGCAGGGCAGTCAGCTTCACTCCAAGGGCGATGATTTCCATGTCCAGAAACCACCCTCCTCGGAACCATCCAGAGTAATGCTTGGCCATGGAGTGGGCACCGTGGCCAGCCAAGTGGACACATCACACCAGGCTGAGCTGAGTCAGACCTGCTGAGAGAATGAGGTGATGGGCCAACATCAGGGCTTGTCCACTGGGCGGGTTCTCCCCCCAGGGAGCACTGGACAGTGTCTTGGAGATATTTTTTGTTTGTTGGCACTGGGAGGAGGGATGCTCCTGGCCTCTGGTGGGTGGAGACAGTTGGCCCAGATGTCAAATAGTGCTACGATTGGGAAACTCTGATGGCGAGTAAATGACAGAAGTTAAGAGGGTCAGGGAAACGTCTTGGAATGTTGTTGGTTTTATGTCTACTTTCACAATGATACATTTTTTGGGGGAACTTAACTCAGTTTTTTAAAATTTTTGTAAGTAATTGGCTAATGTATCTTGATATTTTTCCGTGCTATTAAAAGACATCTTTCTGTCTAATTCTAGCTATCTACCTGTCATATCTGTCTGTCTGTCTGTCTATCCATCTATCCGTCTATCATCTATATCTGTCTTTCCATCTATCTCTCCATCTGTCTGCCTATCTATCTATCTATCTGTCCTCTGTATCTATCTTTTCATCTATCCATCCATCCATCATCTTCTGATTGAGGTTTAAATGTCTATTCATTCATCTGTAAATTATAAGCCTCATTAGCTACCTGAAACCCTTGCAGATAAAGCAGCTTCTGCAGCTTTTCTGCAGAAGAATGAGTCAGTAATAGCTAACCCATTAGGTCTTTTCCTAAGAAGTCAGACTATGAAAAAAAAAAAAAGAAAAAAGCATGGCAAGCATTTTATGAGTTCATCCCAGTTTTAGATTTCTGAAGGATTTCTGAAGAATTGAGTTGGGTGCGCCCTGGAAAGGCAGAGAACGTGAATATTCCACATCACATTTAATTAAAACCCAAAGGATTTAAAAATACATTTTCCTAGGACCGTAGAGCTCATGCTGGGCCTCAATAGATTCTTTCTTTGTTTTTCCCAGTTATAAGACTCCGTGTGTTGATGGACTGATCTAAATTTAAGAGCCTAAGTCAGAATTGGTATCACAAAAGAACTCTTTATAAGTAACACACAAATCATTTCAGCAAAAAGAACACTTAGGTTTTTTTTTTTTTTTAAATGTGAAGATATGATTTAGTACCCAGAATTTATTCCAGGGTTTCAGATTTTCTATAGAGAGAAACACTTGAAATTTATACAATCTTGTAAATCAACTCTAACCAAATTTTTAAAAAATTTTCCTTAGGGAATATGCGTAACACATGAGGAGTTCCCACTGTGGTGCATCAGAATAAGGATCCAGCCTTAACGCAGCTGCCGTCTAGGTCTCAGCCACACCTCGCATGCGATGTAGTCCCTGGCCCAGGAGCTTCCATATGCCGTGGGTGCAGCCAAAAAAAAAAAAAAGGAAAAAGAAGGCGAGAATGCAGTCATTTTTAGAAGACAGCACTGAATTCTTCCATTCAGTGGGTAATCCCTCATGGTCTATTAAGAATAGGGGCTGGACTGATTTTCTTTTTCTTTTTTTTTTTAATAGTCATTTTTGTTATGAAATATTTTACCCATAAGACTATTGTAATGAACCTGTACCCACAGTCAGCCTTCAGAATTGAAACATTGCATGTCGAGCTGAAGCATACTGAGTATCCCCTTCTCATTGTATTTCTTTCCTCTCCCACTGGTCACCACAATTACAAATCTGGGGATCATTCTTGCAATTTGTATCTTTCTATTTCTGCCAAATGTATCTGTCCCTAAATCGGAGGTAGTTTCAATTGTGCTGTATAACTAACATGTACGTGGTAGCATATGGTGTGTGTTCTACAGGTAGAAGTGGTTTTGCCAAGGATTTCTGTGTTTCATTTGTTCATTTTCTTATGATGGATGCCTGAAGCTTTGTCAGATAATTCCAGCATCTGCTTTATCTGTCTTTGGGCGTCAGATGATTGCTTTTTCTCATTCAGGTTGTGACTTTTCTGGTTCTTGCTATGATGAGTGAATTTTTTTTTTTTTTTCCTGTGGTATCCTGGACGTTTGGAGAATTGAGCTATGCAACCCTGGACCCTATTCTAGTCTTGCACTTCGGCCACAGTCACCTTGATTTTGTTTCGCACAAGAGTCCTTAGCTTACCACTTTGGGCTGTGGTTCCATGACGCCGTAGGTTTCAGATCCCGTGCAGGGCTTTTCTGATCCTTCTCGTTCACCTGGTGGGACGGGAGCTCTTGCTCGATCCTGCTGAGGCCGAGGCCAAGGGCCGATCCCAGGCCGTCTTGTCCGGGGGCGTGTGGGAGATGCTGGGCCATGGGACAGTGAGCGCTTTTCTAAGCTTGTTCTCAAGGCTACCGTGCAATCATGCTGAGTCACTGTCGCCCGACTTCTAAAGACCTTGTTTCTCTGAGGTTACCTGTCTTTTCTGGATCTTGCGTCTGGGAAATCAGGCAGTATTTGTCCTTCTATGACTGGCTTCTGTGCCTCCTCCCAGTGCCTGGAGCATCTGGTTCTGCAGGCTGCTGTGCACTGGTGCGTGTGGCAGGATTTCCTTCGCTTTTTCGGGCTGGAAGTAGCCCACTGCACGTGCAGAGCACGTTTGGGGGTCCATTTATGTGTCGGTCAATGAACAGTGAGATGGTTTTCACATCCTGACCGCTGTGACTCATGCTGCAGTGAACGTGGGAGTTCAGAGACCTCTGTGGGGTGGGGATTTCAGTTCTTTGGGGTAAATATCCAGGACTGGGAGGGCGGGCTCATGGGGTTCTTATCTCACCCTCGGAAGTCATCAAAATACTTACTTTGACGAAGCAACACCGTTGCCTTGGGATGCCTTCCTTGCTGTTACCCTCTTGCAGCTGCACACTCCGTGGCTCCAAGCTGCAACCTGATTCTCTTTTCACCCACGAGGTGTTGTGTCTCCGGAGGCCCCTCAAACACTGGACACCAGGGTGGAATGAATGGGGCGCTGATGGAAAAGAAGCCAAGCGCTTTCAGCGCACAGTGCAGACCGTGATGGGTGGGAAAGGCCTGAAGTCCAGACATCCCGGAAAAGCCCTCGGTACCCTGGAAGCCCAGAGGTTCGTCAGGGGAGCAGGAGCCTATTCTTCATCCTCTTCTGAGAATCCTTGTCTCGGATCGTGGTGGTCTGGTGGTATGTTTATTTGGCGATAAAGGCATGTTGGTTGGTCTGAATCCAACACTTAGTGACTGGGGAACTTGGGACCAGAGTCTAAATAATCCCCCTAATTCGGGGGACCTCATAGAAATCCATGGGGCTGCTCTTCTGGGGCTCTGCTCTGCTTGCCCACACACCCCAGTCTTGCCTCCTGTCCCCCTATTCTTGGTGTCAGCAATAGAGGCACAGGCTTTCTTTCCTCAATGCTCTGATTGTTAGCCCGTGTTCTTGAGAGACACACAACACCAGTAGCAGTTAGACAGGTAGAGAGAGAGAGAGAGATGGATGGATGGGGGGGGTGGGTAAATGGATGGATGAAAGAGTGGATGGATGGGTGAGGGGTGGACCTATGGATGGATGGATGGATGAGTGGGGGGATGAGTGGGGGGATGGATGGATGGAGGGTAGATGAGTGGACGGATGGATGGACGAATGGATGGTTGGATGGACGAATGGATGGTTGGATGGATGAGTGGGTAGAAGGTGGGAAGGACGTAGAGGTGGGGAGGTAGGCAGACAGACAGGAAGCAGCTGACATGCTAACAGGATTTCTTGCCCTCAGCAGCACTGACACTTAGGTCTGGGTCATTCTGTGTGTGTGTGTGGTGGTGGGGGGGTTGATCAACATTCCTGGTTTCCACCTGCGAGATACCAGTTGCACCCCCCCACCCCTAGGTTGTGACAGTGTCAAGTGTCCCCGTCAAGGACCACAGGCTGAAACGAGTGAGGTCCCTTCAGAACCTCTTTCCATGTCACCCACTGGAACCAGAAGGGACAACGGGCAGGAGAAACACTTCCACCCACGCCGTGCGTCTGCACAGGCTCCTTCCCAACACTCTGGAAAGTCCCTGGCTGTCTGAGTGGCTCACAACCTCCTGGCTTCGTGGATCCAGTGATTAAGTGTCGCTCCATCCTTTTCTTTAGCTCTGAAAAGTGCTTGTGGAACCAGGAGTTAAAAAGGAAAGTGTAACCAAGCAGAAGGAGGCATGGAAAACGCAGTCCCCCTCTCTCTCTCTCTCTCTCGCCTTCAGGCGTCTTTGTGCTTGTCCAGAAACTTCCAACAATTGTGAAACTGTGTAGAAATACCAGGCATGATTCTGTGGTTGCTGGTGGATTACATTACCTTGAGATGCTAGCGGATCTTGCAAAACTCTTCAAAGATAAGCATACCCAACAGATTTAAACAGTGCCTATTTGAGCATTAAAAAAAAAAAAAAAACGTTGTTGCCTAATCTTTGGGAAAAGGAAGAAATAGTTTACTTTGTAGTCATTCAAACAGCAAAGCCATCAGTCATTTGTATACAGAGTATCTGCTGACACTGCTGATTGTGGTTTGGGGGACCGTTAAACAACTGTGTACGTGAACAAGAAACATTTGCAGATTTGTCTCGTCTCTCTATGCTTTTTACAACTGAAAAAATGTTTTGTGTCCTGGGACTCTGGCGTCTTTGTGGTTCAACTCGTGTCTGCGAGAAGGCGGCTGGTGACCCTTCAAGAGGCTGTCCCCTGGGGTTTGGGAAATGTTTTTATTTGTCCAGTAGGTTTCTCCCACTCTGTTTTGTTTTGGGGTTTTTGGTTGCTGCTTTTTGGGCTTTTTTTGTTGTTGTTTTTTGTGCTTTATAGGGCCACACCCGCAGTATATGGAAGATCCCAGGCTACGGGTCAAATTGGAGCTACAGCTGCTGGCCTACATCACAGCCACAGCAACACGGGATCTGAGCCGCCTCTGTGACCTACGCCACAGCTCACGGCCGTGAAGGATCTTTAGCCCACTGAGCAAGGCCAGGGATCAAACCTGCATCCTCATGGATACTAGTCAGGTTCGTTACTGCTGAGCCATGATGGGAACTCCCTGTCCCACTCTGTTTGAAAAGTGACTTCCTTCTGGTGAGCTCAGACCTTTGTAAGAAGCGAAGAGACTTTGAATGAGCAGAGCAGCTCAGCCAACCCTACAGTCCTCAGCTTCCGAAAGAAAACAGTTCACATTGAGGTCTCAACCCCGTCCCCAGGTCCTCTGCACTCTGAAAACATTCCTGCTCGCTGTTTTGCATTTTAACGCCCAGGGGACGTTGGAAAAATACCAGCCACTCCTGTCGTAATCTCCAAACCCTTGTTGCTTTGCCTCATGAAAGGATACAGATGTCTGGGTAACGAAGAGGGTGCTGGTATCCACACGTGAATTGATTCATGGACTAAGTGATCCATGGACCAGTTATAACCATCGACGCCTTGATTCGTGGACTAATTATAATCATTGAGAGCCTTCCCTGGAGAAGGTCAGCTTTTTTTTTTTTTTTTTTTTGTCTTTTTGTCTTTTTAGGGCCATATCCATGACATATGGAAATTCCCAGGCTAGCCTCTGGCCTACGCCACAGCCCCGGCAACGCAGGATCCAAGCCGCATCTGCAACCTACACCACAGCCCATGGCAATACCGAATCCTTAATCTTCGGCCACTGAGTGAGGCCAGGGATCGAACCCATGTCTTCACGGATGCTAGTCTGGTTATTTCACCACTGCACCACAACGGGAACTCCAAGGTTGGCTTTTTAAAGAACACCGCCTCTCTTTAAAGCTTGCTTTCCTCTGGATGCGTATGCAGTTCTTTAAGCTGGGACGTTTGAGCACACATGAGTCAGGGCTGAGCTTACAATATTTCATATGCCGTCGTGATCAGGGCTCTTTCAGTAGGAGACAGACCCTGGCAGCAGGACGGATGGGACCCTGCCACGGGGGCGGCCAGTGGCCAGAGCCTTTCTAAGAGCAGAGAGCCCTGTGCTTGGCTCCTGCCAAAAGAGCCCCATTCCAAGCAAAACATTCAGCGAGCGAGCGCTCCCTCTCCTTGGTGGTAGGACGTTAAGGACAGCAAGTTTTCAGAAACAAAGAAACGCCAGGCTCCGACCTCTCAGACGCGTCTGAAATATAAACCGGCGAAACTTCTGGAACCGACGAAGTCGTACATCCAAACAGAACGTCAGTAGATGTCTGCTCACGGACCAAGAGCCTTGGTCTGGAATGTTAGCCAACCCCCAGGTGTCCACTCTGCCACTCTTTGGTGGTCGTGCTAATTTTGGGTAACACGCACGCACGCCTGCCACGTTTTATTGCGATTGATATTTTTGAGGAGGAAGGGATTTAGGTAAGATTTTTTTTTTTTTTTTACTGTGCCCCTTTGGTTTTTAATATAAGAGATGCAAAAGTTTATTTCCGTAAAATTCAGTAGAGTGTTTCTATCTGTCCATCGATTTGTCTGTCTTCTCTCTACCTATCTGTCCATCTATCTATCAAGTATTTATCATCAGTCTATTATCTAGTTATCTCTCTACCTATCATCTACTTATGTATCATCTATCTTCTGTTATCTATCTCTATACGTTTAATATAGGGACCTGAGAAGGCTTCTGTTTAAACGGTGCTGTTAAGGCTTCTAGTGATCAACCCAGCATCTAGCTGGGGTCAGCATGCTTTCCCTATTTCCTCCTTTTTTCCACACCCTCCAACCCAGGGTGGAAAAACACCCATCCTTCATAATCGAGGTCTGTGTGGTTTGGAGACAGAGTCTTTGTTTCTCCTGGTTTTGAGACAATATCCACCCTTTTGCACCTGTTTTCATGACCAGGAATCAGTTGTTTCAAGTCAGGCTCTCGGTGGCTTGAAAATTCTCCACCTCTGGATATTTGCTTGAACCAAAGGGGAGGAAGAAAGTCTGAATTCGTACACAGATCCCACGAACACCTCAGATTCCAGATGTCGTCTGGTGATAACCTCCCCCAGAGACCAGAACAGTGGTCCCTTTAAAATGCGACATGCCAAAGTACCACGTGATTCAGCAATCCCTCCTCTTTATTTTTCTCCTTAAATGATTTTTATTTTTTCCATGATAGCTGGATTACCATGTTCTGTCAATTTGCTGCTATACAGCCAGGTGACCCAGTCACACACACATATATACATTCTTTTTCTCACATTATTCTCCATCACGCTGCATCCATCATAAGGAGCGAGATAGAGTTCCCAGGGCTATACAGCAGGATCTCATTGCTTATCCACTCCAAAGGCAATAGTTTGCATCTATGAACCCCAGGTTCCCAGTCCATCCCACTCCCTCCCCCTCCCCTTTGGCAGCCACAAGTCTGTTCTCCAAGTCCATGAGTTTCTTTTCTGGGGAAAGGTTCATTTGTGCCATATATTAGATTTGGGATATAAGTGATATCATATGGTATTTGTCTGACTGACTTCACTTAGTATGAGAGTCTCTAGTTCCATCCATGTTGCTACAAATAGCATTATTTTGTTCTTTTTTATGGCTGAGTAGTATTCCATTGTATATGAGTACCACATCTTCTTAATCCATTCATCTGTCAATGGACATTTAGGTTGTTTCCATGTCTTTCCTATTGTGAATAGTGCTGCTATGAACATGTGGGTACATGTGTCTTTCTCAAGGAAAGTTTTGTCAGGATATATGCCCGAGAGTGGGGTTTCTGGGTCGTATGGTAGTTCTATGTATAGTTTGCTGAGGAACTTCTATACTGTTTTCCACAGTGGTTGTACCAATTTGCATTCCCACCAGCAGTGCAGGAGGGTTCCCTTTTCTCCACACCCTCTCCAGCATGTGTTATTTGTGGACTTATGAAGGATGGCCATTCTGATAGGTGTGAAGTGGTACCTCATACTAGTTTTGATTTGCATTTCTCTCATAATCAGGGATGTTGAGCATGTTTTCATGTGCTTGTTGGCCATCTGTACATCTTTGGAGAAATGTCTATTCAGGTCCTTTGCCCATCTTTCAAATGGGCTCTTGGCTTTTTTGGTGTTGAGTTATGTAAGTTGTTTGTATATTTTAGAGATTACGCCCTTGTCCGTTGCATCATTTGAAACTATTTTCTCCCATTCTGTAAGTTGACTTTTGTTTTCTTTTGGGTTTCCCTTGCTGTGCAAAAGCTTTTCAGTTTGATGAGGTCCCACTGGTTTATTTTTGCTCTTATTTCTGTGGCTTTGGGAGACTGACCTGAAAACGTGCATACAGTTGTTGTCAGAGGAGTTTGATGGTGTCCCGTCTTGTCTTATATTTAAGTCCTTAAGCCATTTTGAGTTTATTTTGGTGCATGGTGTGAGGGTGTGTTCTAGTTCCATTGCTTTGCATGCAGCTGCCCAGGTTTCCCAGCAATGCTTGCTGAATAGACTTTCTTTTTCCCATATTATGTTCTTGCCTCCTTTGTCCAAGATTTGACCATAGGTGTCAGGGTTTATTTCTGGGTTCTCTCTTCTGTTCCATTGGTCTGTCTGTCTGTTTTGGTACCAGTACCACACTGTCTTGATGACTGTAGCTCTGTCATGTTGCCTGAAGTCTGGGAGAGTTATGCCTCCTGCTTGGTTTTTGTTCTTCAGCATTGCTTTGGCAATTCTGGGTCTTTGGTGGTTCCATATCCATTTTTGGATGGTTTGTTCTGGTTCTGTGAAAAATGTCCTGGGTCATTTGATAGAGACTGCCTTGAATCTGTACATTGCTTTGGGTAGGATGGCCATTTTTACAATATTAACTTCTTCCAACCCAGGAGCATGGAATATCCTTCCATTTCTTTGCATCCTCTTTAATTTCCTCACTGAATGAACATCGAAGGCGCTCCAGAGCTGGCTATGAAGGCCTGAAGGCTGAAATCCCCTCCTGCAGGAAACCTCATGCAACCTCTCTCTAAACATCTGAGGAAGAACAAACAGTGGCCACGTCCTCATGCTGCTCCTGCTGGTCATCAGAATGGCTGCTCTATCTCTGCAGTTAAACAGGTCACGGCCGTCAGCCTCAGACCATAGTCCTTCTGCTTTTCGGCCCTTTCACAAAGCCCCTGATGTGCCTCCCATCTCTTTGCATCCTTGCAAAGCTTTGCTTTGACCAGCCCTGGCCAGCACCAGCCTGCAGTCTGCAAGCCTGGATCAGCCTCTCAGACCCCATTGTCCAAGGCTACACCTGGGCTCTGAGCCCTGTGGAGACAATGCCTTACTGTTTAGGGCTGTGCCAATGTGACAGGTGTGTAGGCTGCCCTAGCATCTTTCTTCACACCCAGTTCTTACTCCACGTCGCAGACGGGGTGCTGTTAACATCTCCAGATAGGTCTGTGCCGCCATTCTCTCTCTCAGAACACAAACGTACCCTCTATGTCTTGATGCAAATGATCAGGACCAAACACTGCTCCCCATGTCACCCCAGGGGCACATGTATCCATACCTTTGAGCCCCATTCTCTGTCTCCCTGGAGATCTTACTCCTTCCATGAATTCCCTCTGGTCCGGATCCCAATAGGATTGACTGAATGGTTGTAAAACTACAAAGGGGTGTGTATCATTCTCTTATGTAAAATCCATTCCCCATCATTTAGAGCAGAAGTTGGCACATTTATAGCTATTTTGTGTGTGTGCGTACCATTCTCTTGAGGAAAATCCTCTCCAATCACTCCCCGTCATTTAGAGCGGGAGTTGGCACATTTATAGTTATTTTTGTTGTAACTGGTCAGGGAGTAAAATATCTTTGGCTTTGCAAGGTATCTGGTTTCCGTGGTAGGGAGCAGCTCCGCCACTTTGTTGCCAAAGCTGCCATAGAAAATGTGTCGAGGAACCGGTGTGGCTTTGTGCCAATAAAACTTGAGAGAAACAGTTGATGGCCCGGATTCAGCCCATGCACCATAGTGGGTCGACTTTGGATCTAGTGGCTAAATCATAAGAGTCAGGCGTCCTGCGCAGAGTTCTTCACGACCTGAGCTTGCTCTTCTTTCTGGCTGTGTTGTGTTATGACACCTGTGTGCCCGGTCTCCATAAAAGATGCTGCGCAGAAGCCAGGGACCTAAGCAGACCCTTTCAGCACAAAACACACTTTGTCAGACACTGCTGTGGGCTGTGTCTCGTTAAAATCCATATATGGAATCCACAACCCCCAGGACCTCAGAATGGGGTTGTTATTTGGAGACGGGGTCTTTCAAGAGGGGATGGAGGTAAATGAGGTCACGGGGGAGGGGGGTCCTGATCCCCCAGGACGGGGGTGTGTAGACGAAGAGGTGGTCAGGACACAGACACGCACAGAGGGACGACCTGTGAGGACAAAGGGAGAAGACGGCCGTCAACACATCCAGGAGAGAGGCCTCGGGAGGGACCAGCCCTGCCTGCCCCTGGGGCTCAGGCTCCAGGCTCCAGGATGGGGAGAGATAAATGATGTTTATGTGGCCACCCTGTGTGAGGTCTTTTTTTACGATTGTCCCAGCAACTAATACAGGCACTGTCTTGGAAATTATACTGCTTTGTAACTTCTTTTTTTTTTTTTTTTTCTTTCTTTCTCTTTTTAGGGCCACAACTGTGGCATATAGAAATTCCTGGACTAGGGGTCAGGTCTGAGCTGAAGCTACAGGTCTACACCACAGCCATGGCCACTCCCGATCCGAGTCGCGTCTTCTGACCTACACCACGGCTCATGGCAATGCCAGATCCTTAACCCACTGAGGGAGGCCAGGGATTCAACCTGCATCCTCATGGATGCTAGTCGGGTTCTTCACCCACTGAGTCACAACGGAGCTCCTGATTTGCACCTTCTTCGCTTCTTTGTCTATAAAGCTGTGCTTGACCTTGTGTCTTTGAGGACTCGGGTGCTGCTGAGTTGGAAAGGTGGAGCGTCTGACAGATTCAGGATAGTCAGTGACTTCATTCCAGCTCAAAAGAGGACCAGAAGGTGACACTCCTTGGTAATCTTCGCATGCGCCCCCAGCCCCCGGCCCATGTCCTTTGCATTTGGGTAGCAGCTTAGGAACATGGCTTGGTTCTGATTTTTCCATCCTGCCTTGGTTCACACGAATGCGCCAACGACTGGAGGTATTTTTCTTGGTGCACTCATCTTCACGATTTTTAAAAATATTTCATGGTCTGGCTGAGGAACGTGGAAAATTTTAGGCAAGGGTCCCAGGGTGTCAGACCGCTTCCAAACGCTGGCTATTGAATAAAAATATTGCAGGGGGAGGGGGAGGGCGTGGGATGGACGGGGAGTTTGGGGTGAGTAGATGCAAACGAGGACATCGAGAATGGATATGCCATGAGGTCCTGCCGTCCAGCACAGGGCACTCTATCCAGTTTCCTGGGATGGACCATGGTGGAAAATATTAGTTAAAAAATGCTAGATATGTGTATGGCTGAGTCACTGCTGTACAGCAGACACTGGTGCAACATTGTAACTCAACTCTAATAAGAAAGAGAAGAAGAAGTGTCGCAGCTTCCCCTGTATTGTGATCAGCCCAGGCTGGGGTTCTGTTGCCGTCACCTTCTCCGGGTCACTGCTGGCCGGTGCTTTCTCTCCTCTGCGCTGTGTCTTGCAACCTTTAAAACACGCTCCCAATGTCCTTATGTTATGTGACATCATACAAGCCTTTCCTGGAATCAGGACCTGCCCATGTGTCCCGAGCCATGTGCACCTGCTTGGATGACACTCGCCCACAGGAGTCACGCTTGCGTTGGCCACGATGCTCGGACCTTGCCAGGACCCGGCACCCACGTTCTGCCAGCAAAAGAACGACTCGTGACTCTACAAGGAACACGTGTCTCGGTGGAAGATGCCTGGCTTACGATGCCTTGTCTCATCTTGTGGAATATAAGCGAGGTGGAGAAAGCTCTGCAGAGCATGGAGGAGCTTGGCTCTGTTACCAGAAACACACCGAAACACGGATCCAGGCTGGGGAGAGAGAGGGTCCGGTTTATGTGTATTTAGCCCCAGTGTGACTTGTAGCGGTTCCCTTCCCAGAACGCCGTCTGTAGCAATAAATCTCACATCCTTCTTTATCTGCACCCAGACCCACGCAGTCTGTGCTTGTCGGAGAGCCACGCAATCCCGTTGAAATCTTGCTGATAATCGTGCTGGCTTATGAACGTCAAAACAGCAAGAAGCCCAGAGAAAACTCGCTTTCCCCCCCCACCATCGGTGGCATCGTGCAGAGGGAACGGGTGTGCCCGCTGTCTTTGCCGGGTTTCAGACCCGCTTCTAACATAGACGCCTACACGTCCTGGGAGAAACTTGGCCCCGTTCCCCACGTCCTCAGAGGTACTGTTCGCTTGCGCGTGTGTTGGAGATAATGTGCCCATCCCAGGAGAACTGAGACCTCACGGGCCGACGTGTCTCAAGAGCTCAGCCGCGTGCCTGGGAATATTAGGAAGATGCAATGCCTGTTGTGTCTCTTTCCCTTTTGTCTGTCTTCTGTGTTGCAAGGCTGTTCTCTTGTTTGTATAAGAAAGCGACATTTGGGAGGTCCCGTTGTGGCTCAGCTGGGTGAGAGCAGGACATAGGCTCCATGAAGATGCGAGTTCGATCCCTGGCCTCGCTCAGTAGGTTAAGGATCTGGTGTCGCTGTGAGCTGTGGCATAGGTTGCAGAGGTGGCTCAGGTCTGGTGGTGTTGTGGCTGTGGTGTAGACCTGCAGCTGCAGCTCCGATTCGACCCCTAGCTGGGAACTTCCCATATGACACAGGTGTGGCCCTAAAAAGAAAAAAAAAAAAAAAAGAAAGCAAGATTTGGTTAAATTCCATCGCAGAGAAAATTCTTTCGAAGGTGACTGGAAGTCGGATGTTTGCTGAGACTGGCTATCAGAGTTCCCAGCAGAGATCACAAATGCTCCCTCTTTATGAAATGCCATCGGTGAGAATTCACTTTACCCCCCCACCCCCGCCCCCGCCACCCCCGGCCAACCACCTTGGGTCCTGTGTCTTGCCGTGTCCGCATGTCCAACATTAGTCCCTTCAGGCTGCTGTCCCAGGATGTCAGAGACCAGGGGACTCATACACAACAGACATTTCCTTCTTACAAACTGAAGGCTGCGTATCCAAGACCCCAGGGAGGGCAGCTTCTGTGTCTGGCGGGGACACACTTCCTGGTCCGTAGACGGCATCTTCTTGCTGTGTCTGCACGTGGAGGAAGGGGACAGGCGGCTCTCTGGATGTTTATCTCGCCAACTGAATTCGCAAACCTCGATCCATGTTAATAGAACAATCCATATCATGACTAAGATAACTCGATTCATGCTTGTGAATTTTTTTGTTGTCCATGGTGTTTGTTTTTTGTTTTTTTTTTTAAATTGAGTTGACTTATCAATGCTGTGATAGTTTCAGGTATACAGAAAAGTGAATCCATTATACATAGACATATATCCATTCAGATTCTTTTCCCATGTAGGTTATTACATATTAAAGCATATTGAGTAAGTTTCCCTGTGCTATTCGGTAGGTCCTAGTGGATTAGCTGTTTTTTTATAGAGTAGTTTACAAATGTTAATCTCAAACTCTTAATTTAGCCCTTCCTCCCACCTCTCCCCCTTGCCAGCCACACGTCTGCTCTCCATGTCTGTGAGTCTGTTTCTGTTCTGTAGATGGTTCATTTGTGCCATATTTTGGATGCCGCATCTAAGTGGTATCATATGGTACTTGTCTTTCTCTTTCTCACATACTTCAGTTGGTATGAGATGCTCTAGGTGCATCCATGTTGCTGCAAACGGCATGATGTCATTTTTAACGGCTGAGTAGTATTCCACTGTGTATATGTACCACAACTTCTTTATCCATTCCTCTGTTAGACATTTAGGTTATTTCCATATCTGGGTGATTGTCAGTAGTGCTTTTGTGAACTAGGGATGCACATTATCATTTCAAAAGAGAGTTGTCTTTGGATAGATGCCCCAGGATTGGGATAGCTGAATCTTATGGTGACTCTAGTATTTAGTTTATTCTGTCCTCCTTATGTCATGACTGTGAATTGTAGCCACGTTCTAAGGATCGACTTTACTATCTGCTCACAGACAAGCTTTCTCACTTTCTTTGACTCTACCCAGTCCTCATTGATGTCAAGAATAAATCTTCCCGCTTGACTTTGTCTTGCAAGTGCATTGCACCTCATTTGCCCAACGGAAACTCTTCTGAAGGGTAGATAGCAATTTCCTTTCATCTCTGAAGTGTGTGTTCCTAACATGTTCTAAATCTTGGCATCAACCTGTGACAGTGGTACCCTGTTCGAACCCTCAGCCTGTTGAAACACCATCCCATGAACGTATTCCCACATAGTCCAGTGTCAAACGGGGGACAGCCACAGCCACGCTCAGAAATACAACTATGCTTTAAAACCCATCCACTAAACCTTCAGAAACCGGTCCGTCACACAGCCCGTATCTTTCAGAAGGTCCTATACTGCTCTGTTAATTTCTCCCAGATCCTAACGTTGGCTAAATAAGGTCCTCCTTCCCCAAAGGTCCAGGCACGAACCCCTGAACTCATGGATAGGTCACCTGATGGGGCAAAAAGGACTTGGCAGGTGTGATTCAAGGAAGGCTCTGGGGATAGGAGATGGTCCTGGATTACCTGCGTGGTCTGGACAAGGGTCCTTGTACGAGAGAAGTAGGATGGTGGAGTCAGAGAAGATGGGATGGTAAAAGTTGAGGGGTGGGGGCCGATTAATTAGAAGAGTGTGTTCCCCTGATTTTGAAAATGGAGGAAGGAGCCATCAGCCACACAAGGCAGAGGGTCCCCTGGAGCTGGAGAGGACAACAGGACCCGTTCTTCCTGGAGCCTCAGAAGGAGCACAGCCTGGCAGACCCATTTCTAAGTCTGAGCTCCAGCAGACACGGGCGGGTGGTATGGGGACAGGGGATCAGGCGACAGACTGCTGTACTGTGGGGTGAGCAGTTGGCTTGTTTGGGAGGGCACGTCGAGAGGATAGGACTGGTCCGCCAGAAGCCGGAGTTTCTGGCTCACAGATTCCATTGGCCCCGTCTCTCCCCTGTTCTGATGTGGGTGATCCTGTGACATTCTGAGCAGAAACTGGCAGCTGATCCCCGATGCCCATTCCCAGTTGAATTCAAGTTGCTTTTTTTTTTCTCTCCTTTTTTTTGTTCATTTTTTCTTAAAGTTTAGTTCATTTACAATATTGTGGTAGTGTCTGCCGTACAGCAAAGGGACCCAGTCATACATTTATATACATTCTTTCCTCATACTATCTTCCATCCTGGTCTGTCCCAAAAGACTGGACAGAGTCCCCTGTGCTGGACAGCAGGACCTCATGGCTGATCCATTCTCAGTGTCGGGGTTTGCATCTACGGACCCCAAACTCCCCACCCATCCCATGCTCTCCTCCTTCCCCTTGGCAACCACAAGCCTGTTCTCCATGTCTGTGAGTCTGTTTCAGTGCTGAAGATAGGTTCATTTGTGCCATATTTTGGATTCCACGTAGAAGTGATATCCTGTGGGATTTGTTTTTTCTCTGTCTGACCTGTTCATTTAGTATGAGAATCTCTAGTTGCATCCATGTTGCTGCAAATGGCATTACGTTGTTCTTTTTTATGACCAAGTAGTATTCCATTGTGTATATGGACCACATCTTAATGCATTGATCTGTCTATGTACATTTAGGTTGTTGCCATTTCTTCGCCATTGTTTTTTGTTTTGTTTTGTTTTTTTTCCTTTTGAAGGTAGTGATAATGTCCCTGGCTTAATGTTCAAACCATATCTGCTAGACTCTCATTCAGCTGGGTGAGGCCATGTGACTAGGTTCATAGGATTTCAGTAGATGCTTTGTGGGGCATTTAGGAAGGCTGCCAAGAATGAGCTCATTCAGTTGGATGTAGGCCCTTTGGTTCCTCACTGCTCCTCCATTCCTGCTTCCAGGGATATAGACACGATGGCTGGAGGTCCAGCATCCACGTTGGGCCCCGAGGCAACCTTGAGAGTGAAAGTCACGTGTTGAGATGTTAGAGCAGAAAGATCAAAGCAGCCTAGATTCCTGAGCATCTTGGAGCCACCACAGTGATCCTGACCCTTGTTCTAAATGGTCTGGAGTTTTGGGGGTTATTGGTTTTATGTTTGCTCTCTCTGAGCCAGCCACTCATCTGCTGTTCATTCTCGTAAGGAAGATGCTTGGTGCATCTCACAGAAGCATCTGACTGTCACCAAGCCCTGACCACATTCTAAACATCTTCCATGGTGATTTCGGTTTTATACCCACTCTGCCTCTCTCGTTGAGATGAAGCTGCTGGCATGAGCCTATAATTATGTGAGGTGAGCACACATTTCTATAATTTAACCCAGGATGGAATTATGTCATTATCCATTTATTGGTGCCCTGTGGTCAAACCGGGAGCAGATGACTGTGAGGGGACCCTGGGAGGATCAGACATCTGTGTGCGAGCCCTTTTGGGGTGAAGTTCATAGGGCAATAAAAGGAGAGAGAGACCCCCTTCTTCTCCCCAGAGCACCACCCCCTCGGTGTAGGCTGAGCCCAGAGGGCATGAGAAAATGAGCCCGTTTCCAGCTTCCTGGAGAATGTGCCCTCCATGCCCGTCAGGGATCCTTGTAGAGCAGGTTCCTGTGCCGTGAAAAGCGCAAGGCACCCGCTCTGTCACCGCTCCAGATGTGTGCCTCCCAGCCTCTGCTTTATGTCATCTGTTCTTCACCTGTGATCAGAAAATGAGCCGTGAAAAAACTCAACAGCCCGTTTGGGAACCCGCGTAAGTTTCCCGTGACCACGGGCCGTCAGGCGGAGCTGGGCTTTTTGGCAAAGCCGCGCCTTTGTAAGGGTCTCGTGTTTTGCGTGCAAGCCTCCATCCAGAGGCTGGTTCCTGATCTGCACGGAATCCAAGGACAGTGACGCTTCCTCTGCGAAGGGCGACAACAGCCTTCCTCCACTCTGAAGCGGGGGCCGAATGACAAAGGTGGGAGCCCCGAGGAACATTTGCCAAGTTCTAGAAGTCAGGCTTTTTTTTTTTTTTTTGGTCTTTCCTGTATTTCTCCGTGGGGAACACTGACCCACAGAACTTTTTGTGCGATGATGGGGTGTGAGGCTGGGAAAAGCAGCCAGACGTGAACCCTGAATTGAGTGGTAAGCCCTAGCTCCCCGAGGAAGGAAGGGGTTTAGGCCGATACTGGTCTGAGGCTGCGGAAGACACGTTGCTCCTGGGTGGTCCAGGGGAGGAGATGTCACCACGGGGCTGACTGCAGCATGGACCACACGGGAGGCTGCCACACTTTCTCCGGGATGCTGTGGATGCTGAAGGCGCCAGGAGGAAAAGCGAGTTGCTGGCAGCTTTTGAGCAACGGGGTTGTGGGGTGAGTTTGAGGGAGTGAAGGGATGCTGTGAGCCTGGGGGGATGCATAGGACTCTGGTCACTTGGGGGCACAGGTGGGGACACGGCGAGTCCCCGTTTCCTGGCCCCTCCTGAAGCTAGGGCTCCCTGGAGGTTGGTTCTGAAGTCGGTGGTGAGGGACACGAGCCGGGCAGAGAAGGGAGGCCAGAGAGGTAGAGACCTTCGGAGGGAGACCTGCCCGCAGTCCCTCGTCCAACAAGCTGGAGTTCGAGCAAGCAGTTCATGAGGTGTTCTCCGCATCTCTGTCTCTGTCTGTCTGTCTCTCTCCCTCTGTCTCCGCCACTTCCCTCTCTCTGTCTCTCAGACACACACATGCACACATACCGCACAAGTCCAGGGACAAACGAAGAAGCAGACCTTCCACGCGCTGGCAAAGGAAGACGGCTCAGAATCTGTCCTGACCGCCCCGCTGCCTTTCCCGGCGGAGTCTGAAACTGTCAGTCCGCTGTCTTGTTCAGGCGTTTGAAAAGTGTGGTTGAGGTCGTTGTGTTCATTTCTGCCCTGCAGCAGGTATTTAGACCCATTCTTTTTCGTATCCGTTTCCGTGATGGTTTATCGCAGGAGACTGAAGAGAGTTCCCTGTGCTGTACAGCGGGTCTGTGGGGTTTGTCCATCCTGTGATATACTAGGTTGCACCTGCCAACCCCAAACTCCCCGTCCACCCCATGCCCTCCCCCTCCCCGTTGGCAACCACACATCTGGGCTCTGCCTCGGAGTCTGTTTCTATTCTGCAGATGGGTTCATCTGTGCCCGTATTTCAGATTCCACGTAGAATGGGTATCAGATGATGTATGTCTTTCTCAGTCTGGCTTACCTCACTCAGTATCATCATCTCTAGGTTCCATCCGGGTGGCTGCAGGTGGCATCATCTCATTCCTTTTTATGGCTGAGGAATGTTCCGTTGTCTCTGTGGACCACATCTTCTTGATCTAGTCCTCTGTCGATGGACATTTAGGTTGTGTCCATGGTTTTGGCTGTTGTGAATAGGGCTGCTGTGACCATGGGGATACCTGTATCTTTTTGAATTACAGTTTTCTCTGGATAGATGCCCATGCAGGGGATTGCTGGGTCCTGTGGCAGAGGAGTTGTTATCCTGAAGGCAGGAGAAAGGGACCAGGTCAACAAGCTTTGGCGTCTTGACCTTGGGCATCCTGACTCTTTGGTGAGTATGATCTCAGGGGAGAGGCACCATCAGACCTATGTTTGCTGCAGAAAAAGAAAGCTCGAACCAACCCTCCCAGTTGTATTTACAGGGAAGACACAGGCTGTTTTCCCTCCAGCCTTCTGGAATGGACATCACCTTTCTTAAATATCCCGAACAAGTTGGCAGAGAACAAAATCCGACCCCGTGAAGTACCGCTTAAGGAATAGAACACATCCACAGCCGGCATAGCCTGAGTTCTGGTTCAAGCAAAAAAAAAAAAAAAAAAAAAATTTTATTCACCCTCAAATGAACCCCACAGCTATTTTTTTTTTTTTTTTTACAGATCTGAGGTTTCTGGAAACTAAAGTCTGCATAATAACTCATATGGAGAACGTCAACATTTTTTATCATCCACAATCAGAATCACACAAGGCAAGCACAGATCAGCGGTAATTATCTAGATGTTTGAGACAAAGCTCTCTCCTTTCTTTTAAGACAACCCAACATCCACAAAAGCCAAGCGTGGATCATTAATTACACTCAGATTATCTCAGAATATCCCTAATTTCCTGCCTGACAGGCTCTGTTCCAGCTGAATTACTCATCAGATGCTGGGTTTGAGCTTTAGCCTTCCAAGATGGCTTTTTTTTTTTCCTTTTCACCAACTTACATATTGCATTTTTTGTTGTTGCTGTTGCTGTTGCTGTTCCCTTCAAGGTGTCAGATAAAATACTGCACCCTCTAGAATCTATTCAGAAGAAATGTCTAAGAATTAGTCGTAAATCTGACCGTGCATGAGCCGGTCCCAGGTTCTGCAAGAAAGAGAAAACAGCCCAGCTCCCCTTAGCCGATCACGCCAAAGAGATGCCAGCTCACGGTCCAAGGGTCTCATGGTCAGTTTCCAAGAGTCCAGCCCTGGGGGAACGTTCCCTGATGAATCGCGTATCTCCCGGGAAGCCCCCCGAGGTTGCGGTGATGCTTCAAGGGAGATCCTGCTTGGACAATGATGG
Source organism: Sus scrofa (assembly GCF_054392235.1). Taxonomy (NCBI): domain Eukaryota; kingdom Metazoa; phylum Chordata; class Mammalia; order Artiodactyla; family Suidae; genus Sus; species Sus scrofa. The sequence continues at coordinate 3,921,650 of NC_139401.1, read as the reverse complement.
GCTCGTGAGGTCTCCCTGCTCGCTTGCCTCCATCTGAAGGAGCAACCAAGATCAAGGCGCTCTTCCTGTCTCCCGGGAGTCCTTCCTACCTCTCTCCGGAGCCATTCATTCTTTGGGTCCAGAGCCCCTCTTCAGGGCAGCATTTGGATTTTGCGAAGGTGACGGTCACGCGGTGGGGGACCTGTTCCAGGCTCTCTGTACCCCAGGAGGACCCACACGACAGGACGTGCCACCCCCTACCCCACTTCTGAACATCTCAGAGCAGAACGTGATACGACAGACACCCTTCCTTTCATGATGCCAGCTTCTTCTTTTGATTTTAATAATATTTTTCATGGACGTAGAGTTGATTTACAAGGCTGGGTTAGTTTCAGCAGAGTGATTTAGTTACACACACACACTCACACACATATATTCTTTTTCTGATTTTTTTTCCCCATGGTAGGTTATTACAGGATATTGAATAGAGTTCCCTGTGCTGGACAGTAGGTCCTTGTGGTTTATTTTATACGTAGTAATTTATCTTTACAAACATTGCCTGTGGCTGTGTTTGCTGGACAACCTGTGGCTGTGTTTGCTCGATGACCTCCTATTTAGGGGTTGATGAGATGAGCTGTGTGGGACGGAAAGGGTGGTTGGATTCCCCTTGAGTTACTTCGATCCAGCCTTTTACGTGTGTCTTCAATTCAAGGGAAGTTTCCAGGTGTGAGCTGTGCTAATCTCTCTCCTCCTCTTCCATTTTTTCTCTTCTTTCATCCTTTCTTTCTGCCTTTCTGTCTTTCTTCCTTCCCTTTTAGGGCCTCACCCACAGCATATGGAAGTTCCCAGGCTAGAGGTCGAATCAGAGATGCAGCTGAAGACCTACGCCTCAGCCACAGCAACGCCGGATCCTTAACCCACGGAGCAAGGCCAGGGATCGAACCTGCCTCCTCATGGACACTAGTCGGGTTCATTGTACCACTGAGCCCCAATAGGAACTCCGCTTTCTCCCTCTTTCTGTCTGGGGCCGTAGGATTTTGGCTGAACTTTTATCATCTTCTAGATGCCTCCCAAAAGCTTTTGCTCAGTCATAGCTTTTGCTTCACTCGCTCACTCCGTTTCATCTCACATCTTGAATTGTTTGTCTCAGTTTAAAAAATCTGCCACCATGTGGGACCATGGCAGTGGACAGTAGGAGATAGAAGGTCCAGTTTCCAAATGAAGATTCTTCCTCTCTCTTTTCCTTTTTTCTTCTTTAAAAACAGTGTTTTTTGGGTTTTTTTTTTTTTTTTTTTTTTGTCTTTTTTTGTTGTTGTTGTTGTTGCTATTTCTTGGGCCGCTCCCGCGGCATATGGAGGTTAGGGGTCGAATTGGAGCTGTAGCCACCGGCCTACGCCAGAGCCACAGCAACGTGGGATCCAAGCCGTGTCTGCAACCTACACCACAGCTCACGGCAACGCAAAAACAGTGTTTTTTTAATTAGAAAAAACTTGATTACAGTGTTGTGCCAGTTTGTTGCTATACAGCAAAGTGACCCCGTCACACGTACGGTATATATACATATATATACATTCTTTTTCTCAGATTCTTTCCCATCATGAAAATATCTATCTCAAAAGACTGCATTGAGTTCCCTGTGCTGCACAGCAGGACTGCATGGCTTATCCATTCTCAAGGTCATAGCTTTTGGTTTCTTCATCTCTCAGGAGCTGACACGTTCAGAGCGTGGTGTGTGTCACTACCTAGCTAGAGCTTCGTTTAAGGAGTTTGGGGGGCCCTTGTGTTCCATTGTATTGATGGATACTGTTGTATTGTATTCATTGTACTGTGTTTGCTGGAGGATCCCAGAGATGCCTGTGCAGGCTTCCTGTACAGAACCACCTCCCTCGGCTGCCCAGGTGGGCTCGGCTCTCACTCTCCACCATCCTCTCGAAATCTCTTGGCCGCTTCTGACCCCCCCGCCCCGACACCACCCACCGCAAGCTCCTCCAGGCACAATCCATGGGTCTCTTCCTCCTGATGCTTTATTTAAAATCTCACAACAAATATTGGTGACAGACGTTAGCTCCATTTTATTGAGGAAGAAGAAACAGGTGTAAAGAGGTTATTAACTCATTTACTCTAGACCCAATGGCAGAGCTGTGGTTTAAATCTTTATTTAAAAAAAAAAAAACTTTATTGGAGTAGAGCTGGCTTAGAATGTTGTGTGTACGGCAAAGTGAATCAGTTATGTATATATTAGACATATGTATACATATATCCATTCTTTTTTCCCATGTAAGTTATTAGTATTGAATAGAATTCCCTGTGCTGGACAGCAGGTCCCCATTGACCCCTCATTCCATAGACCTCAGGGTGCACCTGCCAACCCCACACCCCCCTGTCCATCTCTGCCCCCCACCTGTCCCCTTTGGTGACTGTAAGATTGTTCTCTATCTGTGAGATTGTTTCTGTTCTACAAAAAAAAAAAAAAAGTTCCCTCGTATCATTTTTTTGACTCCACAGATGAGTGATATCGTAAGATGTTTGTCTTTCTCTGTGTAATTTCAATCAGTATCAACATTTCTAGGTCCAGCCTATAGCAGGTCCTTGTGGGTGAACTGTTTTATATACAGTCTTGTCTATGTATCAATCCCATCCTTTTAATGTATCCTCCCCCCTGCAGTTTCCACCATGGTAACTCTAAGTTTGATTTCAAAAGCTAGGAGTTTGTTTCTGATGTATAAATACATTTTTTTTTGAATCATTTCTTATTAGATTCCACATGTAAGTAATAGCCTATGATATTTGTCTTTCTCTGTCTGACGTACTTCACTTAGTGTGAGAATCTCTAGGTCCCATGCATATTGCTGCAAATGGCATGGTTTCATTCTTTTTTAGGGCTCAGTAATATTCCACTGTGTATATGGACCACATCTTCTTTATCTGTTCCTCTGTCCATGGACCCTTAGGTTGTTTCCATGTGAGGGAAATGGATGCATTAGTCTGTTTCTGTTTGGTACCTAAGTTCATTTGTATCCTTGTTTTAGATTCTACGTATAAGTGATATCATATGATATTTGTCTTCCTCTGTGTGACTGATGTCACTTAGTATGAGTATCTCTAGGTCCATCCGTGTTGCTGCAAATGATATGATGAGGTTCTTTTTAATGGTTCTTTTTTAATTCCATTGTACATATACAGCTGCCTCTTTACCTATGCCCCATCCATCCTGACCCATAGCTGTGCACTGTTCTCTCTTCGATGCAGTGTCGCACCCCCAGGTACAAGTGCACACAGCATACACGGTGACACATGCACACACTCACGCGTGCCCAGCCACCGGCTCCCTCTGCTGCTCTGCTCTGGCAGAATAACAGGTTTTTCCAGGGTGCCATGGATCCTACCCATGTCCTCCATCTCTCCCCAGGGATTTTAAGAAGAATAAGAAGTAAGGAGAATGGAGTTCCCATCGTGGCTCAGTGGGTTGTGCACCGACTAGGATCCATGAGGACGCGGGTTCAATCCCTGGCCTCGCTCCGTGGGTTAAGGATCTGGCATTGCTGTGAGCTGTGGTGTAGGTTGCAGACGTGGCTCGGATCTGGTGTTGCTGTGGTTGTGGTGTAGAGTGACACCTGCAGCTCCGATTCGACCCCTGGCCTGGAAACTTGCATGTGCTGCGGGTGCAGCCCCAAAAAGACAAAAAAAAAAAAAAGATGTACGGAGAACGAGAAAAAGATGCAGGGCTATCTGTCCATAGCATCTCCCCAGGAGGGTCCTTCTGGAAAGAATGGAAGCCCCGTGAGGTGTCTTTTGCCACCTCTGCACAACAGAGGTGTTTTGCAAAGGGACAGGGGATGGACCCAGAGGGAGATGGGGGGAGACTGCCCCCGTGGGACTTGTTCCTGGCACCATGACTGACAACCAGACCCCCAGGCGTGGGTAGAAATGGATGGCATGGGTTGAACCACCCCAGACAGCACACTGAGCAGATGCCGGGAGGCCCCTGCACTCCCCAGGGCTGCATCCCCTCTGCTTTCCATGTGTCTTCACATCCTGTTTTGCAAAAGCACACACGAGCCAGTGCGATTTCCGTCCGGGGGAGATAGTGATTTTTGTATCGGCCGCAAGCCAGCGGCAGCATCTCGCCCCCGCTGCTGCAAGAGTTGGCTGCAAGGAGCCTTCAGTGGTCCCAGTCTGCTGAGGACCGGTCAGAAGGACATCATCTTTTTCGCTTGGCTGTGGCTCCCAACGTGTGTCATTTCCTCATTCCCATCGCTGTGAGGCCAGGTCAGGTGGGAGGTTTAACTCTTTTTAAGGCACTGTCTTGACCCGGGCGACCTGACTTGTGAAGGGTTCTTTTTCTTTCTTTCCTTTTCTTTTTTTTTTCCAAAATAGTTGTGAAGACCCCCTGCTCTCCCCCAAACCTGCCACACCCGCATGTCCGGGGTAGGTCTGGGTGCGTGGATTTTGGCAGTATTTGCTGATCGTCTCCTGGGGTTCTTATTTCTCAAGCTGGGTGAAAACTTGACCCTGAAAGATGTGTCTGGATTGAAGATCGCTTCCAAAGCTGAGGCTTAGGAGTCTAGAAACACTTCAATTTGGGATGGGGAGGAAAAAAAGCCTACCTAGGCATTAGGGCTAATGAATGGCTTAGGATTGGCAAAGTAGATACAAGCATAAGCCAAAATATATCTTCTTCTTTTTATTTATTGGCATGGGTGCATCAGCCTCAGAAAAATCTGTCTGCGGGAAGCAGCCAGAATGTGGGCTCTGTGAGTCCTTCATGTACTGTCTTCTTCTCTCAAAATATCTTTTGTTTTTTCCTCTTACAGATATGATGGCCTTTCTTTTCGTTGTTAAAGAAAAGTTTCATTGAAGTGGACTGGATGGACACGGCTGTGATCTTTTCTGCTGTACAGCAGAGTGACTCAGGCGTCCACGTCTACACAGCCATTCTCCTTCAGATTCATTCCCCATGTAGATGATCACAGCATACTGGGTAGAGGTCGCTGTGCTGGACAGCAGGTGCCCGTTGGCCCGTCATTCCACAGACCTCCGTGTGCACGTGCCAATCCCACAGCCCCCAGTCCATCCGTGCCCCCGCTGGTCGGTCCCCTTTGCTGACCATAAGTTTGTTTTCAAAGTCTGTGAGTCTGTTTCTGTCCTGTATTTAGGTTCCTTTGTGTCATATTTTAGATTCCACTGCTAAGTGATAGCTTACGGTATTTGTTTTTCTCTTTTGGACTCATTTCACTTAGTATGATAAGTTCTCGGTCCTTCCGTGTTGCTGTAAATGGCATGATTCCATATGTTTTCATGGCTGCGTAATATTCCACTGTGTATATACTGCATGTTCGCTATCCGTTCATCTGCTGATGGACATTTAGGTTGTTTCCTTGTCTTGGCTGTTGTGAATAGTGCTGCAGTGAACATTGGGGTGCGTGGATCGTTTCAAATTTTGGTTTTGTCCAGATATATGCCCAGGAGTGGGATTCTGGATCATAGAGTAGATCTGTGTTTAGTTTTTTAAGGACCCTCCATCCTGTTTTCCATAGGACACCACTTTGAATTCCCACCTACCGTGGACAAGGCTGCTTTCTCTCCACTCCCTCTCCAGCATGTGTTATGGGTCGTCTTTTTGATGATGGTCATTGTGGCAAATGTTCCAAATAGCTGTTGCATCATTGTCTTTTTCCTTTCCTTCTTTTTTTTTTCCCCCCTCTGGCCACACCCACAGCAGGTAGAAGTTCCCAGGCCAGGGTTTGAATCCAAGCCACAGCAGTGACAATGCTGGATCCTTAATGCTGAGCCACCAGGGAACACCTGCATCCTTGTCTTGCACACCCAGCAGCCCCAGTGATGGCTTCTCATTCCTCTCAAACGTCCAAAGATGTTCCTATGTTGGTCACTCGCCAGGGCCTCTGTACCACATCTGTCCCCATCATCACCCAGCAATATGTATATTGATATTCCATGTGAGTTAATGTCTCTTTTTGGAATGTCTCATGTCTTTAGTTCACAAACAAACAAAAATCTATAAATGTTTCAAGGATGCACACTCAAAGGAAAACACACGTGGCGATTAGACAAGGCACCAAGTGTGAATAGCACAGAACATTTTTAGCCAGAAACCAAACCCGCTTGGATGGGACTAGCGGTCGTATGAAACCAGCAACATCAAAGGAGAATTTGAGACATTCCCCCAGACTCCCTGGAGGGTCATCAAGCATCTTCTGCTCCCAAGGCCTCAGGGGTTCCTGGCTAAACACATCCCAGGCTGCGGTTATTCAGTCCTCAAATTCAAATTGGGAACATCACGGGGAAGACGGGGTAAGGACCTCCGCTTCCGGTCAAGATGGAGCGACAGGAACAGAATTTGCCCTCCAGCCTCAATCACAACCACAAATGGTCTGAATGTTGGCAGATTCGCAGGTGCAAACTGGCATATAGAGGCGGGATAAACCGCAGAGTCCCGCTATGGAGCATGGGCAGCTCTATTCAGCATCCTGTGATAAACCATTGTGGAAAAGCATCCGAAAAAGAATGTGTCTGTGTGGATAACCGAGTCACGTCGTGGTCCAGCAGAAAGGAACACAGCATTGCAAATCCACTCTCCTTTGATGAACTACCTTGTAAATCAATACATAGTCCAGATATAGGCGAGAGCAGTTTTCAAGAGTGGCCATGAGGCAGTTCTGAACAGTGACCCCGAGGGCCCCCAAAAGGAACCAGATGCAATCCCGGCAACCTGCGATCCTTCAAGAGGGTGAAAAAAGACAAGAGGCACCATGCATTCCCTTGCATGGTTCACCTTGGCCACACGGCACGGCCCCTGCTGCAAAGGAGGCTGGGAAGGGTCCCCCATCAGGGCAAGCATGTGCCCAGCAGCCCTGGGAGAGGTTCGAGGACAAAGGTGAGTATGGGTTGGTGTCGGGTTATTTGTATCTGCTCACGTCTTCAGGGAGATGAATAACCCGGAGCCCAGACCACGGCACTGGGACTCACGGAAAACGGTCCCATTGGAAAGGGAAGTTAGGAGTTCTGCTGTGCCTCAGTGGTGACAAATCCCACTGGTATCCATGAGGAGGTGGGTTCCGTCCCTGGCCTCACTCAGGGGGTGAAGGTGTAAGTCACAGACGTGGCTCAGATCTGGCGTTGCTGTGGCTGTGGTGCAGGCTGGCAGGTGCAGCTCCGATTCAACCTCTAGCCTGGGAGCCTCCGTATGCCGTGAGTGCCGTCCTACAAATGCAAAAAAATTAAAAGAAAGAAAGAAAGAAGGAAAAGCATGTTAGAGCAGACACATCTTTGAACACGTCTGATGTGAACGTGAGGGAAGGAAGCGGGGGATTGAAACGTGGGGCTATGGGATTTCCCTGGAGGCTCAGCAGGTTAAGGATCCCTCGTTGTCCGTGGGATGGCTCGAGTTGCTGCTGTGGCATGGGCTCGATCCCTGGCTGGGGAGCTTCCGCATGCCGCAGGCACCACCAAAAAAGAAAGGAAAGAAAGAAACACGGGAGTGTGTTTCCTTGTTTGGAGAACAGATGCCATTGAGATGTGACATGCACAAGGAGCATGTTTGGGACGGAAGGAGGGGCACATCCAAGTTTTTAGACATCCGTGCACTTCAGCGTCATGGGGGCATCCATGTGGAGGCATTCCGGAGACCACGGGCCACTTGAATGCCCCTAGGGGACACCTAGAGGCACACGGGGCTTATTTGTGTGTGGGGGGGGAACTAGTTCACGGAGCAAGAGCAAACGAGGCCATCAAGAGCAAACGATGCTGGTGAGGTTTCAGCTCTCACCCCTCGGAGCGTGTGGAGGAGAGGAAGGGATACGAAATAGGGATCGATGAAGCGTAGTGGACGACGAGGCGGGCAGAGCAGAAGGGCTCGACGTTGTGGAGAGCAGGGAAGAAGGATTCCTGGGGTGCAGCTCCAGAAGGTCCATTCTTGAAGACGGCTTTTTGGGTTGGAAAGGAGATCAGGGCATGTCCCCCCAGGGCCACGTCAGAAGCACAGCGGACCTCACTGAGCAGAGTCGACACCACAGGAGAAAAACGAGTGTGCTCCACATTCAAGAGCATCTCTCCAGACAGGAAGGAGCACGAAGGGACCGCAGCTTCAGGAAGGAGGCAGGAGGTCTCGCAACATCTTGGCGTGTCTGCCGTTTCTTTTTTTTTTTCCTCTGACAAACGTCTAGCCCCGTCGGACATCTGGACATGATATAACGTCGGTGGAGGCAAAGGGGAAGAAGGACCAGAAGGGCCTGCGAGGGCAGTGCCTCCCCCAGGAGCGGAGGGGGCGGACAGGAGTGGCCGTCGGGGCAGGAGCCGCCTGCGGTGAAGACGTGAGTCATGCTGGAGGCGGATGGGGAGGCCGGGAAGAGCCAGGAGGGCGGGGCTTGGGGGGGAGGACTGGACCCTCAGGCTGAAGTTGTGACACCGGCGTGGCATCTCAGATGGGCATGGAGCCTCATGGGCCCTGATGCTGTTGCTACAGCCTGAAACCATGGCTTCACAAGATCCTTGGTACAACCACAGGAGAGGCTCATTAATTTTTTTATCCTCTTCCACATATTTCCTTTGGTGTGAATTACAGTAGGGCTCCTTCTCTTTGCTTCCTTCTTTCTGTCTCTCTCTCTCTCTCTCTCTTTTTTTTTTGTTAACGGCACAGAACTCCCAAAGTCCCATCCTTCTCCAGGAATCAGACTGATGTCATCGAAACCTCAGCATATGCTTTTCATTAATGATGGAAACTTTCTTTCCATCACCGAAGCATGTTACGAGAGACCTAAGGGTGTATGCGAAAAGTCTTTATTATTAAAAACAAACGAAAAAAAAAAAGGACCCATGTCTTTGGGAAAATTAGCTGGAGATATGAAAAAATAGGGGAGCGGGAAGAAAAAGTGATTCGACACTGTTGCTATCAACTGCTCCATCCTCTGTGATATCATGTGTCAACGTCCAAGAGAAAAGCCTAGAGCGCCTTCACGGCAGCATTTTGAATTCATGGAGAAGCTGCATGTGTGTCCGTTATGTTTAAAATCTGCTAAATTGACAGATTCTGGGAGCTCCAGATGTGAAGTTAAAAAACAACAACAACCAAAAAAAAAAAAAACAAAAAACCAGAGTTCATCCCCTGGAATTTTGTTGGAATCCTCTAGGATTTGTTCCCGTTTCTTACTTGAATAAGAGTATTTATTCTCTCCTTTGGGAGAACTGCGTTGCCTTGAGGGCATCTCCGTCTCTGCTTGTCCGTGGCCCTGAAAGATTTTCTCTCTTCTTTCTTGGAGAGTTGAGGTTCACTCACCTTTGCTGATCCCTAGTCCCTTTGGACCTCTGAGTTCAAAAACTCCTCTCTTACGTCCAGTCGGCTCCTGACCCCAGGGCTGTCAGCCCTCCAGCATCCCGAGGGTACAGGCTGGATAGAAGGTCCCCGCGTCTACGTCATAGAGGCTCATCTTGCTTCCCAGGATGGAGGGAAGCAGAACAGAAATGGAAGAGGATGGACGGGCCAGGGCTGGGAATAATGGAGCAAAAGCATCCCTTTGTTTTCTCTGGGAGAGACCCCACGAACGGGGAACATGTTGGCTGGGGGGGGGGTCTGGTGCGGGTTTGTCCCCCATGACGTCTTGGGACCTCTCTGACATAGTTGTAAACTCTAGAGGGAAAGACTCCCAGGGTTGGTTGTGGTTCTAACTCGGCTCGTTTCCCTTCCAGCAGAGACACGGCGTTCAGCAGATGGTCAGGATCCAGTGGCCATTCCGCTCTTCCCCCAGGGCGCCCCGAGTCTGGTAGTCATTAAAAAGACATAGCCCTTTAAAAGTGTGACACCGTCTTCCTTAAAGAGCCTGAAGCAATGGCCCCAAAGATATCAGGACTCCACCTCCAGGACCTGAGACGGTGACCTTATTGGGGAAAGAACTTTTTGTAGACTGTTGCCTTCAGAGCTCAGCCTTGCCTGAAATCCATCCACTCAAGGTTCGATTTTGGTTTCTGCTTTTATGCATTTATTCCTTATTCCCTTATTGCAGTATAATTGATTTACGGTATGACCATAGTTTCAGGTATACAACATAGAGTCTTGATAGATTATGCTCCATTTCTAGTTATTATATTCTATTTATATCCTTGCTTCTCTATTGTATACCTAACAGTTTATACTGCTCACTCCCCTCCCCCAACCCTGCCCCCCCCCGCCTCCCCTCTCCCCACTGGTCACCACTAGTTCCTTCTCAAGATCAGTGAGTCTGCTTCTGTTTTGTTATGTTCATCTTATTTTTAGATTTCACATAGAGGTGATATCATATGGTATTTGTCTTTCTCTGTCTGACTTACATGGTATGATCGTCTCTAGGTCTGTCCTTGTGGCCGCAAAAGGAGTGATTTCGTTCTTTTTCATGGCTGAGTAATATTCCATAGCATATACGCACCACATCTTTATCCATTGTTCTGTCAGTGGACACCTCGGTGGCTTCCATGTCTTTGCTGTTGTGAATAGTGCTGCGAGGAACATAGGGGTGCATGTATGTCGTCAAACTCGTGTTTTCATTTTCTTTGGGCACAGAGCAGGTTCGCAAAGGGGAAATGAAGGTCCACGGCAGAACGTGAAGAGGAAAATGCTTTTCCAAACCCAGGCTGAGGACTGAGCCACGAGGTTGCCTGATCTTCCCAGGTCCTCGTTCCTGAATCCTGATGGCCCAGGCAGTGCCTCTCCACCCAGCCCCCCGCCTGCCCAGACTCTGCCTCGGAACTAGAAGACTCTTCAAAAGAAAAAAGGGTGAAGCGAGCCATGAGCAGAGGCTGGAAACAAATAGTCCCCCTTTAGATGTAGGTCAGCACTTCTCCACTGGCCCAACGCACACCGTCCCCCGTCCAGGAGGCGTGTCTGTTCAGCGGCACTAGCACCTCGCCCCAGCCCCTGCCGAAGGCATCAAGCGTGGGCGAGGTCAGCCTCAAAAATGATTCTCCAAACGCGTTGGATCTCCAGATGCCTTCCGCGTAGAAAGCTAGGATTCATTTATGAACAACCCGAATCCGTTTCCCTGTAGGAGCAAAGGAGAAGAACGTGTCGTCTCCTCCAGACGGGGACACGGAGAACGGGGTGGCGTGAGGTCCCCTCTCAGAGGGGACGCGGGTCCTTTGGAAGATGTGTCCTCGCCGTCTCCAGGGAACTGGAGGGGTGTCAGCTCCTCTGAAGCGAGTATGCTGGTAAACGGAGAATTTTCAAAGAATTGGCTTTTTAAACATTCAGTACCCAACGCGTTGATGGACAAGTTCCACGTCAACTCAGTTGAAACGGCCAGCCTCCGACTGTCGGGTTGCTTGATGTGACAAACCCAGCTCTATGGCTGTGGCTGTAGACGGAGACGCTCACGTAATGTGGGACGCGTGTTGGATGCGGTGACTCTGCCACCTCTCGGTCTTTCGTATCTGTCAGTCATCCATCTGCTGTCGTGGGTCACATCTATCCGTCTTTCATCTCCCCATGGCTCTATCCCATCTCCACTCTTCCATCGCTCAGGAGCTGTGTATCTAATATCATCTGTCCACCCCCCATCATTGATCTGCTCCAACATCTCTCTACCACTGATTGCATCTGTAAGTCATTCTTCTATTTATCTATCATTTTATCTATGTATATGTCTGTCCATCCGGCCAAAATATCTATTTATCTATCAACTGTCCATCCATCTTATCTGTCTACCTATTTCTCTATCTTTTTATCCATCTATCCATCTCTATCTATAATCGCTGTATCCATCTGTATGTCTGTCTGTCTGTCCATCCATCCATCATATCTTTCTGTCTGTCTGTCTTTCTATCATTGATGTCTACTGTCTCTCATCTATGTCTGTCTGTCTCTCTATCTATCATCTATCTGTGTCTATCATCGATCCAATCAATCATTCACAGATGATGCCCTCACTCATTCTGCTGTTACCCTCGTTCTTCCAATGAAAACCCACCTGATGAAACCCTTAGTTACCTGAGGAAGGGCTGCAGCCCTAGAGATGGAGCTGAGACGTGGCCCTTCCTACCTCTTTCCTGAAAGTGATGTGACTCCCGGCCAGTTACGTTTGACCTGCTTCAGGGTCATGGTTACACGTATTCGCTCACGTACACAACCGTAGTCATTGGTGTCGTGGGTCCATAGACTACTCTGCGGTAACTCAGGCAGCGTTGTCAGTTTGGGTATTTCATTTTATTCCCCCTTATTATTGTTGTGTAGAGTCCTTGCAGACACCTGTTGAGCACACGTTTGAATGTGGGAAACACTTCTCTCTGATGGAGCACGGGAGGTGAATTGCATATGTGTGAGCTTCCTAGGCACAAGCATCCTTGGACACTGGAGATTTACAGGATCGGCGGCTTCTGGGGAAGCTCATGGGAGCCCACATCAGTGGGCTGTTACCTGGGACCAGAACTTCTCCTCATGGCTGAATCAGGTCCCGTGTTTTGCTGTGGACGTAGCCGTCTGTTACCTCGGATGTGTGTGAACTATTTGACCTGCTCTGGATGCTGTTCACACCGCAATTCATGTTGCCGTCACTCCCTCCAGGAGATAAGATGCAAAGGAATCGGTTTCACCGTGGGACACAGCCCAGGGCTCAGAGCTCCATTGCCATGGCAGATAAAGGTAAGTGTGAAACGCTTCAGCTCCCCGGCCCTAAGGGTGTCAGAACAGCAGCCGGATCCTGATCGGATTGTCATTGATTTGAATCAGCTCTCAACAGACCCTTGTTCCAGCGCATGAGCTTCTTGTCCTTATGTAGCCAAACCTGGCCTCTGTCCCCTGACACCAGTGAAGTCTTGGAGACAGAGCTGGGGTAAAGCAGAAAGAAGAGCTCTATGGCTCTGCCAGGCAGAGGAGGCTCCAGCAGGGCAGCCCCTCCCAGCGGTGCCCTCCCTTGAGAGGGAACAGCCAGGGCTCTTCGAGGTTGAGCTCAGAAGACAGCGTTGTTGATCGAGGGGTCTGTATTCTTCTCCCTCCATAGATCAGTTCAGAGTCGTCGAGTCCAGCATCAGTGGGTCTGGTGATGGTTTCTGGTTGTCTCTGGGGTGATGGCTCCTTGCCCTTCTCTCTGGAATGAAGTTTGCTTACAGGGAAGGGGTGTTAGGAGGTGTTCCAGTTACAAAAGACACCACCAGGTAACATAGAACTCTACTAGAGAGTAACCATGAGCCAGAGAAAGCCGTTAAGCAAAGAAGAGGTCATTTGTGCAAAGCCAGGGAGAGCAAGTTCATGGTCAAGGCAGGGGCTGAACCTCCTGGAGGCTATTTTAACTCGTGTTCAGCTGTCACCGTATTTCCTTAGCATGAACTCTGGAGTCAGCTTTTTGAGACAGAGCAGGGGCCTGGGAGGTGAAAGGCAAAGCTTTTTCCTTCAAAACACAAGGACTCGGGAGTAGGTCCACGGTTTCACTTGTAGTGGCTGATGTAATACATTTTCTAAATCGCGTAGAATGGGTTCTGGCAGAGGGTCACCGGAAGGAAGTGTGTTTGTGTTCAGCGGTCCCATACGGCGGTGCCGATGGCTCCCAATTACCGTGTGCCTGAAATGCCTCCTGAAACTTCACAAAGAGACCGCGTGGCTCGCGTCCACAAGTTTCACGGGAGAGTGATGGCTCTATTGCTGTGGCTGAATTCTGAATCTGAATTTGAAACATTTCCCTGGCTAAAATGATTTATAGGTGACCTATGTAAAGTAAAGTTATATATATAAAATTGTTATTATATATAAATTATATATATGTTATGGGTGTACATGTGTATATATTATTATATATAAATTATATACACATTATAGGTATATATGTGTATATATCATTATATGTAAATTATATATACATTATGGGTATATATGTGTGTGTATTATATATAAATCATATACATTATGGGTATGTATGTGCATATATTATTATATATAAATTATATATACATTATGGGTATGTATGTGTATACATAGATATATATAAAAACAGAGAGAGAGGATTTTTTTTTGGCCTCACCTGCAGCACAAGGAAATTCCTGAGCCAGACTTTGAATCCGCACCACAGCAGCGAGCCAAGCTACGGCAGTGACAGTGTCAAATCCTTAACCTCCTGAGCCACCCAGGCACTCTAAGAGGACACTTTTTTAATTAACATTTTTTACCGCAGTGTCGTTAATGTACAGTATTGTGTGGGTTACAAGCCTGTAGCGTCGTGATTCACAATGTTTTACAGATTATGCTCCGTTTATAGTTATTGTAACATCTTGGCTCTGTTCCCAACGTTGCACAAATCTGTCCTTGACGCTTATTTATTTCATACCTAAGAGTTTCCACCTCTTACTCCCCTCCCCCTCGCCCCCTCCCCACGGGTCAGAACCACTTGGTTCTCTGTATCCGTGACTCTGCCTCCATTTCATTATAGTCACTAGTGCGTCGTGTTTGGTAGAGTCCCTGTTTCTGGGATGTCGTGTGGTATCTGTCTCTTTCTGACTTGCACTCAACCTCAGGCCGCCAGGCTCTGCACTTAGAGGCGCACAGTGTCTTACCCCCCTTCTGCCATCAGCCCGGTGACAGACGTGCAATCCCACTGTTGGCATGGTCAGTTATGAGGGTTTATGCATCAGCCATTACTCAGCCACAGAGAATGTGGATTTTTCCATCCCTTTGCCAGAGAACATGACCTTAAAATGCCGTCCACATGGGTTGAGCAACCGCTGGAGAGATGTGATTTTTGGAAAGGATGGTTGGAAGGACCATGGAATAGATGTTATTTCCAACTCACCCTGGACCCTCCAAAAGCTGAGGTCTTCGCCCAGCTTCTGTGATAGTTCTGCACAGAATCGCTTCCCCTGAACAGTGCTTTGTTATTACACCCTGAAAATATGGACAGCAGAGTGCTTTTACAAATTGAGTCACTGGTGTTCCCTCCAAAGGAATGCTTGAAGATTATTTTGGGAATGAATGACTCAGAGATATGACCAGAACAGCTTTTCTTCCTAGGAAATGCAGTTGGGCAATGGTTATCGACAGAGGTCTCATACTTTTTTCCTTTGGCTGCCAGGAAGCTCATAACGAAATTAACTTTTTAAAAAATCTTGTTATTGTGGTTGACAGGGACATAAAACATTTTGGGTGAGGGGATGAGGAAAGAGTCAGTTTTTACATCCTCTGTCTTCTAAGTCTTTGCTAGGGTTCAGTCAGCTCTGTATTTTTTGTTTGTTTTGTTTTGTTTGTCTTTTTGCTATTTCTTTGGGCTGCTCCCATGGCATGTGGAGGTTCCCAGGCTAGGGGTCGAATCAGAGCTGTAGCCACTGGCCCACACCAGAGCCACAGCAACGCGGGATCCAAGCCGCATCTGCAACCTATACCACAGCTCACGGCAACGCCGGATCGTTAACCCACTGAGCAAGGGCAGGGACCAAACCCGCAACCTCATGGTTCCTAGTCGGATTCGTTAACCACTGCGCCACGACGGGAACTCCAAGTCAGCTCTGTATCTGTTTGGAGAATTGCAGACAGACACAGAAGTAGGGAGACTAGTATATTTCAATCCTCCTTGGAGCCATAACATTGAACAATGACCACCCCTTGGGTAAGCCTGTGGAATTTATACCCATTCTCACGCCTCTCCTAGGACCCCCGACTCATCTGAGAATTAATCCTGGGCATCAGAGAATTGCATCCAGTTATTTGCTTAAGGACATCTTATTTTGCCATGCATATTTTTTTTAAATTTTTGATTAAAGTATATTTGATTTCCAAGGTCCCTTCAATTTCTGTTGTACAGCAAAGCGACCCAGTCATACTTGTATGTGCATTCTTCTTTTTTTTTCTCATACTATCTTCCATCCTGTGCTAACCCAAGAGACTGGATGGAGTTCCCTGTGCTGCACAGCAGGACCTCATTGCTTATCAATCCCAGATGTAAAGCCGTGCATTTTTTTTTAAACAGGAGATATTTATATATTTAAATTTTTTAATTATAGTTGATTTACGATGTTCTGTCAGTTTCTGCTGTACAGCAAAGGGACCCAGGCATAGATAGATACACATTCTTTTTCTCACGTCACCCTCCATCATGTTCCATCACGAGTGATTAGAGAGCGTTCCCTGTGCTGGACGTGTAGGGGATGCCGTGGGGGAAGGAGGACAGAAGCACAAATATTTGCACCAGCTCAACCTGTTTTTTTTCCACAATTTGTTCCCCGTCTGCAGCTGTGCTCGTGTTTGTACTCGCTCTCAGCCTTGGAAACCAGCCCAAGACCCTCCTTTGCTGACAAAAGGGTGTCCAGTTGTCGGGTCTGTGTGTCTGTCATTCATGGCTCTTACCCAACATCAGTCCTTTTCTTGGATTCAGATGGCATTTTCCAGAGTGGAAAGATGCAATTAAAAAAAAAAAAAAAAGGCTTTCTAGTTGTGGCTCAGCAGGTTAAGGACGTGACTCCGATCCATGAGGACACGGGTTCAATCCCTGACCTCACTCAGTGGGTTAAAGATCCATGAGCTGTCGTGTAGGTCACAGATACAACTTGGATCCCACGTTGCTGTGGCTGTGGTGTAGACCTGCAGCTACACCTCCAGTTCGACCCCTAGCCTGGGAACACCCATATGCTGCAGGTGCTGCCCTAAAAAGCCGAAAAAAACCAAAAACCAAACAAACAAAAAAACAAAACTGAAAAAACAGCGTATCTCTTGATTGGAATGTTTAGAAGGTGCTCCAGCAGGTAGAGGAAACCAGAGATTCTTTTTCTCCCCCCACCCCCTTCCTCTTATATCTGGAATCACTACCAATAACTGCACCCACCAGGGAGGGGCGCTGTCCCCTTCGCAGATCCTGGAAGGAGAGTCTGCCCTGGCAGTGAGCTGACGCGCCGCCTTGGTGCAGCCTGCTGAGACCCAGAGCTGAGGTGAGCCAGGTGCATCTGGGTACCTGCCCCCCCCCCCCACCTATTCGGGGAGCCAAGGAGCCCAGACATCCTCAGGGGGAGACTCGCTCTCACGCTCTGTTTTCTCCAAACTGCCGTGGCCGCTTCCACGGTCACACCTGCCTCCATCCTCATCGTCCACGCCGCGGCTTGGAGATGCGCACGCGCAGCAATCACTCGGTTGGTGCTCCGCGAAGTCAGACGGGATGTGGTCCCTGGGAACGCGAGCCGGGGGAACAGCTGCCGCGGGGTTGACATGCTGGCGAAGTCAGTGGTTGCGGTCACCCGTTCGGGGGTGTGATTATCTCGGCCGGTGGGGCCTTGACAGGGAGAGGCAGGCGCTGACTGCCGGCAGGAAGGGAAGTCATGGGTCGTGTTTTCCAAAGGGAGGTGAGGCAGCCGCGGGGAAGCTCTGCGGAGCCCGACTGTTTGGAAGAGCGGGACCTCTTCAGCACCACACCCAGTCCTGGCGGCCCCTGGGGTCTGTTGGGGTGGCCTGGGCCCTGCAGACGCTGTGTCCCCAGAGGTGGAAAGCCCTCACAAGCAAAGCATCAGTGAGGTCTGTGCAGTCCTACAGGACAGCTCTTTTTTTTTTTTTTTAAGTTCATGTGTAGAGGAAGGAACCTCACAAGGAGACTCCGAAATCAGAAAGGAAAAAAAATGAAACTGTTGTTACATTTGACAAGGAAAAATCCAAGCAAGATTGTATCATAGCAATCATCCTTCACAGTTACACAGCAAATTATTAGTGAGGCAAAATGTTTCTTCTTTTCTTTTTACGACTGTACCTGCAACTTAGGGAAGGTTCCGGGCCAGGCGTAGAATTGGAGCTGCAGCTGTAGGTCTACACCACAGCCACAGCAACGTGGCATCTGAGCCGCATCTGCAACCCACACCATAGCTTGTGGCAACGCCGGACCCTTCACCCCCTGAGTGAGGCCAGGGATCAAACCCGCATCCTCATGGATACCAGTCGGGTTCTTAACCTGCGGAGCCACAATGGGAACTCCCTGCCTCTTTAGGTTTTTGTGTGACTTCTGCTCAGCGACATTAAGCACATGGCTTGGCCGCCTTTTCCCCTGCAGATCCAGAGAGGAAACATCGGGGCTGTACCCGTGGACTCAAGGACTCAGCTCTGCCCTGCGGTGGGCACGCAGATGGACATAGCCTCGACGGGTGGACGTGGTTGTGGGCGCGTGACATGGTACGTATGTGACTTTTCCATGATTTTCAAGTATCGCAGAATATAGTTCTTTTGGACTTTTGTCCCAACCATTTAAAAAATGTATAATTATTCTTAGCTCATGTACAAAAACAGGCAATTGGCAAGATCTGATCTATAGGTCAATGATGGCCATTATCAAGTATAGGTGACCTCACTTTGTCAGGCAAACAGAACCGATACGAAATCTGTCTAATCTGCCTAGCTATGTAGCTGTCTGTCTGTCTGCCTGCCTATCAGTCGATCGATTTATCATTCCAGCTCTCGGTCTATATATATGTCTCTTTTTCTTTTCTTTTTTTTTTTTTTTTTTTTTTGTCTTTTTGCCATTTCTTGGGCCGCTCCCGTGGCATCTGGAGGTTCCCAGGCTAGGGGTCAAATCGGAGCTGTAGCCACCGGCTTAGACCAGAGCCACAGCAAGGCGGGATCCGAGCCGCGTCTGCGACCTACACCACAGCTCACGGCAATGCCGGATCCTTAACCCACTGAGCAAGGGCAGGGACCAAACCCGCAACCTCATGGTTCCTAGTCGGATTCATTAACCACTGCGCCACGACGGGAACTCCCTATATCTCTTTTTCTATCCACTTACCTGTTTGCCTTTCTATCTCTATTTCTGTATCTTTCTATGTATCTTCTCTATATAGTTCTTTCTACTTTGTATCTATGTATCTTTCCATCTGTGTATCTACCTGTCTTTCTATCCATTTATCTGTTCACCTTTCTCTCTCTGCCAATCTATCTTAACTATCTATCAATTGATATCTTTCTACTATCTTTATATCATTCTATGATCATATCTTTCTTTTTGTCTCTCTATCTACCTGTCATATCTTTCTGTGTATCCACTGAGAGAGAGAAAGGGAGAGGCGGAGAGAGAGGGAGACACCTGTTATGAATAACTGGCTCCCATGACTGTAGAGGCCAGGAAGCCTCACCAACCTGCCATCTGCAAGCCGGAAATCCCTCCGAACTCGCCTCCCTGGACAAGAGGAGTGAGAGGTACACACCCGTGTCCCAGGACGCGTGGCAGCTGGGACTGTCCGCCGAGCCAGACTCCTTCAGGTCCGTCCACCAGTGTTGCAGGTGTCCTGGAGCTGAGCTTCGCGGTCCAGGAACACACCTTCCAGCTGACAGAATGAGGTGGGCTTTTCTGGAGAGGCTGGGGCAGCATCCACTGTCCAGCCCTGGTGTCACGGAGACGGCAGAGCGAGGTGTGACAGCTGTGTCCTTTCCATGCTAAGGTCCCCATGAGGTCTGGCTGGTTTCCTTTCATGCCATGGACCCTGGTCCTATCGTTCTTGCCTCCGAAGCATCTAGCTTTGTCCTCCGACCCTTTAAGAGGGTCTGTGTCTAGGTCTGTCTCCTTTCGTGAATGGCCCCACTTCTCGCCGTGGTTTCTCGGAAAGCATCACCCCCTGTTTCTCTCCCACAATGGTCAGGAATAAACTGTCAGTCACATTTCCTTTCTGCTCAAACCAGCTAGATGGGGTTCTGGTCTCTGTAACTAAGATATGTTTTTAGATCAAGAGCATAATTACTGTGCATCTGTCACATCCCAGACGTTGTTCTAAATACACAACGCTGGAACCTCTCCATGCTCCTGTGGGTGGGTGGGAGCTGATAGGATCCTTTTTGGCTGAATGAGGAGGTGACGATTTAGGGAGGGGACAGATTTTTCAGGGCTGGGTAAAGGCAGTGCAGTGATGGAATGAAGCATGAGGCTGTTCACACATTGGGTCAAATTCCGTGGCTGACAGCCTCTGCGCTACCGAGTTCTGTGGCCTGGGGGACAAGGGAAGGGGCCGATGGAAGAGACACATTCAGATTTCTGTCCTCCTCGTGTCCAAGAATGAATGGCTTTCATCTGTCTGCAGTTGGCCTGAAGGAGAAGGCTGATCTGAAATCACTGGCTGCAGCTAGGGCAGCCGCTCCCATGTGCCCACCTAAGTGGCTTTGTTTCAAGGCAGCCCACGATGGATCGTTTCATGTGTCACCTTGGCCAGGCCACAGTGCTCGACTTGGTCAAACCGTTTAGATGTCTCGGGGAAGGTATTTCACATCTGCGAGGGACTTTTACAGCGGTACCATTTGCGTAAAACATGACTCTCTGGAATGTGGGTGGGCCTTATCCAATCAGTTGAAGGGTGTCTGAGGAAAAAAGGACTTGAGGTCCCCCCAAGAGGAAGAGGTTCTGCCTGAGCTTCCAGACTGCCTGGACCGACGACTGTAACATTGACTGTCTGAATTTCCAGTCTGCTCATCTGCCTGAGGGATTTTTAGACTTGACAGCCCTAAAAATCATATAAGCCAAGTTGTTACAATAACTCTTCCTTCCTTTATCTCTCAATAGGTAGACAGATAGATAGATAATAGAGAGAGGATAGATAGATGATAATAACTAGATGATAGGTAGATAGATAAGAGGTTAGTAGAAAATAGAGATGATAGAACAGATATATAGATATAGATAATACGTAGAAAAATGACAGGTAGGTGGTAGCTAATAGATAAATAGATAATAGACGAGAGATAGATAGACAGTAGGTAGAGAATAGAAAATAAATGGATGAGGCACTCCCATCGTGGCTCAGCAGAAACGAATCCGACTAGGAGCCATGAGGTTCGGGGTTCCATCCCTGGCCTTGCTCAGTGGGTTAAGGATCCAGCGTTGCCATGAGCTGTGGTGTAGGTCGCAGACAAGGCTCAGATCTGGCATTGCTGTGGCTGTCGGGTGTAGGCCGGTGGCTACGGCTCCAGTTAGAGCTGGGAACCTCCATGTGCCGCGGAACCTCCATGTGCCACGAGTGTGGCCCTAAAAAGACAAAAAAAAAAAAAAAAATCCGTGCACCCCTGTGTTCATTGCAGCACTATTCACAATAGCCTGGGAACCTCCATATGCCACGGGTGTGGCCCTATAAAGACAAAAAAAAGGAAAAGAAATGGATGATGGAGACATGATGATGAATAGATGATAAGTAGATAGATAGAGACAGATGATATGCAGATAATGAATAGAATGACAGACAATAGATGCTCGCTCGCTGGGTGGGCAGACATGGCAGCAGATGGATAGCAGGCTCTGCTTCTGTATCTCTCCGTCTCCTCTCCTTTCTCTTCCTCGGGAGAGACCAGACAGCACCTGGCCCAGAGAACACGAGCCCCAGCAGAACCCGAGCCCCGCTCCCATGTGGCTCAGGGCAGAGTTCATTCCCAGGCGTGGTCCCCACACTAGGACTGAACTCTTTCAGTAACTGCTGGCCCAGCGCCCAACCTCGGGGGCCACGTCTAGACAGGTCTGGTTTCCGGCATCTGAGCCAAGCACGTGCTCGGGTGTTCTGGCGGCCCCCACCCTGGCCTGCGCAACGCTCTAAATACCTGTGGTCTATGAACCGGGAGTCAAGATAAGTAGGATGTTATGGAAACGTCTAAGCTTCCGATGCTGCATGGGGTTTTCAGGCTGTGCCGTCGGGTCTCAGGTGGCGAAGAGTATTGGGAGGGGTCAGCGCCTCTGGGCAACTCCTGTCCATTCTTGTTAAGTTCTGTTTCACACCCCCGCTGAGATGGGTTTGCATCCCCTCAGGTCATGCTGCCCCACAGGCGTCATTTGTAGGGACCTGGGAAGCTGCCCGTAGTCGTCACCAGGCAGGGGTCTTGGCAGATCCCGGCAGCCTCTGGGGGCCTGGCTCTGTCTGCAGTGTCAGGAGGCTGGGAAGTTGCTCCAAGCCATTGTGGGAACCTCGGTGCCTCCATCAAGCAGCATGGCCATCTGTGTTCCTCCGTGACCATGGCGTGGCTTCGTTTTTTTCGCCCAGCAATTCGCGGGATGGACACACCCCTCAGGAATCTGGTCCCTCCCTCTTCCCCGTGGGTAATTCAGAAACGAGGAGTTCCCATCATGGTCCAGTGGTTACAAACCCGACCAGTATCCATGAGGACATCAGTTCGATCCCTGGCACCTCTCAGAGGAAGAAGGATCTGGCGTTGCTATGGCTGTCGTGTACACCTGCAGCTGCAGCTCCGATTCGACCCCAAGCCCGGGAACGTCTGTATGCCGCAGGTGCAGCCCCTAAAAAGCAAACTAAATTAACAAATGAAAAAGGATCCTTGTCGTTGACTTAGCATTCAGGAAAAAGAAGGTTATCTGTGTGCCTGTTTAGAGCAATACCTCCAAGCCTTTCAGGATACGCCAGAGGGACGTTTCTTTCCCCAGAGTCAGCCCCTCTCCCTGGCTCCCATCCACCAGCCATCGCGTCTCTTCTTCTATTTCCAAACACTCATATATGCCAGGTGGGCCAAGTGGGTGGACACGCCTGGGTACCCCTCTCTGTACATTCCTCAGGCTCTGACTTCACTCCGCAGCCCTTTCCTAAGGAAAGGCTGGCCTCTCCAAAAATCACACAGGCGCGAGGACTCATCCCCGTTACCGTTTGGAAAACGGTCTGTGGGTGTTGGGACGTGCTCTGCCGGTGCTCAGCTCGCAAAAATCCCACCGTCTGTTCCAGGATCCTGTCCTGGACTCGCCCCGCTGGTGGAGGTGCCTTCTCTGAGTCTCCCGGGTACGGGGCCAGCGGCCGCCCCCAGTGAAATGAACTGATGTCTGTGGACTCGGGCCAGGCCAGTGAGGCACGAGGAAGGCTGCAACTATTTGCAGAGAACGTGCCCTGTGCAGCTCCCTAAATAGCCGGGGTTGGGAAGAGCCGGAAGCTGGGGTCCGTGATGGCCAGCATGAGGCGTCAAGGAGGTTGCTGTCCCCAGGCGTCCCTGGTGGTCCCAGAATTCTTCACAAAGACAGTGATGCCTGGGGCCAGGTTCGCTGGTGGCAGGACCCCGCGGGGAGGGGTCCACGTGGGAGACATCTCCTTGCGACTCACGCCCCCAGGTGTGTCTGGTCGCAGCTGGATCATGACACGCCAACGTGGAAGTCCTTGACGGTGAGAACCTGGAGCCATCGTCGCCGGGTGAGACGGAAGGGACACCGCCATGCTTTGCGCGCAGCAGTTTCAAGGCGCAGAAGGCAAACGGGATGCCCACGTGAAACTATGCTGCAGCAGTGCCCGCAAATGTGCCCGGGCTCGCACAGGATTCCGACGTGGCAAGTCCCAGGTGCGGCTGGAGCCCGTCCATTTGTGCCTGGCGCCCAGGTGATCCTGCTGGTGGTGGGAGCGCCTCTAGAGATGTGTTCTAGTGGCCTGGCGTCATAGCCACTAGCCATCCATGGCTAACTAAATGGCGTAAAATAAAGGCAAATCTAAAACCTTACTTCTTTGGTCCTATGAGCTACATTTCAAGTGCCAGGCAGCTGCCATATGGATAGTACAGCAGAGAACATTCTTCTGTCATTGCAGAAAGTTCTACCAAACTCTGCTAGGGTAGGGCGTTCCTGCTATGGCTCAGGGGGTTAGGAAACTGACTAGTACCCATGAGGATGTGGGTTCAATCCCTGGCCTCACTCAGTGGGTCAGGGATCTAGCATTGTCATAAGCTAGACATGTGTTGGTCGCAGACACTTCTCAGAGTCAGCATTGCTGTGGCTGTGAAGTAGACCAGCAGCTGCAGCTCCGATTCCACCCCTAGCCTGGGAACTTCCATTTGCTGCAGGTGCAGCCCCTAAAAAAGCAAAACAAACAAACAAAAAAAAAACTGTGTTCGTCTAGAGGCTGGCTGTCACGCAGGAACGTCTAGTTACCACGGGGTTAATAGGTTTTAATGTTTGGAGTGTTTTTTATCATAAGATGCTAAGGGGCGTGGTACCTCCATAAGATTCTGAACACTGGTGTAATGCCTTTTATAATCAGGGCACACATACACCCTCCCTCAGAATGCAAGGCTCCCTCGATGATCGAAAAGCCAGGCTTTCATTTCCCTATGAAAGCCTGAAACATCCCCCCAGTTGCCATATTTCCGGATAGGTTCGTGTGTGCGCACTCGCAGGCTCTAATGCAGGAGAGCTGTACACATCGACAGCTGCCGGGATACCCCGTCTGCCTCCTCTCATGTTTTCTTAGCCTTATTTTCCATTCTCTAGAGGAGCCAGAGACACGCAGAATGAGGTTTCTCCTGAGCAGGAAGCGTGCCCGTGAGCAACCAGCTGAGAAGTCGACCCATCACATGTGAAAATGAGAAAGTCCCGTCGAGGCCAGACCCCGCTGTCCTTGGAAAGGTGCGCAATTGATCCAGTTCAGACGTCGGGGGCTGTCTTGGTGAGACTCGAGCTGCGAGCTTTGACAAAGACGCGGGAGCATGTCATGGACATAACGCCATCTCAAATTATTTATTTTTCATTTCTCGTCCATTGCAGGTGTTGAGTTGATTTCTTCCAAGGGGTGAGGGAGCAATTCAGGTTCCCTGCCCAGCGGGTGCTCTGCCTCCCTAGGTAACTCTGTTTTCATTTGTGGCCTTTTTTTTGGTGTTGGTGTCTCTTTGTTGCATATAGATTTATATGTGCGAATCTGTGAATGCACATATATGTTCCTCAGAGAATGTATCTTTGGTGTTGGATATAAGATAAACATTATATATGATGTGTATGTCACACGTGTGTAAAATACATGTTACACACATTATATATTACACATACTCATATATGCACACACGTATTATATATATGAACATATATTCTATATTATTACATGTATTATTATGACATATATTGTGTATTTTTACATTTTATATGTTCATATATAGACATATAATGTGTGCACGTTTTCATACACAAAATAATATTTTATTATATATTTTCTGTGTGTGTATCTATATATGCTTCTATAACAAAGTACCATAAAAAATAAAAGTAAATAAAAATAATTTGAGCATTTAAAAACAAAATACCACAGACTGGGTTGTTTATATAAACCATGGACATTTATTTTTCCCAGTTCCGGAGGCTGGACTTTCAAGACCTGCTGAGAGCCATCTTCCTGGTTCATCAATGGACGTTCTCTCCATCAGGACAGAGACAAGACAGTTCCTTCTTACCCGTGAGAGAGTAAGTCCTTTGTTGCTACTCTGGCCTTCAACTGATTAGATGCGGCCCACCCCTATAGATGCGGGCCATCTGCTTTACTGAGGGTGCTGATCCACAGGTTAATCTCGTTTAACGGTGTCCTAGTGTGCACACACACACACACACACTCCCCCGTATGATTAACTGATTCACTTTACTGTACACCTGAAATGAACACAGCATTGTAAATCAACTCTACCTCAATTTAAAGAGAAAATAAGACCTTTTTTTTTTTTTTTGGCTTTTGTCTTTTTAGGGCCACACCCGCGGCTTATGGAGATTCCCAGGCTAGGGGTCTAATCAGAATGTAGCCACCAGCCTACACCACAGCCACAGCAGCACCAGATCCGAGCCACTTCTGCGACCTACACCACAGCTCACGGCAACGCCGGATCCTTAACTGAGCGGGGCCAGGGATCAAACCTGCAACCTCATGGTTCCTAGTCGGATTTGTTTCCGCTGTGCCACGACTGGAATGCCCAAGATCATTTTTTTAAAAAAGAATGTCGGACAGATTCAAACTCAGTTTACCTTTAAAATGACAAAGGCATTGCCCTGGGTGAAAATGAGTTACCTGCTTTTTTTTTTTTAATTAAAATATAGCTGATTCACCTTGTGGAATCCATTTCCGGTGTACGGCAAAGTGAACCCGTCATACATCATTATACATTCTTTTCCTCATATCACCCCTGTCATGCTCTATCCCAAGAGCTTGGATGCAGTTCCCTGTGCAGGACGGGATACTCACTTCTTTAACCGATCTTGACTCTGCATCAGAAATAAACCCGCCTGCCTCACAGTTGGGTACCACGCGCTGCATGGGGGAAGGTGGCATGGTTTCATCCTGCTTCATAAAGCAGCCGTTGCAACCTTCCCAGGCATCCCATGCCTGCGACACGCTACCCAGACGTTCTGTTCGGTTTGGAAGGCTGACCATTGGTCATTGTGTATCCACAGAGTGACAGAAACAACCAGATAACCTGTTTTTTTTGCAGAGGATGCTAGAAATCGTCATTGCTGTCAGTTAAGACAAAAGGCCATTTTTTTTTTTTTTTGTCTCTTTTGCTATTTCTTGGGCCGCTGCCACAGCATATGGAGGTTCCCAGGCTAGGGATCGAATCAGAGCTGTAGCTGCTCTGGCCTACACCAGAGCCACAGCAGTTCGGAATCCGAACCACCTCTGCAACCTACACCACAGCTCATGGCAATGCCGGATCGTTAACCCACTGAGCAAGGGCAGGGACCGAACCCGCAACCTCATGGTTCCTAGTCGGATTCGTTAACCACTGCGCCACTGACAGGAACTCCCCAGAAATCTTTAAACATCATCTTTATCCATCCCTCTGTCGGTGGACATTTAGGGGACGCGTCCATCTCTAGGCTATTGTGTATGGTGTTGCAGTGAACACTGGGGTGCAGGTATCTTTTCGACTGATGGTGTTTCTCTGGATGGATGCCCAGGCGTGGGATTGCTGGATCAAATGGTAATTCTATGTCTAGTTTTCTGAGGAATGTCCATGCTGTTTTCCACAGCGGTTGCACCAGTTGACATTCCCACCCACAGTGTCATAGGGCTCCCTTTTCTCCACGCCCTCTCCAGCATGTATTGCTGGTAGACTTTTGGAGGATGGCCATTCTGGCTGGTGTCAGGTGGTGCCTCCAGTGGACTACTCCTCAGCCATAACAAAGAATGAAATGATGGCATTTGCAGCAACATGGATGGACCTAGAAATTCTCATGCTCAGTGAAGCTAGACAGGGAGAGACAGCCATCATATGCTATGACTTGTATGTGGAATTTTAAACATGGATACAAATGAACTTCTTTGAAGAATAGAAACAGACTCACAGACTTTGAAAAACTTATAGTTACCAAAGAGACAGGTTGCAGGGGAGGGCGGGGGTGGGACTGTGGGTTTGGGATGGAAATATTCTAAAATTAGGTTGGGAGGATGGTTGCACAATGATAAGTTTTTTTAAAAAAGAAGGTTTAAACAGCGTATAAGCAAGCACACACATTGTGACACTCTGTGATGTACGCCTTAGGGCTGTGTCTCTGTATGAGAAACTAGCTTCGCCATGACTCATATTCCAAACCACAGCAGACCTTGTCTCTGGCGGGGTCCCCCAGGCCTCTTATCAGCCAGAGTTCCATGCGTCAAGCAGACAGAACATGCCTCATTGTCTAGAGAGCAAAAGGAGGCACATTTCACACTGATAAGCCCATGGTGAGACCTAATGGCATCCTTGTAAGCGGTCCTGGAGTAAGACGGAGCATCGAGTGACTCCACACAGCCGTCCCGTCTCTCCTGTTAGGCACCCTACATCGACGGTCTGTTTGTGGCCCTTCGCACTTAAACCTTGGCAGAGAAGCTGCAGGACCAGAGTCAAATGTTAAACAAAATGGGATGCACGCCCTCCAGGCGTTTTCTTGAGTACAAGACTTGGAGCCAATGAGCTGGAGTCTCAGCCAACAAGACCTGGCCCGTCCAGCTCTACGGAAGACCTGGCCCCAGTGTGGAAGAAGATGGTGACACGAGAATTCATTCATATGGATGCCTACCCATCTCTTCGTCTGCGGGGGCAACCTCCCTCCCAACATACAGATCACGCCTTTTTTTAAAAAGAAGAATTTTTTTTGTAGTTGATTTACAATGTTCTGTCAATTTCTGCGGCACAGCAAGGTGACCCAGTCACACATATATGTGTACATTCTTGTTCTCACATTAGCCTCCATCGTGTTCCGTCAGACGTGACTGGAGAGAGTTCCCAGGGCTGCAACAGCAGGACCCCCTGGCTTATGCACCCCGAAGGCAGTCGTTTGCATCTGCTCACCCCAAACGTAGTAGATCACTTCTTGAATTTGATTGCAGGTGCCTTTTCTAAGCTCGTGTCTTCCGTGAGAAACATCGGCACCTGCTGGGGCTGCCGCAATCCCAGAGCATCGGGGCGCAATGCGGGGAGCAGGGCTGGTCCAGAGGAATGATGCGCAGTTTAAGAAGCACTTGGGTATAGAGCTTTGAGCCTCTGCAGGACCAGTCCTGTCCTCTTCGACGTCATCTGCCACTCCCTCAGATGGAGAGACATCTTGCCAGGGGACATGGCGAAAGCCAGCGAGCGAGCTTTGCTGGTTTTCATTTGCCCTGTAGTGTTTGTGTGTGTATTTGTTGCTTTTTTTTAAGTATCGATTCCCTGTGCCCCTTGGAGTGCACTGTGGTTTTTTTTTCAGCAAAACTCCCCGAGTTTCCCCGCAGCAGCCAAAGGATGTGCAGAAATGCAAAGCAGACCCTTCCGCTGTCTTTCTAAAGCAAAACGGTCCCATGTTGGCATGAGCACATGGAGGTCTCTGGAACGGCTGGCCCATGGGGACCCGCTGTCCAGCACAGGGAACTGCCCAGTGTTCTCTGATCACCTATATGGGAAAAGAATCTGAAAGAGAATGTGTATAGTCTCATACAGAGTCCTAGCTTCTTTCTCAGAGTCACATATGTATATATAACATGATATGTAACCACAATATATATAACTGTATATATGTGTGTGTGTGTGTGTGTGTGTGTGTGTGTGTGTATTTAGAGAGAGAAGAGGGGAGTTACCACAGGGGAAAGGGGGGAAGGATGCACTGGAAGTTTGGGATTCACAGATATAAACTCTGATATAAAACAATCCCTCTGCTGTCCATCAGAAATGATTGCAACATTGTAAATCAACTCTCCTTCGATCAAAATTAAAAAGTAAAAAAAAAAACCACCCATAACTTCACATCATAGAATAGCATCCATCACTTAAACGCTTACGTGGCTTCACGTACACCCACGTGGCCGAGCATTTTTGGACCCGTCTCTATCTCCCTAACCTGTCTCCCCATCTCTCTGCCCTACACACCCCCTCCCTGGGCTGCGAGGAATTAGGTCTAGTTCTTCAAGGGGCTGGGTCCCTCTTAAGAGTCCTGGATCAGCCACAGTGTCCCCTTGTCCCACTGCCTCATTCAACGTCGGCTGCCACGCCATCCACTAGAATGTCACCCTGAGCCCCTGGGTTTGTTTTGGTTTGTTTTGTTTTGTCTTTTTAAGGGCCACACACGGCATATGGAGATTCCCAGGCTAGGGGTCAAATCGGAGCTGTAGCCACCGGCTTAGACCAGAGCCACAGCAAGGCGGGATCCGAGCCGCGTCTGCGACCTACACCACAGCTCACGGCAATGCCGGATCCTTAACCCATGGAGCGAGGCCAGGGATTGAACCCGCATCCTCATGGTTCCTAGTTGGATTCCGCTGTGCCATGATGGGAACTCCCTGAGCCCCTGTGGAATGCAACCAGGCAGCGCATCCATCACCAGCAAAAATGGATACAGCCACAGGGCTGGAGGGGACAGCATACCCATGCCAGCCTGTTCATTCAGCAGCCATTCTGTCCCTTGTCACTTAAAAAGAAAGCACCCGGTCTGAGCCCAGCTACCTCCTAAGTCTACACATGAGATCCACTGTCAATAACTTACCGGACTTCCCGTGGTGGCTCGGCAGGTTAAGAATCCAGCTAGGATCCATGAAGACGCGGGTTCCATCCCTGGCCTTGCTCCGTGGGTTAAGGATCCAGCGTGGCCGTAAGCTGCAGCGTGGGTCAGAGAGGCAGCTCAGATCTGGTGTTGCCGTGGCTGTGGGGTAGATCTCCACCTGAAGCTCCGATTCGACCCTGAGTCTGGGAACTTCCCTACACCGCAGGTGTGGCCCTGAAAAGAAAAAGCAAACAAACAGTAACTCATCTGTATTTCTGACCATCTTTTGACCGGTACGGGGAGACTCAGGGCTCTTTGCTAAAAAAAGAAAATATAGTGCCCTCCAAGTAGACAAAGAGAATCTATATTTTTTAAAAAACGCGGTGGAGAAAATGAAAACCAGAAATGTGCGCTGGCTTTCCCTGTGTCAGTTGGCATGATGCCTCTCCATCCGAGCGAGTGGAAGATGACGTTGAAAGAACAGACTTGATCCCGCTCAGAGCGCTACACCCAAGTGCTTGTAAAATTGCTCGCCATTCCTCTGGACCAGCCCTGCTCCCTGCCACGCACCGTCAGGTTCTCCAGTAGTGGCCACCCCACGCCCACTGGATGTGGACGTGTAGGGGCCGGGGATTGAACCCGCGCCTCCGCAGCGACCCCAGCCCCTGCAGGTGGACTCTTAACCCACTGCGCCACGACGCAGCTCCAAATCAAATGAAGTCTTTGGATTTGTTTTGGTGTTTAGTTGTTGGCCACGCCTGGGGCAGACGTTCCTGGCAACCCTGGGTCCTTAACCTGCGGAGCTCCTATCTTGAAATTTCCACGATGTCAAATGCTGGAGCACGCTTTCAGGTGGGCTGAGCGGATGAATGTACAGGTTGGGGAGCATCTGACATACGGAAAAATAGGGAATGACTAGACGGTTTAAATAAACACCGCGTGTTTTGTATCTTTGCCCCTTTGCATTACGTTTAGAGATGACCATCATAAAAATAAAAAATAAAAAAAGAATTGCTTCGGAAAATTTGAAGTTATGGTTTGAAAACCCACAGCGAAGCCAGCCTGGACCTCGTTTCTGGTAATGTTGTGTTGGCGAGCAGACACTTTGGTCCATGAGAATCAAGACAAAATGCAAAAAAAAAAAAAAAAAAAAAAAAAAAACACCCCAAAACCAGAAAAACCCCAGTGAATGCCTTTATTTATCATTTCTCTACAAAATAACCATTTTTCCTCTCGCTGCTCCAGAGAAGCATTTCTACAGCACATGATATATTATACAAATTCACATATTTGGGTTGGTGTGTTAGTAAATTTGCTACTGGAAATACAAGCAGCATTTAAAATTCCACGTTGCTTTCTGGGCACCAACGTTTCAGTGTTTTTACAATCTTCCAATCATAGTTCTTAGATTTCTTCATGAATTGGCCGGAGCACAGCTGCTTCGGATATTATTAATGGGGTGCTAGGAAGCATTTAAACCCAGCTTCTGGGAGATTTTTACACAAGACATTTTTTCCGGATTTTTTTTTCCAGTTTCCTCGACATTTTTTTTTTTTTTTGGTCCCCTCTAAGCTTTGCTTCTCTTTATCCACCAGACAGCGTTATAGTAACATAACACCAAACTGTATTTGTGTGATACCTTTTTTAATGTCTAATTTTTATTTTTGTCTTTTTTGGGCTGCACCCGCAGCATGTGGATGTTCCCAGGGTAGGGGCTGTATCAGAGCTGTATGTGTGACCTACACCACAGTTCACGGCAGTGCTGGATCCTGAACCCACTGAGCGAGGCCAGCGATCAAACCCATGTCCTCATGGATCCTAGTCGGGTTCATTACCGTTGAGTCATGAGGGGAACTCCAGCCTGATACCTTTTTTTTTATCATTTATTTTTATTTTGCAAGGAGCATTGATTTAAAGTGTTGTGCCAATTTCTGCTCTACGGTATCATGGCTCGGTTATTTGCTTGATCCCTTTTTAAGCACTATACTGGCTGATTTCTGTTTCAAGGGCTGAAGGATGTTAGAGGTTGTACTTCTTGGGCTAAGGGAAGAGATTACATTCTCTCTCTCTCTGAAGCATTGTCGGTAAGCAGAGACATGGAGCATGGAGCTCCCTGGTGGCACAGTGGCTCAAGGACCCGTTGTTATCACTGCAGCAGCTTGGGTCATTGCAGTCCCTCTGGTTTGATCTCTCAGGCTGCAGGCACAGCCAAAAAAAAAAAAAAAAAAAAGTGGAGGATGAGCCCTAACATGGAACGAATTACGAATTACGTTTCTGACCCTCAGGCAAAGTTTCACATCTGCTGTGTCACCCACCCACCCCACCCCTGCCACCATGAGGCACTGCTCTTTGTTTATTCAGCGGTCACTTGTTTGAGAGAATTCTTGAGACTCAAAAGGTACCACGCCTAGGGTCATCTACTTAATTTGTTTTGCATGTCAAGTTTATTTCCAAACATTTTTCCTGGAGAGGGAGGAAGAAGGCATGGCCCAAATAGGAACTTACTCTTCTGATTAGTACCTCTGGCCACTTTGAACGGAGGGATTGAGAAGGAAGACCCAAAGAATTTTTGTTTGCTTTTTGGGGGGGCCACACCCACAGCACATGGAGGTTCCCAGGCGAGGGGTCGCTGCGGAGCTGCAGCTGCCGGTCTACACCACGACCACAGCCATGCGGGATCCAAGACATACCTACAACCTACACCACAGCTCATGGCGACGCCAGATACTTAACCCACTGATCAGGGCCAGGGATTGAACCCAAGTCCTCTTGGATAGGAGTCAGGTTCATTACCACTGAGCCACACTGGGAACTCCAAGAATGCTTTGTATTATTCACTGATCTTTCTTACTCCTGCTGCCCTGAAACTGTTGTTTTTTTTTTTTTTTTTGAGGTACGACTGATTTACGATATATGATATTACATGTTACAGGTGTGCCATAGAGTGGTTCACAGTTTTTAAAGGTTTTATGCCATTTATAGTTATTGTAAAATATTGGCTTTGTTCCCTGGGCTGTCCAGTCCATCCTCGTAGCTTATTACTTTTATACATAGTAGTTTGTACCTCTCACTCCCCTTCTCGCTGTCCCTCTCCCCACTACTTTGTTCTCTGTATCTGTGAGTCTGTGTCTTTTTTTATTACATTCACTAGTCTTGCATTTTTTTAGATTCCACATATAAGTAGCATCATATGGTATTTGTCTTTCTCTGTCCGGCTTACTTCCCTTAGTATGATCGTCTCTAAGTCCATCCATGTGGCTGAAATGGCAGAATTTTGTTCTTTTTTATGGCCGAGTAGTATTCCATGGTGTATATGTCCCACATCTTCCTAAGCCATTCCTCTGTCGATGAACATTTAGCTTGTTTCCATGTCTTGGCTATTGTGAATAGTGATGCTACGAACACTGGGGGGCAAGTATTTGTTTGAATTAGGGTTTTCTCCAGATAGATGCCCAGGAGTGGGGTTGCTGGACCATGTGGTAGTTCTGTATTTAACTTTTTAAGGAACTTCCATACTGTCCTTCATAGGGGTTCTTTTGCGTCACATTTTAAATTCCACAAATAAGTGATACCGTATGAAATTTGTCTTTTTCTCTGTGACTGACTTCATTTAGTATGATCACCTTGAGGTTCATCCATGTTGCTCCAAATCATGTTACTTTATTCTTTTTAATGGCTGCGTAGTATTCCATTGTCTATGTGGAGCACATCTTCTGGATCCACTCCTCTGTTGATGGACATTTAGGTTGTTTCCATGTCTTGACTATTATAAATAGTGCTGCAATGAACATCAGAGTACATGAGTCTTTGCGAGTCATGGTTTTCTCTGGATAGATGCCCGGGAGTGGGATGGCTGGATCCTATAGCAGGTCTATTTCTGGTTTTTTGAGGAACATCTATCCTGCTAAAATCCATTCTTGTGTATCTTTGGGAGGTGTTCCTTCCTGCAAAATACAAAGGACGTAGTCTTATCAGTGTGCCCTCAAGACGATACATATTTGAACTTCCTACATTTTGGTAATGAAAGCATCACGCCTTCCCTCATCACAGGGTTCTCTGCTCATAAACACCAAATCTAAAATGTGAGAGTCCTGAGGAGTTGGGGGGTGCGAATATGCAGGATGAGAAATGAAACAGACCCACCCAATCGTATTGGGAGGTAACACACAGGAAATTAAGTTGGCAGCCATCTCCCGTATTTCAAGGAGAACACGTTACATTTCTAACTATGCATTTCCATTTCCCAGTGTAACGAAAACAGGACTTCAGTGAGGAACACTTACAGTATATAATTCCTGGTAAAATGAACACGACTTTTCTGATAAAGATCCTGAATGATGGAGGAATGTAGTTTTTTTTTAACTTACTTTTACCCCTCCCTGGAGAGTATTTGCTGGAAATTGCCGGCT
Organism: Sus scrofa; assembly: GCF_054392235.1. NCBI lineage: Eukaryota > Metazoa > Chordata > Mammalia > Artiodactyla > Suidae > Sus > Sus scrofa. Next base: position 3,887,638 of record NC_139401.1, on the reverse strand, counting down.
GTCAGAAACACGTTTTATGGAGTTCCCGTCGTGGCGCAGTGGTTAACAAATCCGACTAGGAACCATGAGGTTGCGGGTTCGGTCCCTGCCCTTGCTCAGTGGGTTAACGATCCGGCGTTGCCGTGAGCTGTGGTGTAGGTTGCAGACACGGCTCGGATCCTGCGTTGCTGTGGCTCTGGCGTCGGCCGGTGGCTACGGCTCCAATTCAACCCCTAGCCTGGGAACCTCCATATGCCGCGGGAGCGGCCCAAGAAATAGCAACAACAACAACAATAATGCCGAGGGAGCGGCCCAAGAAATAGCAACAACAATAACAACAACAACAACAACAAAAAAAGACAAAAAAAAAAGAAACACGTTTTATGTGATGCAAAACAGATAGAACACGTGTCATTGTCACCCAACCTTTTTTTTTTTTTCTTTTTTTTGACAGTACATGTATTGTCCATGACTCCGCAGGAAATTGATTTCCCCAACCCGATGCAGAGATGGGGAAGGGGGGAGCCAAAAGAAGGGTTTGCTGTCCATCTTTGGCGCCAGAGGAGAAGTCAGCCCCCAGAAGCTAAGCACTGAGAAGTCCAGTCTTCCACATCCAGGGGTTTCCAGATTCCCACTCGTGTAAGAAATGCAGCGTGATGTCCCAGTTTTCGTGCTTTTCTTGAGATGTGGTCCCCTTGGAGGAGCTTCCCCCGCCAGGATGGAATTTCAGAGCTTTCGGCTCGAGAAGAAGGGAAATGCCCCGAACAGCCACCCCCCAGGCCCCTTGTGGCCGCTGAGAAGTTGGGGAGGATGCAGCCATAAAGGAGGATGTGAAAAGTAGGCGCGATCGCAAGGCACGAATCTCGGAATCTTCGTGTTTCATCGGGAAGGCAGAGGAGGAAGGAATCTGCGAGGTGCAGCCGCCTCTTCTGACCTCAGGATGGACGGAGAGGGCGTGAAGGACCCGTCAGTGACCAGCTGTTGCACAGAGAGCCCAGGGGAAGGGGGTGCCCTGGCGGGCACATGGGAACCGATGCTGCGGCTCACGAGAAGTTGGAGGAACAAACTGCTTTGTCCCAGGAGAAGAGGAGCAGGATGGAACAGATGCCCGCTGTAATCGTGGGCGGAACCGGAGGGACGGGTGAGACATGGGTTAAGAGAAGAGTGATGGGAACTTGAGCCCACGGGGAACAGGTGCTCAGCCCCGTGGGAACAGGTGGGTGTGGACGGGATCCCCAAGGCACCTCGGGAGCCCCTGAAACCCACCTGGCATTTTGAATCTCTCCTTCCCCAGACGCAACGCTTGGCGCTTCCAATTCTGACAGTGGCTGACCTCACGGGAGATGGATGGGGGAGGGTCCAGATGTTTCGATGAGGAAACGGAGGCCACTAAGTGTTGTGTAACGTCCCAAGGGGACCCAGCTCTGAAGCGGTGGAGTCAGAATGGGTTGCTTAACAGCCACCCCCACCCTCGGCTCGGAAGACGTCCACACCCAGGTATGAAAATGCCCTGTGGGAGTGTCTGTTGCTGCTCAGCGGGTTAAGAACACAACATAGCGTCCGTCCAAGGGATGCGGGTTTGATCCCTGGCCTCGCTCGGCGAGTTAAGGATCTGGTGTTGCCACAGGCTGTGGTGTAGGTCACAGGTGCAGTTCAGAGCCTGTGTTGCGGTGGCTGTGGTGTAGACTGGCAGCTGCAGCACTGATTCGACCCCTAGCTCGGGAACTTCCATGTGCTGCGGGGGTGGCCCTGAAAAGAAAATAAAAAAGAAAGAAAGCAAATGCCCTGTGGAATGACCACATGATAGTGACACAGTCTCGTGGCCTTTCTCTTGGGAACAGGCACACCTCCTTCCGAGCCACCTAAGTTCCTGCCTCTTGACTTTCTAGACACCCTTCACTGTTTAAAGGGGGGAGAACAATAAGAAGACAAAGCAAATGCTCCTTTTTTGGGTCCTTTTTAAAACGTTTATTGACATAGAGCTGATTTATCAGCTTGTGATCATCTCCGCGATACAGCAAACTCACTAGCTCCTGTTATTTGTAGACTTTTTGATGATGGCCATTCTGACTGGTGCAAGGTGGTCCCTCAGTGTAACTTTGATTCGCATTTCTCTAATAATAAGCGGTGGGGAGCATCCTTTCATGTGCTTGTTGTTCTTTGGAGAAACGTCTGTTCAGGTCTTCTGCCCATCTTTTGATTGGGTTGTTTGGCTTTTTTGATATCGAGCTTCACGGGTTGTTTGTGCCTTTTGGAGATTAGTCCCTTGTGTGTCACTTCATTTGCAAATGTTTTCAGCCATTTCGTGAGTGGCCTTTTTGTTTCATCTGATTTCCTTGGCTGTGCAAATGTGTTTAAGTTTATTTAGGTCCCATGTGTTTCTGTTTTTATTTTCATTACTCTAAGCAGTGGATCCAAAAAGAAATTGCTGCAGATTATGTCAAAGAATGTTCTGCCTCTGTTCTCCTCCAGGAGTTTAATCATATCTGGTCTTACATTTAGGTCTTTAATTCATTTTGAGTTTATTTTCCTGTATGGTATTAGAGAAAGCTGGGAGTTCCTGTCAGGGTGCAGCGGAACTGAATCCGACTAGGAACCGTGAGGTTGCAGGTTCGATCCCTGGCCTCGCTCAGTGGGTTAAGGATCTGGCGTGGCCGTGAGCTGTGGTGTAGGTCGCAGACACGGCTCGGATCTGGCATCGCTGTCACTCTGGCATAGGCGGGCAGCTATATCTCCAATTAGGCCCAGAGCCTGGGAACCTCCATATGCCACGGTGCGGTCCTAAAAAGACAGAAAGACAGAGAATGCTGTCATTTCATTCTTTTGTATGGAGCTGTCCAGTTTTCCCAGCACCACTTATTGAAGAGCCTGTCTTTTCTCCATTGTATGTTCTTGCCTCCTTTGTTGTAAATTAATTGTCCGTAGGTGTGCGGGTTTATCCTGTTCCATTAATCCACATTTCTGGTTTGCGTTGGTGCCATACTGTTTTGATGACTCTAGTTTTGTGATATAATCTGATGTCAGGGAGCCTGATTCCCCCGGTTTTGTTTCTTTTTCAGGATGGCTTTGGCTGTTTGAGCTCTTATGTGTTTCCATATAAATTTAAAAATATTTTGTTCTAGTTCTGTTAAAAAATGTCAAGGCAATCTACAGTCTCAATTCATTAGTTTCTTAAATCCGAGGCACAGGTCCATAAATGCCTAACAGCAGAAACAGACCAGCAAAATGTTCATGCAGTTTAGATTCTGAGAACTTGACTTGTGTTTTTATTCTAGGTTTTGATTCATATTTTTTCAAAAAATCAGAGTTTAGAATTTGTGACAAATTGGCAGTGTTGTGTTGTGACTCAGTGGGTTACGAATCTGATTAGTATCCATGAGGGATGCAGGTTCAATCCCTGTCCTTGCTCAGTGGGTCAAGGATCCTGCATTGCCATGAGCTGTGGTGTAGGTCACAGATGCTGCCCGGATCTGGCGTTGCTGTGGTTAGTATAGGCTGGCAGCTGCAGCTCTGATTCAGCCTAGGAACGTCCATGTGCTGAGGGTGCAGCCCTAGGGGAAAAAAAAAAAGAATTTGGGACAAGTTGGGATGGGTCATGAAGGAAAAGACCCCACAATCTATATCCAGCACACAGCAGGGTTGCCATGCAGAAGACAGCATTGTCAGTATAGAGATTCAGTTAAAAAATGGAGGTTTTGAGAAACTCTCTCTCTGCTCACTCAGGAGTGTTATCCTGAGACAGATCCCAAAGATGAAAAAAAAGCAGCTCATTCTGAGCAACAAAGGCCACGTGAAAATGAAAACAAGTTCCCTGGTGGCTCAGCTGGTTAAGAACCCAGTGTTGTCACTGCTGTGGCTCGAGTTCGATCCCTGGCCCAGGAACTTCTGCATGCCATAGGTGTGGCCAAAAGGAAAAAAGAAGAAAATAAAAACCCCCACAGGTCAGAGGTTGCCCACCACGGGGACAACCACGCGATGGAGTTAAGAGCACAATGAATAGTGTCTTTTGCGTTAATCATGCTCCTCGCTAAAGCCCAAGGGTAACTTGCCATTTTTGACAAATCCGTCGTTGTGTAATTTTCCACGGATGGGTAACCTTGTCCAGTTGCCACTGTTTATCAGGTTCTGAGTCCTGCAAAACACTGGGATTCCATGAGCAAACATGTTTAACCGGCCCTATTAAAGCTGTGGCCACCCAGTCTGGTCCAGCCTAAGTGTTTGGTCAACATCCTGTGTGCAGGGAGAGCTGTCTGGCTCAGCAGGTTTTTTCAACTCCCTCCCATCAGGGGTGACACGCATACTGTTTCCCGGGGAGGATGGAAGGTTCTGACGATTGATCTGCAAAAAGAATGCCCCTCACCTGCCAGGACGGGGTTCGTAGCAGGTCCCAGCAGAGCCAAGGAAAACCAAAGTATGTACCTGTGTAGAGGGTTTTCTAGAACCAGGACCTTGGCTGTGTTGACTATGGAGGCATCGCAGAGGATGCCCAAAGAGCCCCTCCCAAGTGCACGGACCTTACAGGAGTTCCGTGAGGACCAAATAGTCTTCTCTAGAAGGATTAAGAAGACTGTTGAGAAAATTGAAAATTTAGAAGACTATTGAGATCAATTTGTGGGAGTTCCCCTTGTGGCCCGGCAGGTTAAGAACCTGATGAGTCTCTATGAGGATGCAGGTTCGATCCCTGGCCTCGCTCTGTGGGTGAAGGATCCGGTGTTGCCGTGAGCTGTGGTGTAGGTCACAGACACAGCTCAGATCCCCCATGGCTGTGGCTGTGGTGTCGCCTGGCAGCTGTAGTTCCAATTCAACCTCTAGCCTGGGAACTTCCATATGCTAAAAAAAGCAAAAAAAAAAAAAAAAAAAAAAAAAAAAAGGAAGAAAGAAAACAAAGAGAAAAACTTAAAATAGGCAGGTTGTAGGCAGGTCACTGTTGCTGAAACTCAGCCTCTATCCACTGGTGCTGAGTAGAAGGCAGGGTTTTGGGCGAAGGAGAAAGAAAGTAGCTTTCTTGCTTTGCCAGGCCAAGGGGGTCACAGCAGCCCTATAGACTGTGTCCCCCTTTGAGAGGGATAAGGAGGTGGTTTTGTACTTGGGAGTGGAAAAATAGGGCCGCAGATAAGGTTCAGGGTGGGTGCAAGTTTGCATTCTTCTTCACAGCTGGTGTTTAGTGGCCCCAGGACTGGTTCTGGTGGGTCTGTCCTCTCTCACTTTCATTAGTTCTGCAGAAGAGCTCAAAGCCTTTGCTGTGTGTATCCCTTGAGGGGGAACCAGGACCTGCCCCCCAGGTGGCATTGTGGTCCCCTGACGGCCCCTCCCTGGTCTCTGCATCCCCTCCCTTCCCTGATCAGCACCTGTGGGCACCTGCCTTTAGGGGCTCAGGGAAGGGCCTGTAGGATGAAGCTTATTCCCTAAAAACAGGACACGGGTGGGATGCAGAAAAGCTTGTGCCCAGGAGCCCACAAGGCTCTACTCAGTTTGCCTCAAAATATCCCACGAGACGCATAGAAAATGTCTCTGCAGCCTCAGAAGGGCTGCAGCCTGGGAGATGGTCTTTAAAGCATGAAAGAGAAATTGCTGGCCGTCTAAAATTCTACGCTGAGTCGAGTCTGTTCTGCATACCGAGGAAATACAGACAGACTACAAAGCCAGAGTGCTTCCCTCTCACTGACACTCATTGTTAGGACTTTGAAAGAACACGCCCGGGGAAAACAATGCTGAAGTCTGTTGAAGGAAGGGGATGCCGGCAGCACTGTGAGCAACGGGATGAAAGGACCGGGGGTAAACCCAGTCCATCCCTGACCGTGTAAAACCTGCGTGCCGCCAGCACCCCCAGTGATAACATTTAGACTATCTGAGGGCGTAGAGGCCAGGTGGACCCAAATTTAGGAATGCTATAACTTGCAGAATAAATGGGGGATAGAGTGAAGATAGGTCGTTTCTTTGAGAAGATAGTAAAGATGTTAGCTTTATTATTTTCTGCTGAAGTTATTAGGTATGTTAATTTTTTTATTAGAGTTGATTTACAATATTGTGTCAATTTCTGCTGTACAGCATAGTAACCCAGTCATACGTGGATATACATGCATTTTCTCAAACGGTCTACCATCCTGGTCTATCCCAAGAGACTGTGGATAGAGTTCCCCGTGCTGGACAGCAGGACCTCATGGCTTATCCATTCTCAACGTCACAGTTTGCGTCTGTAACCCCAAACTCCCCATCCATCCCACTCCCTCTCCCTCCCCCTTGGCGACCACAAGCCTGTTCTCTATGTCTGTGAGTCTGTTTCTGTTCTGTAGACAGGATCATTTGCATCATATTTTAGATTCCACATAGACGTGATAGTGTATGGTATTTGTCTTTCACTGTCTGATTAACTTCAGTGAGTATGATAATCTCTAGGCCCATTCATGCGGCTGCAAGTGGCATTATTTCATTCTTTTTTACGGCTGAGTAATATTCCATTGTAGACATATACTGCATCTTCTTGATCCACTCCTCTGTTGATGGACATTTAGGGTGTTTCCATGTCTTGGCTGTTGGGAATAGTTGCGCGAATTAAATGTAGTCCCTCAATTTTGAAGTTGGAGACCATGGCTTCCTCGTAAAAAGATGAGAGGATTCTTTTTAAGATTCAGATATCAGAGGAGAGAAATAATAGAAGCAAAGAAAGTAAATGGTTCATAAAAACACAAAATGAGCACAAGAAATGAAACGTAGACATATCATCAACTGTAATAAATATAAATGGACTAAAAAAGCCTCTTTATAAATACAACTTACAGATTGGAAAAAAAAAATCTACATTCCTGCTCTTCGAAAGGGTCTAAAATCAATCAAAGAAAGGCTAAGCTAAAAAAAAAAAAAAAAGGCTAAGCTAAAGATATGGAAACACTAAAACTGATGAGTCCATATGAAGAGAAACTTTCTGTAGCTCTAGTCACATTAAGCAAAAAAGACTTTAAGCAGTTTTTAAAAAGAAAGAAAGAGGACTCCCCTTGGTGCTCGGTGGTAATGAATCTGACTAGTATCCATGAGGACGTGGGCTCCATCTCTGGCCTCGCTCAGTGGGTGAAGGATCCAGCATTGCTGTGAGCTGTGCTGTAGGTTGCAGACATGGCTCAAATTGGGTATTGCTGTGGCTGTGGCATAGGACAGCAGCTGCAGCTTTGATTCAGCTCCTGAGAACTTCCATATGCTGAAGGCTCAGCCCTAAAAAGCAAAAAGAAAAGAAAATAGAATAGGATGGGATCGGATGGAATAAAAAGAAAGCCACAGAGGTAACGAAGGCTCGTGTGAAGTGATTAGACAATTTGCACCCAAAAGTTATAAAAACGCTCTAGGTCCTTGCCCCTCAGAGCACAGCACTGAAATACACAGAGCAAGATGTGGGAGAAGTCTGGGAATGAACCGGCCAAACCACAGCCCAGCCATCTAGAGGTCTTTGCCTGGAGAGAATCCTGCTTTCAAGGGCGAGTCATCGTCTTGTATTTCTCAGGGTTTTTCTTTTGCAGCTGATGGTGACTCTCTCCCGAGATGAACCTCCTTCGTGGTCTGCGGAAGAATTCCCACTAAGAGCAGTGCTGTCTCCCACCCAGCCTGCGTCTGCCCAGTGTGGTCTGTGCCTGGAGAGCGCGACCAAAAATCAGGTCTCCCGAGCGTCCACGCTGGGGATTCGCGCTGCGGCGTAAGCGGCAGAGCGCTCATCTGCAGCTTTGCTGTGTTGGCTCTCGGACCCTTCCGTGGACCCAGAGGGGCTCAACCCACCAAGATGGGGTGGAGGAAGCAGAAATGGGATTCCTCCACCTTCGCTCCTACGCCCGGGAGCTCTCGGCACACGTCAGCCACCCCAACGTGTGTGGGATCCACGAAGATGGGTGTTGCTGCAAGGGTCCGAGTAAACTCGGAGACGGAGGTTTTGTGTCGTCGCTGTGTTTCCATGCAACCAGGGAGAACCAGAAGGTGGCTGTTTGGCCAAGGGGTTGCATGCATGATGACCTCTCCCCCCGCCAGCCGCTTGGAAAAATGAAAGTGACACGACAAAAACAAATGCCCAGCTCCAATCAAAACCAGATGGGTGCAGCCTTGAGACTCTCTCTCGCTCTGTGTGTGTGTGTGTGTGTGTGTGTGTGTTCAGTTTCCTCTCCATCTTATTTCACATCCTCTAAGATGGATGCGACGTCCAGAAATGACTTTGCAGGGGGAGAGCTCCCGTTTGTGGGGGGACCACAGCAGTAGACACGCAGATACCCTAGTTCTGAGTCAGCCTGGGAGACGGAGCCTGTTGTACGTAGGGGGACACGTCTGGAACAAATTAGACGCGTCCCTAAATACCCATCCGGGCAGTAGCTTTAACGTAATTGATGGATTTTCCTCTGCAGACTCGGGCTGAGTGGAACGGCCTCAGCCAGGGCCAGCTCTCAGCCAGTCGACAGGACCTTGAGGCTTAGGTGGTGGACACTTTTTGGGGGGTTTTTTGGCCTTAGGGCACAATCTCATCTTTCTGCTTTTCGAAGACGTGGCTTCCTCGACAGAAAGGATACGTGCACAGGGAAATGCACCAGAACTGAAAACGGCTGAGAAACATCTCATGTTTACTTGGTCTGGACTTAGGCTTCTGGGTATGGCCACGTGCGGGACTTTTTTTTTTCTTTTGCAAACTGCATTAAATAAGGGCATTCCACAGTTTCTGGAGGCAGTGGGTAGCCCTGGCATTGTAACCAAGCATGTTTAGAGTCCACTCTGTGCTTGCTTGCTTTTTTTTTTTTTTTTTTTTTTTGGTTTTTTGGGGGTTGTTTTGGTTTTTTTTGTTTGTTTGTTTTTTTGTCTTGTTTTTTTTTTTTTTTTTTGGTTTTTTTAGGACCACACCTAAAGTTCCCAGGCCAGGTGTCAAATCAGAGCTGCATCTGCTACACTACAGCCACAGCAACGTGGGATCCAAGCCACATCTGCATCCTACACCACAGCTCACCACAACACTGGATGCGTAACCCACTGAGTGAGACCAGGGATCGAACCTGCGTCCTCATGGATACTAGTCGGGCTCGTTACCACTCAGCCACAACGGGAACTCCTCAACTTGTGCTTTCATATGGAGCTGTCTGGATTTTATCTTTTTTCTCTGTAAGAGCAAGAACAAGGAAGAGGAGACACAAAGGAAATACCATCAAGTTTCCACCGCAGAGCATAAGATGTAAATTCCCAAGTTCTGCGCCGCACCGGGAGCAAAGCCACTATTTTGTCATAACTGTCAATGGAAAGTAACCTTTGAAAGTTGTATGGGAGTTCCCGCTGTGGCTCTGGGGTTAGGGACCCAACACAGTGTCCATGAGGATGCAGGTTCGATCCCTGACCTGGCTCAAGGGGTTAAGGATCTGGTATTGCCGTGAGCTGTGGTGTAGGCCAGCGACGGCAGCTTCAGCTCAGCCCCTGGCCTGGGAACTTTCATAGGCCGTAGGTATAGCCATAAAAAAGAAAAAAAAATTGTATACAAAATTCTAATAAATGTTTCATTAAAATTAAATTTTTATTTTTATTTTTCATTTTAGTAAAATTAAATGTTTATGTATTTTTTCACTTTTTTGTATTTTTAAATTTTTTTTTATAGGTTTAAAATTTTGAAAATACATGAATCTCTTAGTTCCTCCTCCCTGGCCCCTTCGGTTCCTGCCAAAAGGAACATCAGTGCCCTCAATCCTCAGATCCTCAGCCTTCCTGTATGTGTCTGCCTTATGCCGTGGTTGAGCATTGTTCCAGAGAAAAGGCATCTAGAACTTTTCCTGGAGACGAGAACTTATTTTTAGGGCATTGCCTTGATTTTTCTTTTCCCTGATGAAAAAAAAAATCTATCATCCAGGGGGCCCCTCTTTCCACGAGAACCAAAAACCGTCTACCCATGCTGGAAAGGGAAGACAGGAGCGGCAGGTGCAAAGTGAACCCACGATAGACTGGCTGTAGCTTCGTCTCTCTGGGGAGAAATCTCACGTAGCCTCAGTGCTTATAAATAAGAAACACCTCCCGGTTGGTTCTGCAAGAACCCTCTCCTTTCACCTCGTGTGAACTGACCCCTTGTTCTTCAACGAAGGATGGGAAATTAAAAAAAAAACAAAACCCATTGAACAAAAACCATGATGAAGCACAGACAGCGTCAACTTGCAGCCAAGCAATTTGCCTCAAAGGCTGCACTCGCCTCTGCCAGGGAGCTCCCGCTTCAATGGACCTGTGACGAGTCCCAGATTTCACATTCCTTGGGGGTGGTTCCCCATTCTCATCACTCATGGGATGGGAAGGCGCTCGGCTTACAGATGTGGAGTTTGATTTTACCCTAACCTGATAGAGTGTTGCAGAAGACGTGGGTTCAATTCCTGGCCCTGCGCGGTGGGATAGGGATCCAGCATTGCCACAGGCGGTTGGTGTAGGTCCCAGATCCGTCAGCCGAGGAATGGATACAGAAGATGTGGTCCATGTACACAGAGGAATCCTATTCACAGACAAGGAAGCAGCCTAGATGGAGGGATGTTCTTGGAGAAGATGACACACGCGGTCCAGCCCTGACTTTCTCCAGCCACATCATTTTTGTCTGCCTCCCTCCAAACAAAACCCTGACCTCCTCACCCCAAGGCTTTTAATTCTTCCTCCATGCCTGAAACTCCTCCATTGCTGGAAGTGACGGCCTTCTGGCTCTGTTCCCGAGTTGGCTTCTCTCGGGCTGGTTTTTATCATGCAAACTTTCAGAGCCGGTCCTTGGGACCCCCATTGTCCAGCTCATGGGTCAGCTTAGCCCGATGGTCCAGGAGCATTAGCCTGCTGTGGCCTCCTTTGCCTGGCAAAGTGATAAAACTGGTTTTTTTTTTCTCCCACCTGCCCAAGGGTGGTGAGGCTCCCTGTCTGCATCGCCTATGATGCAAAGGGAGACGCTTGGGCACAGCAGAACCCTGGCCTCCTGGAGGGTTTGGGGGGACTCGTGGGGCTGAGGAATGGGCTAGGCGAACTGCAGAAACATGGACCAAAAAATGGCCAAGAGAACCCTGGAGTTTGGACAAACCTCGAAATCTCTGACATTGCCCTTCTCGGTGACCCCTGTTTTTCCCCTTAGACATTCACTTCAGCGTCTCATTATTCAAATGACTTCCTTCAAAAGGCCAACGCTTCCTAAAAGGCAGCAGCCATATTTTTTTGGTCCCCACTTGTCAGCCACCTCTTAAGACACTGACTAGCACCAAATCACTGCCTGACAATTTTTTTTTTGTCTTATTTTTTTCGGGCCGTACCCGAGGCATATGGAGGTTCCCAGTCTAGGGGTTGAATCAGAGCTGCAGCCGCCGGCCTACACCACAGCCACAGCAATGCCAGATCCAAGCCACATCTGCGACCTACACCACAGCTCACAGCAACCCCAGATCCTTAACCTACTGAGCGAGGCCAGGGATCGAACCTGCCTCCTCATAGATGCTAGTCAGATTAATTTCTGCTCAGCTGCGACAGGAACTCCCAACAATTCTTGAACCATTAAGCAAACGATTGAGTGAATAAAACGTCTCATCCAGTGCCTAGTATTAAGAAACATTTAGTGAATGTTGGCTAAATAATTGCATACCTGAAGATATGCATGATATTTTCCCCCTAAATTTCCCTCTAAGGATGCGACATCCCAAGCCATTGATGTTTGAAATTGTGGTGACTCGAAAAGGCAATAAATAACAGGTGTTGATGAGGATGTGGAAGAAAAGGAGCCCTTGTGCATTGTTGGTGGGAATGTAAATTGGTGCAGCCACTGTGGAAAACAGTATGGAGACTGTTAAGTTAATTCAAAATAGAACTACCATTGGATTCAGCCATTCCACTTCTGGCTATTTATCCAAAGGGAAAAACAGCAATTCGAAAAAAAATCTGTGCCCCCTAATATTCACAGCAGCAGCACTGTTTACAGTAACCAAGATGCAGAAAAAAACTAAATGTCCAGCAAAAGATAAGTGGCTAAAGATGTGGTGTATATATAACAATATGCTGCGGGATATTACTCAGCCATGAAAAAGAATGCGATCTTGCCATTTTCAACATGCCTGAACCTTGAGAGCATTATACTGAGTGAGATAAGTCAGACGAAGAAAAAAAATGCCACATAATTTCACTCGTATGCAGAATGTAAAAAACGAATAAAGAAGCAACCCCTCCCCCAAAAAAGCCAAAGTAAAGGAACAAACAAACTGAACAAAAACAAACGTGTAGATTCAGAGAACCTCTTAGTGGTTATGAGAGGGGAGGGGGCAAGAGGGACCGGATATATTGTGACTGGTAGAAATTAAATTTTTAGTGGTGAGCAGGCTGACGTGTACACAGAAGCAGAAACATGCTGTGCACATGAAATTTATTTAATGTTATAAACCAGTGTTACCTCAATTAAAACTTAAGCAAATAGTGATGACATTAATTTGTATGACAGCCCTTGCTGGGAGGTATAATTGTGGTCTGGAACCCTTATCCAAAACGAAAATGTTTATTTATTGAGAAGGTCATCAGAAGATGAATATAGTTGCATTGGATGAAGCATCCAGGCTACATTCTAGTTCCCTGAAGCAATTTAGGACAATGGAATGATAAAACACAACAAAACAGCAAAGCAGGAATTGGGATTGCAGTTGAGGGGGATTAAGTGGCTTTAAAGGATCAAATTTATGCTACTCCTCCAGTATTAGAAAGCCTGCAGCTGCTGTATCGTGGAATTGAGTCCATGGCGTTTTGTTTCTGCCATCACTTGTTTTTGACGGTATAATTCATCTGTTTCTCCTACGGTTTGTTGATCTTATTCTGTCTTAAGAAAGAAAATGAGACGGCCTTTAGACTAAAAAAAAATTCGAACAGGGCAATTTAAAATTACCACAGTGCCAGGAATTTTCATGGCGTCGCTTTCAGCTGATTCATTTACAAGTTTCCTGATGCACATGTGAATTCGGTAAGAAATGTTTCGAAGTCCCTTGGTGGCTCAGCCGGTGAAGGATCCGGCCTTGTCCCTGCTGTGACTCTGGTTATTGCTGTGGCGAGGGTTTGATCCCTGGCCCAGGAATTTCTGTGTGCTGTGGGTGCAGCCCAGAAGTAAATAAATAAAATCATTCCATTCTTTAAAAAAAGAAAAAGAAATGTTTAGGGGTTATTTCAGGTCATGTTTTTTTTCTCTTTTTTTCCCCCAAATGCCGTTATCCAGCTTATTCTGACATGCATCCAAATGGTTTTTCCTGACAGTGACGTCTTAGAACATGGGCTACTGAACCATGTGTAAACTCTGGTGCTTAGATAGCTCCTAGGTTTTGCTGGTGTGAGAGAGAAGCTTGGATTCAAAGTGGAAATGCAGCATGTGGAGGCTCCCAGGCAAGGGGTCAAAGCAGAGCTACAGCTGCTGGCCTGCACCCCGGACGCAGGAACTCGGGATACGAGCCGCATCTGTGACCTACACCACAGCTCATGGCAACACCAGATCCTTAGCCCACCTGAGTGAGGCCAGGGATCGAACCCACATCCTCGTGGACACTCGTCGGATTTGTTTCCGATGGGCCTCAATGGGAGCTCCATGGGGCAGCCCCTGATTTCTCACACTGGTGTCTGGTTCTGGCTGAATCGGTGGCTTCTGGCTGGTATTAGTCAACCACGCCTGTATAACAAAACATCACAGACTCAGAAGCTTTAGAAGGACACACATTTGCTGTCTCCAGCTTCTGGGGGTGAGGACACTGGACCCCTGGGTGTGAGGGGCTACACAGGAAGTAAGGCGACATCACAAAGTTGGGCTTACACCACATGCATCTCTGGCTGCCCCTCTGTCGTCCTGACCCCCGGGCTGCTCAGCCTTTTAACGGAAGCTAGCCCATGGCTGCATCGTGTCCCATAGGAAATTCAAACTGGCTTTTGGAAGGATCTGCCACCCCTCTTGTTTCTTTCAACATAAGAAAAACAGACAGTGATGAGGTTTCTTTCCCAACCTTGGTTAGATTTGAAACACAAAAGCACCACCAGGGGGGTTCTGGGGGCAGAACCAAATGTGACATGTCGGGTCCACTTTAGAAGATGTTTCTTCAGCTGGAGAACAAACACCACTTGAGGGAACGTCAAAGACAGCAGGGATCAAAAACCTTCCGTTCCCTTGGCCTAATTGAATTAGACTCTATTTTTCAAGCTGCAAAGCGACACATCAACACGAGTGCACTCTAAAGGCAAAATTGGGAGTTCCCGTTGTGGCTTGGCAATAACGATCCCAGCTAGTATCCGTGAGGATGCAGGTTTGATCCCTGGCCTGGCGCAGTGCGTCAAGACCCGGCGTTGCCATGCGCTGCGGTGTAGGTCACAGATGCGGCTCGGATCCCGCGTGGCTGTGGCTGTGGTGTCAGCCGGCAGCTACCGCTCTGATGCACCTGCTAGCCTGGGAACGTCCATGTGCTGCAGGTGTGGCCTTAAAAAGAAAATAAAGACATAAACAAAGAACTGGTCTAATTTGAGGATGGGACATGGCTTCCCCCAACTCTCCCTGGGTGCCACTGTCGCATCATACAGGAACCACTCACAGGGTCCTTTTGATGGTTGTGCCCTCAACTGTATTCATAGCTTCCCCATGATATTAGAAGGAGTCTGTGGCTAAACATTTTACCATGTGCAGGTTGGAATAATTCTGGCCATCTGCTCACGTTGGTATCAGGACGTAGAAAATGCATGCACTCATCAACACGCTCAAATAGCCAACACATTTAGCATAGTCTGTCGTATGGGGACATGCGTATGACAGAGCGTCAGTATTTAACCAATGGCAGGTGGGTGCAGACCTGAAAACTGAGAAACATGTCAGTCACCAAGCGAATGCGTCAGGGGTTTGGAAAGCATAAGGGATATAGTCCATGACGAGGTAATAGCTCGGCACGATTGCAGAGGGTCCCCCGACGGGTCACGGGGAGCACTTTGAAATGTCTACAAGGATGGAATCATGATGCCGTGTGCCAGGACCTAACACAGGGGTGGAGGCCAGTTATGCTGCAGAAGCGAACAGACTCCTAGAAGAAGAGGTCAGGTGTGTGGTTCCCGAGGCGGGCGGTGGGGGAGGCAGCGGAAAGGGACAAACTTTTATAGGTAAGATAAAGAAGGCCCAAGGGACGTGATGTACAACGTGATAAGACTCATGAACATTGTTGTGTGTGGGGAGGGAGGTCCCGTCGTGTCGCCATGGTGACACACCTGACTAGCATCCCAGAGGATGCAGGTTCCATCCCTGGCCTCGCTCAGCCGGTGAAGGAGGCGGCGTTGCTGTGAGCTGTGGTGTAGGTCGTAGACGCAGCTCGGATCCCACATTGCCGTGGCTGTGGGGTGGGTCGGCGGCTGCAGCTCCGATGCAACTCCCAGCCTGGGAACCTCCGTATGCCGCAGGTGCGGCCCTAAAAATAACCTTCTTAAGAGAGGAAATCCTAAGAATTCTCCACACAAGGAGACCATTTTTTTTCTATTTATCCTTAATTTTGTATTGATATGAGATGATGAATGTTCACCAAACCTATTGTGGGTGCTCCCTCACTGTGCCGTGGGTTAAGGATCTGGCATTGCCAAGGCAGCGGCTCAGGTCTCTGCTGTGGTGCGGGTTTGAGCCCTGGCTGGGAAATATCCCCATGCCAAGGGCGAGACAAAAAAGAAAAAAAAAAGAAAAACCTCCCGTGGACATCATTATATGTGCTGTACACCTTAAGTTTACTCAGTGCTGTGTATCAATTATATCTCAGTAACACTGGGAGGAGAAAAAATGCTAACTGAGGTAGATTTTTCTTACAGGGAAATGTTAGCTCAAGGAGGGGCAGTGTTACAGAAAGGGGGGAAGAGGAAACACAGGAGAGAAAAGGGGAAAGAAAAAATGTACTTGATTGAGAAAGTTTGAATGCAAGAACATTGGGAGTTCCCCCCTGGCTCAGGGGGTTAAGAACCTGACAAAGTGTCCATAAGGATGTGGGTTCGATCCCTGGCGTCACTCAGTGGGTTAAGGATCTGGCGTTGCCATAGGCTGCGGTGTAGGTCAAAGGGGCAGCTTGGGTCTGGTGTTGCTGTGGCTGTGGTGTAGGCTGGCACCTGCAGCTCCAGTTCAACCCCAAGCCCAGGAACTTCCATATGCCGCAGGTGCCGCCCTAAAAAGAAAGAGAAGAAATAGCATAAAAAAGAAAGACTTGGGCGGTCCCATGGTGGACTAGAGAGAGTGGGTCTTGCCAGTGGCTGGTTAGAGGTCACCTTGGCATGAATTGACGGGTCTTCAGCTAAGGATGGGAATGAAACAGCAGAGGGACCAGTGGCTTCATCATTCTGCTTGAGTGTGTTTAAAATCATTTTCAGAGAAGCAGCCTCGGCCCTCATGGCTGCAGAAAGGGTGCCCTTGGGAGACCGTGAGCTGGATTTCAGGAAAAAAACAAGAAGAGCCAACAGTTCCCCCCCCGATGTCCCCAGGATAGCGTCCCCAGGGCCGGGAAACACTTACCCACCCCCTCGCTGACTTGAGAAAAGTCCGCGAGGATTATTGAAACAGGTGGGAATGGTGACCCAAACTCATAAACATTCCTAAAGCTGTGTGCGTGAACCCCAAAAGATGCTGAAATAGGGAAGCCACAGGAATGTTGCGAGGATGGCGTTCCCTCGCCCCCAGAGGGGGATAGAAGTTGTAAATATTTAAGGTAAGAGAAATGGTTCGTCCTCGACAAGAAAATAAGAGAGGCTATTGGAGGAAAAGACCTGTTCATTTTCTTGGAGGACTGAGTGAAAACAGTTACAAAAAAAAAAAAAAAAAACCTCAAAAACCTCAAACTGGAACCCTTCTCAGTTATGACATCAGGTCCTTGGGTGAACGTGAAATGCGTTCCTTTCTCAGAGCGAGACAGGGTTTGCAATTCAACACATCCATTGCACGACTATCATTGGAGCACCTAAGCGCCTATGCGTCCATGTGCTGCTTGTGGGCAGCAGATGGTAAAAATGGAAATGTGACCTGAAAGAAAGGGAAAGATTCCAGGGATGCTCACACCTTCTCAAGGGCATCTTTTCTACCTCGAGAAAGGAGAGGGCACTGCCAAGGTGAGAGACGACTCCCCTCTTGCAGACACAGGCTGTCTGGGGTAGACCAGATGTCCCAGTTGAATCTGCCAACAGAGACTCTGACAGGTTGTAATTTGTGAATGAAGGGCAGCTCTTGAACCTAAAATCAGCGCCATCAGGGAACGGCAAAGAATGGGGAATCGGGGAGTTCCTGCTGTGGTTCAGCAGATTAAGAACCTGACATAATGCCCAGGAGAATGCAGGTTCCATCCCCGGCTTCCATCGGTGGGTTAAGGATCCAGCGTTGCTGCACACTGCCGTGGCTCAGATCCATGGTTCCTGTGGCTGTGGCAAAAGCCTGCAGCTGCAGCTCCGATCAACCCCTTGCCTGCGAACTTCCATATGCCACAGGTGTGGCCCTAAAAATAAAAAGGCAATCTGGTGAAGATGACGGAAGACCTGTCTAGGGGGGACACTTGAATTCCAGCTGTGGCCCAGTGCGTTGTAACTCTGTCGGACGGGGAGAAATTAGGATGTGCAAATGCTGTGATCGTGTCACATTCAGAGGTTACTCAAGTGGCCCAAAGTGACAGCATCGGGACAGAGTTGGGACGTGGCCCAGCATTAAGGTCGGGCGGAGAGGTTTTTCTCACCAATGCCTGGCCACTCCCGAAGGTCCCCAGGCCAACTGGAATGGCTCAGTGTGGACTTGCAGATTCTCAAGTGTCCGATGAGGAACTTGCGAGAAAAGTTTCCGGTGGGGCAAGAACATGCATGTGGGGGCAGCGGGATGTCCCTGGAAACGCTTCTGTTCGGAGAGCGGGCACATGTGGGCTCCTAGAGGTCCTTTTGCGTATCCTGGGTCAGGCATGTGCCCTACCATTTTCCCGGAGCGTAGAAAGCATCCTTCTTACCTGCCCCCAGTCAGAGGCATTGAAAGCATTGTTTCTTTTTTTTGTTTCTTTTATTTGAAAGTCACTCCCGTGGCCTGGGTCCCAGGGAAGCTCTGAAGCTGAGTTTCCTTCCTGCGATTGTGGGAGAAATTCAGTGTGATGCATACGGACCAGCATCCGTGACCATCCAGCATTGTTTCTTTGTAACTCTTAGGTGTATATGTTCACATGTATTTCCTTCCCCATCCTCCGCCAGATGCATTGGTTTCAATGTAGTTGTTTGTTCTCAAGATGTGGGGGGCTTGAAGCCGAATCACAGACTTGCTGCCTTCTGCACGGGAAGCAGTCCTTTCCTGCACACACACAGGTCAGCCTTTTCCTGGCGCCCAGCCCTGAATGGGGCTCCAGGTGTGTGTCACGGGCAGAGCTCATGCAGTAGAGGTTCAGGGAGGTGTCTATGCATCAGATACATGGGATCATAATCCGCTTGACTTGCACCTGTGACCAGATGGTTCAAGAGGGCATTAAACCGCACGCCTGTCCCTGCTGTCCCAGAGAACACGTAGGATGCATCCTGGGTGCACAGCCCTTTAGGAAACATGAGCCACGGGCTCACGGGGCCAGCCCCGTTCCTGTACCAGTGGGAGATGCTTTAGGGTTGGCTCCTACCCTTGTTTGAAATCCTTGGTAACTCACACTGCAGAGTGCTTTGAACCAAAAGGAAATCTGAGGCGGGGGAAGCTCTACCAGTCTGCGTCCCGAAGCACATTTCCAGACGTGTGAGTGGATATGCAATTGACAGATGATACAGGGATGGGTAAATAATAGACTAGACGAGTAGACGGCAGATAGCTCAATGGGTGATCCCTGCTAGGAAAAAAATAGAACAATGATGGAGATAGTAGACGGATCAGTAAATAGGTGATAGACGTAGATTAGATGATGGTAATACAGAGAAATTGGTAGAGATAGAGGCATACGACAGGGATAGATAAATACACGATGAGAAGAGGGATGGGCTGGGAATTGGGCTCGTAGATGCAGACGCTTGCCTTTGGAATGGAGAAGCAAGGAGGTCCTGCCGTCTAGCCCTGGGAACTCCATCTAGTCACTTGTGACGGAGCCTGATCATGTGAGAAAAAGAATGTGTATGCGTGTATGTGTGTATTTTTGTGTGTGACTCGGTCACCTTGCTGTGCAGTAGACACTTGACAGAGCATAGTAAACCAACTACAGTGGAAACAAGAAAAAGCGTTATTGAACAAAAGAGGATACTGCTTAATTGCCAAAGGGATGAAAAAGGAGGATGATACAGATGATACGAGGATGGAAAGGTGGTAGCAATGGATGAATAGATACATAGATGTGGAAGATGAACAGATAGACACATGGGTGGACAAACGGATGGATGGAAGGATAGATTTTAAGTAGAGAGAGGAGAGGTAAGTAAATAGATGATAGGTAGATTCTTGGATGATAGATTCTTGGATGATAGATGAATGATGACTGCTGAGTGGAAGATAGAGAGGTAATTGCTAGATAGATACATAGATTGTAGATAAATGACTAGAGGACAGATTTTGATGGATGACAGCTATGGAGGGGTGGATGGTTAGATGGGTGGACAGGTAGATGATAGATAATGTTGCAGGTCTCTGTTGGGCTGTTGTGTTAACTCCTCTGGAACCACACGTGCCCTTCCATGCAAACCACGCTTCTTCCAATTTGAGACGTGAGAACATGAAGGCTCAATGCACCGTCCTCAGAGGTCCTATACGGAGGACTCGGACTCAGCCGAACATGAGTTTCCACCACGAAAACGGCAGCACCCAAGTGTCCCCAGCCCCCCTCCCCACCCTCCACCCCCATCTCTCTCTGGCTCTGTCTCCCAGCACCATCAGTCCATCCAATGTCAATCCCAGGAGGAGGCTTTACTGGAGAATCACCCGCCACCAGGAGCAAAGCCCACCCCTCCCAGCCAGGAGCATGCCCTGCAGCATGTAGAGGACAGAGCGGGTCCAGGCAGGTGGGGGCAGTTAGGGAATGTCCCCCCCAACCCCGGCACCCACACAGAGGAAATAATTCACCAGTCATCGTGGCCAAAACCAACCCCAAAGATTGCACAACACAGCCTACACGGGTACACAGGGGCTCTCCCTCGCTCCCGGGGCAGGGGCCGAAGCCTCCCCCAGACAGCATCGTCACGGACAGCCAGGGTCTCTGCACAGCCTCCCCGCCCAGCCAGTGGTCACTCTGTTCCTTTGAGGCATATAACACCTATAACACAAGGCGCGGTGGTTTGCAAAACGCACCTGTGGTGGGTTGCAAAACGCACCTGGCTCGCGGATGGAGAATTATGAGTCTAAACACCCAGAGACGCTGTGTTATTCAGCTCAGGCTGCCCCAGCCACGTACCGCAGATGGCGGTGCTTCAAAAAAGAAAGAAAGAAAGAAAGAAAGAAAGAAAGAAAGAAAAACAGACATTTATTGACTCACCATCTTCTTGGAGGCCAGAAACCTGAGATCAAAGTGGCTGCGAGCTTGGTGTCTGGTGGGGATTCTCTTCTCTGCTTATCAATGGATGTCTGCCTTCCTGCTGTGTCCTCACGTGGTAGAAAAAGAGAGAGGGTGTCTCTTCTAATGTGGCCGAGACCGGCCTCTGTCCAGTGGGCCCCATGAAGTCTCAGAGGCAGAGTTGGGATGAAGCAGAAAGAACAGCTCTATGGCTCTGCCAGGCAGAGGCGGCCCCGGCAGGTGAGCCCCTCCCAACGGGGTCCTCCCTTGAGAGGGGACAGCCAGGGCTCTTAGAGGTTGAGCTCCAAACCAGGGCTGTTGATGAGGATGCGGGAGCCTGCCTTCTGCTCCCTCCAGAGGTCATTTCTTTATCCTTTTTTTTTCTTTTTTTTTTCTTTTCTTTTCTTTTTTTTAGGGCCGCACCGCCAGCATATGGAGGTTCCCAGGCTAGGGGCTGAATGAGCGCTGCAGCTGCCCGCCTAGACCACAGCCACAGCAACACGGGATCCACGCTGCTTCTGAGACCTACACTGCAGCTTGCAACGATGCCAGGTCCTTAACCTGCTGAGCCACCATGGGAACTCCGTATAGGTCATTTCAGAGTCATCACAGCCACAATTGGGGGTCCAAGGATGGTGCCTGGTGGTCTGTGGGGTGATGGCACCTTGCCCTTCTCTCTGCAGTGAAGACGGCTCACCAAGGAAGCAGTGTTGGGGAGGGTTTCAGAGACACAGAAAACCCCACATGCAACAGAACTCTACCTAGAAAGGAGCCATGAGGAAAAGAAGGCTGTTGAGCAGGGAAGAGAGCATTTGTGCAAAGCCGGTTAGAGTAAGTTCAAGGCTGAGGCCAGGCTGAATGTCATGGAGACTATTTCAGCCCGTTTTTAGCTGTCACCATGTCTCCTCAGCACGAACTCTGGAGTCAGCCTTTTGAGACGGAGGGAGGCCTGGGAGGTGAAAGGCAAACATGTTTCCTTCAAAACACGGGGACGCAGGGGCTGGTCCATGGTTTCAATAAAGGCGCTAATCGTGTGGGCTCAGGGCCTCACTGTCATGAGTGCATTTCACCTTAATTATGTCCTTACCCCAAATACGCCTGTGCTGGGCGTAGGGCTTCAACCCATGAATTTTGGAGAGACACAAACACTGAGCCCGTAACAGGTGGAACGATCCAGCAGCACACATTCCGTGCATGGAAATGAGATTTCTGGAGTTCCCGGTGGCTCAGTGGAAACGAATCTGACTAGTATCCATGAAGATGCAGGTTCGATCCCTGGTCTTGCTCAGTGCGTTAAGGACCCGGCTTTGCCGTGAGCTGTGGTGTAGGTCGCAGACGCGGCTCGGATCCCGCGTTGCTGTGGCTTTGGTGGAGGCCGGCAGCTGCAGCTCCGATTGGACCCCTGGCCTGGGAACCTCCATATGCTGCAGGTGCGGCCCTAGAAAGACAAAAAAAGAAAAGAAAAGGAGATTTCCCACCGTGCGGTCCTTAGCCCAGCGAAACGTTAGGTGAAATATCGGTCAGAAGTGAAAGAGAAAATCATTGCCCTCAGCTGGCCCCCCTCCAACGGCTTCTTCAAATTTTATTCTCCATTTCCTGCTGCACGTGGGTTCCACCCAGAGACCAGTCCTGGACATGAGTTTATTTTCTTAGCGGGGGGGTGGGGTGGGGCGGGGTGCATGCGTGCGTGCATTTCTGCCTGTTTCTGTGCACATGCGTGTTTGTGCCTGTGCTGCTGTGTACGTGTGCATGTGTTTCTGCATGAGTTTACAGATACCTGGGTGTGTCTGTCTACCTGTCTGTGTGTCCCACGCAAAGCACCCCTCTTCTCACCTCTGAGCTTTTCTGCACTCTCTCCCACTCCCTAAATGCCCATCCAGGGAACTAGGAAAAGAACGAATTCCTTGAAACGTCTCTCCTTTGTGTCGTGACCTGCGTGTCTCCACGCCCAGGTTGGGAACAGAGACTTTTGACTCTGTCCCACAGCACAGCGTATTTCTATTCGCATAAATCCTGCGTTACACCACATCTTCAAACGTATTTCCAGGAGGAAAACAAAACAAAACAAAACAAAAACGTTGCCCCGGAGGGATTTCTGGCAGATGCATGAGAACTGGCTTCAATGCTTAGCGACCGTATCTGAAACGTCATGCAGCAAACACATCACGGGAAAATATCCTGTCTACACATATCACACGATGGGTGTTGGCCACGGATTTCTCTCTGGGGCATGGAGATTGTGCTGGATACCTCCACGTATGGGTCGGTTAATCTGGGCGAATGAGGCTTCTGTCCCGTAAACACACACACACATACTCACACACACACACCCACACTCATACCATCGTGAAGCCCAAATTCACCACGTACCCATCATCTCCCTACAGCCCACGGTGACCTCTGAGCAAGAGAAGAAACAGACACAGCGCCCTGCCACATTTTACAGATGGTGAAACCCAGAGCTGGCTGATACACGGATACATCTCTCCCACAGATAATATAACTTTGAAAAAAATATCCACTGATATATATGGCTGTGATCCTTTCTGCTGGGCAACAAAGTAACTCAGGGATCCATATCCACATGCCCCTTCTCTCTCAGCTTCTTTTCCCACAGAGATGAGCACAGAATCCTGGGGAGCACTCCCTGTGCTGCTCAGCAGGTCCCCGCTGGCCCATCATTCCATAGACCTCAGGGTGCACCTGCCAACCCCACACCCCCCATCCGTCCCTGCCCCCACCTGTCCCCTTTGGTGACTGTAAGATTGTTTTCAAAGTCTGTGCGTCTCTTTCTCTTCTGCAAAGAGGTTGGTTGGTGTCCTTTTTTAGATGCCACATTTCAGTGGTATCATATCCTGTTTGTCTATCCCTGTCTTTTTATCGCTGCCCCTTCAATCCTTTTGCTTCATGTCCTTACCAGCACATAGTGTTGGGACTATTGGTATGTAAGCCATTCGAATAGATGCGTAGTGGTCTCTCCTTGGTGTTTGTTGTTGTTGAAATTTTACAGAAGTAGAGTGGACTCTGAGTGTCGTGTTACTTTCTGCTGGACACCAAAGTGATGCAGGGGTCCCTGTCCACGCATAACCATTCTCTTTCAGATTCTTTTCCCACATGGATGATCACAGAATATTGGGTAGCGTTCTCTGGACTAGACAGCAGGTCCCTGCTTGGCCCATCGTAGGCGGATTTGGTCATGCAGGTCATGCAGGTCATGCAGGTCATTCAGGATTTGGTCATGCAGGTCAGCTCCAGAAGGAGCAGAGGAAAAGAACGCGTCCTGGTGACAGTTATGGGGACGGCTCCTGGAAGTGGGTGTCCTGGAGCCCCCTGCCTCCACAGAAACACGATCCCCTGAACATCACAGGACAGAAGTGCGTGCTTGCCTGGGCCAGACGGCGGAGGTGGGGATGGGGGTGGGGGAGGGGGCCAGCTCAGGTATCAGACTCAGTAAAGCTCCCAAGCAGCTGTGCCTCCATCCCCCCAGGGGAGGTGACTTAATCTGTTCTGGAAAAAGCCCTGGCAGAGGCAGCGAGCTGCGAAGCTGAGAACCTGTGGCGTCTGCAGAAAGCTGGGACGAGATCTTAGACCCTCTATCAGGCTTATCTGTCCCCTTCCTTTGCAAAAGCCCCCGCCTCCCATGCCAGAGGCGTTTGCCGTTTGCTTCTTTGCTGTAACATCTCCATATGTTACCGCCTACAGGGGGAAAAAAATGTAGCCTGTTGGGAAAATGTTTTTTGCAAATGTGACCTTTTTGAGGATAAACCCTTGGAGTCCCAAAGAGGGTCTCCGTAGCCTTCCAGTACTATGCCTGTCTCTGAGAGGAAAAAACAAACACACTTGGGAAAGATTTAAAGAAACAAAACAAAACAAAACAAAAAGCCAGGGCACTTTTGCAAAGCTGCCCTAGGAGCATTTGGCGAGCCTGAGTGAGGGAAAACTCGGGGGCCTTTGTGAGAACACCTGTCAGGTCATGTCTGGGGGCTGTAGGAAGAGCGGGCAAGGACCACCTGCACCTTTGCAGAGATGAGCAGCTGCGAGAGAGGCAGGACCAAAGCACCATTAGTCTGGGCAGCGGACTGGACCCAGGCATCTCTGCATGCACAGAACTCGCCTTTAAAGAAAAAAAATGTTTCTGAAACGTTTCGATCATTTCCTGGCTATGGCCCCAAAAGCACAGGCGAGGAAAGAAAAACATAAATAAATTGGACTTGGTCCAAACGGAAAACTTTTGTGCATGGAAAGACACGCTCGAGAGAGAGAGAGAAAGAACCCACAGAACGCGAGACGATGTTTTTAAGTCATGTCACAGTGAGGTCTATGGAACCACGGGTCAATGGGGACCCGCCGTCGAGCACAGGGAGCTCTACCCAGAGTGCTGCGATCTTCTGTGTGGGGAGAGAATCTGAAAGAGAAGGGATGTGTGGACACCGACCCGAGTCACTCTGTTGTGCAGCAGCAAGAATCACAGCCTTGTCAAATCAACTCAACGTCAATGAAACTTTAAAAAAATGAAAAAAAAAAAAAGTTGCCAATCACGTATGTAATAGGCGATCCATTTCCAGAATTTGGAAAGAACTCCGGCGCAACCACAGCAAAACACAAACAGCACGATTAAAAAGTGGGCAAAGGAGCGGTACAGCTGTTGCTCCTAAGGAGGTCCACAGACGGCCAGTAAGCACACCATACGATGCTCATCATGCATAGACGTTTGGGAAATGGATTAAAAACCACGATGAGAGGAGCTCCCGTGATGGCTCAGTAGGTTAAGAACCTGACTCGTATCAGAGAGGATGGGGTTCGATCCCTGGCTTCGCTCAGTGGGTTCAGGATCCGGCGTTGCCCCGAGCTGTGGGGTAGGACACAGATGCGGCTCGGATCCGGCGTGGCTGTGGCAGTGGTGTAAACCCGCAGCTGCAGCTCCGATTGGACCCGTGGCCTGGGAACTTCCACGTGCCCGAGATGTGGCCCGAAAAAGAAAAATGGGGGGTAGGGAAACACGTACTGACTTGCTTGGGTCATAACAAAGCACCCAAGACAGGCAGCTCCAACCACAGCCGTTTTCTGTCTCGCGGCTTCTGGGGGCTGAAAATCAGAGGTCGGGGGGCGGGTCCCTCCCAAGGCCTCTCTCCTCCCCTGTCCTCCCAGGGCCGTCCCTCTGTGTGTGTCTGTGTCCTGACCTCCTCTTCGTCTAAGGACCCCCATCCAGGGGCATCAGGACCCCCCCTCGTGACCTCATGTCACCTCCATCCCCTCTTGAAAGACCCCGTCTCCAAACCCAGCCCCATCCTGAGGTCCGGGGGTCAGGGCTTCAACCTATGGATTTTTAGGGGCGCCCACGTCAGCGCGCCAGAGACGCTCAGGGCAAGGTTCACGTCTTCCCTTCCGCAAAGCTCCCCGCCTGCGCGGGCGAAGTGAGGTCTACACAGACCCACTGACACGCGCCCTGTGCGCTTGGTCTCCATCAGAGAATGCAGCGCTCCCCTGGTGCCCTCATTCCAGGGGCCGACAACCCTGATCTGACGGCGCCAAAGGAACCAAGACCACGCTCGCATCCTTCCTCTGTGCTGTCGAGAATGTGTCCTGGCGCCTCTGGACACAGGGGAGGCAGCAGCAGAGGGAAGAGTCGGGCGGGAGGGAACCTCCCTCGCTCCCCTGCGCAGGGTGCTTCTCTTCCTGCGGTTATCGTCCAATGAAGATGGTTAGTGAGCATCTCTTTTCACCCCCTTGGTGGCCCTTGGGTACATGCCTCACGTCACCTCCATAACCAGTTCATCAAACAGATAAAGTCTCAGCAAACACAGCCTGAACATGAATCCTTTGTTGTTCTTTTGAGGCATCTGGAGGTTCCCAAGCTAGGGGTTGAATCAGAGCTACAGCTGCAGGTCCATACCACAGCCACAGCCACAGCCACACAGGATCCGAGCCATGTCTGCAACCTACGCCCCAGCTCACGGCAACGCCGGGTCCTTAACCCACGGAGCGGGGCCAGGGATCGAACTCGCATGCCCATGGACACTAGTCGGGTTCGTAACCTGCTGAACCACCACAGGAACCTCCAGAAATGCTCTTTTAGAACCAAGGTGTCTTGACTTGCCAAGACTCAGAATCCCCTTTTCTTCCTGCATCCTTGCATTGGCTTCATCCCCGTTGGACCGGGACGGATAGAGACAACTCAGAAACCAAGAAAAGAACTTAAAGAAGGGTCTGGTCTTTCCTGATCCCCAGGGCCCCTCCCTGGAGGTGGGGGGGACCAGCTTTGTTTTCCATTTATGTGGAAACACAAAAGCCACGTAGCCTGGGTTTTTTTTTTCTTCTTCTTCCTCCTGAACTTTCCTTTCATTGTTTTCCCTGGCACTCGGCCCTGAGGGAGACTCTAGCAGCCTCCTCCTTGCAAAGCCTGAGTGATGGGGGGGGGGCACCCCGCAGGGGCCAGGGTGGCTCCTGTAAATTTGGTCCCCTAGAGCTGTTCACCTGGAAGACGGGAGAACCCATCTCTCCCCGTAAAGACTTTAGCGCCTCTCTAAGCGAAGGGAGTCAGAAAGAGAAACAAACACCATATGAGACCACTTCTATGTGGAATCTAAAATATGGCACCAATGAACCTGTCTGCTGAACAGAAACAGACCCACAGCCACAGAGACCAGACTTGGGGTTGCCGAGGAGGGAGGGGGAGGGCGTGGGAGGGACCGGGGGAGTCTGGGATTAGCAGATGCAGGCTATCGTCTAAGATGGATAAACAACCAGAGAGCTCAGGAAACTATCCAGTCACTCAGGATGGCACGTGATGGAGGAGAATGTGAGAAAAAGATATATATATACGTATATGAACTGGGTCACTTTACAGCAAAAATTGACAGGACATAAATCAACTATAATAAAAAAAAGTTTAAGATCAATTTCCAGGAAAAAAAAAAAAAGTCTGTGAAATGGCTTGTCCTAAAGGAAGAAAGCCAGCTAAAAATAGGGTGACGCGGACTCACCGCCATGGAGAAAAGACCTGTGGTCTCCAAGGGGGAAGGGGAGGGAGTGGGCTGGACGGGGAGTTTGGGGTTCGTAGATGCAAACTATGATGCTGACAATAGATAAGCCATGAGGTCCTGCTGTCCAGCACAGGGACCTCTGTCCAGTCTCAGGATAGACCACGATGGAAGAGAATATGAGAAAAATAATGCGTGTGTGTGAGTGTGTGTGAGTGACTGGGTAACTTTGCTGTACAGCAGAAATTGACAGAACATTGTAAATGAACTATACTCAAAAAAAAGTTTAATTAGAAAAATCAAAATGCGGTGGCTCTTCGGACTTTCTTTTGCATCTGGTTCGCTCCTGCCCTCATCAGATTCATGACCTCCCAGAATCTTGGCTTTGAATGTCACGACTTCCCCCAGCCATCCCATCCCGTATATTTTGTGCAGGATACGAGGGAAGACGCCCAGCACAGACACACGCCAGCATCGGAAAGGCAGAAAGAGGAAAATAACCGATTTGCCAAAGTCATCGGACCCATGTAATCACGACCATCCCGAGGGGAGGGCGTAAAGCAAGACCACATGCTCTGGGTCCCCCCACCAGCAGCAGAACCCCGCCGTTTATAAAATTCGGGTGCTGCTATGGTTTTCTCCAAGAAACGCCTCGCTTTCTTACCCTAACCCGTACATACATCTGTGCTCTTTTTTTTTTTTTTTTTTTTGCTTTTTGGGCCACCCCTGCGGCACATGGAGGTTCCCAGGCTAGGAGGCGCATCGGAGCTACGCCACAGCCACAGCCACAGCCACACCAGATCCCTAACCCCCCACACGCGCAGCCAGGAATCGAACCCACATCCTCATGGGTACCGGTCGGCTTCATTCTCCACGGAGCCACCATGGGAACTCCCTGGGCTGACTCTTAAAAATCGTTCCTAGGCGGCCCCGTCGTGGCTCAGCAGAGCCGTCAGGTCCCTGACAAGCAGAGCTCCCCTCATTAGCACCAGCTCCTGCTGAGGAGGCAGCACTAACGGGTGGGCTGTATCGCGTCCCCTCCCCACAGGGGACTTGTCTACACTGGAGCCTCGGAGATGCAGTGTCTGTGAGCCTCGGGGTCATAATGCCCAGTCCTCCCTCGACGGTCAAGGAGAAGCAGCCTTTACACTTGCCTGGACACCATGGCTCTTTGTTCTAACGTGACACCACGGGGCTCTGCCAGCACTAGGGCCCGTCCACCTGGAGCCAGAGGCAAACTTGGCATCGCAGAAACCCCACAGTAAAGTGCGGACTGGGAAAAGGAAAAAAAATCCCTTATCCCAGGTTTATTTATTTTTTATACATTTCTTTATACGCTTATTTCTTTATTTGCTTTTTAGGGCCACACCCACAGCGTATGGAAATTGCCAGGCTGAGCTGATTCGGAGCTGAAGCTGCTGCCCTGCGCCACCGCCACAGCAACGCGGCATCCGAAACGGGTCTGTAATCTACACCACAGCGCACGGCAACATCAGATCCTTAACCCACTGGGGGAAGCCAGGGATCGAACCCACATCCTCAGGGATACTAGTTGGCTTCATTCCCGCTGAGCCACGATGGGAACGCCCCTTTATCCCAGTTTGAATTTAGGAATCTGACCAGGGGCTCTTTTTGAGGTGATTATGGAGAGATTATGGGGAAAATAGAATATTCCTGTTTTACCAAATGTCATCGAACCTTTACAGAAAGCTCCATTATATGGCCATGTATACATTGTATGCAATTAAATACAAGGAGATACAATGGTATATAAATACACACGTATGCATTCTTTATACATACACATGGCTGTTTATAACCGCTCTGGGAATCCCTTTGTTTCCATCCCTATGTTGGTGGGAACAGGGTGGGGGGTGCTTTGGTGCTGCAGCTTTGTCGTGGCAGGTTGAAGAGTCAGACACACCATCCATCATCGGGGGCTCCCTGGGGACTCCCCAGGGACTCCTGTGATGGCTTCGCCGGTGGGCAACAAGAGAGAGCCAGGTCTAGCTTTGCAGGTGGATGAGAGCCTCAAGCTCCCACTGGACTCGTGGGGTCCACGTCTCAGTCCCGTGGGTGGAACATGTCTACAGGTACCTGTCAGGTTTGGGCAGTGGCCTGGGAGAATGTTTACCAGGCTGGTCCTGGGCTGGTACCCACGGTGTGTGGTTGGGTGAGTCCAGGCTGGTCCTGCGATGGCTGAGGACATGCAGGCTGGTCCTGGGCTGGTACCCACGGTGTGTGGTTGGGTGAGTCCAGGCTGGTCCTGTGATGGCTGAGGACATGCAGGCTGGTCCTGGGCTGGTACCCACGGTGTGTGGTTGGGTGAGTCCAGGCTGGTCCTGCGATGGCTGAGGACATGCAGGCTGGTCCTGGGCTGGTACCCACGGTGTGCGGTTGGATGAACGGAGCGTGGGGAGAAGAGGAGGATGCTGGTGGGGTCTCCGTGGGTCCTCCGGTGCTCTGCATCCTGCCCTGGGTCGCCCTGGGCATCCCAAAGCTTTGTCTGGCAAGGACAGGTCCCTGTCTCCCACCAACAGCCCTTCTGGTCCCTCAGAGCCTCAGCTGCTGTGCCCCCGGCGGGGGGGCGGGGAGGCGGGGGGACAGTTGCCACAATTACACTTTTCCTAACACTGCTTTACGACGCTGAACCTCCTTGACTTCCGAAGACCTCATTAGCAGAACCTCGGGCTCAATGGACAGATAAAGCGTTAAACCAGGCTGTGATTCCCGCATTCCTGCCTTTTTCCGCTTCTGAGATGGGAACTCCGCCAAAGGAGAAACTATTTCTCTGAGAACTGGATTGGTTGAAAAGCATGTGCATGGATGTCGTGCCAGTGGAATCCCAGCACGGACTTTTCATCCTTCCTCTCTCTTTTTTTCACCTTTTGGTTTGGCGTGACTTTTTTTTTTTTTTTTTTTTTAAATCTTCTTAGTGCTGAAGGCACCTCCGAAAAGCACACACAGAAAAGAACTTAACAGGTTTTCTCTTCGTAAAGTATTTCACGGTCTAACGTGTCAGTGTCTTCCATTTGCATGTGTGTGTTTCCACCAAGAAAAATACATCCTTCTGCCGGCACATGAAGTTAAACTTTACAGTCAAATAATGGAGCACACCTCGCCCGAACGCCAGAGGCATGAAGCAAACGGATTCTTCTCTCCCTGGCAACCTTGGAAATGTGCTCAGTTATTTTTATGGATTCTTTGAGCCAACATAAAATGCAAGGGGTATTCCAGCTGGGTAATTAAAATCCTAATGTTCGTGAAGTTTGTGAAATTCATGCCTCATCCCCCTCAGTTGTCTGTGATCCAAGGATCCCCCAGGCATCTTTCTCTCCTCTCAACTGTTCTTTTTCCTTTTTTAATTATTTTTTTAGGGTCCCACCCTCAGCGTATGGAGGTTCCCAGGTGAGGGGTCGAATCGGAGCTGCAGCTGCAGGTCTACACCACAGCCACAGCCACACCGGATCCAAGCCTCATCTGCAAACCACACCACCGCTCACGGCAACACCGGACCCTTAACCCACGGAGCGAGGCCAGGGATCCGACCTGCATCGTCATGGATACTAGTGGGATTCTTAACTCGCTGAGCGCTCCCCTCACCCCTGGGAACTCCTTGTAGCCCTAATATAAACCCCCATCATGGAGCAGAAGCAATATTGGGAGGGCTTTCCTGGAAGAAGCCCAGACTTTGACCCCCGGGTGTGATGTTTTATTTCTCTGAAACTCCAAGACTTTTCAGTGTGTTGAGGGGACCCAAGGATCCGCTCCAGGATTACAGAAACGGTGATGGATGGATTAACTGTTCCACGGTCGCCGTGGCTGTGGTGGAGGCCGGCAGCTCTCATTCAACCCCTAGCCTGGGAACATCCATGTGCCACGGGTATGGCCCTAAAAGGCACACACGCACACACACACAAAGACTGCCATTGCATATGTACATGGAGCGGATGGCCGACAGGGACCTGCTGTCGAGCACAGAGAACTTGACCCAATATTCCGCGATCATCTCTGGGGAAAGAATCTGAGAGAGAATGCACGTGTGTACGTGTGTCTCTCCATCCCTTTGTCGTCCAGCAGAAACCATCACAGCCTCGCACGTTAACTCTACTTCAGTACAACGTCAAAAAACAGACGTAAGAATACAATAAAACACGGCCGTTGCAGCAGGTGGGAAACAGAAGA
The DNA here is from genome assembly GCF_054392235.1 of Sus scrofa. Taxonomy (NCBI): domain Eukaryota; kingdom Metazoa; phylum Chordata; class Mammalia; order Artiodactyla; family Suidae; genus Sus; species Sus scrofa. The sequence goes on along the minus strand of NC_139401.1, from coordinate 3,856,053 downwards.
GCAGGCACCTGTGACCTTGGGGTATACCCAGAAGGCCATGGTGGATCAAAGTTATTTTCCTTTTCCAAGAATCCAAAAAAGAATATGCACGTGTGTGAGTGTGTGTGCGCACGCGTGTGCTTTTATGTGTAAATGAACCACCTTGCTGTACACTTGACGCTAGCAGAGCACTGGAAATCCATTATACTCAACTGGAGTAACCAGAAGGCGATGGTGGATCCAATTATTTTCCTTCTCCAAGAATCTGAAAAGGCATCCATGTGCGGGGTACGTCGGTGTGTGTACAGGAATCACTTTGCTGGACCCTCGAAATGAACACGACACAGGACGTGAATTATACGCCATTTGAATACCCAGAACGCCACGGTGGATCAAAGTTATTTTCCTTTTCAAAGGATCTACAAAGAAGAATGTGTGTGTCTGGGTGAAACTCCAAGCCCTCTCCATGGGTTGAGCGGACCCGAGGGTGGCAGGAGGATTACAGAAAGGGTGATGGGTGAACTGTCACACTGGTGCTGAGGCTGTGGGGGAGGCTGGCCCCTGCAGCTCCTGTTAGACCCCTAGCCCGGGAACATCCATGTGCTGCAGGTGCAGCCCTGAAATGCAAAAAAAAAAAAAAAGGCAGCTGTTGCATATACACTCTTGCACAACTCAGTATTATTTATTCTACTCCTGTAATGATGCTTCTACCTTTTTTTTTTTTTTTTTTTGGCCCTGCTTAAGGCACACCGAAGAAATTCCAGGGCCAGGTATTGAACCCTTGCCACAGCAGTGACCAGAGCCGCAGCAGCAGCAACCCAGGATCCTTAAGCCACGGCGTCACAGGGAATGCCACCACTTCTTATATCATCTATATATATACGCATACAATAATTATCTCAAAGCCTTCGAAAAACAAACGGTCTCGTATTCTTTCTCTTATGTAGTATTTCTCTTACCTGTACGGAAGTTTTCCATTCAGCAAGTAGGTGCGAATTCTGTGTCGCAGAAGGAAGTACAGTCTGTATGTCTCTGATCTCTCCTGAAAAAAAGAAAAAAAAATTTGAAAGCCTGGAACTGAAACCACAAAAGTGGAAATATGCAGAAATACATATGCTCCATTCCATGGCACAGCCAGCAGCCAAAAGGCAGCCTTGCGGCGGGGGCGGGGGGGGGGGTGGATGTTGCCACAGTACCCAGGTCTATGAAAAGGAGACCACGCCTGGACACAGGCTCATGATTTCCGTAATGCATCCTACATCCCAGAAGCAAGCCGTCAGGAGGGTCCCTGCTACCCACCCCCAAAATCTGTCCGTGGGAAGCAGCTCTGCTTTCCTGGTTGGAACTGCTCGTGTCAGCAATTCTCAGCACAACAGCTGAGCTGCACATGTGACGTCCACCCCCAGCCTGCTGGCGAGGCTGGACTGCGGTGGAGGTCCTCTGATCCAGATGCTTCGAGCTGCCCTCCTCCGCGGTCGGCGTGGGGTCAGCAGCTAGGTCGTCTTGGGGAGGAAGAGAGACAGACGGCTTGGTCCAGAGATGGGATGGCAAGGTGTGGCGTCCACCCCCAGCCAGGGCGTTCCCAAGGAGGAGGTGCTGGCATCTTTTTCCCGGGAAGGTCCCAACAGGGAGGCGACACTGACTGTGGCCGCAGGGTGTGTTGCAGGGCAGGACCGGGCGGCTGCCCAGGGGAGCAGATTTCTGGAGAGGAAACTGGCCTCCCACAGGGTGGGTATCACATGGATGGGAGAAATGCAGAAGCTGCAGGGATGGGCTGAAAACCTCGAGAAGCCTGTCCGACTGCAGGAAGGCTGGGGTCAGAGCCTCAGGGTTCCTTCCCGCCTTCCCTCGTCCACTCGCATCTCCTCTGCCTCCTCGGTCCCTCTGTCCTTTCTGCGCCCGGGTTCTCTTCTCCCATCCTCCTGGCTAATCCTCCAGTCTGACCGCTCAGAAAAGACCTTTGCCTCCAGCTAAGCTCAACTCCTCCCCTGCCCCTTCTAGGGCTGCACCTGCTGCATATGGAGTTTCCCAGGCTAGGGGTCGCACTGGAGCTACAGCTGCTGGCCGACACCCAGCCACAGCAACATGGGATCTGAGCTGCCTCCACGAGCTACACCGCAGCTCATAGAAATGCCGGGTCCTTAGCCCACGGCGTGAGGCCAGGGATCCCACCCGCATCGTCGCAGAGACAGTCGTCCTGGCCTTCACATTCTCAGCCACCACGGGACCGCCCAAGGTTTATTTTAACACTAAGGAGGCTCATAGAGGTTTGACACAAAGCGTTCATGGCAGCGACTTCCATGTTTTAGGAATTCATGGATTTTGCACAACAGTCCCCCCCAACACCACCGCCGCCCCGTTAGCAATAAAGCTGCCGTTTCTCGGTAACCGGTGAGCCCGGTACAGCAAAGCATTCTTGGGAAGAACAAACGTCCAGCCCCCTTAAGGGTGCCCGACTACAGCGCAGAGTTTCAGCAGCAGAGATGACGCCCTTCATGATACCCTTTGAAACTCAGAGTCACAAGCCCTTTGGACACACGAGGAAAACTGTGTGGATGGGGCTGGATTTGCAGAGCATTGTAATACAGCATGAAATCCCCAAGTTCAAGCCCTGCCTGTGCTTTCATTTCTGCCCAACACCCCTAACGCCAGCAGACAGAGAAGCGTTTGTTATGGTCAGAACAACAGAGCTGGTAAATAGGACCCAACACACACACACAGACACACAGACACACACACATACCCCCTCGACGGTTCAGGTGGAGCATTTTATTATTTTTTAATTTAATTAAAAAGATTTTTTGTTCTCTCTTAAGAACCACACCGATGGCATATGAAAGTTCCCAGGCAAGGGGTCGAATTGGAGCTGCAGCTGCAGGTCTACACCACAGCGAAAGCCACGCCGGATCCAAGCTACATCTTTGACCGATGCCACGCTCATGGCGACGCTGGATCCTTCACCTTCTGAATGGGGCCAGGGATCGAACTTACATCCTCATGGATACTAGTCAGGTTTTTAACCTACTGAGCCACAGTGGGAGCCCCAAGGCAGAACATTTTGGAGGGCAGATCCCACATCAGGCCCTAATATGCCCAGTTTCCAAAGAAGCGAGTTGACATTAGGCTGTGTCTGCTGGAGGTAAGCATGGTGGATGCTGTCTGCAGCGTTTGTTTGCAGCTGGCAAGTGTACAAAGCCTCCTTGGTTGGGTCTAATCAGAAGATTATCTGCCTGTCTAGACAGCGAGTTAGTCTCTGCCCGTGCAGATGGCGTGGGCTGGCGCTGTGGACCCGAGGTCTTTGACCGCAAAGCCTGGTTAGCTCTGTTACCCAGCAAGAACCATGACATCCATCCAGAGAATTAGCCGTTTGAATTCCAGCAGATAGCCTTGATACCTCGGACCAAGAACCTCCCACACAGTATTTACCTAAAGAGTGGCTCACTGAGATCATTTTTGGCAAGAGTCATGGATGATAATAAGTCATTATTTCCTACGCGTTCTCTTGCTAGTCTTTTTTTTTTTTTTTAAGCATGAGTTTTTTGTTAACTCTCCAGGGATGTTTTCACAACCTAATGGCCCCAGCTCCGGGTGCACACAAACCTTAAATTAGCTCAGGGTCTCCTCAGTTCCATGGCACATCTGGAATGGAAGAAGCCAAAGAAAGAGGTAATTGTCAAATGGGTGAAAAATAAAGAGAAGGAAGGCGCCCTCTGATAAAGTTTATTTTTAACAAAAGACACCCCTTTTATCACCTAGAATGTGCCCCGAGACACATCCTAGATGGGCGGGACCTTGCACCCTGCAGAGACCGTCTAGAGAACTTTTGCAGCGTGCTTCCCCCGTGCAGAAGCAATGTGCTTCTGCATCTCCTGTCTCTCTAACACCTCCAGGGAGGGAAAAGAACAGATGCAAAAGCTTGGGTCGGGACATCTGCAGTTTTCCCCTCACTGCATGCAGTGTTCCTTCTCTGCCTTTGAACAGTGTAGATCGGCAGGTGCAGACGCCAGCTTCCTTGGTTGAGGGTCAGCACTCCTGTTGGCCTCTCTTGGCGGTACTCCGTGATTTTCCAGGGCGGGGCATTAAATGACACAGCACAGGGAAAATATTTACCATTCTCTGTGGGTGTCAACAGGTAAAAACTGTCTACACCCTAATGCTCGAAAGGCTTCACGGACGTGATCTCTGGCGTCAGGACGGCTCCCATGATCCAAGTGGAAGCTGGAGTCAGAACCCAGGGTTTGGCTTCTGTGTCTGAGGGTTTCATGGCTGGTCTACACCACAGAGCGTTTCAGAACTCAGCCTTATCATTATATCTGGGGTGGTTTCTTCTTCTTTTTTTTTTTTTTTCTCCTTTTCCCATCAGGATCTTGGAGTTCTTTGCACACATAAATAAGTGTGGCTTTTCTCTCTGTGTGAAACACAAACTTTTTGCCAGAAATTCTTTATTTTCCCCCCTTCTTTTTTCATCTCATCTCCCTCCAACCAGACGGATCTAATGGCAGGAATAAAAACAACAACGGGGATTCAAGCAAGAATAGCTTAGTGTGGGTAGGAAGGTAGGACAACCCTTGCGTTTTTGTTCCAACATAAACCACGAGAGGAGAGATGACAGGAGAAATCCATTCCTAGCCAAGCCCCCGCCCTGGATTTTGAATCTGGAGGTGTGTTTCACTGGTGGTTTCCATGAGATGCCAAAAGATATTTCTCAATGGGAAATTCCTCAACAAGACAATCTGTGCACATCTGTTCCTGATGTTCCCCGGAAGCCCTCATAGCTGTGGAAAAGAATTATCTTTCTAGAAACACAGGGTTTTGCACAGCCTGGCCATTTTTCCTGCTGCCCATGGAGAAGGCGGGCTGAAGCCCCTGGTCCTGGCTCTTTGCCCCAAGCTGGTTTGCGTTTCTATAACTCTGAGCGTGAGAAGTTATCTGCCTCTGGAATCATACTCACTTGGAAGGCTGATCTCCTGTGTAGTTGTACCAGTGGGACATCAGGCATGGCTGGTTCTAGCAGCTCTTCAAGAAAGATCTTTTGAGGAGTTCTCGTTGTGGCTCAGTGGTTAACGAATCTGACTGGGAACCATGAGGTTGCAGGTTTGATCCCTGGCCTTGTTCCGTGGGTTAAGGATCCAGCGTTGCCATGAGCTGTAGTGTAGGTGACAGACGTGGCTCAGATCCCACGTTGCTGTGGCTCTGGCATAGGCTGGCGGCTACAGCTCCGATTGAACCCCTGGCCTGGGAACCTCCATATGCCACAGGTGCGGCCCTAGAAAAGACAGAAAAAAAAAAAGAAGAAAGATCTTTTGAAAAAAATATATTGATGCAACTAGAGAGTCTCATACTAAGTAAAGTGACTCAGAAAGAGAAAGACAAACACCATAGGATGTCACTTCAATGTGGAATCTAACATGTGGCAGAGATGAACTTATCTACAGAATAGAAACAGACTCACAGACGTGGAAAACAGACTTGGGGTTGCCGAGGGGGAGGCAGTGGGCTGGACAGGGAGTGTGGGGTCAGTAGATGCAAACTCGGACACTGAGAATGGATCAGCCGTGAGGTCCTGCTGTCCAGCACAGGGAACTCTGTCCGTCTCCTGGGATGGACCAGGATGGAAGAGACGATGAGAAAGGGAATGGATGTATCTGTGTGACTGGGGCACTTTACTGTACAGCAGAAATTGGCACAACTCTGCAGACCAACTGTAATTTTAAAAGAAGAAAGAGAAAAGAAAAAAATATATCGAGCATGAGTGATAGTGTGTTTCCGATGATGTGATCTGTGAGTCCGGGACTGCCAATGGCTGGTTCCAAGAAGGGGCAGAGCTTTGCAGAGATGTCTGCTGTGTAGGTGTGAGCCCCGCGGCCACCCTGCCCAAATTCTCCCAGTGTCATCACTTATACACCTCTCTTTTCTTCTCCCTCACCCACCCCGTTACCACCTGCCTCGCCATCCTCTTGCATCCAGCTCCTTTCATTAAGGATGGACAATGTCCCCATCCCAACTGGCGAGGGACAGAACCGCCAAAGAAGGAATTGAATGTATCCCCTGGTCATTGACTCTTTTTCCCCTCTTGTGTCTGTAGCGCTTGAGGCATCTCAGTCCCTGATTAGCGTTTTCATCCATCCACGCTGTTCAGACTGGGGATGCTTTGAGGGGTACGGATCAGGTGCCAACACCTGGGAATCAGGGAAGCGGGTCATGGTGGCCAGGAAGTCACCCCGTTGCCATGGGAACATGCCCACGGCCAGGTCCAAGAGGTCCTAAGAGCCCTAGCTCTTCGCTCCCTCTTCTGGAAAAACCCAGCTGGTGTGGAGCCAGTCTGAGTGTTGCAACCCTGACTGCCTAGGAACCTGACCTGGGGCCTTGGAGAACAAATCCAGGCCTGGGTTCTGGTCTGGGAGCTTATGTCTGAATGAATCTGCTATTCAAAGGGTGGACCACTGACCGACTCACAGCAGCATCCACTGGGGGGGGGGTTGGATATGCCAAATCTGAGCCCCACTCCAGACTGGATGAACAAGAGTCTGCATCGTATCGAGATCTGCAGGTGATTCATAAGCGCACTCAAGCGCTCAACGCTCTGGTTTAGAAAGAGGTCTCAGATCCTTCGCTTATGGGGGTTTCTTCTTGCAAAGCATTTCACATGACACGGTACCTACTGAATCAGAAACCATTGTCAAGGTTTTGGCCAAGGTCATGAAAGGAGGTGCTTCTCTTTAGTATCTTAAGAAGCTCTTCCCGGAGTTCCCATCGTGGCGGAGCAGAAACGAATCTGACTGGGAACCAAACCATGAGGTTGCGGGTTTGATCCCTGGCCCAGCTCAGTGGGTTAAGAATCTGGCGTTGCCATGAGCTGTGGTGTAGGTCGCAGACACGGCTCGGATCCTGCGTTGCTGTGGCTGTGGTGTAGACCAGCAGCTGCATCTCCCATTCGACCCCTAGCCTGGGGATCTCCATATGCTGCAGGTGTGGCCCTAAAAAGCAAAACACAACAAAACAAAAAAGAAGCTCCTGCCAGGGCACTCCCTCCAAGAGACACATTCACGCCAGCCCCCTCTCTCTTCACATGCCTTATAGATATTACATCAGCATTTTTCCCTTTTTTTTGCTTTTGAAAATCTCTTTAATAGACGCTTGCTGGGTTGTGAGCCACCCTTTAATTTAACGCAGGGTAAATTATGAGCCAGAAAGGAACCTTCAATCTCTTTCAAAGTAAACAATATTGAGAAAGCGTCTTTCAACAGCTCAACATTTTTTTTCCCCTCTAAACCAAAGTTAAACCCCCCGAAAGCATCTCTTCCCATTCCAGAGCACCCCATGGACTCTTAGAAACAAATTATACGTTTAACAATTTACGACCACAAATTCCCGGATGATCAGTAGCCAGGAGACGAGGCACAGCTCACAAAGAAGAAAGAACGAGAAAACAGGAGCCATGCTGCATCGGCCATGGCTTTTAATTTTGAATTCGGAAATTGGCTTCCTTTTGGAATTTCTGTTCCAAGATACGGAGCCACTTAACCGCTGGCTAGTTGCCACCTCTGTCATTCAATTTATGTCTCCTCTGATCATATTCCTTTTTTTTTTTTTTTTGACCGCCACTTTTGGCTTCTTTCATCAACCTGCATAGTGACAATGAAAATGTGCCTTTGCTCTAAACGGCTGCCATTGTCAAGGTCTTGGCCAAGGTCATGAAAGGAGGTGCTTCTCTTTAGTAAATTGTTTTTCTGTAGGCATCGACGTGCCACAGGTCACGGTTTATTCTTCTTTCCATTAATCTGTTTGCTGGTAATGAATATTCAGCTTTTGCATTATTCGGTGAAGATGTTTTGCACTTACGGTATATTTTCTTTTTTTTTTTTTTTGGTCTTTTTAGGGGCACACCCACCGCATCTGGAAGTTCCCAGGGTAGGGGTCAAATTGGATCTGTAGCTGCCAGCCTATGCCACAGCCACAGCCACAGCAATGTATATTTTCATATAATAAAATCATGGCAGATTTTTTTTTCCTGTGCTGTGCTCTCTGTAAGAATGGTTCCAATCAAACTTTCTAGAAATCCCCCTTTCTTCCCCCTTTTGAATATAGTTGAATTAAAGATCCAAAGGGCTTATGGGCCATCAAAGTTTACTTCAGACGCCAGCGTCAAGGACATTTGAGTCTTTTGAACCCATGTCACTTTTCTTTTCCAAATGCTGGTCCTCTAATAGTTTGCCAATGCAAAGGACATACTTTTAAAAATACCCAGAAGGCACGAGGCTGAAAATGATCAAAGCAGCATAGAATGGATGCGTTCATATCACATATGGAGATGCCTTTTTAAAATATATGTGGTCTGCACTTCTCCTTTCAAAGAAAAGCCTCTATTTCCTGTGGGTTTAATGAGTTGTCACTGCCTCTTAGTTTTGTGACCCAGAGATGAGAGAAGAGAGCAAACATGCATCAGCTACCAGGGTTGACTTTGGGTGGGTGTTAGGACAGCTCTTAACAGGGAGCTTTGAGGCAAACAGAGAAATTCTTCCACCAAAAGACAACCATGTAATAATTGTTATTATTAATAAATTGTGTTATATAGTATAGTATAAGTCATCAATAGAATAATACTTTGATAGAACAATTACTCTATACATTATCTTATAGTCATTATTCCATGCAGAGAATGATAACTTTGTTTCTTTTTTCACGGCTGCACCTGTGGCATACGGAAGTTTAGGGGTCGAGCCCACAGCCACTGCAACACCAGATCCTTAACCCACTGAGCGGTGCCAGGGATGGAACCTGCATCCTCGCAGACAGTAGGTCAGGCCCTTCACCCATGGAGCCACCTCAGGAACTCCAGATATTTTTCTTGCTTAAAACTCAGATGCTGAAGCAGCAGCCACAGTCTGTTTTCTTTCCATTCCTCTCATCTGGGACGAGTTAAGAACCAGACTGCCAGAAAGATCCGAATCACGATTCATTGAAAACTGGAATGATGTTATTTTCTAGATGTTAGAAAAATACGCTGGGCTCATTTCCAAGAACCCCAGGCATCCATTTGTTCCCGGTCGTTGGAAACGTCCCTCTGTCGGGACCCACGCCTCAGAGACCCACTCCTGGTGGCGACCGAAGCCAAGTCTTCGGCGCGAGCCATTCATTCGGGGAGAAAACACCGGGAGCGAAAGTTCAGGAAGCAGGAAGGCGAAACCGAAGCAGAAATGGGGTCAATTTGAAGACACCTTCGTGAATGCGCCTGCAACGAGTTCTTCCACATCTGCAGCCTGCACAACCCTCTGAGGGAGACCTCACTGCACGGCACCTTACCGCATTCTGCAGAGAGTGCATTTTTTTTTTTTTTTTTTTTTTTAGGGCTGCACTCGCAGCATTTTGATGTTCTCAGGCTCGGGGTTGAATCGGAGCTGCAGCTGCCAGCCTCTGCCCCAGCCACAGCCATGCCAGATCCAAGCCACGTCTTCAGCCTACATCCCAGCTGTGGCAACACTGGATCCTTAACCCACTGAGCAGGGGCCAGGGATCCAACCTGCATCCTCATGGATACTAGTTGGGGTCATTATCACTGAGCCACAACGGGAACTCCAGGAATAAAGCATTTTTAAATGAAATATGTACGTTGGGCTTTTTCAGACATGATGTAACAGGCTGACGTAACAGACCGCGGGGTGGGGTGAACACAACTTCTACGCACTGGGAAACCAAAAGATTCACTTTGGGGCAGGGGTCTGGAACCGGACCTGCGATCTCTCCAAGGTCAGCCTGTAATCCCGAGGCCCTGCCCCCAGGAGTTGATGGCAGAAGTGCTTTGCCACCTCCTCTTGTCCCAGGTGGCTTCCCTCCCTCTGAAGATGGGTGACAAGAGCTGGAAAGACGCCCAAGACGGCCGAGGGACTCCAGCCAAGCTGGCTTCTTGGGAACCTGGGCAAGCAGCACTGGCTTGAGTTGGAGGAGGATTTAAGAGGGTGTGCCTGTCTACACTGTGGGTGGGACTGTAAATTGGTGCAACCCCTATGTCAAGCGGGATGGAGGTTCCTGAAAGCACTGAACATAGAACCACCATAGGATCCAGCAACCCCCCTCCTGGGCATCCATGTGGAGACAATCGTAATTCAAAAAGATCGTATGCACCCCCAACAGTTCACAGCAGTGCTAGTCACAATTAGCCAAGACATACAAACAACCTCCATGTCCAACAACAGAGGAATGCCTAAAGAAGATGTGGTCCATATGCACAGTGGAATATTACTCAGCCATGAAAAGGAAATGAACTCATGCCATTGGCGGCAACACGGATACAACTAGAGATGATCCTACTGAGTGAAGTCAGTCAGAGAAAGACAAACATCATGGATCCCTTCTATGTGCAAATCTAATGAAAAATGATCCAACAGAACTTACAAAACAGACACCGACTCAAAGATTTTGAAACCAAATGCATGGTTACCAAAGGAGAAATGTGAGGGGAGAGATAAATTAGGGGGTTGGGATTGACACATATGTACACGACTGTCTATAAAATAGATGAGTATCAAGGACCTGCTGTGCAGCACAGGGAACTCTGCCCAGTGTTCTGTGGTCCCCTATATGGGAAAAGAATCTGAAAAATCACGAATAGATGTAAAACTGATTCACTTGGCCGTTCACCGGAAACCAACCCAACATTCTAAGTCAACTCTACTCCAGTAAATTTTATTTTTAAAAACAACGCCCCTTGTATCCCATCAAAGGTCCACCGCCACCTCCTAGATGGACTTGACCTTGGAGCATTCAGAGACAGTCTAGGGAAATTTGTCAGCGTGCTTCCCAAGAAGCAGCAACATTCCTCTTCCACATCTCCTGTCCGTCCCCCCTAATGCGTCTCGGGAGGAGGACTGATGCCGTGGTGACGGCCCTTTGCGAGAGGCTCCGCCAGGACACCCCAACTTTCCCTTCCACGTGGTCTCTCTCATACACTGTTCGGTCTCTACCTTTGAATAGTGCACATCAACACGTTCAGACACTGGCTTCCTGGGCTGAGGGTCCAAAGGCTTGTTGGCTCTTGGGGGTATTCCGTGATTTTCCAGGTGGCTTCTGGTCATTCAAGGAACAACAAGACATTCCATAGGGTGGAACGGCATGGGGAGAATACTGACCCTTCTCTTGGGGAGCTAATAGGTTAAGGCTGTCTACACACACGAACTCTTTCCCTTGTAAGTTTCAACTTACAAGGGCTTCAGCTCCCTCAGACAATTAACACTCTGCCAAAACCCCTTCTGCCTGAAGGCACAGCCGCTAAAAACTAGGTTGGATTCACATACGAGAAAGTGACCTATTCTCTCTCTAGAGTACTGTATGTATTTCTTACTTCAGAAGTATAAATTGAGGTGTTCCCATCATGGCGCAGTGGAAATGAATCCGACTAGGAACCATGAGGTTGCGGGTTCGATCCCTGGCTTTGCTCTGTGGGTTGAGGATCCGGCGTCGCGGTGAGCTGGGGTGTAGGTCGCAGACGCAGCTCAGATCCCGCGTTGCTGTGGCTCTGGTGTAGGCCGGCGGCTACAGGTCTGATTCGACCCGTAGCCTGGGAACCTCCATATGCCACAGCTGTGGCCTGAAAAAGACAAAAACAAAAAAAAAAAAAAATAGAAATTGATAGTACAGTGAGTCTTAAGTCCTTAAGGGGTAAACACACACACTCTCTCTCTCTCTCTCTCTCTCTCTTTCTCTTCTCTCTCTCAGGTTAAAAATGGAGTTCTTTTTACCCTGTAGAAGGAAAATGTGAGTATTTTGACGTTATTTTTCAGGATGTTTCTTCTTCCCCGACCCCTTGTGGTCCCCCCTATGGCATCCTGAGCCAAGGTGACACCCTCTGTAATTTCATATCTACCTTGAGCCCTGGGTACCCCCATCCGTACACAGGATGCTCTCATCACCTGGGGACCATCTAGCATCCCGCAGCCCAGACCACACCCGGGACCAACGAAGTCAGAATCCCTGAGGAGCACCCCAGCTCTGGGTGTTTTCGGAAGCAGCTGAGGCTGAGAACCACGCCTTCAGGGGGCTTCCGCCCACGACTAAGGTCTCAGAACCAAGGAAACACGTGTGGCTGGTGGGTGTCCTGGTGCTCGGTTATCCAACAGAAATAGATGTGCTGCTGCCTTCTTCCTAAGAAAGCCCCATGGAGCTCTCAGTCCGTGATTAGACATCACTTCTTTTTTTTTTTTTTTTTCCTTTTCTTTTTAGAGCCACACCTCCCGCGGCATATGGAGGTTTCCAGGCTAGGGGCGGAATCGGAGCTGTAGCTACCTGCCTCCACCACAGCCACAGCCACAGCGGTTCCGAGCTGCCTCTGTGACCTACACCGCAGCTCACGGCAACACCTGATCCTCAACCTACTGAGCAAGACCAGGGAGCAAAACCTAACGGACACTATGTCCAGTCCTTCACCCGCTGAGCCACAGCGGGAACTCCTCGACCTCATTTCTTACAAGACAGTCGGTACCCATTTCTAGGCAAGCCCATTTCTTCACCCAGCAGATAGGGATGGTTCCACTTTCTTGGAAAATGCATTGAGAATGCTGACAATCCCTTGACCTCACATTCCAGAGGGAGCCCAGGGATGCAATGCCATAAAATCCGAATTCAGGTCTTCGCAAGTCTTGCCAAAAGTCAGTCAGGCCAAAGGGAGTGGGGGAAGCTTGTAAAGGAGGGGACCGGGAGAGCCCCTCTGAAGAGCTGGTGTCTGCATATACCATTCGGCATTTGGAAAATGAGGTTTCCAGCAGGTGTAAAGGGCTGGAGGCGGCAGGGGTTGGGTGGGGGGGGGGCTTTACCTTGGACTGGGCATTGATCCGCAGGCTTAATTTACTCTATCAGACTCCTAGGGCGCCTGTAACACATCGCCACCCACTCACTCCGTGGCTTAAAAATCACGCACGTCTCCTCTTGCTGTTCTGGACACCAGAGTTGCAGAGTGTGAGCAGGGCTGATTCCTTCTCCAGGCTCTGGGGTAGAATCTGCTTCTCTCCAGCTTGCAAAGCTGTTCTGAAATCCCTCAGCTCACGGTCCCTCCCTCCCTCCCACCCAGGATCCCCACCTGTTTTCTCTGATCTCAAGTCCTTCTTCCAGCTTTGAGTCTCTGAGTGCCTTTTACAGGGACCCTGATGGAGCAGGACCCTGTGGTGACTTCCCAGGGCAGCCCTTCCCCCACATGCTGGGCTTTCGCTCCTCTCTGAAGTGTAGCATGTATCTTGTTGGAGATTGATGGGGAGACATGCGACCTGTCCTCTGTGGGCAGCTGCACCAACACAGGATTTTTTCTGGGAGAAGTTTGCAACGACCAACCACGCCCCTCCCTCTCTTCTGTTCAAAAACACTTTGCAATTGTGGTTTGAGGAGTTGGGGATCGTTTGGGGGCTTAGTGTGGGGGTATGAGCCACCTGTCTCCTTGCCTGGCCCTGCAAGACGTCTTTGTCTGTTCCAGACTCGACCTTGCAGTGCTTTGGCCTCACGGTTACTGAGCGGTAACACTGTGATGGTGTTGGTTCCAGCTGAATAGGCCAGGTGTCCTGACTCCATCCTCTGCAGGGTTTCCCATCTCTACACGGGGTGGGCAGCGATTACTACGTGCCTCTAAAGCCTTCTGCAAATACCTACAACTGATTTAGTGTGAATCCGTCTTAAGAACCGCCTGCCCAACTAGGACATTGAGAATGGATAGGCAATGAGGTCCTGTGGTCCAGCACAGGGAACTCGAGCCAGGCTCCTGGAATAGACGGTGATGGACGAGACTATGAGAAAGGGAATGGATATCTATGTGTGCCTGGGTCGCTATCCTGTGCAGCAGACATGGACAAAACATCATACCTCAACTATACGCTGATAAAAAATAAAAATAAGAAACACCTGCTCGGATCCCAGGACATCCTATGATCCTCAGCTCCATCAGCTGACGTGTAGATTCAATCCTCTTCCTTACCCGAGCCCGCCTGGGTGCCCGTGAGGGAACCATGCTCTTCTTTGAAAGGATATAGAAAAGCAAAGACGGGGAGCAGGCTTTTAAGCAGGACAGGCAGGGTCATGTCTTTATGCTAAAGGAAATCAAACACACAGAGCACAGGGAGGTTTTTTTTGGTTTGGTTTGGTTTTTTATATTTAAAGGGCTGCCATGGAGATAAAATGCCACAGGTATCTTTCATGTGCCCTCGAGGCATACCTGTGACCAGGATAATTACAAAGAGATGGATGTGGGGCTGCCTGCGATGGATTTGGGTTTGTCTCCAAAAGCATCGTCACCCATTCACGGGAGGGGGGTGGCAGGGCTCCATTTATTCCGTCCGGCCAGGCCCTTGACAAGGATGATATGGAATGAGTTTAGCCATTGAGGAGGTGGTAAAATGAGATCGGGGCTCTGCAAACGAATCAGAAACTGTACCCCCCCCGCCAAACCAATAGATTTTATTTCCTTTCAAAGCACAGTAAACCATTTTCCCTGTCATTCCTGAAAACAGCCATTGTGAGTTAAGCCCTTTTTGTGTGTTTTTATTTTGTTGGCCTTTTTTGGCCACAGCAACGCAGGATCCAAGCTTCGGCGTATGGCAGTGCCAGATCCTTAACCCACTGAGTGAGGCCAGGGATGGAACCCGCATCCTCACGGACACTAAGTCGGGTTCTTAACCTGCCACGCCACAATGGGAACTCCTCTTTTCCTCTTGTTATATAAGTCTTCCAGCCACTTCCAGATCATCTGACTTTCTCTGGATTCCATTTTTTCCTCCATCAAGATTATCTTTTTTTTCTTTTTCCCCACTTTTTATGTCCACACCTGCAGCATATGGAGGTTCCCAAGGCTAGGGGTCGAATTGGAGCTGCAGCTGCCGGGCTACACCACAGCCACGGCGACGCAGGATCTGAGCCGTATCTGTGACCTACACCACAGCTCATGGCAACCCCAGATCCTTAACCCACTGAGCGAGGCCAGGGATCGAACCTGCATCCTCATGGATGCTGGTTGAGTTTGTTTCCACTGAGCCATGACGGGGAACTCCTCCAAGGTTAGTCTCGTTATTGCAACAGCATTTTCCTTTGCAATGAACTTGGCCCCTAGATTCTATACCCAGACTCTTGTTTTCATCCTTGGAAAGTATGTACATTGTTCTCTGCATTCCTTCAAAAATACACAGTATCTCTATGTAATTTTCCAGGTGTTTAATAGGTGTGTGGGCCCCAGGGTGGAAGTTTCTGTATAAACATGTTACTGGCTTTTGACTCACTTCACAGGCATGAGAAGTTTAGTCTCTCCTGGAAGACTGTTATATAATATCACTGCCGGAGGCGTGTCACTTAAGGATACAGGGTATCCAGCTAAGGAAACAAAGTCAGCTCCTCTGAGATAACTTGCAGGGCAGGTGGCAGAAGATGGGTGGTTTGTTGAGACCACGGACCTCCCGTCCCGTCCGCAGATCCCAGGTCACGTGCCCTTAGTGCCGTCTGTAGGACTGGCAGCAGGAAGAACTCGCTTTCCGTTGTTAAATGCACGCCCTATCTCCCACATCAGTGACGTCACCTAATTTGCAGCGAGAGACCCAGTGAAGCACTTTGAAGGAAAGGACGTTTGAAGGTAAAGTCAGGCTCTGGCGTAGGCCGGTGGCTATAGCTCTGATTAGACCCCTAGCCTGGGAACCTCCATGTGCCGCGGGAGTGGCCCTAGAAAAGGCAAAAAGACAAAAAAAAAAAAAAAAAGACAGCATTGCGAGTTCTCTTGTAAAGCATCTGGCATTGTCACTGCAGTGGCTCAGGGTTGTTGCTGTAGCATGGGTTCAGTTCCTGGTCCAGGAACTTCCACATGCCTAGGGTGTAGCAAAAGAAAGAAATGAAGGAAGGAAAGGAGGGAGGGAGAGAGAGAGAAAACAATATCAACAGATAAAAATGCAATCCTCACAATGGGAGAAAATATTTGCCTATCCTCTAGCTTGATAAGGGATTCATAGCCATAGGGCACCTCAAACTTCAACTCAACAATAACAAACACAAAACAATGGTGGAGGCCTCAAAGCTGGTGATTTTGACTTAAAATGCTGGATTCAAAAATGGGCAAAGGACTTGAAAAGACATTTCTGCAAAGAACGAATCCAAACGGCCAGTAGGCACATGACAAGGGCTGGGTGTCCCCAGTCTTCTTAGATCAGAAGTTGCTTTTAATGACCCGTAGAGTCTGTTTCTGTTTTGTAGGGGGGAGGCGGGGGGGGAGGCAGTGGACTGGGCGGGGAGGTTGGGGTTCATAGATGCAAACTATGACATTGAGAATGGAGAAGCCATGAGGTCCTGCTGTCCAGCACAGGGACCTCTGTCCAGTCTCTTGGGACAGAGCAGAAGGAAGGAGAATATGAGAAAAAGAATGTGTATAGATGTGTGTGTCTGGGTCACTGCTGTGCAGCAGAAATGGACACAACCCTGCACATCAGCTACACGCTAATTAATAAAAGTAAAGTTAAAAAATAGTCCTTCAGAAGTTACTAGGTCTCTCCTTCTAGACACCGCGTGCCCGCAGGGCATAAAATCAGCATAAACGTAGGTGAAAAATGCCTCTTCAAAAGAAACCAAAATGTGTCTTGATCCTTTGTAGGATTTGGAATAGTCACTGTCATAGAATATCTCATTTTCTGGATTGAATGTGTTCCTGCTGTGGCGGAAACCGTTGGTTATTTTTATTTTGGAACGGGAGACGGGTCTTGCTTTCTGAGCCGAGGTCTCTGAAGGGAGCTCTGCCTGCAGGCAGTTCACCCCATCTGCTGAACGCCCTGTGGTCCAGAGACGGGGAGCTGAAGTCTCATCATCTTACTCCCTGTCCCCCCACCCCCCACCGCCCCAGGGCGTTGGTTTTCTCCCAAACGGAATTTGAAGACCCAGAGAGAAAGAACTGTGACTTTCTTTGTTCTAGAAGCTTCTGGCTCAGGAAGGGGCAGTGGTGGAGAAACAGCTCCCAACTTGCCAAGAACTCCCTTTCAGCGAGTCCCCCCACAACGGGTCAGCCCGAGTTCACGTCTGTAAGCGCTGCTTTTCCTGTCGGGGGCTACCCTGCCTTCTGCTGAGCAGGATTTGCTCCAGCCTCTTTTGCAGAAATAACTCCAGCATGCTTGGGAGATCTGGGGAGTTCCTCTGAAGTGCACGACTTATTTTTTTGTTCTACTTAAAAATCTGCTGTAAAGAAAATCTGGAAGCGTTTTAGCAAATGCAACAGGAGACTTCCAGTGACTTTGCTGTAAAAGAACAGTGCAAAACCAAACCAATCCAACCCCCACCCCCTCACTTTCAGAGAGCTTTTCAGTAACCTGTCTTCTTCTCGAAGGGTTACCCTAGACAGACACGGGGGTGGGGGCCAATTTAACAGGGAATGGTCCGAAAAGTCTGTTTCTGCGCAAATAAAATCCACCCCCACTAGCAACTATTCCACCCCTGGGATTTCCCAGCTATGCAAGGAGACATTTCCTGTGCAGACTTTTTTTTTCCCCCCTTTGGTTTCTTTTCCTCCTCTCCAGTCATCCTAGAAAATTTAGGGTCAGCACGCCTTCTGATTCTGGAGGCTGGGCAGCCGCCAGGCTTGCAGTCACGTGACTCGGACCTTCCTTTCACGGACCCCGTTAGGCACAGGACCACGTCATTCCGTGGTCAGGCACAGCTGCCCTCAGACCACGAGACCACCCCCTTCTCCCCCATTCAAGAGGCAGAGGCTTTCAGAACTTCAGCTCAAGCAAGAAGCAGCCTCCCTGACCCCAGAGGTCCTGCCTGGGGGTGAAACTGGAGAAGAGGGTGCATGGGGAGGGAATGGAGTGAAAAGAAAGAAGAGTAGGTTAAATAGATCCAGTGCAGCGCCTGCAGGTACAACGCAGGTCCTGCGTCCTGCGCTTTGCAAACGGGATTGCCGTCCTGTGGACCCCATACCTCTGACGGGTGGGCATCAGTGGCCTCCCGTTATTTCTGGAAAAGCCACTTTCAGAAAAGGCTAATGTTCTTCTCTGGTCTAGGCTATGCAGCCAAGAAAGAGTGGGCGGGAGGAACGGGCGGCTAGACTTTTGCTGCCTGGATCCACCACCAATGCCTCTGCTGTCCCGGGGGGGTACCTTCCCCACAAGAAGCGTGGATAGGGGAGGAGTGCTCTTAGCATGATGCAGGCAAAGCATCAAAGGCGGTTCCCTCCCCACCACTGCCAGTCAAGGACTGCAGGCGCTTCGGAGCCGTGAGTGGTCCTTATCACTGGGTTCCTGAAGGGAGGTTGGATCAAGGGCAGAAGTTGGAGGCTGGGGATGTCCCTGACACGCCTGCTAGGATTTCCTTCGGAATGGGTGTACCTGGACAGTGGGAGCCGAGGGCCAGACCCATCTCAGGGAAGTCTTTTCCCCATGTCACCTGTGTGCCGTCGGCTTGCTTGCAGGGCCATCTCTGCCGACAGGTGTTGTTGCACAGGTGACAGTACCACTGGGCCAGTAACAAATGTATTTCTGCCCTAACATGTCCGTGGTAGGTTAAAGATCCCAATAAGCAAAAATGGATGATGCCATCTGTCTGGGAATCTGAGCTTCATAGATGCAAACGATTGCCTTTGGAGTGGATAAGCAATGAGATCCTGCTGCTGAGCACCGCGAACCATGTGTAGTCACTGATGATGGAGCATGATGGAGGCTAATGCGAGAAAGAGAATGCATATATGTCTGTGTGACCGCGTCTCTTTGCTGTACAGTAGAAAATTGACAGAACACTGTAAACCACCCATTATGGATAAAATAAAACTCATAAAAAAATTGAGACTGCAGTCCATTGTCTTAGCTAGATTGTGGTCCAGGAGGTTCTGCCTCAATGGATCTGCTACTCAAGAGAATTGGCATCAGTGGGTAGGGCTGGAAATACATCTCTGCCGACAGGTGTTGTGGCACAAGGAATGGTACCATTAGGTACTATGTAGATTTATTTCTTTAAAAAATTTTTTAAATTATGGTTGGTTCATTTACAATGTTCTGTCCATTTCTGCTGCGCAGCGAAGTGACCGAGTGATACCTACATCCTCTGTTTGTCTCCTATTATCTTCCCTCATGTTCCATCCCAAGGGATTGGCTAGAGTGCCCTGTGCTGGACAGCAGGGCCTCAGGACCTCGCTGCTTATCCCCTCCAAATGCAAGAGTTGCATGTCGATTTATGTATTTCAGAACAGACGTCCTAACATACATATTCCTGCCCTGACAGGCGCCCTAACCGAAGTCTATTTCTGTCCTAACCAGTGTTCTGTCCTTTGTAGATCAAAGACCCCGTGCAGCAGGACGTGAGGATGCAGTCCATTGTCTGAGCTTGGGCTGCGGACGCAGACTCCCCCAGACTTGAGGCTCACCCCGCAGGCGTGTATGTCTCACCCTGCTGCAGACCGGAAGTCTGAGACTGAGATGTAGCTTCTGGTGAGACCTCTCTGCCTGATGTGCAGGCGGCCCCCTTCTTGGGGTGTCCCCGCTTGGTGGAGAGGAGAGGGGGAGCCTGGGTCTCTCCTCCTGGTTTCACAAGGACCTTCAGCCCATCAGGGGGGCCCCACACTCTTGACCTCATCTCAGCCTCATCCCGTCCCCAAGGCATCACTTCCTAATACCATCACCCTGGGGACAACTGCTCTCCCACTTGTGAATAATAGAGGGGTACCCGCCAGTCCCTGGCACACATATTGTCAACACGCTGGCTCTCGAGGAGAGATGCTGGGGGTCCTGTTGTGACACTATAACTTAGGAAGCAGCTTCAATCTGCCATCTGGACACGGAGCCTCCCCCTTGGATGAAAGCCCTGAGGGTTTCCTGGACACTTCTTAGGAGAAACGGAGCCAGTCCATACTCGGGGCATCAGACACGACGTATGGTAAGGTTCATTCCTGGATATCGAGCAGCCCCTGGCCAGGAGCCAGGCTCAGGCAGGGCACCTGGAATGTTCCCCTCCAGGAGGCCCGCTCCCCCGTTTTTCCCTTCACTCTTAGGTTTTACGCAGCCTTTCTCAGCCCTGCCCTTTCCTCCCAGGTGGGCGGCGCTGACAGCCCCCACCTGACTCCTCAAGGACCCTTCTATCCCAGGTCAGATTCCTCCTGGAAGCCGGAATACCTCCTCTGCTTCTGCGCGAGGTCACGCCGTCTTCTCCGGCCTGTTTGTCGCCCTCTCCGTTGGCCGCTTCTCACTTGCCCCAGCCGGGCACCACGGGGCTCCCCAAAGTGCTGGTCCCGGCCCAGCCCCCTCAGGCTCTCCAAATGGGAGGGGAGCCTTCCACCTTTTTTTGGCAGGAGGCTTCTGGCAGGCGGAGGGAGGCTGGCGGCCAGGAGCCGGGGCAGGGGCGGGAGGGCGTGGCCGTGGGCTCACGTGGCAGCAGCGCCTGCAGCTCGGGGGATGCCGGCCCGGCGCAGCGGCTCCTGCCAGCACACGGCTTCCGAGGCGCCGCGGGAGCAAACCCCATCCCGCCCGGGGCCCTGCAAACTCTGGGCTTCCCTCTTCCCCCGAAAGGAAAGAGACCGTTTCCAGCTCTGCTGGGAAGGGCGCTCCGGGTGCGTCCTTTGGGCTGCAGCTCGCGCCGCGCCCCCAGTTTCTCCCCCCTCCCTCGGGTCCCCGAGTTCATCTCGGACCCGGAACTCTCCTTCCCCAAACCGCGCTCCCTAGGGCCCTGCCGGCCTTCCCACCGGAGTGGGCGAGGAGGGCCCACTCGCGACGCGGCGCCATGAAGAGCAGAGAGGAGGGCTGAGCGCCGAGCGCGCGGCCAGGGTCCCTGGGCTGGGGCCCGCGCCCCGCTCCCCGGGGTGGGGCAGAGTGGGGGTGGGCCGAGGCGTGCACGCGGGGAAGTCTCTCGGCGACGGGAATAAAAGGGCTCCGGCTCGCCGTACCGCACTGGGAAGCCGCGCTGCCTCGCCCCCGGCCCCGGGAAGGGCATGGCCCCGGCGGACCCCCGGCGGTGACTCGCGCGCCCCGGCCCCGCAGACGCTCTGGGCGCACCGCTCGCGTGTGTCGCGGCTTCATAAGGACAGGTGAGGACCGAGGGCGGCCTGGACGCTCGCGGGGAGCTGGCTCTGTCTGCACGGGGGTAAGAGAGTGGGCGGCGGCCGAGGGGCAAACTGGGTTGGTTTGGGGAGACTGGGCGGCGAGGGCAAAGAGGCATATGGAACTGTTCCTGGGCGCTGTACTAAGCGGCCCGCCACCCTCCAGGACAGAGGGGACGGGATCTTGCAGGAAGATGCGTTAAGTAGATCCAAGGAACCCGCAACCCTTCTCCTTCCTCCCTCTCCCCTGCTCCCTCTCCCCCATCCACCCCTGGTTTCCAGGGAGCCACCCACGGGACCCCCAAGTGAAACCCAGTGCGCGCTGGCTTGGGGTGTGGGGTGGGGGAAGCACCGTTGCGGGGCTTCCTCTTAAACTCCCCCAACTCCCGGTCCTAAAACTCTCCTTCCCGCCTCCTCCGCTTGCCCTGGCCAGGGGCACAGGGCAAGCCCGCCGGGAGGCCGAGCCGCGCGGAAGCTGGATAAGCGAGCATCTGGTAGAGGCGTCCTCCGGTAGCCGGGTCTCAGGCCTCGGGGAAAACTCGGAATGCAGCGCGCGGCCCCGCCGGGCGCTGGAAGCCGGCCAGGGGCGCAGGGCCGCGCGCCCGGCTGCTCCAGGTTGTCACCGCCGGCGGGAGGAACGCCCAGCTCCCCGGAGCTCGCCAGGCGTGCCCGGCGGTCCTGCGGGCTCAGGGCGGTGTCCCTGGAGGCCTGGGCACTAGGGTTCCCTGGGGCGCGTTCCTGCGGCCTTCTCGGAGGACCTGGGTGGAAAGCGGGACGCAGAGCGTGGCTGGAGAGGAAGCTTCGGGACTCTGGGGCCAGGACGGCCTGCGGGCCCGGGGCGCGGGCCGGGAAGCCCTGGGCGGAGGTCGAGCGGGCAGGCGGGAGCGCGGGGGGCGTGGGCTCAGGCGAGCGCGGAAACGGGCTCTCGGCAAAGCTGCGGGAGCCCGTTCGTTCCAGGGCGCGGAGGAGGAGCCTGAACTTGCTTTTTGCAAAGCTGCCTGCACCGTCAGCTCTTTCCGAGCCGCTCGCTGAAAGGGAAGACGCGTTCAGGCTTAAGAGCCTCTCTGTGTCGAAGTCCTGTGAGGGATGGAAGAGCTGGGGGATGTGGGATGTTCCTGTGGGCATGTGAGCGGATGCAGCGCTTATGATCAGAGGTTAGGACGTGCCCAGCGCAGGGACCAGCTGCAGAGGCGCGGTTCTCCACTGTGCCTGTTACTGTCCTTAGGTGGGACTTATGGGTAAAGAAACTTCATGCAACAGTTGAGAAAAACATGAGCTGCTGAAGGCATGACCCATGCGTGCAAAAATAACCATTGACATTCTAAAGGAGGTCGCTAATACAACCTAATATTTGTCTGAACATTTGCTCCCTTCCTCCCTCTTCCCTTCCTTCCTTCCCTCCCTCTCTCTTTCTCCTTTCTTTCTGTCTGTCTGTCTGTCTGTCTGTCTGTCTCACTGATCTTTCTGGTTTGCCTGAATAGTCTTCATCAGGCGATTCCTTTTCTCTATCTAATGGCAGATTTTTATCTGACGGCAGAGGTACCCCCCCCCCAGTTTCCTGGCTGATAAGGGGGGATGCTGCATCTCCTCCACATTTTGGCTCGTCCAAGGGAAAAAAACATGCGGGGTGATAAACACATCCACCCCAAATGGAATACATGTCACTTTAGTGGACGCCTCTGCCAGCGCTTCAGGGAGCTCTCACTAACACTTTAAGAAAGGTCATTCGAAGAAGGAAATACTTCTGATAATTGCAAGCTTCTTGAGAAGCTTTTTATTCAGGTACCTTCAATATTTAATGACTCAGAATGAACATTTGGAGGGGGATACAGAACATGTATTTTTGTTATTTATTTTATGATAGAAACGTAAATATATCTGTCCTCTGTATATACATATAAAGACAAATATATGTATGCATATGTACAAATACATTTGTATATGTATATATATGTGAATACACGTCTATATTTGCATATATATTTGTGTATTTGTGTATGCGCATTTATACGAGTATATTTGCATATATATGTGTATGTTTGTGTGTGTATACATTTATACACACATATCGGCATGTATATTTGTATATTTATATGTGCACATATACATGAATGCAAGTCTATATTTCCACGTATATATTTGAATATCTGTGTGCATAGACATTTATACAACTATATGTATTTGCATATCTATTTGTATATTTGTGTGTGTACATATGCATTTATACAAGTCTATATTTGAACAAACTGTATTTGTATATTTGTGTGTATATACATTTATGCATATATATAGTTAAATATCTTCATATTTTGTATTTTTGTAGGTGTGTCTGTGAGCCTGCGTATGTCATACCTTCCCTCACAACAGGGAATTCCAAATCACAGTTTCCAAGTCCAGAGCGATGTTTATTTTCCATTTACTTTATCTTTTTTTTTTAAGTTAAACTTTAGTTGATTTATGATGTTCCTGCAATCTCTGTTGGACAGCAGAGTGACCCAATCCCATACAGTGATGTTTGTTTTGTATCGTAATGGTTAAAGTTAATGGCGAAAGATCTTTTAAACTACGTTTTGTGTTTCTCCACGCACATGGTTTGGGTCCCTCAAATAGACCTGGTGATGTTTTGGGAAGCTTGACACTGAGAAGCACCGTTCGTGTGACAGCTGCTGGAAATAAGGAAGGGTTACCTGACATCTCCTTTTGTGGTTCCGCAACAGGTGTCCTGGGCGCACGCACCCTGACAAGATGCCAGCGCGGGCGCCGTGGCGAGCCCTCTCCGTGGTGCTGATCCTGGTCTGGGGACACCCGCGCGCCGGGCTGGCCTGTCCACACCCCTGTGCCTGCTACGTGCCCAGCGAGGTGCACTGCACGTTCCGTTCGTTGGCCTCCGTGCCCGCTGGGATTTCTAAACATGTGGAAAGAATCAATTTGGGGTTCGTACCGAATTCTTTCTGAGCCATTTCAGCCTCCTTGCATGCAGGCGCGTCTATTTGGTTGTTTGGCTGTGTCTGTGCACTGACAGCTGCGACTGTGTATTCCTGTGTGTGCCATGGGCTGGCGGCTCGAGGCGACGTTTGGAACATACTAAACGGGGGGTCCTCCGGGGCTGTGGTCTGCACGGATCCATCACAAGGCTTAATAACAAGCCATCGAGGACTGCGTTAGTTCCTCGATAAATCTTTGACAGCAATGCTTGAATATATCATAGACACAGCTACATAAGACAGACACACAAATATACTAATAGTATTTAGACTTGAGAAACTTACAGAATAATAGAAAGACTACATGAGACATCTCTGACCCTCTCAGGTGCCTGAATGAGATGCGAGTTCTTTCAGATTTTGCCTGTTTAAAATATCAATCTCTTTTCGTTTGTTTTTGGGGGAGGAGATTTTGGCCTCATTTCCGGCATGAGGAAGTTCCCCCAGCCAGAGACGGAACCTGAGCCACAGCAGTGGTGATGCCAGATCCTTAACCTGCCGAGCCACCAGGGAACTCCACCATCTTTTCTAAGAGTCTTTTGAATGCCGCAGGTCAGGTAGAATTTTTATATCTTAATTTCATTTTATACACATCTCTGCTTTCTATACCTCAGGGTTAGTTGTGTTGCATCACAGGTACCCATGGGCAATGTTCGTTGTAAACTCTTCCTTCATTTAGTTTGAATAGGACATCACTGGTGCTGCTCTGGCAGGATATCTTAGCTGCTTTCTCCCATCTACAAGATGCTAA
The DNA here is from genome assembly GCF_054392235.1 of Sus scrofa. NCBI lineage: Eukaryota > Metazoa > Chordata > Mammalia > Artiodactyla > Suidae > Sus > Sus scrofa. The sequence goes on along the minus strand of NC_139401.1, from coordinate 3,831,323 downwards.
AATTCCTCAGGTCTGGATGAGGAGCCCCTGGGGGGTCATGTTCATAAGACGAAATGGCCAACCTTGAGTCAGTGCACAAAGAATTGTAAATAGGCTTTGACATCTTTGAGTCCAGAGCTCCAAAAATTGTTACATTTATTTTAACTTTTATTGATGGAGAGTTGATTTACAATGTTGAGTTAATGTCCGCTGCACGGCCAAGTGACTCCGTTAAACACACACACACACACACACACACACATAGAAACACACACACACACACACACATAGAAACACACACACACACACACACATACACACTGTGTCAGATTCTTTTCCATGATGGTTTATCACAGGATATTGACTATAGTTCCCTGTTTGGTACAGGAGGGTCTTGTTGTTTATGGATTCTGTGTATAACAGCTTGCCCCTGCTAATCCCAATTGCACTTACTGATGAGAAAGTCCATTAGTCGAATAAAAGAAAAGATAAGACACTAAGATAAAAACTTCACTAATCTGTTGTAACAGACCATGAACGAGCTTTCTCCAAAAAAAAACCTTGGCAAACGTTACGATATGACTCTCTGAAAATCTAACCCCAATGATGATCGCTCCACAGGGAAAAGAATTTGGCTTTGCCAGGACAGGGAAGAGGCGCAGTTTCCTTCTTAAAATAAATTTGTATCTTTGTACAGCTTTTGAACCCGTTTCCTTTTTACAGGCTTCCAGTTTTCATAGAAAGGGGGGAGCTGGAGCGGATTTGAATCAGAATCAGATGGCTTTGGAGAAAGGAGAATGGAATTCATCTGTGGTTTCTCTCTGTTCTCACACGTCCTGGGGTGCAGAATGGGTCTGTCTAAGCACGATGGCTTTCGTGAGCTCTTTGCAGCAGGCTGTCCCCCCGCTTGGCTGGGTACAGAATGAGGGGTGCAGTGAGACAGCCCTTAGGGGAGCCCCCTGGAAAGTATGGGAAAGAGGATGCTGCAGAAGAACTGCTTTTGCCAGTGTGTCCTGCCTCCGAAGCCACCTGTTGCGTGTTGGGGTCTGGGCGGTCCGGCTTTAGGAAGAAGCCGCATGCATTTTCCCTACACAGTAAACTGTGTGATGGCTCTAGACTTGCAAGAGCTATAAACTAGGTTTTGTTTGCAGAGCTGTTTGCATCTCATTAGCAGTTGCTGGGCTGATTTTCTTCCACCCAACTTTTTTTTTTGGGGGGGGGTCTTTTTAGGGCTGCACCTGCAGCATATGGAAGTTCCCAGGCTAGAGGTCGAACTGGAGCTGCAGCTGCCAGTCTATACCACAGCTGCAACAACACAGGATCTGAGCCACGTCTGTGACCTACACCACAGCTTGTGGCAACACCAGATCCTTAACCCACTGAGCAAGGCCAGAGATTAAACCCGCGTCCTCATAGATATTAGTTGGGATCTTAAGCCACTGGGCCACAGTGGGAACTCCTTTTCCACACGTCTTTAAATTGGTGTAACTGTGGAAATTAAGTAACTTGTCCCTGAGAACATCGTTTTTTGGTGTCTTCACTTTAAACGATGAATGGCAAAGACAATGAAAAGCTTTGCTCCTAGAATGAAAACCATATCAAAATGTTTCTTTGTCCTCCTGCTGCCAATCATATCTTGAGGTGGTTTTGTGTATATATATATTTTTTGTCTTTCTAGGGCCACACCTGCAGCATATGGAGGTTCCCAGGCTCAGGGTCCAATCGGAGCTGCAGCTGCCAGCCTGCACCACAGCCACAGCCATGCAGGATCCAAGCCATGTCTGCAACCTACACCACAGCTCACAGGAATGCTGATCCTTAACCCACAGAGCGGGGCCAGGGATTGAACCCAAGGGCTCGTGGATGCTAGTTGCGTTCGTTAACGGCTGAGCCACCACGGGAACTCCGGTTTGTGCCATTTAAAGATAAAGAAAAAACAAATCGGGAATAACTTCACTGCACCAACATGTATGAGTACCGTCTGGCTCAATCGGTCACATGATTCAATGTGCCATGTTTAACAGCCTTCTCAGCATTTCGCAGGAAGTTTCTGGAACCCACCCTTGAAGTGGATCACGAGGCTGATATTGTGCATTTTGTGAGGGGGGAAGAAAAGAAAATATAAAAACAGGAGCAATGTCTCAGAGAGGTTTAAAAAAAAAAAAAATCGGGGTCTGAGTTGTCTTTTCAGTCTCGAAAGAGCTGGAAATCCTCGAGGAATGAGGGAGTCTTGGCAGAGCGCTAATGAAACGTTTCAGTCCCAGGCAGATGGTTTTAGGGTTGTCACTCAGGATTGACAGAAAGATCCGTTCTTTCCTGCTTGGACAGCCTCAAAGCTTTTTTTTGTTGTTGTTGTTATTTTTATTTTTTCTTTCTTTCTTTTTAGCTTTTTAGGGACGCACCCTCGGCATATGGACGTTCCCAGGCTAGGGGTGGCATTGGAACAGCCTCTGCTGTCCGATGCCACAGCCACAGCAACGCAGGATCGGAGCCGTGACTGCCACCTGCACCCTAGCTCTCAGCAACACCGGATCCTTAGCCCACTGACCGAGGCCGGGGATCAAACCTGCGACCTCATGGATCCTAGTTGGGCTCGTTATGACTGAGCCACAGTGGGAACTCCTGAGCTTTTTTAAAAAATTACTTTCCATCTCTTTCTGAGTACAATAAGCAATCATCTGCTTCATGTGTGATGTATAAACCTTGAAAGATTTTTTTCTTCCTTTGACTAAAAGACGAGTTTTGGTGACATTTTTTTAGAATTTCCCTAATGTCCATAAGGGTTTTTTTTTTTTTTTTTATATGTTTTGCTTGAGATGCTAACAGACATCCATGAAGCAGTCTTACATACACTGATTTTTTTTTTCCTTCTTTTTTATTGACATAGATCATTATGTGAGTTTCAGGAGCAGAACATAATCACTGGGTATGTGTATATGTGGCAAAATGGTCACATATTTCTGCTATTAAGAAAGCCTCTCATGGCAGTTCCCACAGTGGCTCAGCGGACTACGAACCCGACTGTCCATGAGGACGCGGGTTCGATCCCCGGCCTCGCTCAGTGGGTTCAGGATCCGGCATTGCCTCGAGTTGTGGTGCAGGTCACAGATGCATCTCAGATCTGATGTTGCCGTGATTGTGGTGTAGGCCAGCAGGTGCAGCTCCGATTCCACCCCTAGCCTGGGGATTTGCATATGCCGCAGGTGCAGCCCGAAAAAGCAAAAAAAAAAAAAAAAAAAAAAAAAAAAAAAAAAAGAAAGCATTTCCTTTGGATGGTTCTGCACTGTGATTTCGAATCAACAGATGAAGGAAGCTGCTCTGAAATGCAGGCTGGTAACTCATTAAGTACCCAGCGAGGCTCTACACGCTGGGTCATTTCACTCTCCCAGTCAAATCCTTCTCCTCGACTGCCACCTGAATTTCCCCATCTCTCTGCTGCTTCTTAGACGGTTGCGGGGAGCAGTGACCCACCCCCCACGGGTGTAGAGAGGGAGGAGCACCCTGAGTGCACTTGGCATTCAGGCCATTCCCTGGGCTTTTGTCTCTCCCAGAAAAGTCCCCCCATGCCTGGCTCTGACATCACCAACCCGTGCAACTGCCCTCTCTCTCTCTCTGTCTCTGTCTCTCTCTCTCTGATGCGTCTCGCAAGCACCAAGGACATGATGTAGAAAGATGGGTTCCTGAGCTCCTCAGCTCCCCTCTCCCACGTCCAGGACATGGAGGCGATGTCCTCAGGTGTGGAGGGAATCCCAGCAAGGATGCTCCTTGGCCCCAGCCTTCCTCCTTACCTGCCTCTCTCTACCTCAGCATCTGCCAGGATCGTTGGCAGGGAGAACCGGGGGTGACAAAAACATTTCAGGAGAGGAAACTCTGGGGGCACACCTTGACCAAAAAGGGGCTGAGGAACAGGAACCTCTTTCCAAATCCATCTTAGAAACGAAGGCTTTGCCCCCCGCCCTCCGCCTCTTCCATCTCAAGACCTGCCTCCTCCCCCTGGCCTCTCCACTCGTCCTCTCCTAATTGGTTCTTGGGGGGTTAACCTTGGGGAGTCCTTGGTCCCACCAGCCACGGAGCAGTGAGGAGCTGCCACCCCAGTCAGAGAAGCATGTTTACCAACGTCTTTGCACAAAGAAAACCCAAAACACACCAGAACGTTGACCGTAACGTCGGTCACCCATCAGAAATGGGAAGGAAGGTGTTTCTGTGCATTAGGGGCGTCTGCGTTCAGCTGTCCGCCTTGGAATCTGGTCCCTTGGCACAGAGAAGGTCTCTCTTGTCTTACATGCACGGCCACCTCTGATGCCCCTGGTTTTGCCCATTGGCGCTGGCCGTGCAGCTTTGTCAGGCTCTCTAGTTCCAAGCGGAATTTCCAGGGAAGGGCCGGCTTCACCCACCATCCTATTAAGAGTTGAAATCTCCATGTCTCTCCCCAAACAGCCTCTGACCACATGCGTATCCTCGAGAAGTCAGAATTCTCAAGGAACGCACCGCCGTGGAACGATGGCTAAGAAAAACGGGTCCATTCCTGGGCAACCTTCAGAGGAGACAGAGGGGACTACCCTTGGGGTCTGGCGCCAGAACAACCTCAGAAGCAACCTTTGGCTCCGTTGTTTCTCCCCCCCTCCCACCCTGGGGCAGGCTGGGAAATCCTCCCCAGATGGGATGCAGGATTCACAGTTTCTCATCCCTGTTATTTACTGTCTAGGTTTAACAGCATCCAGGCTTTGTCGGAAACCTCGTTGGCAGGGCTGACCAAGTTGGAGCTGCTTATGATTCACGGCAATGAAATTCAAAGCATCCCCGACGGGGCTTTAAGAGACCTCATCTCGCTCCAGGTAAACACGGGCATGTGTGACCCGTGCTCAGGGCACCTGTAGGATGTGTCACGAAGAAGGGAACTGATGTAATGCTCCCCATGAAGAATGCAGTGGCCGGGTGTATTTTGGTTTTTTGTTTTTTTGCTTTTTGCTTATTTTTTTTTTTTTTTTTTTTGTCTTTTTGCCATTTCTTGGGCCGCTCCCGCGGCATATGGAGGTTCCCAGGCTAGGGGTCCAATCGGAGCTGGAGCCACTGGCCTACACCACAGCCACAGCAACGCAGGATCTGAGCCGTGTCTGCAACCTACACCACAGCTCACGGCCACGCCGGATCCCCAACCCCCTGAGCGAGGCCAGGGATCGAACCCGAAACCTCATGGTTCCTAGTTGGATTTGTTAACCACTGCACCACTACGGGAACTCTGGTGGTGTTTTTTGTTTTTTGTGGTTTTTTGTTGTTGTTTTGGTTTTTTACATGAAAAACAAGCTTACTGTCATGACTTTGCTGCCCTTTGTTGGGCTTTCTGTTCCTGGTCGTGGGTTTTTTGGGTGGTTGTTTTTTTGTAGTTTCCGCTTTCGTTTGTTTTGAATTCTAAATGGCATCTTCCGCCCTCCCTGTCTTGGTAGGTTTTCAAGTTCAGCTACAACAAGCTTCGCGTGATCACCGCACAGACCCTGCAGGGGCTCTGGAGCTTACTGAGGCTACACTTGGACCACAACAAGATCGAGTTTATCCACCCGCAGGCGTTCAGCGGCTTAACCTCCCTAAGGCTCCTCCACTTAGAGGGAAACGTGCTTCACCAGCTGCACCCAGACACGTTCTCCACGTTCTCGTTCCTGGATCACTTCCGGCTCTCCACCATCAGACACCTCTACCTAGCCGAGAACGAGCTGAAGACGCTGCCCCCCAGCCTGCTGCAGAATATGCCTCTGCTGGAGAACCTTTACCTGCAGGGGAATCCCTGGTCCTGTGATTGTGAGATGAAATGGTTTCTGGAATGGGACGCGAAATCCAAAGGTAAGAGGCGCAGAGAGGCAGGGTGCCGTTCCAGAGAAATTGCTTTCTCCAGCCTTGCCGAGCTGGCTTCGTCCTGGGTCGGGGGAAATCACGTCTCCAAAATCCGTGAGACAAACTATGATGCCTGACCTGTCAAGACACCTCCATGGTGTAAATCAAAGGTGTGCATCCTTTATGGAAACACAGTAACGGTCATTGAGTCGGTTGTGGACTGTACGGTGGCGGAAGGGTGGATGTCTGGAGTCTTCTTTTCAATCTGGTGTTACAGCTAAGAGTGGGGGTTTCTGTGCCTCCACATCCTACGGGACCTATTCGAGGATGCTGGGAAAAGCAGGCTGGGGCGGCTATGAGGTATTTTGCTTGCGATGCGGGAGGCAGGTGTTCTGTATGGATCCAGAGAAGCAGCCCACCCACCAAGCAAACAAGCAGACCACGACTGAGATGTAGAGGTTGCAAGAAAGTAGCGTTTGAATCAACATAAGGGAGGTTTCTTTTTCTTTTTCACCCCCATCCCCAAGCCCCACTCGGACCCCGTCCTCAGCGCCGTCCTGGGGTCTCTCTGATCGTCTCCATCCTCACAGCCATCAGCCTGGGTCGAATCCCTTTCTTCTGCCTCTAAGGAGAGAAGTGGGGCACTCTGGGCAGGTTGTTCTGCAGCCTTGGGGTCTCCCTTCCCTTCAGTCAGCCCCCCACAGGGCAGGTGTCAGAACCCATGTTGAGGAGAAGCACCTGGTCCTGCCCCCGCCCCCACCATCAAACTGGCTTCCTGCTGCTCTCAGGGTAAAACCCACACTCCTTCCCATAGTTCCCATGCAGTGCTGCTCCCACCCTCTGCCCACCCTCCTCCCACAGGCTGGTCCCGCTGTGCCCAGTATTCACCCCATTCCAGCCACACTGCTCTGCTTTCTGTCTTGAACCATCTGAACCTATTTCCAACTTAATATCACTGGACCTGCTCTACATCGGCCAAGAAAACCCTTCTGAGAGTCAACCTGTGTGCAACCTCATTGGACTTGCTATCATCCTCTAAGAAAACACTTCTTCTTCTAGTCACCGTCTGTGAGTCAACCTGTGTGCAACCTCATTGGACTTGCTATGATCCTCCAAGAAAACCCTCCTGCAAATCAACCTGTTTCAACATCACTGGACCTGCAACATCTGCCAAGAAAACCCTTCTGCTACTGAACCTATTGCCAGCATCCTTGGACTTGGTCATCACCCTCCAAGAAAACACTTCTTCTAGTCACCTTCTGCTAGTTAACCTATTTCCAGCATCAATGGGCCTGGTTGTGATCTGCCAAGAAAATCCTTCTGCTAATCAACCTGTTTCAACATCAATGGACCTGCTCAACATCTGCCAAGAAAACTCTTCTGCTGATCAACCTATTGCCAACATCATTGGACTTGCTGTCATCCTCCAAGAATACCCTTCTGCTAATCAACCTGTTTCAACATCATTGGACCTGGTTATGATCTACCAAGAATACCCTTCTGCTAGTCAACCTGGTTGCAACATCACTGGACCTGCTCAACATCTGCCAAGAAAACTCTTCTGCTGATCAACCTATTGCCAACACCATTGGACTTGCTATCATCCTCCAAGAAAATCCTTCTGCTAATCAACCTGTTTCAACATCATTGGACCTGCTCAACATCTGCCAAGAAAACTCTTCTGCTGATCAACCTATTGCCAACATCATTGGACTTGCTGTCATCCTCCAAGAATACCCTTCTGCTAGTCAACCTGGTTGCAACATCATTGGACCTGCTCATCATCTGCCAAGAAAACTCTTCTGCTAGATGTTGAAGGATCTGGCTTCTCTTCAGCGTTCAGATCTTTGCTAAGAGATCTCCTCCTATGATAGGTCTTGCTCTCCTCAATTTCAGCTTCACAGCCTGCGCCCATCTAGAAATGTCCAACTCACCCACCTGATGTCACTATTTAATGAGGGCACTGACAGTGAGTGACCAGGTCCCTCTCCTCCATGGATTAATGAAGAGGTCCCAGTGCTGTTCTCTGTGGCTCCACTTTACATTTGACATTGAATCTGATTTAATCAGGCATGGGGAGGGCGAAAGACAGGTACACCCTCATCTTAATTATCTGAACCAAAAAAGACATGTCACCTCCGTTCATAGTTCAGTGCCCACACGCCACTGGGTCCAGCAGAAGCTGAAAACCCATGTGAAGGGGGCATTTCTCAGCAGAAGTGCGACAGTAGGGAGTCACGAAGCCATCTCAGCCATTCTGGAGATTCGTGTGTGTGCCTTTGTGTGTGCGTATGCACGCATGTATGTGTGGGTGGGGTCCATCCGTACGTGTCTCTGTGCACCTGTATGGCATGTGTTATATTTCTGCGTTGGAGCTGTGTGAAACCATCCTGTTTGCATCCTGAGGTTATGACTTTGAGAGTCGTGTAGAAAGCCGCGTTCCGAGAGGCAAAAGTCAACACAGGGACACTAATTAGGAGCTTTATCGTGTTCCAAGTCATCAATAATGGACATTTGGATGGTTTGTTCCTGGTGGGGGGGGGGAATGGAAAGACATGGAGACCACCAAGGAGATGGTAAAAAAAATCCTAATTTTCTTATGGGAAAGATGATGGAGCTAGGAGACCTGCAAGAGGTCGAGCGGAGAGAAAACATAATTTGTTCTCTCGCTGTCTGTAGAAGAAGCTTTTGTGTCCTTTAATAGACACGTCCAGTAGCACTTGGGTGTGGGGTGTGTAAGGCTGTGTCTGGGCTCCAGAAACACTCACGGAAGTCATTGCTGCTGGCGGGTGGTCACTGAGCCCCACGTATGTGGGCGAGGCCATCCGTGACGGGGCAGCGCCAGAGGGGAACGGGGACTAGCCCAAGTCAGGGAACATGTCCCCCTAATGCCTTGGGCAGAGGAGGAGGACACGGTGAAAGGGTCTGTGTTGGCCAGAGCAGGAGAAAATGCGGGGGCAGATCCAATGTCCGGGGAAGCAGGCGTGGTGTGTGAATCCAGAGAGTCAGCACTGCCTGAAGTGAAAGAGTCTAGCGGAGAAAAGAACAACCATCCAAGCCAGACGGGACAGGACTTCATGCCAGCAGAGCCTCCTGTCACGTGGAACTGGGCTTGGGGATGGAAATGAATTATGTAGATGCGCCTGAACCTTCACAAAAGGTCAGTGGTGTCGAGTGTGTGAGTAGGGATTCTTTTTCAATGTAACAACACCTAATTTCTTTTGTTATTTTTATTTTATTATTTATTTACTCATTCTTTTATTTCACTTGTTAGGGCCACACCCATGGCATATAGAGGTCCCCAGGCTACGGTTCAAATCGGAGCGACAGCCGCTGGCCTGCACCACAGCCACAGCCACGCCAGATCCGAGCCCCGTCTGCGACCTACACCACAGCTCATGGCCACGCCGGATCCTTCACCCATTGAACAAGGCCAGGGATCGAACCCACAACCTCATGGTTCCTAGTGGGATTCATTTCCACGGCACCACAATGGGAATGCCTATTTTATTTTTCGTTGTTATTATTATTATTATTTGGTGGGTTTTTTTTTTTTTTTTGTCTTTTTTGCTATTTCTTGGGCTGCTCCCGTGGCATATGGAGGTTCTCAGACTAGGGGTCAAATCGGAGCTGTAGCCACCGGCCTACACCAGAGCCACAGCAACGCGGGATCTGAGCCGTGTCTGCAACCTACACCACAGCTCACGGCAACGCCGGATCGTTAACCCACTGAGCAAGGGCAGGGACCGAACCCACAACCTCATGGTTCCTAGTTGGATTTGTTAACCACTGCACCACGACAGGAACTCCTATTATTTGTTTTTTTAGGGCCACACCCACAGCCTATGGATGTTCCCAGGCTTGGGGGCAAATTGGAGCTACAGATGCTGGCCTACACCACAGCCACAGCAATGCCAGATCCAGGCAGCTCCTGTGACCTACACCACAGCTCACAGCAACACTGGATCCTTAACCCAGTGAGCAAGGGCAGGGATCGAACCTGCGTCCTCATGGATACAAGTCAGATTCATTTCCGCTGAGCCACGATGGGAACTCCAATGTTATCTCATTTTTAAAACAGAGTACTTATTACTCATTGTCAGGAAGTTATAAAATGCTGTGCTCATTGGATTTAAAGTCCGGGGTGATGGCATCCCAGAGGCAGGGAGGTCGAGGGGGTATTCGATAAGGTTGGAAGGGCACCCAGATAACAAAGACGCCAGCCACGGCTTCAGCCTCCAGCCATTCTTGGTCTCATAAACTCAGAGCCTCTTTGTCTGATCCTGTGTTTCAGGGATTCTGAAGTGTAAGAAGGACAAAGCCTACGAAGGCGGTCAGCTCTGCGCCACCTGCACCAGCCCCAAGAAGCTGCACAGACAGGAGATTCAGAAGCTGAAGGAAGTCACCTGTCAGAAGCCGCTCATAGCGTCCCCTCTGAGGCAGAACAGGAGCCGAGGCAGCGAGGAGGAGCCAGAGCAGGAGGAAGACGGTGACGACCACGTGTCCCTGGAGTCGCTCCAGGTCCCCCGCTGGAACGTCTCCCTCAACATGAGCGACGAGCACGGGAACACGGCCCACTTGGTCTGTGCCATCAAGAAGCCCACGGACCTGCAGCAGCTCCATCTGAACCAAACAGACCCGCAGGAGATAGAGCTCAACGCCACTCTCGCCCTGGACTTTGAGTGTCCCATGACGCGAGAAAACTATGAGAAACTGTGGAAGCTGATCGCCTATTACAGCGAGGTCCCCGTGAAGCTGCACCGCGACCCCGCGCCCGACCGAGACCCCAGCCTCGGCTCCCAGTACAGGCAAGATGCTGATGACGACACCCTGTATTACACGGGCGTCCGAGCCCACATCCTTGCCGAACCGGAGTGGGTCCTGCAGCCGTCCGTGGACCTCCAGCTCAACCGGCGACAGAGTACGGCCAAGACGGTAGTGCTCTCCTATGCGTCCCGGTATTCTCTCACCATGCCCGCCAAGGACGCAAGGCCGTCTCGGAGCCGGAGCTGGGTCATGATCGAGCCTAGCACGGCCGTGCAGAGAGCCCAGACGGTCTTGGAAGGGAGCCCGTGCCAGCTGAGCTGCAACGTCAAGGCTTCCGAGAGGCCGTCCATCTGGTGGGTGCTGCCGGATGGCTCCGTCCTGAAGGCGCCCTTGGAGGACCCGGACGGCAGGGTCTCCGTCCTCACTAGCGGCTGGCTGAAGATCAAGTCCACGGAGCCGTCAGACGCTGGTCTGTACCAGTGCATCGCGCGGGTGAGGGACGAAGTGGATCGAATGGTGTACAGGGTTCTTGTGCAGCCTCCCGCCCCTCAAGCCCCCGATGGGCACACAGTGACCATTCAGAAGAACCCAGGCGAGCCAGTGACACTGCCTTGCCACGCACTGGCCGTACCCGAAGCCCAGATCAGCTGGATCCTGCCCAACAAAAGGATCCTAAATGACATGGCTAACACGTCCCACGCATACCTGCTGGCTGACGGGACCCTTTCCATCCCCCGGGTCCAAGGCAGCGACAGCGGTTACTACAGATGCGTGGCTGTCAACCAGCATGGAGCCGATCATTTCACCGTGGGGGTCGCGGTGCATAAGAAGGACTCCGGCAGGGCGTCGAAAAGGGGCCGGCGCCCAGGGGGGAAGACGCTGGCCAGAGGAAGGGGGGACGTGGCGGAAGACGAAGGCGGATCTGGCGTCGGAGAGGAAGATCACGCGCCGAGGAGAGGTCTCCACCCAAAGGACCAAGAGATGTACATCCAGTCCAAGGACGACACGGTCCCCGGAGGTACGAAACCCAAGAAGGGGAGGAGGAAACTGAAGCCCTGGAAGATTTCCGAGAAAGAGCCCGAGACAAATGTCGCAGAAGGTCGCAGAGTCTTTGAGTCCAGGCGAAGGGTCCACATGGCAAACAAACAGATTAATCCGCAACACTGGGCAGACATTTTAGCCAGAGTACGTGGGAGAAACCCACCGAAGGGAACAGAGGTTCCCCAGGTCCTTAAAGTCACCCCTCTGCCCTCAGGGAGCCCAGAAGTGACATCCATCTGGCCGGCTGCCCCTCCCCCCTCAGGAGCACCCCTGTGGACCACAACCAGTGCCGAAGAGTCCTCGGGAGACCTGTCCCTCTTCGGGGAGGAAGAGCAGGTTGCTGGCACTGTTTTCTCACCTGGGATGGTTCTTCTGGAACCCGGCCCCCAGGGAGTAACTGTGGCCGCACCCCAAGTGACAAGCATCCACCCGGAAGAACTGATTGATGAGGACTTTACAGAGAAGGGCAAGGACGCCCCTGCCACCGAAGTGGACTTGGGGTGGGCTCCCGCCACCACATCCCTATCGGTGCCTCATGAATCCTCTCCGACCGTGCAGACCCTGGCCGCGGTCGGCGAAGAGCCCACCCACGGAAGCCTAGGCACCGAGGGCAGGTCGACACCGGATGCCGGGTCTGTGCCAGAGCCCACATCAAATGCGTCTGAGCCTCCCTCCGGCGCCATCCCCCACGCTGCGTCCAAGAACGTGCCCTACGCTCCCTCAGAGCCCGAGACCCAGTCGCCACAGGATGAAAATGAAATGAACGATCTGACCTCCTCAGGTTTTACTGCAGCCCCGACCTTGGGGGTTGCTGACTCCAGGACCTTTGAGCCATTTGAAGACCACAGTGTCAGAGAAACCCTTGTGCCAGCCCAAACGTTTCTGCAAGGACACAGTGACACCCGGCAGCTAGTGAGCAATTTAAGCACACAAGCCCACCCGCGGGTGAGACAGGGTTCACAGGAGGATGCTCAGACGGTGCGGAAAGAAGGGGTGCTAGACAGAGACCCTGCAAACTTCGGAAATCCTGAGAATCGCAGGCAGGGCCAGGTATCTTCCACCCTCCTAGACGCTGCCCTGGAGGTGATGAGCAATGTCACCTCCTGGAAGCATCCCAAGGAAACCACGCGATTGGACGAGGCTGCCACCACGGTCGCCATGCTGGCACCCACCCAGAGAAGCCCTGCTCCATCAGCGCCGACCACTCACCCTTCTCGAAGGAGACCCCAGGGCAAGAAGCGGGTGCGCACGCACCGATTACGACAGCGGCAGAAACAACCCCCGCCCACGACGTTGGCCCCAGTGGAGACTTTTTCTACTCCACCCACTCGAGTACCAGAAGGGGCGGTTCCAAAGCAGGGGGACAGCTTGCCGGTCCCCACGCCTTGGCTGGAGAGCACTGTCCATACCCCTCCGCAGCTGGACGCGCAGAGGCCCTCGGAGCCCGTACCCAAGGAGCCCCCGCGCAAGAAGCACGGGAAGCGGCCGAACAAACATCGCTATGTGACAGCGACTGCGAGCCCCACGGCGTCTGTGTCCCCAACCAGCCCTTTCCCAGAAAATAAAGGCGTTCCTACCCCCACTTCACAAGCTGTGCTTCCAGCGACAACCGTTTCTCTCCCAACTGTAGACCTGCCTAGAGGATCGAGAGTGGAAGGTGACAGTACAACCCGCGTAGAAATCCGCTTCACCCCAGATCAGCTGCAGGAGGCAAGTCCACTCACCCACGAGCCTGTACCCCCTGGAAAAGAAGTGGAGAATCTTGGTGTCGCCAACATCGATGACTATAAAACGGGCAGTCCGCTCCCTGGCGAGTCAGTGGGTCACACGGTGTCACCGTTGGGGGCCACAGTCTCCAGCGGGGGCGAATTTAAAGAAGCATCTAAACCTTCTGGCTTCCCAGGAACCCCAGGCTGGAACCCCCCAGGGGCAGCCCAGCCTGAAGAGCTCCTGACCGACCGACCTGCTCCAGGATCTTCGGAAGCTGTTACGGACTCACCCTTCTTCCAAGAGGGGGAGGGCCCAGGGTTTCCTTCAGAGTTTGCACCTTCGGTTGCCGTGTCTACAATGTTGCAGCCGGAAGAATGGGTTCCTTCGCCGACGCTCCCGGGCCTCAAAGTCGAAGCGTCTTCAAGTCCAGCGGATACCAGCATCAGTGATCAGAGCGATCACGCAGCCCGTCCAGCTACCCTCCGTCCTGAAGGTGGACCTCAGCCTCGGGTCTCTCCACCTGTCCCCGTGCGGGAGCCCGCCTCCCCCCTCCCGCCCACCACCACTCTCGCGTCCCTGGCACACACCACGGCACAGCCCGCGCCTCTTACATCTAAAACATCGCCAGCATCAAGCACGTCCAAAGAAAACCTTCTCTCCAGCGATGGGAGGACCCCAGAGACCACAACGCCGTCGGTGAAGAAGCAGGGGACGCAGCCTACGGGGAAACCAGATCGGGTATCCACGCCCTCTCCCGTCCTGGACAAATGGAATGTCACCCCTAAGCCAGTGTCCGGAAAGGAAGCCCCGGATGGCAGAACCGAAAGCCTTCTTCCCCGGCTCCCGGAGAGCCGCCAGGAGGCTGGCAGAGCCCAGGTTTTCCAGCCACGCCCCCGAGTCCCCACCAAACCGATCCCATCAAGAGAGACGGTGAGGCCACCGCGGACCACACAAAGCTCCCTGAGATACTTTGTAACTTTCCAGCCCCCTCGTCACACGACCAACAGACCGGAAACGACGGCGCATCCGTCCAGGGTTCCGCTGACGAATGAACGCTTCACAACGCCCACGTTACCAGGTCCGACCTCTCCTGTGGTTCCGCTGCACGGGTCCAAACCCAGCGCTCCCGGTACCACCACCCGAGGCCCGCACCGAGCCCACGGCAGCTCCACATCGCTAGGCGATAACCACCTCCCGGACCTAAGAGCCCCCGCTGGCAAGCTGCCCCATCCCAGAGCCCCTCCTGCCAGTGGGAGGCTCCCTTTCTTCCTCAACAGAACCCTCTCTTTCCCACCGTTGGGAGCTACCCCCAAGCCCCCGACACCCGCCTCGCCTGCACTGGTGACGAGAGACCAAAACGTCAACCCAGGTCCCTCCCATAGGATTCATTCTCAGAGCATCGCTCAGGTGGACCTCGGTCCTCCGGCGCCTCCGCTGTTGCCCGCTCCCCGGACCACAGCCCCCCCGTCCACGAACGTCCGGAACCTTCCTGCGGCCTTCTCCACCCGGAGCTCCGTCCCTTCCCTGACGCCTTCCGCCCAGCCCTCCAGAAGCGTCCATCACAGCAGCCTCAAGCTCTTCTCTGCTGCAGGACCACCCGCATCCAAATTCTGGACCCTGGGGGAGAAGCCCCACATCGTCACCAAGTCTCCTCCCTCTGTGACTGTCACCGCGGAGACAGACGTTGTGTTCCCTTGTGAGGCAACAGGCCAACCCCAGCCTTTTGTGACCTGGACAAAGGTGTCCACAGGTAGGGCATTTACCCAGCTACCTTTTTTTTTTTTTTTAAGGTGGCACCTGTGGCACATGGACGTTCTCGGGCAAGGGGGTGAATAGGAGCTGCACCTGCAGGTGTATGCCACAGCCACAGCAACGCCAGATCCGAGCTGCATGTGTGACCTGTGCCACAGCTCACGGCAACGTCGGATTCTTAACCCACTGAGCGAGGCCAGGGATTGAACCTGAGTCCTCATGGGTGCTAGTTGGGTCCTTAACCCACTGAGCCACAACGGGAACTCCCCATCTGCTTTTTCACCAGCACTTCTGTAGGGAGGGGTTGCTTGAGTCTATGACCTTGCGTAGAACCAGAGCGTCTGGGAAAAGAACAGATAAAGAGGAGGGGAGGGGACATTTGAGACTCAGTTAACAGGTGTATTCTCTTTACAGGGACAGGAATTAAGGAACTACAATGGGTGTGACTTTTTTTTTTTTTTTAACTTTTTAGGGCCGCACCTGCAGCATATGGACCTTCCCGGGCTAGGGGTCAAGTCAGAGCTGCAGCTGCAGGTCTATACCACAGCCACGGCAATACCATGGAGATAGCAGCTTCTCAGCTTTTACTGTCGTCCGTCACCTGGAAGCCATTTCACCATAAGGGGCGTTCTCGTTGTGGCAGCAGGTTAAGAACCCGACATAGTGTCTGCGAGGTTGTGGGTTCAATCCCTGGCCTCTCTCAGTGGGTTAAGAATCCGATGTTGCCACGAGCTGAGGCACAGGTCACAGACATAACTCAGATCCCGTGTTGCCGTGGCTGCAGCATAAGCCTCAGCTGCAGCTCCAATTTGACCCCTAACCTGGGAACTTCCATATGGTGCAGGTGTGACTGTAAAAAGAAAAAAACAAACAAACAAAAAAGCCCATGATGGATGCAAGGACCCAGGAACCCAGCAGTGTGGGAGAGGAAAAAAAGAATGAAACTCTGGGTTTTCTTGGGCTTTCCAGGTTTTTAACTATAGGATTTGCTATTTATTATTCAGGTGTGGGTGAGACCAATAGATTAGGAAATGACTGTATTGATGACAGTTGGTCACTCCCTGTCCCCAAGAGGGGGACACACCATGCCAGGCAGGGTTATACAGGGCAGCTCCAGGCTGGGTCAGGAGGCAGAGGGAGGAGGAGGGAACATGTGAGGCAGGGGAGCAGGCTTACGGGGGACTGGTGTGACATATTCCAGCCGGTCCTGGGGTGCAGGGCTGTCCTTGTTGCTGGCACCTGGCCCTGGGGTGGGGGGACGAGGGCAGGTGCATGGTGGCCCAGAGTAGGGGAGCCCCACTGAGGAGGTGAGGGGCTCTGCCTGGGTCAGTTGGCATTTGAAGGGCGAGTCCTTAGCCCTCTCTAGGAACTGGCCACCCCTAGGAGGTCAGCAAGACCCCAAGA
Organism: Sus scrofa; assembly: GCF_054392235.1. NCBI lineage: Eukaryota > Metazoa > Chordata > Mammalia > Artiodactyla > Suidae > Sus > Sus scrofa. The sequence continues at coordinate 3,814,844 of NC_139401.1, read as the reverse complement.
GGACGAAGCATTGGAAACCCTTGATTTATACAGACCCTGCCTGGGGCAGAGCCCAGAAAGGGTGGGCTTTGACACATGGGGCATGTAGCGAGGGGGGAGGAAAAGGGGCACCTGCCCCTGACTGTGGTAGTGGGGTGAAGGCCCCCCGGCAGAGAATGGCCGGCTCCATCTAGCCACCAGGAGCCTGGCTGGGCACAGAGGGAGGTGACTGCAAGCCTGGGATGTTCCTGTAGTCAAGCTGGGGACCTCAGCAGCACAACCCCCATGCAGTGAGGTGAGGGCTGAGCAAAGGCAGACTGCCTCTTTAGGAACTCAACCAAGAGGCCACCTGGGGGGGAGGCTTGGGGCTCAGGATGGCTTCCAGAATCCTCCACGAAACCTGTCCAAGCTGCCCATGGCTTGAAGATGGCATCTGCCTTGATTTGGGGATCAGTGTAGGAGTTAAGAACGATATTGGAGGAATTTTAAAATAATAGTAATAATAAATTGTAAAGAATGTATTGGAGGGATTGAGGTGGGGCCTTTGCCATCACTGTTTGGACCTAAAGAGAATTCGAGGAGCTCCCTGGTGGCTCAGCAGGTTACAGAGCCAGTGTGATCACTGCTGTGGCTCAGGTCACTGCTGTGGTGTGAGTTCGAGCCCTAGCTCTGGGGCTTCTGCATGCTGCAGGTGCAGCCAGAAAAAAAAAAAAAAAGAGGGGAATTAAATTAATTAACTAATAATCCTCATTGGGCCCTTTTGAAGTGGTATTTTTATGTTGAACTCGATGGACTTTATTTTATTCTATTGTTATTAGAATATAGTTGATTTACAGCGTTGTGTCAATTTTCACGGTACAGCAAAGTGACCCAGTCAAACACACACACACACACGTATTTATGCACATTCTTTTTCTCATACTATCTTCCATCATGTTCTATCCCAAGATATTTATCCTTTTTTTTTTTTTGTCTTTTTAGGGCCACACACGTGGCATCTGGAGGTTCCCAGGCCAGGGGTCTAATCAGAGCTGTAGCTGCCAGCCTACACCACAGCTATAGCAATGCCAGATCTGAGCCACGTCTGTGCCCTACACCACAACTCATGGCAATGCTGGATCCTTAACCCACTGAGCCTGGCCAGGGATGGAACCTGCAACCTCATGGTTCCTAGTCCGATTCGTTTCTGCTGCGCTACGAGGGGAACTCCCTTCGTCTTTTTTTCTTTTTTTGTCTTTGATATTTATATGTATAAATGAACTATACTGGAATATATATATATATGCATTCTTCTCATTGATGTATGTAAATCAAGTATATTCTAATAAATACACACACACACATTTTTTCTCATAGTATTTTCCATCATGTTCTATCCCAAGAGATTGGATATACTTCCCTGTGCAGTGCATATACACAATGGAATATTACTCAGCCATAAAAAAGAACAAAATAATGCCATTTGCAGCTACATGGATGCAGCTAGACATTCTCATACTAAGGGAAGTCCGTCAGAAAGAGAAAGACGAATACCATATGAGATCCACTTCTGTGTGGCATCTACAATAGGACACTTGGGAGTTCCCGCTGCCATGAGCTGTGGTGTAGGTCACAGACACAGCTCGGATCTGGTGTGGCTGTGGCGTAGGTGTAGGCGGGCGGCTACAGCTCCATTTCCACCCCTAGCCTGGGAACTTCCATGTGCTCCGGGTGCAGCCCTAAAAAGCAAAATAAGTAAATAAAACAGGACGCTTGTTTTTCTTTATTTCCAGGCGCTCTCATGACCCCAAACACCAGAGTGCAGCGGTTTGAAGTCCTGAAGAATGGCACTTTCGTCATCCGAAACGTGCAGGTGCAGGACGGGGGCCAGTACATGTGCACCGCCAAAAACCTGCACGGAGCCGACAGGATGGTGGTCCTGCTGACCGTGGCCGTGCAGCAGCCCCAGATCCTGGCGTCCCACTACAAGGATGTCACCGTCTACCTGGGGGATACCATTGCCATGGAGTGCCTGGCCAAGGGGACCCCCGCCCCCCAGATCTCCTGGATTTTCCCCGACAGGAGGGTGTGGCAGGCCGTGTCCCCCGTGGAAGGCAGGATCACGCTGCACGAAAACCGGACCCTGTCCATCAAAGAGGCGTCCTTCTCGGACAGAGGCGTGTACAAGTGCGTGGCCAGCAACGCAGCGGGCGCGGACAGCCTGGCCATCCGCCTGCACGTGGCGGCCCTGCCCCCGGTCATCCAGCAGGAGAAGCTGGAGAACATCTCGGTGCCGCCGGGGCTCAGCATCCACATCCACTGCACGGCCAAGGCGGCGCCGCTGCCCAGCGTGCGCTGGGTGCTGTGGGACGGGACGCAGATCCGCCCCTCCCAGTTCCTCCACGGCAACCTCTTCGTCTTCCCCAACGGCACCCTCTACATCCGCAACCTGGCGCCCAAGGACAGCGGGCGCTACGAGTGCGTGGCCGCCAACCTGGTGGGCTCGGCACGGAGGGCGGTGCAGCTCTCGGTGATGCGCGCGGCCGCCAACGCGCGCATCACCGGCACGTCGCCGCAGAGAACCGACGTCCGCTACGGGGGGACCCTCCGGCTGGACTGCAGCGCCTCGGGGGACCCCTGGCCGCGCATCCTCTGGAGACTCCCTTCCAAGAGGATGATCGACACGCTTTTCAGGTACGTGGCGCTCCGGCCTCGCCATCGGTCTGGGCTCCTGGGCCCGCTTCCCCTCTGGGCGCTGGGCGACAGTCTGCAGGATCCTCGGGCAGGAAAGGGAATGATTCTGTTGCTGCCTGTAGGTGCTGGAGGTGGGGACACGAGCATGTCTCTTTTCTTTCCTTCGTCCCTCCCTCGCTCCCCTCCTTCCTCTTTTTAGGGTCATACCTGTGGCATATGGAGGTTCCCAGGCGAGGGGTCATGAATCCGACCTGCAGCTACAGGGCTATGCCACAGGCACAGTGACACCAGATCTGAGCCACGTCTGTGACCTACCCCCTAAAGAAAGCTAAACCAATAGCTTTTTTTTTTTTTTGCAGTTTTTTGTTTTGTTTTGTTTTTGTTTTTGTTTTGTCTTTTTGCCATTTGTTGGGCCGCTCCCTTGGCATATGGAGGTTCCCAGGCTAGGGGTCGAATCGGAGCTGTAGCTGCCAGCCTACGCCAGAGCCACAGCAACGCAGGATCCGAGCCGTGTCTGCGACCTACACCACAGCTCATGGCAACGCCGGATCGTTAACGCACTGAGCAAGGGCAGGGATCGAACCCAAAACCTCTTGGTTCCTAGTCGGATTCGTTAACCACTGCGCCACGACAGGAACTCCAATAGCTTTTTTTTTAGTGATCATATTTTTAACTGTATTCGGGGGGTGGGTGCTGTGCCCTGACAGGCAGAAATTCCTAGGCCAGGGATCCCGCCTGTGCCACAGCAGCAACTCAAGCCACAGCAGTGACGACACCGGATCCTTAACTCGCTGAGCCACCAGGGAACTCTTTTTAACTGTATTTTAAATAATTAGATAAAACAATTTAATTTGCCTTCTCTTTCTGTTCAGTCTCCACAAAACACCTAGACGCCTCAGGTCTTATATGGAAACAGTATTCGCAATAGATGGAACATAGGTAAAACAGAAAATTTAGGAGTTCCCATTGTGGCTCAGTGGTAAGGAACCTGACTAATATCCATGAGGTTGCAGGTTTGATCCCTGGCCTCGCTCATCAGGTTAAGGATCTGGCGTTGTCATGAGCCGTGGTGTAGATCACAGATAAAGCTCAGATCTGGCATTGCTGTGGCTGTGGTGTAGACTGGCAGCTGTAGCTCCAATTGGATCCCTAGCCTGGGAACCTCCATATGCTGTGGGTGTAGCCCTAAAAAGAAAAGAAAAAAAAAAAAGCAAAATAAATAAATGAACACATAATGGCATCAGGAAGGTAGAATATTTGGAATTCTAAAAGTTCATTTTGGCTATGATAAAAGTGCCTCTGCTCCCCTGCCTTCTGTTCCCAGAGGTATGAATCTCCAGCTCTCGGTCTCAACCAAGGGCAATTTTGTCCTCAGGGGACATTTAGCAGTTTTCGGAGACAGTTTTGGTTGCTGTGACTTAGGGAGTGGGGAGGGGGCGCTCCTGCCCTGTTGTGGACGGAGACCTGGGATGCTGCTCAACCCCCCACAGTGCACAAGAGCCCCCCGTCAGAGCCCTCCAGCCGCAGTGGCAGTAGCATGATGCTGAGAAACGCCGTCTTAGCATGGAGACTTTCTGCCAGTTATCCATCTACATCATCTGTCATCTATTTTTATCTATCGTCGCCTATGTGATATCTATCATTTATCTATGTAGTATTTTCCGTCTATCTGTTACCTATTCTGCGTATCTATTTCTGCTTTTTTTTTTTTTTTTTTTTTTTGACTTTTAAAGGCCACACTCACGGCATATGGAGGCTCCCAGGCTAGGGGTCCAATCACAGCTGTAGCTGCCAGCCTACGCCACAGCCACAGCAATGCCAGATCTGAGCCGCATCTGTGACCTACACCACAGCTCACGGCAGTGCCAGATGTTTAACACACTGAGCGAAGCCAGGGATCGAACCTGCATCTTCTTGGATGCTCGTCAGATTGGTTTCCCCTGAGCCACGACAGGAACTCCCATTCTATGTACCTCTATATCATCTATCATTTGTCCTTCTATCATTTATCTATCATCTCTTCTATGTAGCGATATATCATCTATCTGTCTATCCATCATCATCTGTCTATCTGTCGGTCTATCTATCTATCTATGGAAGCGGTTCTCAGCCAGACAGTCCGCTTCTGCAGGAAGCGCTCCTCAGTGTCTGCAGATATTTTCAGTTGTCATAACTAGTGAGGAAAGGGCGCTACTGACTCTGTGGCTGAGAGCAGTGATGCTACTCCGACCCACTGTGCACAGGACGGCCAACGACAGAGCCATCCACCCCTCAGAGCAGTAACCAAAACCCCCGGGGCTAAAGCCAGTGTCACCTGTTCGTGTTTCGAGATGCAGAGGAGGGGGGCAATGACTGGAACGCCCCTGGCCCCTGGTGCATCTTCAGCCTCCAGCCCCAGGAGCTCAGGCAGGAATGCACCTCAGTGTGTGTTTCAACCCCAGAGAGCCTCCAAATGACTGCCCCGGGTTCCGCCCGGTGGCGGCTCGTCTGCTCCGGCTCTTCCCAAGGCAGGAACAGGGCGAAGGCGCTTTCTCCCAGCCTGTGCTTTAGACGGCCGGGCTGTGCCTCAATCTGGCACAATCCATCCAGAATACCACGTACCCAGTTTTTCCCCCGGAACGTCTTCCAGCTGAGCAGATTCCTGCTGTGGAGAGAAGGGTTTTCCGTTGACATTGGCAGGGCTGAGCCTGTGCTGAATGAACCCTGAAGTCAAAGAATGCAGTTCCAGTAGGAATGGGGGCCGTGCTAGGAGCATGTCGCTATAAATCAACCAGCACGGTCGCCCAGCCTGCACGGTTCCTAGATTCTGACTAATTGCATTCTTCATAAAGTGTAATTAAACCAGCCATGTGAGTTTAATAAAAGAGCAGGCTCTCTGCCCTGCCTGCATATTGGGACAGTTGAAAATCAGAGTTACTGGACTTCCACATCTATCTATGTGTGGATGTGTAGGCTCGGGTTTTTTTTCGGAGTTGCAAAATGTTTGCAGGCACCTGCTGCTGTACCCATTTCTGGATTCGGACTCCAAGTCTGATTCAGATATCTTTGTCTGCTCCACTCCCATCCAGTGACCCCCTAACTCATCTTGACTCTCTGGGTGACACCACCATTTCAAAGGGTCCTTGTTACTCGCTGTTCTGGTGAAGAGCAAGCAGGTCATCAGGTTGAATGCCATCATAGGCAGACACTTTTGTGACTTTGTTTAATCGATAACACAGTTCCAACAGGCTACTAGAATGTCACAGTGGGAGGGAAATATTTATGGGTCAGATCCAAATGCCCCTTGCAGCTGCCAATATTACAAGTTATAGGTAAGGAGTTCCTGTCGTGGCGTAGTGGAAATGAATCTGACTAGGAACCATGAGGTTCCAGGTTCAATCCCACTCACTCACTGGCTTAAGGATCCCGTGTGGTGTAGGTCACAGCTGTGGCTCAGATCCTGCATTGCTGTAGCTGTGGTATAGGCTGCAGCTGCAGCTCTGATTAGATCCCTCACCTGGGAACCTCCATATGCCACAGGTGCGGCCCTAAAAAAACAAAAGACAAAAAAAAAAAGAAGTTACAGGTAATTGAGGTTTTCCTTCTGCATCCTTCTTTTCCTTTTTATTTATTTATGTATTTATTTTGGTCTTTTTTTAGGGCCGCATCCAAGGCATATGGAGCTTCCCAGGCAAGGGGATGAATCGGAGCTGTAGCCACCAGCCTACACCACAGCCATAGCAGCACAGGATCCCAGCTACTTCCGGGACCTACAGCACAGCTCATGGCAATGCCGGCTCCTTAACACACACAGCGAGGCCAGGGATCGAACCCACATTCTCACAGACACGATGTTGGGTTCTTAACCTGTTGAGCCACAATGGGACCTCCAGCGTGTGACATTTTGAGTGGTGGCCCTGTGTGCTGATAGTTTTCAGAACCACCAGCAGTTTTCTTTTGGTGACCAGCAGGCTGACCTCTTGTTCCTTCTCTTCCCCCACATCCCATCAGCTTTGACACCAGGATGAAGGTCTTTGCCAATGGGACCCTGCTGGTGAAATCTGTCACCGACAAGGACGCAGGCGATTACCTGTGCGTCGCCCGGAATAAGGTAGGGGACGACTTCGTCATGCTGCAGGTCAACGTGGTCATGAGACCAGCCAAGATCGAGCACAAAGAGGAGAATGACCACAGGGTCTTCTACGGGGGCGACCTCAAGGTCGACTGCGTGGCCACCGGGCTTCCCAACCCCGAGATCTCCTGGAGCCTCCCCGACGGCAGCCTGGTCAACTCCTTCATGCAGTCCGATGACGGCGGCGGGCGCGCCAAGCGCTACGTGGTTTTCAACAATGGGACGCTCTACTTTAACGAGGTCGGAATGCGCGAGGAGGGGGACTACACCTGCGTGGCCGAAAACCAGGTTGGCAAGGATGAGATGACCGTGCACGTGAAGGTGGTGACCGAGCCCCCCGCCATCCGCAACAAGACGTACTCCGTGGTCCAGGTCCCCTACGGGGATGTGGTCACCGTGGCCTGTGAGGCCAAAGGGGAGCCCACACCCAGGGTGACGTGGCTCTCGCCCACCAACCGGCTGATCCCCGCCTCCTCGGAGAAGTACCAGATATATCCCGATGGCACGCTGCTGATCCAGAAAGCCCAGCGCTCGGACAGCGGCAACTACACCTGTGTGGTCAGGAACAGTGCGGGAGAGGACCGGAAGATGGTCTGGATCCTCGTCCACGTGCAGGCGCCCAGGATCAACGGGAACCCCGACGCCATCACCACAGTGCGGGAGATCGCCCCGGTAGGCAGTCGGAAACTCATTGACTGCCAAGCAGAAGGCACCCCCATGCCGAGGGTCTTGTGGGCTTTCCCTGAGGGTGTGGTCCTACCCGCCCCTTACCATGGCAACCGGATCACCATCCATGGCAATGGGACCCTGGACATCCGGCGTCTGCGGAAGAGTGATTCAGTCCAGCTGGTGTGTATCGGGCGCAATGAAGGTGGGGAGGCCAGGCTGATTGTCCAGCTTACTGTCCTGGAACCCGTGGAAAAGCCCATCTTCCACGACCCAGTCAGCGAGAAGATCACCGCCATGGCCGGACACACCATCAGTCTCAACTGCTCTGCAGCCGGGACCCCGACGCCCACCCTGCTGTGGGTCCTCCCCAACCGGACAGAGCTCCGGAGCGGCCAGCAGCTGCAGCGGTTCTACCACAAGGGCGACGGCAAGCTCCACATCAGTGACCTTTCATCCGTGGACGCGGGGGCTTACCGCTGCGTGGCCAGGAACTCGGCGGGCTACACAGAGAGGCTGGTCTCCCTGAAGGTGGGGCTGAAGCCTGAGACCAGCAACCGGTACCACAACCTCATCAGCATCATCAACGGAGAGACCCTGCACCTGCCCTGCGCACCCCCGGGGGGCCGGCAGGTGCGGTCCTCTTGGACGCTGCCCAATGGCCTGGTTTTGGAGGGCCCCCAGGCCCGGGGACGCTTCACCCTGTGGGAGAACGGCACCCTCACCGTGCGGGACGCCTCGGTGTTCGACAGGGGGACCTACGTGTGCAAGGCAGACACGGAGTATGGCCCCTCGGTCGCGAATGTTCCAGTGATTGTGATCGCCTACCCTCCCCGCATCACCAGCGAGCCCACACCCGTCATCTACACTCGGCCTGGGAACATGGTGAAGCTTAACTGTATGGTCATGGCCATTCCCAAAGCCGAGATAACATGGGAGCTGCCGGATAAGTCCCTTCTGATGGCAGGATCCCAGCCCCGTCTCTACGGGCACAGGTTCCTCCACCCACAGGGATCGTTAACCATCCAGCAGGCCACCCAGAGGGATGCCGGCTTCTACAAGTGCTCTGCGAAAAACATCCTGGGCAGTGACTCCAAAACAACGTACATCCACGTCTACTGAGACACCAGGCGGAGAACACAGACTCTGTGGTGCTTGCTTAGGGAGTTGGAACCAAGCCTCCTTTGGAAGGAAAGCTGGGGCTGGAGAGTTGGAGCTTTACAAGGATTCGTCCTAAGAGGTGGTGGCTCTCCTTCTTGGCTTTCAGGCTTGCCTTGACCTTGACCTAAGCTTGTTGAGGAAAGGAAGCAAGACAGACACTGGAGGGAGGGGTCAGCCTCTCTGGTGTGTGTGTGTGTGTATGTGGTGGAGGGGTGTTGGGGGGAGACTTTTTTTCATGTTTACAAAACACCATATGCTCTTGCCTTGTCTTTCACCAGACTTGAGCACAAACCGAAATTTCTGGGTTGGCCTGAACCACCCTGACACCTGAAGGAGTATCTGGATGGTGTCCAAGGCATATTTGCCAAAAATAAGCTGTACACATGCACAGTGCCTTCCTGCCACACCCCCCGACACACACACACACTGGTTAACCTGTCACAGTTTTCACATGATAGAATGTTCTAGAATGAGTCCCCATCTTTCCGTTATTCCCTCCGTCACTTCACCACGCCAGCTTGCCACCTCCCCCCCACCCCCAACCAAGGGCTGAGAACCAAAGTGATTGATTTTATTTTATTTTGTTCACATCCAAGTTTGATACAGCACAGCTCCCATTTTATAGGGAAGATTACGTTCTCCCTGGAATTCACTTTTTTATATAATGTTTTATTATATATATATTTTTTCTTTCTAGTCAGACAGTGAGAGTAGAAAGAGAAAGACATCCTTTCTGTCTCTTTTAAAAGAATAAATTATTGGTCTTTGCAAGACTTGGATACATTAGGGCAGGCGTGGAAATGTAATTAAAAAAATACTTTCTTCCCCAACTTCCTTCCAATCCATTAAGCACTATTATATTACCTTTCCCAGGAACCCACCAGTGGGGGAGGCTTAGATATTGGATTTCTTTGTCTTATCCCATGGGAGCTGTGGTGGGGGAGATGACAGGAAAGGAAGAAGAGAGCTAAGTCGTGACCCCACAGAATAAATCCGTAATCTTCCTGAGAAACCCAGAAATATCTCCCTTCCTGTCACACTGTGTCCATAGAAAGATCTGTTATTTCCATGACTGCTTTACTGTATTTTTAAGGTCAACACAATGTACATTTGATAATAAAATAATATTTTCCAAAGAACTAGGCAGTGCTGACAGTGATATGTTTAACGGCAGAGGTGCTTCCAGTGAATTTGGGTTATCAGATTGGTTGTGGGAGTTCCCACTGTGGCTCAGTGGTAATGAACCTGGCTCATGTCCATGAGGATGTGGGTTCAATCCCTGGCCTCACTCAGTTGGTTAAGGATACAGCATTGCTGTGAGCTGTGGTGTAGTCACAGACATGGCTTGGATCCCATGTTGCTATGGCTGTGGTGTAGGCTGGAGGCTACAGCTCTGATTCAACTCCTAGCCTGGGAACTTCCATATGCTGCAGGTATGCCCCTAAAAAGCTTAAAAAAAAAAAGAATAAGAGGAAGGAAAATCATGCTTTTTGTGTTACCTCTCTGCAAAGCTGAAGTTTCTCTAACTCAGACTATGATCCCCCACAAAACATGAAGCCGTCTCTGTTACCCACAGCATCTTCTCATGTGACACATGAAGCCATAAAAATGTTGTGAGGTTTAAATCAGATAAGACTTCTCTGTAAATCAACTACACTTATTTTTTTAATTAAAAAAATTTAAAAAATTAAAAGCTCAAGGGATATGAAGGCAGATGTTTGGAAGTAGAGGAAAGATTAAAACGACTCATTGTTCACATAGACATGATCCCAGCCAACACATGTAATCATTATCCATTGGTTTCAGGCCAGGAAGTAGGTCAGAGAGGTTAATAACTTGCCTAAGGTCACCCAGCTTCAAGGGACAAAGCAGAGATTTGAACTAGGAATCTTCAAAAAGGAGAAGAAGAAGAGTTAGAAGGAGGAGGAGAAGGAGAAGAAGAAGAGTTAGAAGGAGGAGGAGAAGGAGAAGAAGAAGAGTTAGAAGGAGGAGGAGAAGGAGAAGAAGAAAAAATTTCTCAAGGGCTTTCCATGGAAATGTAAACAAAAGTTATTATTTGTTTCGGTCGTCCTGATGGGTTGATAGGGTATCTCACATTTGTACACGAATTGTCTTTGAAACACCTTGCATATACACAGCGATTTAATAGATGACCAGGGACCAAGGAGTTCCCGTTGTGGCTCAGCAATAAAAAACCCGACTCATATCCATAAGGACCCGGATTTGATCCCTGGCCTCACTCAATGGGTTAAAGGATCCGGCATTGCCATGAGCTATGTCATAGGTGGCAGATGCAGCTCTGATTGGCCCCCTAGCCTGGGAACTTCCATATGCCATGGGTGCATCCCTAAAAAGAAAAAAAGAAAAAAAAGAAAAGAAAAAAAATTATTTTAAATATGGACATGCTGCTTTGGGAAGAAAAAAACAAGGTTATTTTCCATTCATGTCTGGTCACGTGAATTTTAAAGCAAAGATCACAAAAACAAGCAAATCTGAGCGGCTTCATCTCTAAGAAACCATAAGGTTTCATATAGTCTCTTTTTAATATTTTGTGTTGTATGAGCTTCTGTGAAATATGTCAGAATCATTCACGGATACATTTTTGGGGTCTGGTAGAAGCGTTGCAGTGTATGGACTTGCTCAGCGTCTGGCTCTGGAGGATTATAAAAATAGATCTCTGTAAAAGCTTTTTTTTTTTTCTTTTTTTTTTTTTTTCTGGAGGAGGACAGGAGCTGGAGGTCTGTATTCAATAAATAGTTAAGGAAGAGATTAAAAAACACAAATTTCAGAGGATTGGATTAGTCCCCACTGCAGTTTTATTTTATTGTTGATTCTGGAAAATGAGACTTCTGGTCAAAGCTGGGATTTAAAAGAATCGTTAAAAAAAAAAAAAAAACCACTGAGATTTTTTCCTACAGAAAATATGGCCTTGAGTGGGTTTCAAAATGGGGGAAATAATCTTTCTTGACATCCTTCCAGGAGAAAGCAGAAGAGTGCACAGAAGGGCCACCCACCGGGAGACCGGTTTGGGAGGGACTGATGGGACTGGCCAGAAAGAAGGCAGATTTGTTTGGGGGTGAGGAGAGCTTTGGGGGAAAAAAGACCAGGTTTCTCATGTTTTCACGAAGCCAGCTTGTACGACACTCAGTTTTTTGGAAAGCCTTATTTTGTAGTATACTTTTTTTTTTTTTTTTTTTTTTTTTGGTCTTGGTAGCATAGGGAGTATGCCTTTGATAAAGTAACAAGATACAGACATATGGGGGGGAAATGGACATTCTTGGGGAAAATGTCACCATCGCATTAACCAAGGAGAAACATTCTGAAGGTGCTCCAGTGTTGGTGAGTGTGGGTGCAAAATACAGATGTCGGTTCTGCTTGTGAGCCAAACCGTGTGGCTTTCGGCCCCTTTATTTGCCACAGAACAGTGTATGCTTTGTGTGTCCCCATGTCCTTCGTCCCCTGGATGCCCCCACGTAGTGGATGCGCCGTGAACATCCCGTCCTGGTGGACGGGCCACATGTTGCAGGGTTTGGTGCCGCCTCTGCAAAGACGCCCTCCTAAATCCCCCAACATTCCGAGAAGTATTATTGCTGCAGGGAAGGGTGTGAACATTTTGGAACTCCTCTCCCAAACCCTAAAAGACTTTCCAGTTCCTATAACCACCCTCCTGGCCCATGAGGATCCAATTCCCCACCCTTTTGGCTCAAGAACTGCCTTTAGTGGAACAACCCCTAAGTTCATACTCAAAGATAGCTGTGCGCTTTCTGTCTTTCGTGCTTTTGAAGGAACCGTCAAAATACAGAACCTGGCCGTGTCTGCAAGGAATTCTTTATTAGCTTTGGGGCTGTTTGCTCTTAGCTTTTTGAGGAATGAGACTGATTTCCATCACAAGGCATTAACATCCTAAACACAACAAATGCACAACAAGCCATTCAGACGTGTTCTGAATAGAGGAAATATTCTGCTTTTAGTCATTTTTTTTTTTCAATTTTGTTTATAGAACTTCAATCTTTGGAAGTAGTCATTTTGAAATTCTTGTAGCTGTCTTTCGTACTTTTTTCTTTTTGAAAACCCTTTTGCTGTGTTTGTAAAGTCCCTCTTTGTCAGGGCATGTCCCCTGCAATGCCATTCTTCACATCCTGCGTGGAGCTGGTGGCGGCTTAGAGGAGATTTGGATCCCTGGCAAGAAGCCCAAGAGCCCAAGCTTTAGGCTGTCTTTTTATTGACCAAGAAACACGTGCCCATGAACCTGTTCCCAATTAAAAGTTAAACACATACACTCAAGCAGGAATAGATACAGGTTAAAGAGATTAAACAGATACAATCAAGCAGGTCATAAGCCACATTGCCTGAGACAGACAGAGACACGGGAGAGAAGCAGGGAGATATCTGTATCAGGCAGAGCATTCTCTGCAAGAGGCTTGATAGCAGTCCATCAAGCTTTATTCTATTGGAAACTATAGGTGGCATTCCAGCAAGGCATACCGAAATTTTAGGGAGAGCTATGCTTAAGCTGTTTTCTTCTGTCTTTCCCCATACCGCTTCCTTCTAAGACTGGATATTCCTCTACCTGTGTTCTTATGATATTTTTCATTTTTAAATATCAAAACTCAAAACATGTGTAAGACACTTGGCTCTATGGTATGAGATGAAAGTCTGATTTGCTTTGGCCTGAAAATTTAAATCCTTTTTTTCTAATACCAGGTATTGATTTGTTAGTTTCCCAGGGGTCTGCGTTTTCCCTCCCACTGAATATCCCTGTGGGTTTCTGGCGCTGGCTTATTATAGGGTGTTTGGGAGCATATTTTAATAGGACAGTGCAAGTTTCTTCATATTTTCCATTTTGCCTTCTGCGGTGCTTGCCCAGTTTTGCCTTGATTTACTGAGATTTCATAACAAAAAGCCATCGAGATGTCCACTGGCATTTTTTAGAATGATGATTTCGTTTTGCAATGTTTATCGTTTATGAGATTGAGCTTTCCTGCTCAGGGACACGGGGTGTGCCTCCGTCTTTATAAGCAAGTTTTCTTTTTATCTCTGTCAGAAACACTCTGATCTTTTCTTCATGGAAGTCTTGAACATCTTGGCTAAATCTTTTCAGGAAGGTCTTTTTTACATTCATCGTTTTCAGCTGAGCCATTTAATGGGTCCTATCATTTATAAAAACAAGTAGGAGGCGGAGCAAGATGGCAGAGGAGTAAGAGGTCACGCTCGCCTTCTCCCACAAACACATCCAAAAAAACACGTCTACCTGTAAAACAACTCGCACAGAATGTCAACTGAACGCTGGCAGAAAAACTTAAACCTCCAAAAAGGGCAAGAAACTCTTGACATACTGGGTAGAACAAAGGAAAAAAAGAGAAAAGGACTCAGGACGGGGACTAGCATCTCTGAGAAGAAGCTGTGAAGGAGAAAAGGAACCCACACCCTGGGAAGCCACCTGACCCACCGGGAGGGAGATCGGCTGAGATGGAGGGACCTCAAGGAGGCTGAGAAGCGTGCAACAGCTGGACTGAGGACCGCAAAGCAGCGTGAGAGCCGCGCCTATCATCTGAACCACCGCCCAGGACCCCACAGCCTGAGATGCTCAGCTGGGGGTCGAGCACGGGGATGCAGGCTCCGGAGGTCAGTTCCGGGGAGGGGACTGGGCTTGGCGGTGTGCGGACAGCCTGAGGAGCTGGGGAGCAGTGCGCTTCTGGCAGAGGGATGTTGTGCTACCGGCTGGGGAGTGGGACGCGATGGCAGAGGGAACTGGAGAGGCGGTCTGGGCCTGCAGGTGAAGCAGGGCGCCCTTGCTGGGGAGGGGAGAGGAGGAGGGCACCTCCCCTGCGCATGCGCGCCAGGTGCGGGCTCGCAGAGGGCCGGGTGGCCCTGGAGTCGGGGTACTTCTTGTGCCGGCTGCGGGTGGCCTGACCTCTCTTGTGTGGCGAAGAACAGCTAGGGGCTAAGTGCGATGTGGTGCCTCTTGTGTGATCTACAGGCGGCCGGGACAGACCGGGGCGGGGGTCTTGCCACCACTGGGGGCCTGTGAGTGGGTTCTGCCTGTGGACCCGCTCACCTCAGGGGTTGTGGGGGAGGTGAGGGGCAGTGCAACCAAGCACTACACCTTGCTCTTACGCCCCGGGGAACACACCCGCCCTGCAGCTGCCACTGCCAAACGCTCTGGGTGGCGCCCAGAAGCTCAATCACTGGCCCTTCCCAAGACCCTATAACTAGGAGTAACTGGTGCAGCACCTCCTTCATGGGCTAAGTGGGACTTCTTGCGTGGTCTGCAGGTGGCAGGGGCAAACCACTGCAGTTATCCCCAACCACCTCAGAGGGCACCACAGAGAAGGACATTGCGACGCAACACCACCTGTTGTTGCTCTCGCTCCCCTGGGAGCTCACCTGCCCTGATGAGACACTGCCAAACACTCTGGGCAGTGCCCAGACGCTTGATCACTGTCCCTTCCCAGGAACCTGCAGCTAGGAGCAGCTTGTGCAGCAACCTCCTGGGGGGGCTAAGCATGACAGAGGTGCTTCTTGCATGGTCTGCAGGTGTGGGGGTGGGGATGATCACAGTTATCACTGACTCCAGAGGTAGGCATGGCCCGCCACCACGAGGGGTCTGTGAATAGGCACCACCTGTGGCCACCGTTACCTCAAGGGCACCACAGAAGAGGGCACTGTAACCAAACACCACCTGTGGGTGCTCTCGAACCCCTGGGAGCACACCAGCCCTGTTGGTACCACTGCCGAACGCTCTGGGCAGTTCACACACGCTTGAGCTCTGTCACGTCCCAAGATCCTGCAACTAGGAGCAGCCTATGTAGCCCCTCTTGTGTGAGCTAAGGGGGACTGGGTGCTTCACTGACTCCAGAGGTGGGCATGGCTCACTACCACTAGGCGTCCCTGAACAGGCACCACTTGGGGCTCCAATCACCTCAGAGGGCACCACAGAGGTGGGCATTGCCATCGAACATGACTTGTTCCTCTTACTGCCCTGGGAATGCACATACCCTGCTGCGGCCACAGCCAAATGCTCTGGGCACCTTGTCAATGTGCCTAAGACTCATTACCACTTCCCAGGGCCCTGCAACTAGGAGTAGCCTGTGCCACCTTCCTGCAGGTCCTTGCTGCTGTTAAGAGCCCAGCAACCAGGCACTGACAACTAGCCCTACCCACTGCCTCCTTCTCCCTGGAAACACACTCAGCACCCTGGGGATAACAGCCTGCTCACACCAAAGAAAGAGACAGCAAATATTCAAACTCCCACACCAAAAACAAACAGTAACCCCCCACAAAATACAAAGGGGTGCTCCTGCATAGAAGGAGCCCCCCAGGACTACAGGGTGGCTTCCCTAAACTCACAGAAAAAGAAAAACATAAGCAAGATGAAGAAGCTTAGAAACTATTCCCAGTTAAAGCAACGGGAGAATTGTCCTAAAGAAACAGACCTCTGCAGTCTGATAGACATTGAGTTCAAAGGGAGACAGTGAAAATACTGAAGGAATTAAGGCTGACCATCAAGGAATTAAGAGCGGAGATAAAAAGTAATGCACATTCCCTTAGAAAGGAACTAGAAAATATAAAGAGGAATATAGAAAAATTAGAAAATTCATTTCCAGAAATGCAGACTGAGCTAAAGTCACTAAAGATCAGAATGGATAATGCAGAGGAATGAATTAGTGACTTGGAAGTTAGAATAATGAAAATCACCCAAACAGTACAGCAGACAGAAAAACAAATGAAAAAACATGAAAGCAATATAAGAGACACATGGGATAATATAAAGTGGGCAAAGCTACACATAAGAAGAATTGCAGAGGAGAAGAAAAAGAAGAGGTGATTGAAAATATATTTGAAGAAATTATCTCTGAAAACTTTCCAAATCTAAAGGAAATTGATATCAAGATGCAGGAAGCACAGAGGGCCCCAAACAAGTTGAACCCAAACTGGTCCACACTCAGACATATTATAATAAAAACGGCAAAATTTAAACACAAAGAGAGGATTCTACAGGCAGCAAGAGAAAAATTAAGAGTTAAATATAAGGGAACCCCCATAAGACTATCAGCAGATTTCTCTACAGAAACACTACAGGACAGGAGGGAGTGGCAAGATGTATTTAAAGTGCTGAAAGGAAAAAACTGCAACCTAGAACACTCTATCCTGCAAGAATATCATTTAAAATAGAAGGAGAAATAAAGAATTTCCCCAACACACAAAAGGTAAAAGGGTACAGCAATACGAAACCCATTCTAAAAGATATACTGAAAGGGCTTCTCTAAACAAAAAAGAAGTAAGAAGACATGGGATGGAGGAAACCACAATTGGAAAGCAATCATTTAAATAAGCAGCATACAGATCTAAAAGAGGAATAATAAAAAAAAAACTACTGTAAAAGCAATGATAAACACAAGGAACAGCAAAAGGATACACATGAAGATGTTAAAAAAAGGACTACAAAATCATAGAATGTGGGGAGGGAAGGAGGAAAATATCGATTCTTTTTTTTATTTTAATAATGTGTTCAAGCCTATATGACTGTCAGGCTAAAGAAAGCAGATACAGGAAGGGGTTCACATATTTAAAAAACAGGGCAACCACAAATCAAAACCAAACATTACATTCACAAAAACTAAAAATTAAAGTACTCAAGCATAAAATAAATGGAAATCACCCAACCAAAAAAAAAAAAAAAAAAAGGAAGAAAGGATAAACATAGAATCAACTGGAAGCAAGGTTTAAAATGGCAATAAATACATATCTATCAATAATTATCTTAAATGTCAATGAACTGAATGCTCCAATTAAAAGACTCAGAGTGGCAGATTGGACAAAAAAGCAAAAACCTACAATTTGCTATCTACAAGAGACCCACCTTAGGGAAAAGGACACATATAGATTGAAAGTGAGGGGATGGGAAAAGACATTTCATGCCAATGGACAAGAAAGGAAAGCAGGAGGTGCAATACTTACATCAGACATAATAGACTTTAAAATAAATGCCATAAAAAAAAAAAGACAAAGAAGGACACTATTTAATGGTAGAAGGATCCACTCAAGAAGAGGATATTACAATTGCAAACATATATGTGCCTAATATAGGAGCACTCAGATACCTACAACAAATACTAACACACATAAAAGGAGAAATTGATGGGAATACAGTAACAGTAGGAAACTTTAACATTTCACTCCCATCAATGGACAAATCCTCTAGACAGAAAACCAATAAGGCAACAGAGATCCTAAATGACACAATACGAAAGTTAGACTTTATTGACATTTTCAGGCCATTACATCAAAAAAAAAATCAGAATATACATTCTTCTCAAGTGCACATGCAACATTCTAAAAGATCAATCACATACTGGGGCACAAAGCTAACCTTAACAAATTTAAGAGTATAGAAATTATTTCAAGTATCTTCTCTGACCACGATGGCATGAAACTAGAAATCAACTACAGGAAAAAAAAAAATGAGAAAAAAACTGACTACATGGAGACTAAACAACATGCTACTAAAAAACCAGTGGGTCAATGAGGACATCAAGAAGGAAACTAAAAAATACCTTGAGACAAATGATATTGAAGACACAACCACTCAAAATCTATGGGATGCCACAAAAGCAGTGCTCAGAGGGAAATTAATAGCAACACAAGCCTTCCTCAAAAAAGAAGAAAAATCTTGAATCGACAACTTAATCTATCACCTAAATGAATTAGAAAAAGAAGAATAAATGAAACCTAAAGTCAGCAGAAGGAAGGAACTCATAAAGATCAGAGAGGAAATCAATAAAATAGATTTAAAAAAAAGAAAAAAAATCAATAAAACCAAGAGCTGGTTTTTTGAAAAGGTAAACAAAATTGACAAACCTCTGGCCAGACTCACCAAGAAGAGGAGAGAACCCAAATAAACAAAATACGAAATGAAAAAGGAGAAATCACAATGGATATTGCAGAAATACAAAAAACCATAAGAGAATACTATGAACAATCTTATGCCAACAAATTTGACAACCTAGAAGAAATGGACAACTTTCTAGAGACTTACAGCCTGCCAAAAATGAATCAAGAAGATATAGATAAACTGAACCCACCGATTACTAGAAATGAAATTGAATATGTCGTGAAAACACTCCCTACAAATAAAAGTCCAGGACCAGATGACTTCACAGGTGAATTCTACCAAACATAAAAAGAGGAACTTAGACCCATCCTCCTTAAACTTTTCCAAAAGTTTGAAGAAGAAGGAACACTCCCAAAGACATTCTATGATGCCACCATCACCCTAATTTCAAAACCAGACAAAGATACCACAAAAAAAAAACTATAGGCCAATATGTCTGATGAATATAGATGCAAAAATTCTCAACAAAATTTTAGCCAACTGAATCCAACAACATATAAAAAAGATAATACACCATCCCAGGTTCACAAGGATGGTTCAACGTCAGACACCACATTAACAAAAGAAAAGTCAAAGACCACATGATCATCTCAACTGATGCAGAAAAGGCATTTGACAAAGTCCAACATCCATTCATGAGCAAAACTCTCACCAAAGTGGGTATAGAGGGAAAATACCTTAACATAATTAAGCCATTTATGACAAACCCACAGCAAATATAATACTCAATGGATTAAAGCTGAAAGCCTTCTCACTCAAATCAGGAATAAGACAAGGATGCCCACTCTCACCACTTTTCTTCAACATAGTACTGGAAGTCCTGGCCACAGCAATCAGACAAACAAAAGAAAAGGTATCCAAATTGGGAGAGAAGAGGTAAAATTGTCACTGTATGCAGATGACATGATACTATATATTGAAAACACTAAGGACTCAACCCAGAAACGACTCGAACCGATCAACAAATTCAGTAAAATACCGAGATAGAAGATTAACATTCAGAAATCAGTCGCATTTCTGTATACTAACAATGAAATATTAGAAAAGAAATACAAAAATACAGTACCTTTTATTAAAATTGCACCCCAAAATATCAAATGCCTGTGAATAAACCTGGCCAAGTAAGTGAATGACTTATATGCTGAAAACGATAAAACATTAATCAAGGAAATTAAAGAGGATGCAAAGAAATGGAAGGATATTCCATGCTCCTGGGTTGGAAAAATTAATATTGTAAAAATGGCCATACTACCCAAAGCAATCTACAGATTCAATGCAATCCCTATCAAATGACCCATGACATTTTTCACAGAACTGGAACAAACAATCCAAACATTTATATGGAACAATGAAAGACCCAGAATTGCCAAAACAATCCTGAGGAACAAGAGCCAAGCAGGGGGCATAACTCTCCCAGACCTCAGGCAGTATTACAAAGCCACAGCCATCAAGACAGTGTGGTACTGGTATCAAAACAGACAGATGGACCAATGGAACAGAATAGGAAACCCAGAAATAAACCCAGACAACTTGGTCAATTAATCTTCAACAAAGGAGACAAAAATATAAAATGGGAAAAAGACTTTTCAGCAAGCATTGCTGGGAAACCTGGGCAGCTGCATGCAAAGCAAGGAAACTAGAACACACCCTCACACCATGCATGAAAATAAACTCAAAATGGCTTAAAGACTTAAATGTAAGACAAGACACCATCATGTTCCTGAAAGAGAACATAGGCAAAACATTCTCTGACATCAACCTTACAAATGTGTTCTCAGGTCAGTCTCCCAAAGCAATAGAAATAAGAGAAAAAATAAACCAGTGGTACCTAATCAAAACTTAGAAGTTTTGCACAGCAAAGGAAACCATAAAAACCAAAAACAGAAAACAGAAAAACAACATACAGAATGGGAGAAAATAGTTTCAAATGATGCAACTGACAAGGGCTTAATCTCTAAAATATACAAACACCTTATGAAAGTCAACAGCAAAAAAACCAACAACCCAATTGAAAAATGGGCAAAAGACCTCAACAGACATTTCTTCAAAGAAGATAGATAGATGGCCAACAAGCTCATGAAAACATGCTCCACATCCCTGATGAGTAGAGAAGTGCAAATCAAAACTACCATGAGATACCACCTCACACCAGTCTGAATGGCCATCATTCATAAGTCCACAAATAACAAATGCTGGAAGGGGTGTGTAGAAAAGGGAACCCTCCTGCACTATTTGTGGGAATGTAAGCTGTTACAACTACTATGGAGAACAGTATTGAGGTGCCTTAGAAATCTATACATAGAACTACCATGTGACCCAGCAATTCCACTCTTGGGCATATATCCGGACAAAAGTTTCCTTGAAAAAGACACATGCACTTGCATGTTCATTGCAGCTCTATTCACAATATCCAAGACATGGAAACAACCTACATGTCCACTGACAGATGATTGGATTAGGAAGAAGCACTATATATACACAATGGAATACTACTCAGCCATAAAAAAGAACCAAAATAATGCCATTTGCAGCAACATGGATGGAACTAGAGGCTCTCATACTAAGTGAAGTCAGTCAGAAAGAGAAAGTCAAATACCACATGATATCACTCATATCTGGAATCTAATATATGGCACAAATGAACCTTTCCACAGAAAAGAAAATCATGGATGTAGAGAACAGACTTGTGGTTGCCAAGGGGGAGGGGGAGGGAGTGGGAATTTTGGGTTCATAGATGCAAACTATTGCCTTTGGAATGGGTAAGCCGTGGGACCCTGCTGTGTAGCACTGGGAACTATGTCTGGTCACTTGTGATGGAGCATGATCATGTGAGAAAAATGAATGTATATGTGTATGTGTGACTGGGTCACCTTGCTGTGCTGTAGAAAATTGACAGAACACTGTAAATCAGCTATAATGGAAAATATAAAAATCATTATGTATATAATGTATATAGCTATATATATAGCTATGTATATATATTATAGCTTATTCTGTTCTCTAAAAGTTATATCTCATTTTTATTCTGGTTCCATTCCATTGACTCAATGTCCCAAAGCCACCAGTGGGCAACATTTCTATTTGTTCACAGGAGGAAAATGGGTCTGGAGCAGCATTTCCTAGGTGAAGCTCAGAACTCTGGTTCTGCTTCAGATTCCTGCAGGTGCTCTAAAAAAAGAGATCTGGGCTGGAGTTCCCATTGGATGTTCAGTGCTTAACGAATCTGACTAGCATCCATGAGGATGCAGGTTCGATCCCTGGCCCTGCTCAATGGGTTAAGGATCCAGCATTGCTGTGAGCTGTGGCGTAGGTTGCACATGTGGCTCAGATCTTGCATTGCTGTGGCTGTGGTGTAGGCCAGCAGCTACAGCTCCGGTTAGACCCCCTAGCCTGGGAACCTCCATGTGCCATGTGTGTGGCCCTTAGAGAGAGAGAGAGAGAGAGAGAGAGAGAGAGAGAGAGGTGTCAGGTTTTCTCTACTCAGAAAGATCTACATCAGCCAACACAAAGCAAGTGTTTTTTAAGGAAGAATCTTTCTGACCCTAAATTACTAACTGTGTTCTCCTGTTGAGAAGCGGGAGTTTCCATGAATCAAACATCTTTCCTACACACTGTGGATGAACCCTGTAGAAGCTCATCTTGTCTCTAAGGAGCCAGTTATCAAACAGCTAGGAATTCTGTGAGCCATCTGGTCCACCATGGGTAGCTTGCCATCAACTCTAGTGGAGTATTTACACCATGGAAATTGGCAGACCCTACAAATCTGAGTGTGTGTGTGTTTGAAAGACCGTCCACTTACCTTAGAGACTACCTCTTTCATGCATTCATTCAATACATATTATTGGGCATATTCTATGTGCCAAATACTATGAAAAGCGCCTCATAAAAATTTCAAAACGTAGGCAAAAATTAAAGGAGTAACTCTACAGTCATCCACGGAGGAACACAGCTGTGATACATCTTATAACGTAGAACGAGGCACCATCAGAGTGTGGTGAAGCAAATATCTTCCAAAACCCAAGCTGCCAAGATTTCCCTGAGGGAATAATGCCTTGGCTTTGGTGGTGTCCCTCGCTGGGACTCTCTGTGGACCCCATAAATATAGAAACACTTGTGTCTGAGCTGGAATTCCCTACATCACACACAGAGAGACCAGTTTAAAAAAGAACATGCAAAAACTCAGCTTCATAAACAGAACCCGATGCAGTAACCACATCAAAGCCTTCACATGGAAGCATCAAGATGCCGTCAGAGGAGACAGATCGGAGATCAAAGGGCAGGATAGAGCCTTGGTGGTGGACTCTGCGGGAGGTGTCTTCTGAAAGGTTCTTCTGGTCAGCACCCCTCAGGTTGTTGCTCACACATCAACCCACCAGCAGGTCTGTCCTCCAGGTTTTACCTATGCTGTTGTCCCTGGGTGGCAGACTGCTCCATGGAAAAGAGAGCTCATGTGTTCCACATGCTTTGAAAAGAAAGAAAACAATAAAAGCATAACTTGGAATAATTCATATGCTCTCCCTTCCCACCCAAATCCTGCATGGGCATGTGTGGAGGATCTCAGAAACTTTCTTCTCCCCTCGACTCTGTGCCTTGGGTTTACAAGCCATCCAAGGGTGCAACAGGTTTTACGTTGTCAAGTGTTGTGTATGTGGGCTTTAGGGGAGAGAAGCACCATTTTTATTGTGTTTGCTATGAAAATAGCTGTTGAAATAGCACGCCAACGTGTTTATGAATGGAGTTTCCTTTTGAGATCCAGTCTTTTTTCTCCGCGGTAGAGTTGCCCAGGTCCCTCAGCCTTGCAAGGAGTTCCTAACAGAGAGACGTCTCATAATTCCATGTCGTTATGTATCTATTGGTTTCATTCGTGGACGTCTTCTCATAGATAGTGAAGCCCTACTGTTTAAAGCAATTCACAATCTGATGGAGAATATGAGTGAGACAGTCCCTGATACAGCAGAAGACCACCTACTGAATGCAGGCATAGTCGAGAGGGTTTTATTTATTTTATTTATTTTTAAAACTTTCTATTGGAGTAGAGTTATCTTACAATGTTGTGTTAGTTTCGGGTGTACAGCAAAGTGGTACAATTATATATGCATATATCCATTCTTTGCTCAGGTTCTTTTCCCATATAGGTGATTACAGAATATTTTGTATGTTTCCCTATGCTGGACAGTAGGTCCTTCTTGTTTATCTATTTTATATACAGTAGTGTGCATATGCCTACCCTAACCTACTATTTTATCTCTCGCCTCCACGTTTCCCATTTAGTAACCCTAAGTTTGATTTCAAAATCTGTGCATCTGTCTTTGTTTTGTAAATAACTTCTTTTGTATCATTTTTATCAGATTCCACCTGTAAGTGATTTCTCATGACACTTGTCTTTGGCTTACTTCTCTCAGTATGAGAATCTCTAGTTGCATTCATGTTGCTGCAGATGGCATTATTTCGTTCTTTTTTATGGCTGAGGCATAGGTCACAAGTGTGGCTTGGATCTGGTGCTGCCGTGGCTGTGGTGTAGGCTACAGCTCTGAATTGACCCCTAGCCTGGGAACTTCCATATGCCATGGGTGTGGCTCTAAAAAGAGAGAGAACTAACTAGCTGTCTTGAAAATCAGCAGATTCAGAAACAATTACATTTATTAAAATGTATTCATTCCTTTCTTTTCTTCTTTTCTTTGCCTTCCTTTTCTTTTCTATTTTTTTTTATGGCCACACCCAAAGCATCTGGAAATTCCCAAGCCAGGGATCCAATCCAAGCTGCAGCTGCTGTCACGTAGACCACAGCCACTGCAACTCCCGATCCTTCACCCACGGTACAGGGCTGGGGATCAAAGCTGTACCTCTGCAGCAACCCGAGCAGCTGCGGTCAAATCCTTAGCCCACTAAGCCCAAGCCACAGTGGGAACTCCTATTCCATTATTTTAAAGTTTAACTTTTTGGACTGGTAGATGCTTCTTGATACTCTCTTAGCTAAAGATCTTGAAAGAAGGGAAGTGGTATATCAGGGCAAAAGACAGACCACAGCTGACACAGGAAAATGTGGACGTGGGAGATGCCCACTGGGGGGTCAACTGGAGATCTCCACGTTGATTTGCAGATGCGTCGTCGTAACCCCAAGTAGGTGCTGAGGGCAGCTGGGTGGAAGCTTTATTAGCCTCCTATAAAACCTTGGTCCCCTGGCCCAAGTGGAGGCCATCAAGGGCTGTCAAGGGCTGTCAAAAGCCCTCAAGAGCCAAGTCAGAAAGCCCAGGACAATACACTCAGAGGCAACGTCCCAGCTGGCCTGCAAAGCCAGGTGCCTGGCCTTGACTGGTTGATTGGTTGCCCCTATGGCCACCGGGGGGACCCTGGAGGCTTCACGTCCGTCCATGGGGACGCCCAGACGCAGGGCGTCCCCCCCATGCACCCCCAGGTGTCAGCAAGGAAGGATCACAGAGGCAGAACGGCCACTCCAGGACTCAGATTTCCTTCCGCACGTGGCAGGGATTCAGGCTCTGTGGCCACGGCTGTCCGCCACAGAAGCCAGCCAGAGAAATCATGCAGGGGACAGACAGATGGGCGGGGAGAAAAGGAAACCACGCAATTCCTTTGGCAAAGCGGGGGGCCCGGGCCGAAGAGTGATGAAGACCCGGGAGGGACAGTTTTCAGGCTCGCAAAGGGTAGGACGGTGGCTGCAATGAATGGAATTCTCATCAGTCTCCACGGCAAAGAGACCTCGCTGCGGTCTCCGCGCCCACGAAACAAACCAGGTGGCCAGGATAAACAAAGCCGGAGGGGCCCGTCCAGGCTTGGCGAAGGGCTTTCCCACTCAGGGTGGAGCACAGGAAAGCTGGCACCTCTACCAAAAGCTCACCAAAGCCCCACCCACATGCCTACAGCAGAAATCGCACAACAGGCCAGAGTGCCAGACACACACTGGCTGGATGGGAAACGGGATGAATTATGCTCCTAGGCAGTTGGGACTCTGTGGGATTTTTATGTTATTTTTCGGCGCCTGTATCCATGGGAACATGAAGAAAGGGTCAGGCAGAACCACTACTACGGCCAGACGTTTGAGAAAATCCCCCATGACCGTTTTCTTATCTCACGACGGGAGGAAAACGATACATACTAACGGAAGCCACCGATACCGGGGAGGATGCAAACAGGATCGTGCAACAGGAGTCCCCTGGTGGCCTGGAGCTTAGGGATCTGGTGTCGTCACTGCTGAGGCTTGGGTTGCTGCTGTGGCATAGGTTCAGTGCTTCGCCCAGGAACTTTCACAGGATGCAGGTGTGGCCGAAAAAAAAAATTTTTTTTTAAATAGTCATACAGGGGAGTTCCCTTTGTGGCTCAGCAGTTAATGATTCTGACTACAATCCATGAGGATGAAGGTTTGATCCCTGACCTCACTCAGTGGGTTAGAGATCCGGCGTTGCTGTGAGGTGTGGCGTCGGTTGCAGACGTGGCTCAGATCTGGTGTTGCTGTGTCTGTGCTGTAGGCCAGCAGCTGCAGCTCTGATTGGAAACCTTAGCCTGGGATCTTCCCTACGCTGTAGGTGCGGCCCTAAAAAGCAAAAAATGAAATTAAAAAAAAAAATTTAAATCATTATGTAGCAGAACACAGTGAGACGTAACCTGGGGTAAAGGAGACATTTGTTCCAAGCGACAGAAGGGAATGCTGTGATTAAAGGGACAGACCGGCATGATTCAGACAAAAAGTTACTCAAAATAACACGTGCACATACAGCAAAGAGTTATCTTCAAGACACTAAGAGCGTGGTGTTACGTTGATGAATGAAATGTTTGAAATCCAGCTGAATGCCGTAGTATTTTATAACAAATCCAATACTCAATATGTTCGTTGTATCTTTTATTTTTTCCATCCATCCATCCATCCTTTATCTATGCATCTATCATCTATTATGTATCTATCATCTATCAATTTTCCTATCTATATATCCATCCATCCATCCTTCTTTCTACTTCTATCTCTGTCTTTATCTATCTCTCTCTACCTTTATAAGTATCTATTATCTCTCTATAGCTGTATCTGTTTATCTACATATTCTTTCTATGTATATATTTCTCTCTATAGCTACCTATTCTGTTTATGTCTATATCTATGTACATGTCTATTATTTAGCTATAGCTAGATCTATTTTTGCATATCTTCTTTATATATGTATTTCTATCTATACCTATTTATTCTTTTGTCCATTATCTATCTATATCTCTGTGTACATGTGTATTATCTATGTATAGCTATATTTATTTATCCGTATATTCTTTCTCTCTGTACATACATATATATGTATTTCTCTCTGTCTATATCTCTTTATCTATCTGTTCTTTCTGTCTATATCTATGTCTGTCCATCTATCTGTCTTCTCTGTAGATAAAATAGAAATCTGTTTTTGAAAACCACATCCATTTCTTCGAGCCTAGCAGTTGAAGTCAGAGACATGCCCTTCCCAGTAAGAAGGCTTTAAACTACGTGTCCCCACCCCCAGGGAAGGCATCATGTGTCATGTGACACTGGTGGCTGCATCAGTCTACCTGGTCGGAGCGCTCATGATACAAAAAGCAGTGAAGGAGAGGGCTCTTACCTGTTCTGTGAAGTCCCCTCAGCAGCAGTGACGTGGGGGCTCCGGCCCCTGTTTTACAGTACAAGGGACTGTCCGAAGGTGCCTACACGGTCAGGAAATGCGCACTCAGGATTCCAACCCCAAAAGGATGTCTTCCATCCCAAGGTCCATAACCACTCCAGCCAGCATCCTGGTCTCCGGATGTCTAGGTGGAAGGACCACCTGTTCGTGGTTTGCATCCTGACTCACTTCCTCCTCCTTTGATGATACATGATTTCACTCAGGAGTTAAATACTTGGCACACATCGTGCATGTTTCTGTCTTAATGATGTGATGTTTCCACCAAGGCAACCAAGTGCGCAATGGGTCCACATACATCACGATGTGTGTGTCGCATCTTCAAGCGTAGACCACGCACCGTTGCCTCTGTGGAGGACACTCCGCGGGGGAGGGGCTGGCCTCACCTGCAGACAGGTGACCGGCGCAAGGGAGGCTGGGAAGTACCGGGGCGCGTGTGGGTGACGCCGATGGAAGAAAGAGGGTCGTTCTGCTGGGGGTGGAGGAACTCGGGCGGGTTTCAGGAGCCAAATGGCTTTTGAGCTGGGGCTTCCGCTGAGAAGATTTTGTCATCGGGAGAAGGAGACGAGGGACAGACAAGAGTGTGGTCAGAGAGGAGGGGGCAGAGGAGCAAAGCAGATGGACCAGGAAGATTTGCAGAAGAAACCGGGGGCTAGAGGGAAACTTAGAAGAGCAGACCAGTCTCTTGGGATAGACAACGATGCAAGATAACATAAGAAAAGGAGTGTGTGTGTTTGAGAGAGAGAGAGAGACTGCATGACTTGGCTGTGCGGCAGAAATTGGCACAACGTTGGAAATCAACTCCTTCCATAAAAAATGTTTCAGAAAAGCAGAAAGAGGCTGGTGACATTGCATCGCCTTGATAATAACGTTTGGGTGTTTGACCTGGGATCGAGTCCCAGAACAACCGCTTTCAAGTTTGGCCACCATCCTCATTCCTTCACGTGTCATCGTTCAAAACCAAAAGTCGCAGTAGCAACGCTTTCACAGAGTTTGTGTGGAGTAAGTGAAAACCAACCCACAAACAAAGGTACATACGATGCTGAGCATCCCGGCTGTTCCCCAACATGCTTTTCATAATATAACCAAACACAGCCAAAGTCCAAAAGCATAGACTGGACGAATGGCCCAAAGATGTAATGAGGAATGTTAATGAAAGTGGATGGACCTGAGGTTTATGAAGAGTCTGCGGTTGTTTTCCAAACATGGTCCATCCATTCACAGAGCCCATATTGGTGAATTCCCCTACTTCCTAAAGAGTATATTTAACCCCCAAATCAGTACCCCCGGTGCTTTTGCTGACATTGGCAGACATGCAGGGAGCAGCAAAAGGGAGGGAGAGTCTCGGAGCTCCCTGATGGCTCAGCAGGTTAATGATCACAGATTGTTGCTACTGTGGCTCAGATCACTGTTGAGGCATGGGTTCAATCCCTGGCCCAGGAACTTCTTCATGCTGTGGGTGTGGCCAAAATACAAGGGAATGTCCTCTCTGCATGTCTTCCACGGACACTTGTCACCCAGGGCTGCCTGGAAGCCCCCAGAAGCTGGAAGGGGCAGGAAGTACCCTCCATGGAACCTCTTGGAGGGAGGTTATTTAGAAATAGGGTCTTTGCAGGTGTGATGAATTGAAGTATCTGAGAGGAGGTCCTCCTGGATGAGGGGTCCCTCCATCCAAGGACAGTGTCCTCCTAAGAGACAGGAGAGGAGACCCAGACACAGAGGAGAAGCCACGGGAAGGGTCTGAGAGGAGGTCCTCCTGGATGAGGGGTCCCTCCATCCAAGGACAGTGTCCTCCTAAGAGACAGGAGAGGAGACCCAGACACAGAGGAGAAGCAGCATGAAGATGGAGGCAGAGATTCAGAATATGGCCCCGACTCCAGGAATGCCTAAACCTCAGGGGAAAAAAAGAAAAGAAAAAAACTCAAAGCCTATAAATGTTTTTAAAGTATATTTACAACATTTTTTTTCCAGCTTAAACATTTTTTCTGTTAAAGTATAGCTGATTTACAAAGTTGTGCCAATTTCTGCTGTACAGGATAGTGACTCAGTCGTGTATAAGTATATATATATATATTTTTTTCATTTCTTCATATTCTCTTCCATCCTGGTCTATCCCAAGAGACTGGATAGAGTTGCCTGTGCTGTTCAGCCAGACCTCATGGCTTTTCCATCTTAAGTGTCATAGTTTGCATCTACCAACCCCAAACTCCCAGTTTTTCAGCTTGTGAAGCACACTTGCTGTGGCCTCATTCCTGGGACCTCATCGAACATGTCAGTTGCTCTTCTGGAATCAGAATTCCTTATCAGTGCATCGGCTTGGATGCAGGCTGATGAAACCCCACGGGCGGTGGGGGGGGGGGCAGGGAGGCAGGCATACTGTGCTAATTTAAGACGTTTCTGGCTCCTCTGCTTTTCACAGGAAAAGCAAGAACGGGAACAATAAGGAGTTTTGGCAGTCGTCGCTGGTTTTTATCTGGGATGCAGGATACAGGATTAACCTCCCTGGCAATCGGTTTGACATTGGAACTAGCTTTTTGCCCTGTGTCCTGAGCTTTGGGTCTTCCCCCCGGGGCCGCCTGCAGTCCGCTTCCCCCCCAGATTCTGGGCAGGGGAAAACCTCGGGTCATGCCCTGCTTGAGCACAAAGATAAGGGTTTCAGGGGTGCTGGTAGAAAGCCAGAGAGGAAAACTGGTTCAAGGCAAGCGTGATCCCCAGAGGGCAGCTGCAGGGTCTCAAAGACTCAGATGCTACTGCTTTTGGTGCCAGAATCCGTTCCCCTATTGATTACGGGTTATTAAGCAAACTATTTCAAAGCAAAGAACTTGAGTTGGTTCCTTTTTTGTTTGTTTGTTTTTTTGGCAGAATCTAATGCTCTGGCTTTTGTTTTTAAAAAAATGTTTATTATAGTTGATTTACAGTGTTCCGTCAATTACTGTTGTACAGCAACGTGACCCAGTTATTCAAGTTTATAATTTTTCTCATATTATCTTCCATCATGTTCTATCAAAGGTGATTGGATAGAGTTCCCTGTGCTGCACAGCAGGACCTCATTGCTTATCCATTCTCAGTATCATAGTTTGCCTCTGTGAACCCCAAACTCCCCGTCCATCCCACTCCCTCCCCCTCCCCCTTGGCAACCACAAGTCTGTTCTTTATGTCTGTGAGTCTGTTTCTGTTCTGTAGACAGGTTCATATGTGGCCTATTTTCAATTCCACATAGAAGTGATATCATATGGTATTTGTCTTTCTCTGTCTAACTTACTTCAATTAGTGTGAGCCTTGGTAGTTGCATCTATGTTGCTGCAAATGGCATTATTTTGTTCTTTTCATGTCTGCGTACTCTTCCATTGTGTATGTGTAACACATCTTAATCCACGCCTCTGTTGATGGGCATTTTTGTTGTTTCCATGTCTTGGCTGTTGTGAATAGTGCTGCCATGAACATAGGGGGGCATGGCTTTTTTTTTTTTCCCCCGTCTTTCTAGGGACAAACCAGCGGCATATGGAAGTCTCAGGCTAGGAGTCAAATCAGAGCTACAGCTGCTGGCCTCCACCACAGCCACAGCAACACCAGTTCCTTAACCCACTGATCGAGGCCAGGTATGGAGCTGGTATCCTCGTGGATACGAGTCGGGTTCGTTACCGCTGCGCCACCACCGGGACTCCAGGGCTGCATGTATCTTTTTGAATGAAAGTTTTTTCTGGACAGATGCCCAGGAGTGGGATTGCTCGTTCCTATTGTAGCTCTGTATTTAGTTTTCTGTGGAACATCCATAGTGTTTTCCATGCAGTTGTGTTTTATTCCAAAACTCAGTGGGGAAGAAGCAAAAAGACTCCATTTTCTAGTTCTGATCATCTTCCATCCTTTTTCCATCCACGTGGAAACAGTTCACTGCACACAACCTGCCAGGATTTACCCACAAACAGGTGTTTCCTGAGCACTTCTGGGTGGAACCACCAATGAAACCAACCCAGCCTCAGCTAACGCCAGGTTTCAAGATGGTGGAAGTTCACGTGTTCAGGTAGCTCAGCTGCCGTTTTCAACCTGGGGACCAAAGTCTATGGAAGACAAGTTCCTCACCAGGTCCTTGTCTCTGTTTTTTTGTTTGTTTGGTTGGTTGGTTTTTTTAATGTTGGCTGCAGCATCCACAGCAGAAAAATGGCCTAGAGCTCTCATGTCCCCCAGAAGCCCCTGGCCCTTGAAGAAAGACACCACTGCCCTGAGCACAGTTTTATGTCCTGCAAACCTTATGGCTCCTGTGTCACTCCACGTTCCTTTGCTCGGTCCCAAGTCCAGCCCACCAGCCACCCTGTCTGACCCTCCACCCCAGTGTGAAGAATCTCTGGTCTTTTCGTCCCAGTCTGTGCAAGAATTTCCAGGCTGGTATGGGGGTGAAAAGAAAGGAGAGTGTATGGAGAATAGACACGTGGCTGGTGCAGCAGGATGACTTCCTGAGCATCAGGGAGCGCTGACCCCGAGCACATGGTCCTGTCCATTTTTACATCCACGGAGAGGGGAGATGTCAGGATGCACCTGCTGACCTGAGGGCTGGTTGGGGAAAGAGGGGTCTTAGGATACACCTGCTGGTTGGTTGGGGAAAGAGGGGTCTTAGGATACACCTGCTGGTTGGTTGGGGGCATATACGGCCATATGTAGGGAGAGAAGGGGGCCACATACCTTTTCTGGTCGGGGCAGGAAGGACGAGGCCAGGTGCCTCCAGGTGGGGGAGGACGGGGCTTTACAATGAGACAGGTAGGGCTATAAGGGTCTGGCCATTCTCATCTTGGCCAGAGGCTTCAAGTTCAATCTCATTGAAGGGGACTTGACATCCAGCATATCTGGATTTAAAAATCCAACTTCAGAGCCTTCGTTCGTGCAAGCTCCACCCTGAAATGGTTAGTGCAAGGCCACCTGCCCCATGCACAGGGAGGCAAAACAAACCAGAACGTCAGAGTTTGGGGCAGACAAAGCTTGCCCGCTTGGCCAGGCAAGGGGCGGGGTGGCTCCTGTCCCCCAAATATGCAGAACTCCTCAAATCAAAACAGCAAAGCTTTTTTTTTTTTTTTTTTTTTTTTTTTTTTTTTTTTTTTTAGGGCTGCACCTGCGGCACATGGAGGTTCCCAGGCTAGGGGTCTAATCAGAGCTGTAGCTGCCCGTCTACACCACAGCCACGTGGGATCTGAGCCATGTCTGTGACCTACACCACAGCTCCCAGCAATGCAAACTTCTTAATTCTCAGTGCAGAAATACTTTGTTCTTGGAGCTGTTTGAGGTCGGGTTACATATTCGTGTAAACCTACAATCAGATACATGTTACACTTCAGAGAGGAGCTGAAGCAGAGGCTCTGGGGGAAGGGCTGCTGGGGGAGGTCCCACAGGGTCCTGGCTCGGTTACAAAATATCTCCTGATCTCCCCAGATCAAGGTTAACCTCTGGGTCCTCTTTCTTCCCACAGTGCCTGTTTATGACCTCAGGTGCTGCCCCTGTATCCCTAAATTACCTATCGGTGCCAGAAGTTTCTTTTTTTGCAGCCAGATTCTAAGACACTGAAGAATAAGGGTCCTTTTCTTCTCTTTGGGACCTCGGTCATCAGCACGGTATTTGGGTTTGCGTCTGTGCATTTTCAGGCACACATCTTCTGGCACACGCGGGCTTTTCCTGCGGGGGGAGGTGGCAGGGACCATGACCTTCAATCAGAAAACACGAGCCACTGGATTGGAAAGGTCATCCCGCTGCGGTGTGAATCCAAAGTAAGCATGACCTCACTTCCAAGGGCGCCGGCGTGCAGCAACACGATAGCTACATTTAGCCCAAAGCCGAGAGGAAAAAATGCCCTCATTCCCACTGAATCAGACGCTGGCCGTCCACACTGCAGCAGTCATCGTACCCCTGGCTGGAGGCTGGCCCCAGGGTACCGCCGGGCGGGGAGCTGCCACGTGGCCACCATCCCAGTGACGTCTCCGAAGCCTCTTGCTTCTCCCCAACCACTGAAAGCAGAGGTGGGTCAGAGAATGGACTGTGACAGCGGCTTCCACACGGGCCGTCGGATCCCAGTCAACCTGGGGCAAAACCTGCCCATGAAGATGGTGGGTTGATGATGACCGCAGGATTCAAACAGTCCTTTCACACCCTTGTATTTTACTATCTATCATGGAGTTCCCATTCTGGGCTCAAGTGTAATGAACCTGAACCCTCTGCCTCCATGAAGACACAGGTTCGATACCTGGCCTTGCTCAGTGGGTTGAGGATCTGGCGTTGCCGTGAGTTGTGGTGTGTGTCATAGATGCAGCTCAGATCTGGTGTTGGTGTGGCTGTGGTGTAGACCGGCAGCTGCAGCTCCGATACCACCCCTTACTTGGGAACTTCCATAAAAGAGCAAAACAAAAACAAAAAGCGAGGGGGTTCCTGTTGTGGCCCAGTGGGTGAAGAACCCAACACAGTGTCTTTGAGGATGCAGGTTGGATCCCTGGCCTCAGTCAGTGGGTTAAGAGTCCGGCTTTTCTTCGAGCTGTGGCATGGGTCAAAGATGCGGCTTGGATCTTGTGTTGCTGCAGCTATGATTTGACCCCTGGCCTGGAGAACATCCAGCCACAGACGCTGCCAAAAAAACAACAAAAATTGAAAATTAGGAGTTCCTGTTGTGGCTCAGTGGGTTAAGGACCTGACAGTGTCTCTGGGAGGACGCATGTTTGATCCTTGGCCTCACAGAGTGGGTTAAGGCTCCAGCGTTGCTGTGAGCTGTGGTGTAGGTCACAGATGCGGCTCAGATCTGGTATTGCTATGGCTGTGGTGTAGGCCGGCAGCTGTAGCTCCCATTTGACTCCTCTACTGGGAACTTCCAAATGCCGTGGGTGTGGTCCTAAAGAGAAAAAGAGGAAAAAGAAAAAAAGCATTGGAAAATTACATGCAGAAATTCACGGGTAAAAAATAAGTGTGTCACACTGCACTGAAAGTTTGGGGAATAAGAGAGAAAGACCTGTCACGAACTTGCAAAATGGAATAGGAAAGTGTCCTTTCAGCTCCTGTCAGCTTCCCTACTCCTAGTGACTTGTCGTTGGGGCCAGCATCCCAGAACGCCCCCTGGACAGCAGGTTCCTGGCTGCGCTCTCTCTCGTCTGCTCCCTTTCATGCAGAAGCAAAACCAAAGCAGGGAATAGCCCCAGGATTGTGCCCTCTAGTCTTCCATCGGTATTCCCCCCTGGTCCAGCTCTGATTTTTGTCTTAGCCCTGTCGTTTCTCAAATGGGCTTGCTTGACCTCAGCATGTTGCCAAAACTCAGCCTTTGTCCACTGGTGCCAAATACAAACAACGGAGACAGAGTTTTGGGTGAAGGAGAAAAAAGGGCTTTTATTGCTTTGCCAGGCAAAGGAGGTCACAGCAGTCTCATGCCTTAAAGACTGTGCCCCCACCCCACCCCCCTTGGGGGAAGAATGCAGGGAGTTTTATGGTCTCAAAGGAGAAAAACAGGGTTTCAGATAAGAATCAGGGTTGGGGCAGGCTTGCATTCTTCTTTCTTTGGGGGAATCTTTGTCATGGAAGCTGGTGTCAGGCCATCTCAGCCTGATCTGGGGGTGGTCTGCTGGGTTATTGCCTAGAATGGAAGTACCTGTGAAAAGGGCATATTGGTCAGAGATGAGAACAAACCAGGAAAGTTCCTGAGAAACATCATGTGCTCATCATCTTCCACCCACAGGCCACTGAGCTCAGGGTGCCTCATCCTTAGCTCACAGGTGATGGGTTGAGGGTGCCGTTAAGCCAGGGAGAAGCCCAAGGAAGGGCTCCAGGCTCTTCAATTTCAAAGTCCTCATGTCTGCAAGAAGCATAAGGAATATCCCTTCTCTCTTAGGTGCATAAAATGCCTGTGTCATGATGTGTATCCCTTGAGAGGGAGTGGAATTGAAATGCAAAGACAGAGTTTTGGGTGATGGAGAAAAAAAACAACTTTATTGCTTTGCCAGGCAAAGGAGGCCACAGCAGGGTGGAGCCTTGAGAACTGTGGCCCCTTTCAGGGGGGAATAGGAGATGAACTTATAGTTTGGGGCATGGAAAATAGGGCCTCAAGTAAGGGTCAGGGTGGGTGCAAACTTGCATTCTTCTTCAGAGCTGGCGTTTAGTGGCCCCAGGACTGGTTCTGCAGGTCCTTGAGGCTACCTAACTTTGACCTCCTTTTGGGAATGCAGAGGCCTCATCACATAGGGAACATCTTCCATTTGTTGGGGGTTTCGTTCTGCAGAAGAGCTTGAAGACATCGCTGGAGGGGGAGCCAGGACCTGACCCCAGGCTACACTGCTGTCCGTGACCTTCCCTGAGCCCCAAAGGGCAGATGCCCACAGGTGCTGATCAGGGAAGGGAGGGGATGCAGAGACCAGGGAGGGGCTGGCAGTGCCATCTGGGGGCAGGTCCTGGTTCCCCCCTCAAGGGATACACACAACAGTGTCTTTGAGCTCTTCTGCTGAACTAAGCCCCCACCAAATGGCAGATGCTAAGTACCTAGTGAAGCCTTCTCTATTCTCGAGAGGGTACAGGTTGTTAACCTCTAAAACCACGTAGCCCATCAGGAGACACACCCCACCCAGCCTGGATTAAAGGAATGCAGCCCCCCCCCACACACACACCCTGATCCTTATCAGCAACCTGCCCTTGAACCCCTGCTATCACACCCTCACCAACTCCTCCTGGGCAGGACACTCAGGTTTTGAAGGCATTAGCCTGCTGTTTCCACCCTTTGCCTGGCAAAGCAATAAAGCTATTCTTTCCTGTTCGCCCCAAACTCTGTCTCCAAGACTGAATCCAGCATTGGTTCACAGAGGCCAGGTTTCGGCAACGGTACTCAACCCCCCCAAGGTGACAGCCAATGACAGCCCCACATATCATCAAGGGTCCCCGGGAATGGAACTATGCCTGGGCTGCAAACTACAGACAATGATAGATAGATAGATAGATAGATAGATAGATAGATAGATAGATGATAGATAATAAATAGATGATAAATTGATTACCTGATTGATAATAGATTACAGACAGGTGATAAGAAATAGATAATGATAGATGATCAATAGGTGATAGATGATAGATACTTGGATACATAGTTGTATCTACGTATGATAGATGATAGATAGATAGGCAATACATAGAAGATAGATGATAGCCAGGTGATAGGAAGATAGATTGATACATATGTGATAGCTACTTAGATGAGTGTATGATAGATAATTGATTGATAGATGATAGATAGATAATTAATAGAAAGTCTCCTATGCTAGATCAGCCCTGCTGACTGGAGGACTCTGATGGGGGGATGTCTTGTGCTCTGTGTGGGGTTGAGCAGTATCTCTGGTCTCCACCCCCCAGATGTCAGGAGGCTCCCAATATGACAACCAAAACTGCCCCCAGACAAGGTCCGACATCCCCGGGAGGCGGAGGGTGCAGCAAATCACCCCAGTTGGGGCCACTGCTCTAACCTCACAGAACCCTGCCAGCTGGAGGCAGCATCTGTGTGACCACATCTGCTCTGTTTCTCAATGTTGGGACCCAAATCGTCTCAGCCCTGTGGGTTCGAGGGACCTTGTAAAGGTCCTGGCGAGTTTTGGATGGGTTTCCTGTCTTAAAAGATGATACAGGGTGGGTTCTCCCCCTGCCTGAGAGTTTTCTGGGTCCCTTATTTTGATTTCGTGGGACAGCAAACCCATCTAAGCCAGGCTTGTGTCCTCATGTGTGTCTCAATTAAGAATATTTCCCTCCCCATGTAGTGACGAAGCCCCCAAGTGAGACACAGCTGTGCAGCCTAATGAACGTGCCTTCAGATTTCCAGACGAATTGTGCAGATTGTCTCTTTACATGCCGGAGGAACAGGGTTTTAGGAGAGCTGAACCCCACTCAACCCTGAAACTGAAGCAGTTTCTGCCAGCTTCACGCCTACAGTTAAACCCCCTGGGCATGAAGACTGACCAACAGGGGGATGGGGGAGTTGGCACTTTTCCACGTAACCCACTGTGGATTGCCAGTGTGAAAGTTTAAAACCTCAAGGAAATTCATGCTACCACTCACCTACTTGAGTTTATCCTTCTCAAACACCTGTGGGTATGGGCTCTGTTTTGTGGTTTTGAATCCACGTCTTTTTCTCAAAAGAGGCCCTACAATATGCATGCATTGAAAATTCGGGGACGGAGTTCCCGCTGTGGCTCAGCGGTAACGAACCCGACTAGTATCCATGAGGACGTGGGTTCCATCCCTGGCCCCACTCAGTGGGTCAAGCATCCAGGGTTGCTGTGAGCTGTGGTGTAGGTTTCAGATGTGGCTCAGATTCCATGTGTGCTGTGGCTGTGGTGTAAGCTGGTGGCTGCCGCTCGGATGCGACCCCTAGCTTGGGAACCTCCATGTGCCTCGGGTGCAGCCCTACAAAAGGCAAAAAAGAGTTGAAAGTAAGTAGGGCGAATCTGCTTTTTTTGAGCAGGACATCTCGGAAAGTTTACAAATTCAGCTGCATCGGAGATGACCGTCCAAGCATGAGCTACAGTCGGATTGCAAGCTACAGTCAGTGATCGAAAATGCACACTCTTCCACTTGGGGAAATGCCTACAGGGGACCCTGAAAATAAGCACTTTCTCTGAGGAGGCACCGCTTCTGGTGTTACAGACTTAGCATGTATCTGGTTGAGCCCCTGTCACTGAAAGAGCACACAGGGTCTAAGAGATAATGCCCACAGGGAAGAGAGTGCATGTTTTATTTAGATTCTTGGTGCATATTTCATCAGCGTGCCTTCCTTTGGGGTATAGTTAGTATGCGACCTGTAATTAAAGTATCCTCTTGCCTGCATAGTTTCCATGATAAAAGCTTCCTCAAGGAGTCTAATGAACGCCCAGCATCAGGGAGAAGCCTCGGACTATTGTGCTTGCTGTCGCCAGGTTAATCTCATGAAAATGTCCCTCTGATCACCTTCATGCAAGAAGAAGCCCTTCATCACCATCCGCCACCAACAGCATGAAGAGAAAATCCGTACAACCAGTCATTCCAAACCCACCACCGTCGGATCTCAGTCATCTTCTTTGAATTATCCTGTTTCCTTCTAAACCAAGATGATGCCAACAAACATTGCCTCCCAGTGGCCACTGACGGCCCCTAGACCAGCCTTTGAACCTCCAAAGAGCCAGACTGGGCTCACTCAACCTCTCCTCCTTCGAGTTAAGGATGAGCCACTGGGTTTCACTTTGTCCTCCCAGGACTTCTTATTTCTGCCTACATTTCAGTGAATAGACATGACTTCCTATGACCAGCTCGCTGCAGCACAGCAGAATTCAACATCAGGGCTGTTTTACTTGGCTCGTGGTCAAGAGGCTTTATTTAGACAAATGTCCGAACAGTATTCCTCGAAGGTTATTTCAGCTGCAAGGCTGGCTCTCCATGGATCCTCATGCCACCGCCTCTATAGTCCAGGGACTGTACCCAGGAAGATGCGTGTGGTGGAAACGTCGAGTGAAGAATCAGGGAGCCCCGCAAAGGTGCAGAGGGAAGCCAGAGAATGCAAGGCACAACCTCGTTGGTAGAGGAGGGGGAGGTATGTTTGCTGAGTGTGCCACGCCCAGGTGTCAGCCCAGCCACACGTTACAAGGTGAATGTCATGCAGTGTTCCAGTGTCCTCACTGGAAAACTCAACCTGCGATGGGGGGGTGGTAGGTGGGTAGAAGGACACAATATCAGGGTACAAACACCAACCACCAAACCAAAAGCCTCCACAACTAACAAATGCTGGAGAGGGTGTGGAGAAAAGGGCACCCTCCTACACTGTTGGTGCGAATGTAAATTGATACAATCACTATGGAAACTAGTATGGAGATAGCTCAGAAAACTAAATATAGAACTACCTTAGGATCCAGCAGTGCCACTCTTGGGCATATATCCAGACAAAGCTTTCCTTGAAAAAGAACCTTGCACCTGTTATGTTCATTGCAGCACTATTTACAATAGCCAAGACATGGAAACAACCTAAATGTCCATTGACAGGTGAATGGATTAAGATGTGTAGATATACACAACGGAATACTACTCAGCCATCAAAAAGAACAAAATCATGCCATTTGCAGCATATGGATGAAACTAGAGACTCTTATACTAACTGAAGTAAGTCAGGAAAAGAAAGAAAATTACCATATGATATCACTTATCTCTGGAATCTAACATACAGCACAAATGAACCTTTCCACAGAAAAGAAACACATGGACTTGGCAAACAGACTTGTGGTTGCCGAGGGGGAGGGAATGGAATGGACTAGGGGTTTGGGGTTAATGGATGCAAACTACTGCATTTAGAGTGGATAAGCAATGAGATCCTGCTGTATAGCACTGGGAACTATATCCAGTCACTTGTGGTGGAACATGATGGAGGATAATGTGAGAAAAAGAATATATGACTGGGTCATTTTTCTGTATAGTAGAAATTGACAGAGCACTGTAAATCAACTATAATGGAAAAAATAAAAATCTTCAAAAAAAGGTGGGGGGGGGTTGAGGCAACCAGTGATACAGCCCATCGACCCACAAGCCCAGGGAGGGGAGACGTTTGGGCTAGGAGCAAGACACTTCATGTCAGGTCTGAAGGCACACAGTGATGCATGGCGTCTGTCCTCATTCATGGCTGAACAAGGAGGGGGCCATCAGCCTAGTCTCATCCCTAAGTGAGCTTGAATCCTCCAGGATCGGATCCTTCCCCATCAGTTCCCTCTGCCTGTCTAGACCTCACTGATCTAGACATTCAGAAGAAGCTCCAAATTCCCTTTGCAAGTGACCGTGGTCTTGATGAAGGTACATCACCCTCCTCCAGATTCCTGGGACCTTATAGTCAAGACCACAAACACCCCCTCCTTCCTTTCTGGAAAGTTCAAGATATGTCCTCTTGTGTAGGTCTTCAATACACACCCACCAGCACGGGGCTGGAGCCTGGGGTCGTGGAGTACGAGAAACAGAAACGTAGCCATGGCCCTTGAGAATGAGAAGGGCTCTAAAGACCACCAGGATTGATTCTCATTATTTCCACAGGAACATTCACTACTGCGCTTTTCACAGATGTGTGTGGTTCGGGGCACAGGGGGAGGAATTCCCCAGCGACCCCCAACCCCCGAGGTCTCACCCCGACACCACCCTCTCTGAAATCCAACTTATTACGTTGTATGCCTGGTATTTCTTGAGGACCCTTCTGGGGAACGCATATGGAACTGGTTGGGTTGAACAAGCATGATTCATTGGGTGTAATCATAAAGCAATCTTATTTTGATCATCTCTTTCAAATATACTCACGGGGTGGGAGGGGTTCTTTGTAGACCTCTGGAGGAAATCCTAGGAGCTCTCGTAACTTCTTCTGCTGGTTCCCCCCGACCCCACTACCTCTGTCTCCCCTATTCTTCTCTCTCTCTTTGCACCTGCAGCAGGTATGTACTCCCACCCTCCCATCCCTGCCCTGTCTCCTCCTCTTCCTCCATCTCCCTTTCCTCATCCTCCTCCCCCTCCTTCTTCACTCTGTCTCTGTCCCTGTCTCTTTGTCTCCCTTCCTGCCCTCCCTCTCTCTCCCCACCTGCAACAGGTGTGTACCCCCATCCTCCCATCTCCTCTTCCTCCTTTATCTCCTTTTTCTCATCTTCATCCTCCTACTGCCCCTTCTCTCCGTCTCTCTCTCCCTGTTTCCTTTCCTGCTCACTCTCTCTCTCTCCACCTGCAACCCAGGTGTGCGCTCCCATCCCCTTCCTCCTCCAAGTGAGAATCTCCCAGGCAGAGACAGCTGTGGAAGGAAGGCAGCCTAGACCTCCAACAGCTGCTCTGCTTTCCATGTAGAATTATAAGCTTCCTGGGGGGGAAGGTGGGCAAAAGGGGAGCCTGCTGGGACCATGTATGGAGCCCCCCTTCCAGTCCAGCTGGAGAGGCGATTGGCAGCAATCTTTCTTTCTGTCTCACACTCATGTGGACTTGGCTATGGGCTCACAACCCAGTGGGGAGGGATGTGCCCCAGATGGCTTCTTAAAAGACACAGGCGAGGGTCTTGCAGACACCCCCAGAGTCACTGGAGGGAAGCGACAGTCTCTGGGCTGTGTTGAAACACCAGAGTTTCTCCTGTGACTGGGCAGAGGCTACGTAACTGTGGCCTCGTGAACTTATGACCTGGCAGTTTCCAGCAGCTCACTCCTCCAAACTCACAACTGGTGTCAGAAGTGGGAGTCATCACAGGGAGAGTCCCCTCCTCTGAGAATCCACCTGCTCTGTTGTTCCCCTGGCATCAGACATCTCCCTGCCTTGCCAGGACCATAGTGGGTACATCGGTTCAGTTCTTTGGGAGACAAGGAAAGGCCACTGGGATCATGTCCAAGATTTTTCTCCTAAACCAGCACTGACCTTAATGAAATATCTGTTTTCATCATGAACTCAGCCCTGTAGATGTCTCCACTGGCCAAGTCCCAACGTTCCTTCTAGATTTTTTTCTTTTATGGCCAAGGAGTCAAGCCCAGACTTCCTTTCTATGATTTTTTTCCCTTTTTCTTATTCTTTTTCTTTTTATGGCTGCATCTGTGGCATATGGAAGTTCCAAGGCTAGGAACTGAATCCAAATCACTGCAGCAACACTGGATGCTCTAACCCACAGTGTGGGGCCAGGAGCGAACCTGCACGTCTTCAGTGACCTTAGTGGCTACATCAGAGTGTCAACATGCTGCACCACAGCGGAAACTCCCCTTTGAGGTTATTCTAGAAACTAACACACTTTAGGGTTTGGGAAAGAGTAATGCAGCCATCACATCTTGTTTCTAACAGGATGGAAAACCAAATAAAACCACCTGCTTTGGGGGATCCAAGGACGAGGCTATGCTAAAAGAAATCACATCCAAAATTTGACCCTGATAGAGTTTGTACACTTGACACGGACTCTTTGGGGGTTTTGTGTTTTGGAGTGGGTTTTGTTTTGGTTTGGGTTTTGGTTATGCCTATGTCATGTGGAAATTTTCCCCTGGGGATTGAACCTGTGCCACAGCAGCAAGTGGAGCCACTGCAGGGACAATG
Organism: Sus scrofa; assembly: GCF_054392235.1. Taxonomy (NCBI): domain Eukaryota; kingdom Metazoa; phylum Chordata; class Mammalia; order Artiodactyla; family Suidae; genus Sus; species Sus scrofa. The sequence continues at coordinate 3,772,675 of NC_139401.1, read as the reverse complement.
CCAGATACTTTAACTGCTATGTCACAAGGGATTCCCATTACTGATTCTTTGAATCATAAGTAAACATAACTAAAATGGGCTGTACACCTGCAGTGGAGTATTATACAGCCATAAAGAGAAAGGAAGTATTTAACAAAGTGGATGAACTTTGAAAATACCTTCCATTGAAAGAAGCCAGTTCAGCAGTGTTGCCTATTTCATCCTCCTCTTGATAAGAAACGTCCAGAATAGGTAAATTCATAGAGACAGACAGCAGATTAATGGTTACCAGGGGCTGGAGTCCAGGGAGGATGGAGGGATAATGGAGCGGAAGTAGAAGAAAATGGGGTTTCTTGTTGGGGTGATGAAAATATTAAACAATGAATTGTAGGGGGGAGTTCCTGTCATGGCTCAGCAGCAAGGAACCTGACTAGTATCCACGAGGGTGTGGATTTAATCCCTGACCTCACTCAGTGGGTGAAGGATCCGGCATTGCTGTGAGCTGTGGTGCAGGTTGCAGATGTGGCTCTGAACGGGTGTGGCTGTGGCTGGGGTGTAGGCTGGCAGCTGCAGCTCCAATTTGACCCCTCGCTGGGAACGTCCATATGCCATTCAAGGGGCCCTAAAAGAGAAAAGACATGAATTGCAGGGAATGGTTGCATAACAGAGAACAAACCCAACTCCATATTGAATCCCTTCCTTCAGCTGTAACCCTTGTGCCATAGTCACTGTCTGTGCTGAGTCATGCTGGCTCTGTCCCTTTTGTAAAAGAATGTTACTTATTGCCTGAAATATACAGGAGAGCCCCTTCTCTAGGCTCTGCCCTTTAAGGGGCTGACATGTTTGCATTCAGCTAGAGATAAAATGTTGCAGAACAGAGAAGAGTGTTTGTCTTGGAGGTTTACAAGAACTTCGTGACCTGACCTCCTCTGACAGCCGCAAGAACAAAGGATGCCAGCACCGACTGGTTTGCAACAACCCACCCCAACCTTTTAGTATAAAAGAAGCCTGATGCTGCCGCAGGGGAGGTAGCTCTTTGGGATGCTAGTCCTCCATCTTTTGCGTTGAAAGCTGCTATTCCTTGCCCCGACACCTTGTCTCTTTATCTATTGGCCCGTTGTGTGGCGAGCCATACAAGCTTGGACCTGGTAATGGTGGCATGATGCTCTGAATATAGTAAAAACCATTGCATTGTGCAACTTTAAATGGGTGACTTGTATGGAGTGTGGGTTATACAGTGCAAACAAATGGTTAGGAAAAAACCCTAATTGACTCTCCCTCACCATGTATCCGTGCTGGTTATTGAACCCACCTGCCTTTGGACAGCTCAGGCGGGGTTCCCCCTTTGGCATGCGTGCGCACACGCGCACACTCGCACACACACATACACACACACTTCTCTTCCACAAACCACAATCCCTGCCCAAGGCAGCCACATGCCTGCTCCTTTAGACACAATTTATACCTCATCTACTTCCACCTGCGTTCGAAGGATTTGAGGTGGCTTATAATGAAATCACATCGTCCCAGGGCTGCTCAACCAAAGACACAGCGATGCCACAGAGCAGGTGTGAGAAAGAGAGATGCAATTTTCCAGGCGCCTGGAGGAATTTTCATCCCAAGCTTTTAAGCCTCCCAAGCACACACACAGAAAAGCCTTCGGATTCCTTCCAAACCCTGGAGGCCAGGCGGATTCCACACCCCACTCCCCCAGATGCTAGACCCCTCTCTTCTCCTTTACACAAACTTGAAAATGCCCTGAAGGCAGACCTGTATATTTACACACCAAAAAAAAAAAAAAAAAAATGTTCAACTCTCGTTAACCCCTCCGCAGGAATGCAATCTCATTCTCTACCCCACCCCTGCAGGTAGAGGCCAAGGAAAGTTTATATGAGAAATGCAATTCCAGGTGAGTCTTTTATGTATCAACAATCATACCTGATTTCATAGTGGCAGTGTACCTTGGAAGTGGCTTAATGCATGCCTTCATGGTGCAGGAGAATAACTAAAATGGTGCCAAAAGAAGTGAGTTTCTGGGAGTTCCCGTTGTGGCGGAGTGGAAACGAATCCAACTAGTGTCCGTGAGCATGAGGGTTCAACCCCTGGCCTCAGTCAGCGGGTTGAGGATCCGATTCAACTCCTAGCCTGGCAACGTCTATATGCTGCTAGTGCAGCCTTTAAAAAAAAAAAAAAGCGAGGCGTTCCCATTGTGGTGCAGCAAAAGCGAATCCGACTAGGAACCATGAGGTTGCGGGTTTGATCCCTGACCTCGCTCCGTGGGTTAAGGATCCAGCATTGCCTTGAGCTGTGGTGTAGGTCACAGACATGGTTTGGATCTGGCATTGCTGTGGCTGTGGTGTAGGCTGGCAGCTGTAGCTGTGATTAGATCCCTAGCCTGGTAACCTCCATATGCCACAGGGGTGGCCCTAAAAAGCACACACACACGCACACACACACACACACACACACAGTGAGTTTCATAAAGACACACAGCTAATGCAAGAGCCAAATCCCTTCCTGGATGTACTGAGCCTTCCCAAAACTGTTGTGAGGTATTTAAATGCTACACTTCAAACATTTCCTAACTTTGCTGAAGGGGAGAGTAAACATAATCTTTAAAGAGAAGATATAGATACAGAAAATAAACTACTGGTGACCAGTGGAGAGGGGGAAGCGGGGGCAAGATACGGGAAAGGGATTAAGAGATACAAACTACTGAGGCAGAATATTAACTCAGGTCATCAGTGCAGGAGCCTGGGCCTCCACGCACCCTTTGATGGCCATTGATGACCATCTGTGGCTTAAGGGCTCCAGGGATGAACATCCCCACAGCCTTTGTTTACTGTAGGGAGTGGACCTGCACCCAGATGGACATTCATCTCTAATCCTCTGTGACTCAGTTTACTGGACAAAAAGGACAAAGAAACTATGAGGCTTAAAGGACATTTCCACCCCAGGACCCTATCCGACAAGGACTGATATGAGTAACTGACTAAGGCCAAGGGGAAAACCACGTCTCTCTGGACCCCATGTTGGTACCCACCCCCCAGCTTTAAGGAATAAAAACTCTTATAGGACAATAGAGAAAGGGGAGCCTTTTCTCCCCACTCCCAGCAGCCCTGGGCGCTGTCTGCCTTCCTTTAATGAACTTTGCTTGCTTGCTGCCTGTGGGTTCATGGAGTTCATTCTTCCACCGCCGTGAACAGGAACCCAGATTCCGGTCACATCTTTGCAGCATCGCTACTGTGTGAAATCAATAGTGAAAGGTGTATTGTACAGAGCTGGGAAATACACCCATTATTTTGTCATAACTTTAACTGGAGGATAATCTAGAAAAATCTTGAATCAGTATGTTATACACCTGAAAGCAATGTAATATCATACATCAACTATATTTCAAGAAAAAAAAAAAAAAAGACTTGGAGTTCCCACTGTGGCACAGTGGGTTAAGGATCTGGCATTTCCACAGCTGTGGCATAGGTTACAGCTTCAGCTCAGATTGGATCCCTGGCCTGGGAACTTCCACATGCCCAAATCAAACTGAACATTCAACTTTTAGGTTGTGCATTTTTTTTGGTCAATCAATAAACATTTATTGAGAATATACTATGTCCTCAAAAAACCAAGCCTTGCTGAGAGCAGGAAGTCTACATGTCTCCTTGTGCATATTTTTTAAGCCAGCGTTTCCTTAATCATTAGCACTACTTCATATTTCAAACTGTAGCCCCAGGCCGTGAAATGTTGCATCTGGACCCTGCTTTTACTTGGCGTGAGGCAAATGTCCTTTGAAGTGTGTTTATTCTGAAAACGAGGCTGCAGAGGAGCTTGTCCTTGGCTGAAAAGCCGGGTTTCTTGCCTGTGTCATTTTAACTGAACTTGAAAGCAGCTTTATCAACCTTTCCGATAAAAACCTTTGCCTCATTCTCCAGGCTGAGTTCTGCAGTGTCTGTGGATTGCTTGCCACACGGTGGGGTGGGGTCTCTTGTCTCCCCTTCCTCTGACAACCCTCCATCTCCATTTCCAGCTAAATTGCCCCCCAAACACCCATCGTATTGTTTAAAGATGGTTGGGTTCCTGAAGCCTGAGTTGGGTTCTGTTTGTATCTTCTTTCAATGGGGCATTGAAAGTATAGTATATTATTATGGGTTAGTATATTAGTATGTTAGAAGAATAGGACATTATTCTAGATTTTGCTCTTTCTTTCTTTTTTTTTTCTTTTTTAGATTATAGTTGATTTACAATGTTGGGTCCATGTCTGCTGTCCAGCATAGTGACCTCATCATACACACCCATATACATTCTTTTTCTCTCCCCTTTAAGGAACTTGAGAGAGAAGCCTCTGCCATCATTTTTCTTTTCTGTTTTTTTTTTTCCACCATTAATGAACACCCACGCTGCCAGCAAATGCATGTGTTGCTGTTTACAAAGCTCAGCTCTGTCCACCAGTGCTGCATAGACATTTGGAGACAGTGTGTTGGCTTGTGAACTCAAGGTTGGCACCTGCCATCAGCCTCTAATGGGTTAAATCATGAGCCGCAGCAGCTGCCCGACCTGCAGCTCCCTCAGCGCAGAGCAGAGCTCAGGCTGGAGACCAGGAGTGAGGCACTCTGGGTGCTGGGAAAACTGGAAGAACAGGTCTGCAGAGCGTTAGATATTTTTAGGGGAAGATTTTATGAGCCCAATGCTTCATCGCCTCATCTCTAGAAAGACACTCAAATCCTTCAGTGAGGACTGGTGGCTGTGCCTAGTAGGGACCTTCACGAGACAGCAGCTACTTCTGTCGGATGTGTGCCTGGCTGCAGGCGCCTCCCCCTTCACCTCCGTGAAGTCCATCTTGATGTTAACCCTTTGCTCTTTGGGGCGGTGTTTCAGAGCTGTCTGAAGTGCTGCCTCCAGGGTTGTAGTTAAGAGGACAAGACAAAAGGTGGAGTGGTCACCTGTGAGAACAGCCACTCCCAAGGGGGGGCCACGGAGCCCTGAGGGAACTCAGGAAAGACACCCTGAAGTCTGGCCCCAGGTGAGGTGCATCAAAGGAGGGATGCAGGGAAGCTCAGACCTTCACATCTTCCTAGAGAAAGTGGTTTTCTGTTTATCTTTCACTGCAATTACCTTCCTTTTGTTTCAAAAACTCACATATCCTAGCTCCCCCCCTGCCTTCTCAGAGCTGTTCCCCAGGGCTCCCTGAGGTGCTGTCTCCCAGGCTTAAGTCCTCATTGTGCCCCAAATAAAACTCAACTCTCAACTTCCAGGTCATGCATTTTTTTTTAAGTTGACAGGGTGAAGGAGAAAAAAATAGCTTTAATTGCTTTGCCAGGTCAAGGAGGCCACAGCAGTCTCATGCCTTAAAGACTGTGCCCCCACCCCCGCCTTGGGGGAAGAATGCAGGGAGTTTTATGGTCTCAGAGGAGAAAAACAGGGTTTCAGACAAGAATCAGGGTTGGGGCAGGCATGCATTCTTCTTTCTCTGGGGGAATCTTCGTCATGGAAGCTGGTGTCAGGCCATCTCAGCCTGCTCCTGGGTGGTGGTCTGCTGGGTTATTGCTTAGAATGGCAGTACCTGTGAAAAGGGCATATTGATCAGAGATGAGAACAAACCAGGAAAGTTCCTGAAAAACATCATGTGCTCATCATCTTCAACCCACAGGCCACTGAGCTCAATGTGTCTGATCTTGAGCTCACAGGTGATGGGTTTAGGGTGCCGTTAAGCCAGGGAGAAGCACAAGGAAGGGCTCCATGCTCTTCAGTTTCAAAGTCCTCATTTCTAGAAGAAGCATAAGGAATATCCCTTTTCTCTTAGGTGTATAAGATGCCTACATCATTGTGTGTATCCCTTGAGAGGGAACCAGGACCTGCCCCAAGGCTGTACTGTTGTGTCTTGATGGCTCCTCCCTGGTCTCTGCCTCCCCTCCCTTCCCTGATCGGCAACCCTCTGAACCTGCCCCTTGGGAGCTCAGAGAAGGTCCTGGAGGCTGAAGGAGGCCCATTTCCTAAGAACAAGAAATGGGGGACACAGAGAGGCTTGTATGCCCAGGAGCCCTGCAAGATCCTGCTGGGTTACACTGCCACATAAAAACAGGCTTAAAGCAGATGCATTTTTGAGGTGATCTCCCTGACCCTTCAGATACTGGGAGGTGCAAGCAGGGAGCTCACACGTTTTTCTCTGCAGCCTCCCCCGCCTCCCCACCCCTGGGCAGTGAGATAAGCACAGAGATAAACTCAGCTCTTCAAAGCTCTTGTAACTGGAAAGAACTGGAGTTGCTCACAGGGCCTAATGTTTGCGTGGGAAGGAATTCTTAAACTCACCAACAGTGTCACGTTCTATTTCTTTGCAGTTTTTTGAGGAACGCACAGATTTTTCTTCTGTCCATCTAAAGCCCCATTTTCATGGAAAGCGCCCCAGAGGGGTGGGAGGACATGAATAGGTCTGTAGGAAACTGAGATGAAAAAGCTGACAGCTGTAAGGCAGGCTAGGGAAGTGCTTGGGGTTGAAGCCCTTTAGGGGCCAGCTTGAAATGGAGTTTTAACTAAAGAACAACCCCCCTTTGGCTAAGAAGGCAGCTGCAAGCCTTTCCAGTTGTGCTCATCACTATACCACCCTTCTTGTAATAATGTAACAACTGTGTGCTCTCTGTCCAAGCCAGCAGCCCTGCTAATTAGGTACCTAGCATTGCTTATCAGTTCTGCTTCTGTAACCTTGCTTGCTCAGTTTCTTAGGGAGGAACACTGTCTGATTGGGGATGGGGTAGGTCCGGGACGCTTACGTGGGAAAATCAAGACCTCACAGTGTATAAAAGTTACTGAGAACAAAGACCTGGTGCTCAGACTCTGGAGGTGGCTCCTCTGAGCCCGCACCGGTGCTGAATAAACCTTGCTTTTCCATATCTCCGAGTGCCATTTGTCTCCTTCCGTTGCCACGGTTTTTGCGGTTTCCGCGACAAGCTCAGCCCACCACCTGGAGGAAGGAGCGTCCCACCAGCCCCACGATGTCTTCAGAACAGTGGGTGACAATGAACGACTGAGGTCAGAAGCTTCCAGAAGGACCAGGAGGGGACACTGCAGACAGCGAATGCGGGTCCTTGTTCGCCTGCACCATGTAAATCCCGGAGACAGCCCTGGACAGGCTACCTCATTGCCCTTCCCCATCGGCCATTCACCTGTCGACTTAAAAGACATGCCCGCTCTAAACGTTGAGGGTTCAGTTTGATTTGGGAGCAGAACAAGGACTAGAGTCTGGGAGGCAGCATCGCAGGAGCTCTGAGAAACCCCTTCTAAGATACAGGGGAAGGGCAGTGCGTCTGTGATTTGGGTGAAGGGGGGGAGCGGTCCATGCGAGCGAGCACACACTATGCAGAAAGAAGGTCGCTGCTCATCATGTTGCTGAAACGCAGCCTCTGTCCACTGTTGCTGGTTAGAAACGTGGAGACAGTTTAGGGGGAAGGAGAAAAAGATAGCTTTATTGCTTTGCCAGGCAGAGGAGGCCACAGCAGCCTCATGCCTTAAAGACTGCACCCCCGCTTGGAAGGGATTAGAAGGTGGTTTTATAGTTTGGGGAGTGGAAATGAGGGCTGCAGATAAGGATCGGGGTAGAGGCAGCTTGCAGGATTTCTCAAGGCTGGTGTTTCGTGGCCCCAGGACTGGTTCGGCTGGTCCTCCTTCTTCCAGGAATGAAGAAGGCTCCATCAAGTAGTTCTTCCATTTGTAGGGGGGTCTTAGTTCTGCAGAAAGGCTCAGAGATACTGTTGTGCATTTTCTTTAAGGAGGAGCCAGGACCTGCCCCCAGGCTGCCTTGTTGTCTCCTGATGGCCCCTCTCTGGTCTCTGCATCCCCTCCGTTCCCTGATCAGCACCTGCCCTTTGGAGCTCAGGGAAGGTCATGGAGGCTGCAGCTTATTCCCTAAAAACAGGACATGGAGGACACAGAAAAGCTTGTGTGCTCGGGAGCCCCGCAGGGGACCAGCTGGGTTACAGTCAGCAGAAGCAGATGTCACCATGAGGCGGTTGGTGTTTTTCTAGATACGAGGAGATGCAGGAATTGGGCTCCTAAAGTCTTCTGAACATAAATAAAAATAAAAACAAAACACGGAGGTGGATATTAAACATGTCATGGATATTCGAGTGAAACACCCCAAAGGAAGAGCCATAAGCCAGTGTTTGGCTTCAGAGCACCTCGGAAGAGGAAACCGACCTTATCGCTTGCCTGGGACCTCAGGGCTCTGTATTCTGCCGCATGCGTATTCTGGAAAGATAAAAATAACTGGAGAGCTGCAGACCCTCTGTCGTCAGACTCTGGCACCAGATGAGTTGAGAGAGGAAAGAAAAACCACAGCCGAGCGTCAAGCCCTTCTGAAGGGCACTTGTGAAAGTCCAGTTCTGAAATCCTGCCTTCTTGGCTTTCCAAGAGGTCACCTGGCAGACAAGGTCTTTTGGGGACTTGGGGGGAAGACACAGGGGGAGCTGACGTGGAAAGAACGGGCACAGCAGAGCCATTGCAGAAGGGACTGCTTTTTAATGAGGTTCAGGCTTTCACTGTCGATTTGACCAAGTGCCACCAGAAGCCAGCGTGTTCCTTCGACCTCAGGATTGAGTTAGAAGCCCAAGGATGTGTTTGAATCCCTTAGACGCTTTGTTTTTATTTTTTAAAATTGTAATTGATGTACAGGGTTGTGTCCGTGTCTGCTGTACAGCAAAGTGCCCCAGTCATACATACATATCCATTCCCTGTCTCATATTATCTTCCATCACAGCCTATCCCAAGAGACTGGATACAGTTCCCTTTGCTGGACAGCAGGACCTCATTGCTGATCCATTCTCAGTGTCCTAGTTTGCATCTACAAACCCCAAGCTCCCCATCCAGCCCACTCCCTCCCCCTCGGTAACCACACGTCTGTTCTCTGTCTGTGAGTCTGTTTCTGTTCTGCAGATAAGTGTGTTTGTGCCATATTTTAGATTCCACATAGAAGTTTTAGATTCCACATCGCCTAAGGTATTTGTCTTCCTCTGTCTGACCAACTTCACTTAGTATGAGACTCTCTAGGTCCACCCGTGTTGCTGCAAATGGCATTATATCCTTCTTTTTTTTGGCTGAGTAATATTCCACTGTGTATATGGACCCCATCTTCTTCATCCATTCCTTTGTCAGGGATGGACACTTGGGTTGCACATACTCATTTTAAAAGGACGTTGCAAGGGGATGCTTTGCCAAGGGCTGCACAGCCTGAGTCATGTCCCTAAATCTGGAGGAGCAGAGTGGACAGAAAATGCAATAGAACCAGATGGCCCAGAACGATTGCAGAAGTGCATTCTTGGTTTTATGATGGACGGGCGGTTCAGCATCATCTAGAGATGATGTAGTCACAGGATATGAAGACAGAATAATGAGCTTGGTCCAAAGGGTCTGTCAGAGAAAGCGGTGCCATGACCTAAATTGTCAAGGATTACGACTCAGCCAAATCTTTTCCATGAGTCATCATTTCTCTGGTGAAACCGGTTAGTAATGCTACGTACACGTACACGTCCTTAGCAGAGGAATTTGAGAAAAGGAGCGTAGAAACTTCTCTTAGCCTCCTTAACCACACGCGTCACCACGCCAGCACCCTGGTGTCCTCCACGCGCAGTCTCCACCTGCCAAAAAAATGCGTGTGCTCCCTCCCTGCCCACAGCCCTCCCTGCCCAGGGCTCTGGACACCTAGAAACATCTTCCAGATGTGCAATAAAAACCTCGTTACACCCAGTTTCCTGGTACAAGTTCAGGGACTTGTTTTTCCCAAACCCCATTCACAGGAAACCTCGGATATGCAAGAGCTTCCCCAGATGCAATAAAGACTACCCTCCCCCCCCAAACTATTCTGATGCCCCCTCAGTGGGCGCTGACAGGGAGGGTCTCCTTTTCCTGTTTTGTTTTTGTCTTTTTCAGGCCACACCTGTGGCATATGGAAGCTCCCAGGCTAGGGGTTGAATCGGAGCTGCAGCTGCCGGGCTACACCACAGCCACAGCCTCACTGGATCCTTGACCCACGGAGCAAGGCCTGGAATTCAACCCACATCCTCATGGACACTAGTTGAGTTCATTACCAGTGGGCCACAAGGGGAACTCCTCCCTGCAAAGTTTTGTTTGTGAAAAGTAACGAATGTTCTGGATACAGAGATGCAATGAACCATTACATCAGGGACTGTCTCAGTTTAGGTTATTTGATGTGTAAGAACTTAACAGTTTTTCAGAAAAGGCTCCAGGCAGAAAAGAAACTTGTTACTAATAGATCCTTATTAATATGATTTTGAGTATTTGCCTCTGCTTTTCCTCAGAGTACTGGTTTAGAAAAAAATATGTCTGCTTCAAAGAACCTCAGAATGGGGCCTTATTTGGCAACAGGGTCATTGCAGGTGTGATGAAGGGAAGGGTCTGAGAGGAGGTCCTCCTGGATGAGGGGGGCCCTCCATCCAGGGACAGTGTCCTCCTGAGAGACACAAGAGGAGACCCGGACACAGAGGAGAAGCCACGGGAAGATGGAGGCAGAGACGGGAGGGAGGCGGCCACCAGCTCAGGGCCCCCTGGCACCCCCGGAAGTTGGAAGAGGCAGAAAGGACCCTCCCCTGGAGCCTCTGGAAGGAGCGCGGCCCTGGGACCCCCCTGACCTCAGACGTCTGGTCGCCAGGATGGGGGAGGGTGGGTGCCTATAGGTTTAGCCTCCACTTTGTGGTCCTTGGGAAACACACACACAGTGATACAGGCTGTGCACTGAGCAGATGCACGTCGACCCATCTTCGGGCTCAGAGCTCTTCGTCCAAAGTCTGCTCTGCTAGTCCAGGGCAGCTTGTCCTCGACGGCTTCACACAGGTTCAGAATTCGGACAGTGAGGCGTGGGGAGGGGCGTCTACACTGTGCTGTACTTGGGGCATCTTCCGATCCCTCGAGGGTTTCCCACCCCTCTGTGTCAGCTCAGTGCCTCTGAGCTGTGGGAGTGGGCGACACGGGGTTGGGGGAGGGGAGCGGCTCTGGCTGGTCCGGGATCCAGGGCTTTGATGTGGCACAGATGTCAGAGAGCAGGGCTTGCCCCCAGCTCCCAGGAAGAAGCGGGGACACGGGTGTGGGGACATGGGTGAGGCTGGCTGGCCTCTGGGGCTACAGGGAAAGGCAGTGGAAGAGACAGGCCTGGGAAGGAAGCCCTGAGTCACGGCCAGGGCTGTACTTCAAAGAACCGGTGATGTCACCGTGGCTGGAGAGGAAGCCGTGGATGACTCCAGGCTGGTCTGGAGCCGGCCCTGCAGACGTGGCCTCCCTCACAGCCACCCTGCCCTCCTGGGCCCTGGTGCTCTGATTCCCCCCACCCCCCGCCCACACGTGCCTTCCCTCTGGCCCTCGGAGTTATCCTGGTCAAGCCCAGGTCCACTCTACCAGCGTGACAGAATCTGGCTCTTTGCCCACATCAGGTGTTCCTGCAGGTCAAGGGGTGGCAGGGGCCAAGGGCAAACAGGTGCCCCCTCCTCCACGCCCCCTCCTGTAACTGCAAAGCTTGTGACCACCTTAACGTCGGTACAAGCACCACCGGCGCTTTGCGATATTACTGTCAAATAGTCCAGCACTTTCAAGACTATAAAGCATTTCCCTTTCTCGTTCTCTTTCTTTTTTTGTCTTCTTAGGGCCACACCTGCAGCATATGGAGGCTCCCAGGCTAGGGGTCTAATCGGAGCTGTAGCTACTGGCCTACACCATAGCCACACCAACGCAGGATCCAAGCCACGTGTGTGACCTACACCACAGCTCATGGCAAGGCCAGATCCTTAAACCATTGAGCCAGGCCAGGGGTCGAACCCACAACCTCATGGTTCCTAGTTGGATTGGTTTCCGCTGTGCCTCACTGGGAATGCCTTTTTTCTTCTTCTTCTTTCTTTTCCTTCCTTCCTTTCTCCTTCCTTCTCTCTTTCCTTCCTTCCTTCCTTCTCTTTCTTTCTTTCTCTCTCTTTCTTTCTTTCTTTCTCTCTTTCTTTCTTTCTCTCTCTCTTTCTTTCTTTCCTTCTTTCTTTCTCTCTTTTTCTCTTTCCCTCTCTCTCTCTCCATCTATTTATATCTCCATGTCTCAGGCAGGTGCCCAGGGAGAGACGTCTCAGCAGAAACCAATCCTGACGACGCCTTGATCTCATAGTTCCCACCTGCAAAACGGACTGACCACAGGTGCCTGCTGGTGAAGCCGCTCCCCCCGGGGGTCTTCAACACGGCCGCCCGAGCCGGCCCGCACACGGCTCTGAGACCCTCTGAGGCCCACCCTCTCCGCTCCGTTGCCCCCGTCCTGGTCCAGACCTCCACCGACTCCACCCCCGCGCGTCCACAGTGAGTACACGGCCCTTCCGAGTTTGGGAGCAAAGGCTGCCAAGGGGCGTGGAGGGAACAGCTGAGCTTGTTTTTTTATTTTTTTATTAAGTGCATGCAATTACATGGCGCGTTGCGCTGGACTCCGCTCCCTCGCTCAGAAACGGCGTGAAGGCTAAGTCCTTGACTCAGATCCATTTCCTCCGAAGGTTGTTTTTCTCCTTAGACATAGTCTCGCAGCCTTGTGCCAAGACTCTCGTCATTTTCCGTTGCTCCCTGGAAGCCCCCCAACCTCTCCAGGTCCCCCCTGGCTCCGACCCGCCTCTCTGGGCTGTGCGTCTGCAAGCCAGCCCTTCTCGGGCTGGAGATCTGAGGACGCCAGCGATGTTCTGGAATCTTCGTGAGCCCCCACAACGTGGCCGGGGGTGGGGGTGGGGGGGGTGCATGTGGCTCCGTCTTGCTGTAGGAGGAGGCTTCCACACCCATAACAGGAACACGCCGGTCGGAGAAGGTTTAAGCTCTGCAGAGCGGTTGCGTTTGTATCTGGGGCTCCGAGATAGTCTCAACACTTCCGCACTGGGTTTAGGTTACAGGTGCTGGGCATTGAGGCCAACCTGGTGGATTCCGATGCCAGGTTTTTCTTTGTTATATAAATGTATACAGTTGTCTTGTCTGTTGCTTTCTCACTCATACCTTTTATGAGGTAGATGGGGTCCCTGAAAATGGCAGGACCGAGGAGGAAGAGGAGCGTGAGAGCCTCCAGGACTCACCTGGTCAGGGGATTAAAAATGTCATCTCGTGTGTGTGTGTGTGTGTGTGGGGGGGGGGGGGGGGGGTCCTCCTGTGGCACAGTGCGTGTTTGTTGAGGAACTGGTGTGGTCACTGTTGTGGCCCGGGTGTGATCCCTGGCCTGGAATCTTCTATATGCCATGGGTGCAGACAAAAAAAAAAAAAAAAAAGTCATCAGAGTTCCCATTGTGGCTCAGCGGTTAAGGAACCTGCCTAGGCATCCCTGAGGACTAGGGTTCGATCCCTGGCCTCGCTCAGTGGGTTCAGGATCCGGCATTGCAGTGGGCTGTGGTGTAGGTCACAGATGCAGCTCAGATCTCATGTTGCTGTGGCTGTGGTGTAGCCCGGCAGCCACAGCTCCAGTTGGACCCCTAGCCTGGGAGCCTCCATATGCTGCTGGTGTGGCCCTAAAAATAAATTAAAAAAAAAAAAACAAAAAACCAAACCCCCAGATTTACGCATAAGCAAATTAGAGACCAAAGGAAAAGAATAGAGAGATAAATAAACTATAGCTAGATCAATAGATATTGATGGATAGATGGATGACTGGATAGATAGATAAATGGTTGCATGGGTAGATAATGATGAATAATGATTGATAGATAATGGGTATATAGCTAGATTGATAGGTAGGTAGATACGATAGGTATTTACATGATAGGTAATACATGGATAAATAGTTGATAGATGACCGATGATTGATAAATCATAGATGGATAGGTGATACACAATGGCTAGAGAGATGATAGCTATGATAGGCAGATGGAAGAAAGTAGAAGGATAGATAGATGATTGATGTGTAATAGATGGACAGGTAGATGATTGATAGAAGATAGGTGGGTAGATGGACCTATAGGGGGATGATATCTAGAGATACGAGCTAAGGTGTGTGTGTGTGCGTATAAGGTATACCTTCTAGTGTGGGTTCCCTCAGAAGCAGAGCTTGATTCAAGAGTTCCCAGGAGTTTCTTTGGGTAGGGAGCGCCAACAGGAGGTGGGGAAGGGAGGCAGGAAAGAAAGGAGGCTGATAAATGGGGGGTTTCTCCAGCAGGTTGACATGGTGGACAACCGAGGTCATCCAGCTGAGAGCTTTGGAGGGCGTTTAGAACACGCCCAAGCACTCCCCTGGCTGTGGGGTGAGTGAGCTGGCGTGCTTATCCACCAACAGCTTTCTGTGGGGGCGCTTTCTTGGGGGCACCAAGTCCCCAGCCCTCTGGCTTGCCTCCCATATGTCCATCAGGCTCCAGGGCTCAGATAAAGATGAACAGACTCAGGACCTTGGATTGAGAGCAGTAGGTTCACTGTCTACAGCAGAGGAGAGATTGCTGCTGGGTCACTCCATGGAGGACTTTTGATAAAAAGGCTGCAGTGGTTGGCTTTCCATATGGAAAAAGATGAAAACCATATGGACTCACACTCACTTCCAGATGGACTGAAGTGAAATGTCTGGAAGAGAACAGAGAAAAAAATATCTTTCTCTCCTTCGAGTCCAGAGGGATTTTTTTTAAAGTTACGAAAACCTTAACCATTGAAGAAAATACCATGGGAGCCAACTTACAGTGAAGAACTTCTTTTTAACAAAAGACTCCATACGTGAAATGAAAAATTAAGACCAACACCAGAGGAGGAACTTTGAACCAAATTCTTCAACAAAGGATTCCAAAGGAGGGATGCTTATCTGTGACACACACAGAACTTCAAATGTATAGGAAAGGCAGCCCTTTAGACAACTTGGTGAGGAGTTCCCATTGTGGCTCAGTGGTTAAGAACCAGACTGGTATCCATGAGGATGCAGGCTTCTTCCCTGGCCTCGCGCAGTGGGTTAAGGATCTGGTGTTGACACAAGGTGGACCGTAGGTCACGGATGCAGCTCAGATCTGGCATTGCTGTGGCTGTAGCATAGACCCACAGCTGCAGCTTTGATTTGACCCCTGGCCTGGAAACTTCCATATGCTGTGGGTGAGGCCCTAAAATGACAAAAAAAGGGGAAGGGGTTATCTCCCCATATCCCAGACCCTGCTGTCCCGAGAAGATTCCAGTCCTAAAGGGCAGGAGGCAAACAGGAGATGCAGGATGGATCTGGGACATGGGTGGAGGCAACTTTGGAGGTTGGGCAGCGGTGGGGTTCTCTGAGAAGCTGGCTCTGAGGTGAGTGAAGCTTACAGAATATGGATTGATGAGGGGATGGCTTGACTGAAAGACAGAATTGCCTTGGACAGGAAGGCGTTGATCAAAAGTGAGATTCTTCTTGGCTGAGTAATGAGGGTTCAGGCGTTACATCTCATCCAGAATGAATTTTACCCCCCTTCTTTTCCTCCAACAACGCGGGCGTCCTGGGACTTCTTACAAAGGCAGTGGCCGTCTCCTTCTGACTTCTTTGGTTAGTAGACAGAAGACATTTGACTTTCCAAGTCACCACTCTGAAATTTTGTAGGAATGGCAAATTGATTGTATAGATGATAGGTGGCTAGATAGATAGGTGATAGAAGAATGGATGGATAGATCCTAGATGGGAAGTAGGCAGATTAATGGATAGCTGCATAGACGGTAGATAGATAAGAAAAGGATGGATGGATGATGGATGGGTAGGTGGATGGATGGGTAGGCATATTAAAGGATACTTAGATAGGCAGATGATGAGAGAAGGATGGATGGATGATGGGTGGATGGATGGAGGGATGGGTAGATTTATGATGGATGGGTGGCTGGATGGATGGGTGGATGGATGATGGATATATGATGGATGCATGATGGATGTATGGATGGATGGATGATGGATGGATGGGTGGAAGGATGGGTAGATTTATGATGGATGGGTGGCTGGATGGATGGGTGGATGGATGGATGATGGTTATATGATGGATGCATGATGGATGGATGGATGTATGGATGGATGATGGGTGGATGGATGGAAGGATGGGTAGATTTATGATGGATGGGTGGCTGGATGGATGGGTGGATGCATGATGGATGCATGATGGATGCATGATGGATGCATGATGGATGGATGTATGGATGGATGATGGATGGATGGGTGGATAGATTGATGGAAAGATACGTAGATGGTATATAGATCCGTAGATACACAGATAAATAATAGGCGATAATAGATAGAAGTACGAATAGACAGTGGATGGATATATGGGTGAGTGGATGATGGATGGATGGGTGGGTTGCTGCACAAGCTCTTGTTCTTCGTTGGTGAAGTAGCCTTAGGCTAGGGTACAAGGAAGCTAAGAAAGCGCAGTTGGGAGTTCAGGCGATCATGCAGAGTGAGCCAAACTCTGTAATAAGAGGCAGCTCTAATTCTGTCATTAATTCCCTGCCAATACCCCCTCTCCCTTCTGGTTATTAATACTTGACATTCTCATTCTGCAAGTCCATTCCCCCCGACCTTTTTTTTAGGGCATCACCCTTCACATATGGATGTTTCTGGGCTAAGGGTCAAATTGGAGCCATAGCTGCTGGCCTACACCGCAGCCACAGCAACACAGGATCCGAGCATTGTCTGTGACCTACACCACAGCTCACGGCTATGCCGGATCCTGAACCCACTGAGTGAGGTCAGGGGTGGAACCTGCATCCTCGTGGATACTCGTCAGGTTCGTAACCCCCTGAGCTACATCGGGAACTCTGGAGGCTGGTGTTTGATGGATAAGGCAGCTGGGCTTGAGGAGTGAATGGTAAGTAACCCTTGGAGAGGGCAGGTCCGGTTTCATGGCTGTACATCTTAGCATCCTTCCTTCCTCAAGGGGAAGTGCATCTGAGGCCACCTGGGAGGCTGGGAGGACCAGGACGGCACAGTGGCCACCACCACAAGCCGTCACAGAGTTGCTGGAAGACCGGTGGCAAGGAGGCCCCAGAGAAGCAGAAAGCCGAGAGCTGTGGTGATGAGGACAGCAGATGGAACGACTGTGGTTTGCCTGGAGCCTGTGTGGCCAGAAAATTGAGCGCTGGAGGCTGGGAACCAGATGGGTGGTAATGAACAGAATGAGGCCATTTGTGGGGAGCACTCTGGGGCGACGCCTCACTTGGGCTTTCAATTTGCTTCTGGAGACAGTAAAAAAGAAAGTGTCAAAAACAACAAAAGCATCCCCAGCTGGCATTCTGAATGTCTTTGGCATGCCCTGAGCATATTGTTTTTACCGGCATCGTCAATGTGACAAAGCCAAATAGTGATGGTTTCAGAAGCAAAAACAATATAAAATCTACAGAAGGGATTGAAGGAATAGAATAAATCCCTTAACGTACTGGAGCCAGGAGTTCCCGTTGGGCTCAGCAGGTTAAGAGCCCAACTAGGATCCATGAGGATGGGGGATTGATCCCTGGTTTCGTTGCCATGAGCTGTGGCGTAGGTCGCAGACACAGCTCGGATCGGGTGTTGCTGTGGCTGTGGTGGAGGCTGGCCGCTGCAGCTCTGATTGGACCCCTAGCCTGGGAACTTCCATATGTCTTGGGTGCGGCCTTAAAAAGCCCCCAAAATAAAAGTAAAAACGGTGGTGGGGGGTGTCCAGGAACTGCAAAAACATGGCTCAGGGGAAGGACCACAGCAGCATCTCCCCTACGTGGGGCCCACAGGATTCAAGCGCAAAGATGAAGGGGAATTTCCACGTCACACTGGAGGCACATTAGTTTGAACTTAGCCAAGGCAAGTGTTGGAACAGATGTCCTGGTTCAAGTTCACTCGTTATGCAACAGGAAGTGGAAAGAGGCCCAAGGATTTTTGAAGAGAGAAGGAACATCCCATGGCTTTCTTGATTCTCAACTCTTGCGAATCAATGGCACTCCTCCTAGGAAAAGCTCGGCAATCCTGTCATCACAGCTCTTGAGTGAAAGGGCTAAAAATGAGGGCATTTTTTACGGTCCAGGCCCTCTGTTCATTGAGCAAACGTATGGACCCCTTGAAGCCAAGCTTGATCCGATTTCCATTTATTCGTTGCCAGAGCAGATCAGGGTCTTTTGGGAGGGTGGGTGCACTTCTCGTTCCCGAGATCATAGATTCCAGGGGACAATTTTGGTGAAATGCTGATGGTACAGAGCTACCCATGGAGGGGGGGGGGTTGCCGTTTTCCAGATCCTGGACACAGTGACCAAACACGTACCACCCAGCTTTCGGTAGGAGCTGGGTCTTCAGAGAGTCCTTGTGAAAAGTTCCTTCTGCCTTGTAAAGGGACACAGGATAAGAGGGCCCGTCTGTTGCCACCTCTGGACATCCCCAAGGATGCCGGGTGTCCATGTCAAGACCAGGACAGAACCTGGCCTGTAGACACAGTCAACACTAGAGGATGGAAGAACCTGACTATTCTTGGAGTTGCCTAGTTGCTCAGTGGGTTAAGGATCTGGCGGTTGTCAGGGCTGTGGCGTGGGTTCGATCCCTGAACTGGGAACTTCTGCCTGCCATGGGCGCAGCCCAAACAAATTAATTAATTAAAAATAAAACATTGTTTCAAAGAGGAAGACCTTTAGAGGCAGACTCCCAGACACAGACAGCAGACTTGGGGTTGTCAAGGGGGAGGGGAGAGAGTGGGATGGACGGAGAGTTTGGGGTGAGTAAATGCAAACTATGACATTGAGAATGGATCAGCAATGAGGTCCTGCTGTCCAGCACAGGGAACTCTATCCAGTCTCTTGGGATAGACCAGGATGGATGATAGTATGAGAGAAAGAATGTGTATGTATGTATGACTGGGTCACTTTGCTGTACAGCAGAAATTGAAGGAACATTGTAAATCAACTAGAGTAAAAAAAATTTTTTTATTACTCACATGAATGTATCACATCTGTAGTTGTATAATGATCATACAATCTGATTTCACAGGATTTCCATCCCACAGCCCAAGCGCCTCCCCCCACCCCCCAAACCGTCGCCTCTGGAGACCATAAGTTTTTCAATATCTGTGAGTCAGCATCTGTTCTGCAAAGAAGTTCAGTCTGTCCTTTGTTCAGATTCCACATGTAAAAACTTTAAAAAACAATTCCACCAAAAAAAAAAAAAATCTTCGAAATACAGAAAGAAAAAAAAGAAAGAAAAATTATGCAAAACTTCAGGTGACTAATGAAATCAGGTGGGTTTGGGTTTTCTCTCAAACCACACAATAGTTTCAGAAGACTTAAAGATTTTAAGGCTTGCAGTTTCCGTTGTGGCTCAGTGGAAATGACTCCAACTAGGAACCATGAGGTTGTGGGTTCGATCCCTGGCCTCGATGAGTGGGTTAAAGATCCGGTGTTGCCATGAGTTGTGGTGTAGGTCGAAGATGCAGCTTGGATCCAGTGTTGCTGTGGCTGTGGTGTAGGCTGCCAGCTACAGTTGGGATTGGACCCCTAGCCTGGGAACCTCCATATGCCTCAGGCGCAGCCCTTTTAAAAAGCAAAAAAAAAAAAAAAAAAAAAAAACCCACAAAGATTTAAGTCTGCTCATTTCCTTCAGTTGGGATAAAAGGCAATCATCTTTGAGGCTGGCAGTATCCATTCCAAACTCCTGTTGGCTTTCGAGCAGCACTGTTAAAAAAAAATGCAATGCTCCTTCAAATGCATCCGTGGAGGAATCCTTGATCCATTTGGCATCAAATGTCAAAACACGGGGGTGAGGATTTCAAAGGACGCTAACTGATGCCTTAAGTCCTCTTCTCCTCAGGTCGAAAAATATAATAAATAAGCTTTGCTAGAAATGCAAGCTCAGCGTCTGTGCCCGGGGGAAAATTCCTGAGCAACGACTGTGTCGGGTGCTCTTGGAAGAATCTCAGAAACTGCGAGGCATTCATCATTGAGTCCTGCAGCTGTGAAGGGTCCCAGGGGAACGCTTTTGGGCATAAGATGCTTTTCCAAGTTGAAAAATCTCACAAGTGGTCTTTGTTGCAGGGGAAAGTCAGAAGCCAGCACAAATATAAAAGACCTATGCTCTCTTGGAAATAGGCATCCCGCCCGCCCTCCATCGTGAAAGCAAAGACTCGTGATTTTTTTCATGTCCAATATTTTTGCTTCTTTCCCCTCCGCCCTTAGGGCCACACCTGCGGCATATGAGGTTCCCAGGCTTGGGCTCCAATCAGAGCTGCAGCTGCCAGCCTACACCACAGCCACAGTGACACAGGATCTGAGCCATATCTGAGCCATATCTGAGACCTACACCACAGCTCTCGGCAACGCCTGGATCCTTAATCACTGAGTGAGGCCAGGGATCCAACCTGCGTCCTCATGGATACGTGTGGCATTTGTCTCTGCTGTGCCACAAGGGGAACGCCGGTCCAGTATGTCTTTTTGAATTCACATCTCCAAGATTGTTTCACCTTGGGGTGGGGGAGCTCCAGACCTGGACGGCTGCACCCTTCTGACCAGTTGGTAAGGTTCCTCCGATACCCTTCCTGCAGCCGGAGGCCTCCGCGTGGTAGGGAAAACAGATCATGTTTATAGCGCGAACAAGTCCTGCCAAGGCAACCTAGCTTCTTTCAAAGATCAAAATTCAGCCTGTAAACATAGCTTGTCACCCACTTACCACATACTTTGGAAATACTCGCCTAGGTCCATAAAAACGGGCGTCCAGGAGTGGGTGCGTGCAGGGTGGGGTCTTTTTAAGCTCTGCGCTTCCAAAAAGGTCACTGCCAAGGTGCAGCTCCCCCAGACGCACAGGCTGACGCCTCACCGGGAGCAGCCCTCCACGCCACCGGGCACCGAGGGCTCCTCCCCCGGGGACCACACCCCGCTTCCATCTGCTCCCCCATAACCCCCCGTCTGCAAACGTCCTTTCCATGCAGGTCCGTTATTTTTCTTGGAGAACTGCAACCACAGCCACGTCTTAGACCTCTGCCGATTTCACCAAAGGCGAGATGGAGACAAAGAGAGAGAGAAAACAGGTCTGGCACAGGCAGCCCCCAAAAGGGTTTGGTTTCAGTACAACAGCCGTCTCTGTTCCGAAGCTTCCCGACGGTTCAAAACCACTGGCGTCTATTAAGCAGTGTCTCACCTGGCTTTTGAAAAGTCACAGCCAGATGGGTGTTGACGTTCAATTGGAAGGGAACTGGATCAGTGACCAAAAATACACAACAGGGAGTTCCCCTCGGGACTCAGCGAGTTAAGAACCCCACTGGTATCCGTGAGGATGCTGGTTCGATCCCTGGCCTCGCTCAGTGGGTTAAGGACCTGGCGTTGCCGTGAGCTGTGGTGGTCATGGATGCAGCTCAGATGGGGCATGGCTGTGGCTGTGGTGTAGACTGGTAGCTGCAGCTTGGATTTGACCCCTAGCCTGGTAACCTCCCTATGCCTCTGGGGCAGACCTAAAAAGAAAAAAGAAAAAAGAAAAAGACACTGCTGTCCAGCAGGTCACTCCAGAGGTGCAGAGGTCACCTTTGGACCTGGGGTCAGAGGTCAGGCCTCCGTTTAAGCAAGAGGCTGAACTTTTCTTACACACATTGTGTCCTTACACACCAGGCCTGGTTGCAAATACCGTTTCGTCTGCCTTATGGGAAAAGGCTTATTGTGGTCCCTGAGCACTGAGTGTGTGTGTGTGATTAAAATATCATGTCCTTTATGAATGAATTTAGTGTTTTATGACCCTGGAATTTGTTCACCCAGATAGTAGCTCTTCTTACCTTATCCCAGCCCTGGACACCATTGCTGGTTAAAAAACTGTCATATAGGTGTTCCTGTTGTGGCTCAGTGGTTAAGGAACCTGGCCAGCTTCCATGAGGATGCCGGTTCCATCCCTGGCCTCGCTCAGTGGGTTAAGAATCATGCGTTGCCATGAGCTGTGGTGTAGGTCACAGACACGGCTTGGATCCCGTGTTGCTGTGGCTGTGGTGTAGGCCGGCAGCTACAGCTCCAATTCGACCCCTCGCCTGGGAACTTCCATATGCTGCCAGTGCAGCCCTAAAAAACAAAACAAGAACAAAAGCAAAAAATCCTCATAGGTATATACACGCACACACACACAAACACACACGTATGTATGTATCTGTATAGCTGTTTACAATGACGCCTGTTTTTGTATGTACATATTATATTGTGTACAAATAAAATTATCTATGTATTTACCTATATGTGACTGGTTAAAATGCATATTTTTATACCTATAAATTTTATACATAGGTATGTATACACATATATGCATATTATGTATATATAATGGTTAAAATTATATCCATGTATATACACATGCTATAATTAACACATATAAAATATATGCATATATACATATATACATAAGTATACATTATATAGCTGCTTAAAAATTATACACAAACACATTTTGATGCAATTAACCAGTTGTGGTTAATGTAATACATTCTACCTGTAAAATGTATATATATAAATATATGCCTAAAATCTTTACAAGCACAAAATATATATGTGTATATACATAAATATAAATATAACCAGCTCTCCCTATATATGCAAAAATAATTTTAATCGGCTGTATATACAGACATGCATACACGTACTTACATGTATGTGTATAATTTTATGTGTATAAAGTACATTTTAATTATATAGTATGCATATATCATTTAATCATATATCTGTGTACATACATGTTTCTGTCTAAAACTTTATATAAATAAAACCACATGTATACATACACAAATGCAGTGTAAGCAGCAATGCCCAGTCCTTAACCCACTGAGCGAGCCAGGGATCGAACCCACGTCCCCGTGAACCCTCTGTCTGGTTCGTCACCTGCTGAGCCACCACGGGAACTCCAAATCAACCAAATTGAAAGCCTATGTTTATGGACATTTAAGGCCTCCCTTTCAACTTTTTCAATGCTTTTAGCCCCGTATGACATCCAGCCTGATCCTAGAGTAATATTTAAAAAGGTATAATGCTCCGCCTCTGGGTCTACGGAGATGTTGCTGGCAACATTGTGTCCCTGACGGCCTTGTTTCCCTGAATATGGAAACCAGGAGTTACCCCCCGAATTCTGGGGCAACCGTTGGATGTCAGAGGGTCTTGAAAAGCACTGGTCATGGGGCCAACAGCCTCAGGCTTTTGGGGAGTAGGGGGGGACAGGGAAGCACCCCCACGAGAAGGTCAAACACATTCCTTCTCTGCTTTGCCTCTTTGCAGCTACGTTGATGCTTATTTTACATAAAATGTAACAGACTCTTGTTTTTTTTTTTTTAAAGTCTAAGCTTGGGGAAAACAGACCCCCCCCCCCACTTTTCCTGCCAATTTTGTTACTTTGCACTGAACCCATCCCCAGTCATCCACGAAAACAGTCGTTCCCTCCCCCCCCCCCCCCCCCCCCCGCCAAGAATGGATGCCGTGAGAACCATCGGCCAGGTGCTCCAAGCTCCAGGTGAACACAGATGCCCAGTGCATCCCTGAAAATGGACTTCCCCTTGGACCTCTGGAGTCACAGAGATCTGGACAGAAAGGGTCACCGCCCAGGAACAACCCACACGCCTGTTCTTGACACACACACAAAATTCTTTCTTCCTTCCTTCCCTTCTCTTTCTTTCTTTCTTTCCTTTCTTTCCTTTCTTCCCTTTCATTCTTCCTTCCTTCCTTCCTTCCTCTCTTTCTTTCTCTCTCACTTTCTCCCTTTCTTTTTCTTTCTTTCTCTTTTTTCTTTTTCTTTCTTTCTTTCTCTTTCTTTCTTTCTTTCTTTCTTCCTTCCTTCCCTCCTTCCTTCCTTCCTTTCTCTCTCTCTCTCTCTTTCTCCCTTTCTCTTTCTTTCTTTCTTTCTTTCTTTCTTTCTTTCTTTCTTTCTTTCTTTCTTTCTTTCTTTCTTTCTTTCTTTCTTTCTTTCTTTCTCTTTTCTTGTCTTTTGTCTTTTTAGGGCTGCAACTGCAGCATATGGAGGTTCCCAGGCTAGGGGTCTAATCAGAGCTGTAGCCACCGGCCTACACCACAGCCACAGCAACGCCAGATCTGAGCTGTGTCTGTGACCTACATCACAGCTCATGGCAACGCCGGATGCTTAACCCACTGAGCGTGGCCAGGGATCAAACCCATAACCTCATGGTTCCTAGTCGGATTTGTTCCCGCTGCTCCACGATGGGAACTCCCAAAGGGGGGAATTTCTGAACCACACACCCTTATCATCCGAAAACAAAAATAAATCCATCTTTCTGAGGATCTGTGCCTGGGTTTCTGGTTTCAATCAGCCCTAATGTGTGGACTATTTTATTTTATTTTATTTTACTGGTTCATTGCAAGACCTAATATAATTCTTTGTGTGCACCATTTTCTTTTGTCCATTGCAAAATCTAATATAACTTTTAGTGTGGATTATTTCATTGTGTCCATTGCAAGACCTAATGTAATTTTTGGTGTGGACTATTTTTTGTTTTTATTTTTGTGCATTGCAAGACCTAATATCATTTTTGCTGTGGACTCTCTTCTTTTGTCCATGGCAAGACCAGCGCCTCTGCAAAGAGTCCCTGGAAGTATGGGGTGGCTTTTTCCCCACACATGGGTTTTTAACTTGGGTTTCGTATGGATTCAACTCTGCAAGATAAGCATGGGGTCTGAAGTGCAATTCTGATACAAAGAGCCAGGCATGATTATCTGAACGTAGACTAGGGAATAAAAGAGGCAGTAAGATGGACCAGATGTTGTCTGTGACTGGCCTTTTACATAGTCAATCTCTCACTTTTTTCCTTTTTTCTTTTTTTTGGTCTTTTTAGGGCTGCACCTGCAGCATACAGAGGTTCCCAGGCCTAGGGGTCGAACTGGAGCTGTGGCTGTGGCGTAGGCCGGTGGCTACAGCCCCGACTGGACCCCTAGCCTAGCAACCTCCATAGGCCGAGGGAGCGGCCACAGAAAAGACAAAAAGACCAAAAAAATAAAAAATAAAAAGTAACCTATATGGGAAAAGGCTCTGAAAAGGAATGGATGTGTATGTATTTATAACTGAGCCGTGATGCAGTACACCTGAAACTAACACAACATTAGAAGTCAATGCTACTCCAATAAAAATTTTTAAAGAAAAATTAGAAAAAAAAAGAGAAATAAAAGAACAAAACCCACTACCCTGATTTTGAAAGCTGAGATGGGCATGGATACAGCGATTGCTTAGGTATGTTTCTTGTACACATGACCCCAAAATATATTGCCAGCATTTCCTGTATAGAGATTTGCAGCCCAAAGTGGGCAAAAAAAAAAAAAAAAAAAAAAATAGTCCTTCCTCAACTGCTTGAATCATCTGTTTTCCAAACCTGTCTCCTTAGAAGTCATTTGGAAACGCTACTTGATTTTCTACATTGGAAATGTCATCTTCCTAAAATACGTTAACTTGTCTTTTTTTTTTTTTTTTAAGTAAACTCTAGTTGAGTCCAGGGTTGTGCCAATGTCTGCTGTTCAGCACAGTGACCCTGTCATAGCTACATATCCCTCTCCTTTCCTATCTTCTCTTCCATCACGGTCTGTCCCAGGAGACTGGATAGAGTTCCCCGAGCTGGACAGCAGGACCTTGTTGCTTATCCATTCTCATTTATTTTTTTCTTTTTAGGGCTGCATCTGCGACATTTGGAAGTTCCCAGTCTAGGGCTTGCATTGGAGCTGCAGCTCCTGGCCTCCACCACAGCCACAGCCACGGTAGATCCAAGCTGCCTCTGTGACCTAACACCACAGCTCACGGCAACACCGGATCCTTCACCCACGGAGCGAGGCCAGATTGAACCTGCATCCTCATGGATGCTCGTTGGGTTTGTTACCACTGAGCCACAGCAGGAACGTCAGGCTTGTGCATTCTAAATGTCATTGTTTGCATCTGCTAACTCCCTACAGTACTCTAAACTCTCATTGCATGTAACACTTTTTTTCTCACAAGTCCATTGCTGGTATCCAAGTGCAGATAAGGTTCATGTACAAAGAAGGATCCTCTTACTTTTTATGCATCGCGTAGGAGTGATTTTATAAATTATTCTGGGGACATTCTAACACTAGATCTCTTGTGTCACTTAGCCCTCGGCTGAAAAGAACTACGTGTGAAGCTAATGTCTACATCTGCTCTTTCAAAACTTTGGACTGAATGGGTCCAGAGGTGAAACCCAAGACATCGCGCTTTCAAAGATAACATCGTCCTTTATACTGAAAGCTTATCACTGGCCACAATGTCTACAGTCAGACAACAGGGCATCACTGGCCACAATGTCTACAGTCAGACCACAGGGCATCACTGCCCACAATGTCTACAGTCAGACAACAGGGCATCACTGGCCACAATGTCTACAGTCAGATCACAGGGCATCACTGCCCACAATGTCTACAGTCAGACCGCAGGGCATCACTGCCCACAATGTCTACAGTCAGACCACAGGGCATCACTGGCCACAATGTCTACAGTCAGATCACAGGGCATCACTGGCCACAATGTCTACAGTCAGACCGCAGGGCATCACTGCCCACAATGTCTACAGTCAGACCGCAGGGCATCACTGGCCACAATGTCTACAGTCAGACCACAGGGCATCACTGGCCACAATGTCTACAGTCAGACCACAGGGCATCACTGCCCACAATGTCTACAGTCAGACCGCAGGGCATCACTGGCCACAATGTCTACAGTCAGATCACAGGGCATCACTGGCCACAATGTCTACAGTCAGATCACAGGGCATCACTGCCCACAATGTCTACAGTCAGACCGCAGGGCATCACTGCCCACAATGTCTACAGTCAGACCGCAGGGCATCACTGCCCACAATGTCTACAGTCAGACAGCAGGGCATCACTGCCCACAATGTCTACAGTCAGACCGCAGGGCATCACTGCCCACAATGTCTACAGTCAGATCACAGGGCATCACTGCCCACAATGTCTACAGTCAGACCACAGAGCATCACTGGCCACAATGTCTACAGTCAGACCACAGGGCATCACTGGCCACAATGTCTACAGTCAGACCGCAGGGCATCACTGCCCACAATGTCTACAGTCAGACCGCAGGGCATCACTGCCCACAATGTCTACAGTCAGACCGCAGGGCATCACTGGCCACAATGTCTACAGTCAGACCACAGGGCATCACTGGCCACAATGTCTACAGTCAGACCACAGGGCATCACTGGCCACAATGTCTACAGTCAGATCACAGGGCATCACTGCCCACAATGTCTACAGTCAGACCGCAGGGCATCACTGCCCACAATGTCTACAGTCAGACCGCAGGGCATCACTGCCCACAATGTCTACAGTCAGACAACAGGGCATCACTGCCCACAATGTCTACAGTCAGACCGCAGGGCATCACTGCCCACAATGTCTACAGTCAGATCACAGGGCATCACTGCCCACAATGTCTACAGTCAGACAACAGAGCATCACTGGCCACAATGTCTACAGTCAGACCACAGGGCATCACTGCCCACAATGTCTACAGTCAGACCACAGGGCATCACTGCCCACAATGTCTACAGTCAGACAACAGAGCCCTGAGTGAGATTATGTGTATGCTCAGTAATTAAAAAAAAATGATGTTATGAGCAATGAGATCCTGCTGTACAGCACAGGGAACTCTATCTAGTCACTTACGATGGAGCATGATGGAGGATAATGTGAGAAAAAGAACGTACATGTGTGACTGGGTCCCTTTGCTGTGTACAGTGGAAATTGACAGACCTGTGTACACCCACTGTAATGGAAAACATAAAAATCATTTTTTAAAATGACGTTAACTAGAATAACTCTAGGTTTGTTAGAAATCTCCTACAGTTTGCAAATGCTGTCGCAGAAGCAATCCTGTCCTTGGTATCATTAAGATATATGTATTATTGGAGTTCCCGTCGTGGTGGAGCAGAAACGAATCCAACGGGGAACCATGAGGTGGCAAGTTCCATCCCTGGCCTTGCTCTGTGGGTTGAGGATCCAGCGTGGCCGTGAGCTGTGGCGTAGGTTGCAGATGCAGTTCGGATCTGGCATTGCTGTGGCTGTGGTGTAGGCTGGCACCTGCAGCTCCGATTCAACCACTAGCCTGGGAACCTCCAACTGCTGCGCGTGTGTCCCTAAAAAGCAAAAAAGCAACAACAACAACAACAAAGGTCTTTTCAGAAAGAAAGAAAAATGGAAAAAGGGACTCTGGATGCATGTTACATCATGGAGCATCTTAAACATCCATTGCTGAGTGGGAGAAGCCATTAGTAGGAAAGCTGCAGAAGGAGCTCTGTAGGGACCGGGAACAGATTGGCTGGGACTGGGGCACGCGGGGGGTGCGGGGGGAACAGAGAGTTAAGAAATGAACACATGGGAACGTGGGTGGGTGGGCGGACGTGCTGGAAATATTCTAAAACTGCTCTGTGGGGAGGGTTGTACACCTGGGTACATGCCCTCAAAAACACTGCCTCTTACCCTGCGCCCAAAGGAACGGGATGGAGAAGCATTTCACCTTCATTGTTTATAGCAAGCGTGGTCGGGTCAAGAACAGCGTTCTCTCGGTGGAGTGTGTGCTGTGGCTTTAGACAGATGCATGGTGACCTGTCTCCGTCATCAGAGTGTCGTACAGAGAGTGGAAATGATCAGGTCATATGCCCGTGTGATGCCCAGTCTGCCCACAGAACCCGGGCTCTTAGGTTTCGGGGCAGAATGCTGGATCTGGAGTTTTGGGGGGTGATTTTTCAATTGAAAAATTTTAACTGAGGTATAGTTGACTTACAACGTGCTTATTTCTGCTATACAGCAAAGTGATATATATATTCTCTATTCTATATATTCTTAATATATATATTATATTATATATGGTATATATATAATTATTATTATTTTTGTCTTTTTGCCTTTTCTAGGGCTGCTCCAGTGGCAGCATATGGAGGTTCCCGGGCTAGGGGTCTAATCAGAGCTGTAGCTGCCAGCCTACACCACAGCCACAGCCACACGGGATCCGAGCCGCATCTGCAACCTACACCACAGCTCACGGCAATGCCTGATCCTTAACCCACTGAGCAAGGCCAAGGATCGAACCGGCAGCCTCATGGTTCCTAGTCGGATTCGTTAACCACTGAGCCATGACGGGAACTCCATATTATATATATACTCTTTTTAAATTCTTTTCCATCATGCTTTATCCTAGGAGACCGGATCTGGTTCCCTGTGCTGTCCAGTAGGACTTTGTGGTTTATCCATTCTAACTGTAACAGTATGCTGGATCTGGATTTTTTATGTGCAGCTCTACTCACAAGCACATACCCCATTTTGCCCGACTCTTAATTACGATAAATGCAGCCCTAGGAGTTCCCTTGGGGTGCAGGTGATTAAGGATCCAGTGTTGTCACTGCAGCGACCTAGGTCACTGCTCTGGCACGGGTAGTGTCAGTTTGATTCCCTGGCCTGGGAACTTCCACATGCCTCAGATGCAGCTAAAAAAGAAAAAAAAAATGCAAACTCTTGCCTTTGGAATAGGGAAGCAATGGGATGCTGCTGTATAGGTTCCCAGGCTAGGGGTTGAATTGGAGCTGCAGCTACCGGCCACAGCCACAGCCACAGAAACGTGGAATCTGAGCCGTGTCTGCGACCTACACCACAGGTCACAGCAATGCCAGATCCTTAACCCACTGAGGGAGGCCAGGGATTGAAACCCCAACCTCCGGGTTCCTAGTCGGATTCGTTTCCGCTGCACCAGGACGGGAACTCCTGAGAAGACTTTTTAAACAGTATTTTAGGTTGACTGCTCAATTGAGGAAAGATACAGAGGCTTCCCCGACAATCCCGCCCCTCCCCCCCGCCGCCCCCAGCACAGCCACCAGTTCCCATTGTAGCTCAGCGATAATGAACCCAACCAGTATCCATGAGGACACAGGTTCGATCCCTGGCCCTGCTCCGTGGGTTAAGGATCCAGTGCTGCCGTGAGTGGTGGTGTGGGTCGCAGATGCTGCTCAGATTTGATCCCTAGCCTGGGACCTTCCATATGCCACAGGTGCAGCCCTAAAAAGACAAAGAAAAAAAAAAAATCCCACCAGACAGTGCGTCTGCGACCAAGAATGAACCAAGACAGACACCACCACCTCCCAGAGTCCCTGGTTTCCATCACGGTTCACTCTTGGCGTGGTACCTGCTGTGGGTTGAGACCAGTGCATGATGACCTGTATCTGTCAGGAGAGGGTCCTACAGTTATTTCCTCGGCCCTAAACATCCCCTGAGCTCTGCTTATTCCTCCTCCACCCCTCGCCCTCCTAACCCCCTGGCCACCTCGGATGCGTTTCCTGTCTCCATGGTTGTGCCTTTTCCAGAACGTTCTAGCGCTGAAATCCCACCATCTTTTCAGCCGGGCTTCTTTCCTGAAGTCGCAGGCATTTCAGCTTCCTCCCTGTCTTTTCGTGGCTTGAGAGCTGATGTCTTTTTATCTCTGAATCGTGTTTCTGTCCCCAAGGACCACCGTCCATCTCCCAAAGAATGACGTCTTCCTTCCTTGGTCTCCGAGCAGACTTTTCATTGCGTTTACCTGCCATATGTTTTATGCCCATTTCACAAACTTTGACTCGAGTGTTTGTTGCAAACACTACATGAGGGAGTTCCCATCCAGGCTCAGTGGTTAATGATTCTGACTAGGAACCATGTGCTTGAGGGTTGGATCCCTGGCTTTGATCAGTGGGTTAAGGATCCTGCATTGCCATGAG
Organism: Sus scrofa; assembly: GCF_054392235.1. Lineage (NCBI taxonomy): Eukaryota > Metazoa > Chordata > Mammalia > Artiodactyla > Suidae > Sus > Sus scrofa. The sequence continues at coordinate 3,742,061 of NC_139401.1, read as the reverse complement.
ATGCGGTGTAGGTCGCAGACGCAGCTCGGACCTGGCGCTGCTGGGGCTGTGGCTGTGGGGTAGGCCAGCAGCTGTAGCTCCAATTAGACTGCTAGCCTGGGAACCTCCATATGCTGTGGGTGCGGCCCTAAAAAAAAAAGAGATTAAAAAAAAAAAAAAAGATAAAAGACGCTGCATGGCCCTAACATCCTCCAGAGTTGGGGGCGGTGCCGTCATGGAGGATTTGACTCTCTCCGAGTTTTCCTCTGCCTGGCAGGAACCGCATGGACTCTTGCTGCTTTTTCGGCCCCAGCGCCATCCCTCCGCCTTCAGACGTGAGACGGCCGGAAACAGCTTGCAGCCCAAGTTGCAACAGGCCTGATGCCATGGAAACCCCGGGCTGCTTGGGGTCCTCCTCCTTCCTTCCTTAAATGCATCTGGCAGCGCACATCAAAGCCCCTCACCTCCTGGAGAGACGCCAAGCCCGCACTCTTTAAATCCCCTGGGTCCCCGGGGTTGTGTGATCTCCGCGGGCATGGCCTCTCTCCACCGCGGGCATGGCCTCTCTCCACCGACGAACCTCGGCTTTCCTTCTTTTCAAGTCCGCGTCCAGAAGGGGATCGGCTCATTCAACCGGCTAAGCGGCCCCTTCACAACCCGTGGAATTTTAAGACACTGGATGGATGAGAAAGCCACTCTGTAAACAAACCGAACGCTGGTGAATTCCGGGGCAGGGACATCAAAGCTCTTAGGGGCTGGTGATCTTGCAAGGGTACAAGGTCACAGGGAGGGCATTCGAGACGGAGCACGCAGGCGGCAGGAGGAGAATCGTTTGTTTCCACAGGGGGAGGGGACGGTAGTTCGTCCTCCAGCAGGAAACGAGGAAGAGAAGCCCTTCCTTCGCTCTGCCTCTCCTGCCACCCCCACCCGCCCAGGGAGAGGAAGGGGCTGCTGTCTGAAGGCCAGTCCTCCTTCTGATTCCATCTGCAAAGACCATGCTCCCCAACAGCATCCCGTTCGGAGGTGCCCATCCTGAAAATGTCAGTGTGTGAATTGCGGGCAGACACACGTCAACCCATAAAAAAAGGATGATCCTAAAAGCCTGTAGGCAGTTGTGACAAATGATGGGACCACATATATATCTGACCACATTCTATTCTGGCTGGGTAGTTCATTCTTCTTTATTTTTGTTTTTTAAATTACTTCGTTTTTTCTTTCTGTGCGAGTTATGCACAAGCGAACACGAAGACTCTGGCGTTGCCGTCTCTGGCTGGGGAAGGACCGCCAGGCCAGCGCTGCGGTTTCAGAGGACAGCTCTCACCAGGTAGGAACGCATCAGAACTGGCAGCCTGGGTACCGCTTCTCTTGAGGCAGCCACAAGACCAGGCATGCTCCAGCCGCTTTGCGGAAAGGGCATTTGTGAAAGAAAAATCAGAGAAAGAGCTGAACAAGGTTCCTCGTTGAGCAGCAAAGATGGGGGCTTTCTGTACACAGACCTTCTTCCTTTCAAAAGGGATAATATAAACCTTTTCAAACAAAATAACATTTCCTCCAAGCTGAACTTTCTATAGACTCAACTCTGATATTTTTTACTGCTTTCTCTTCTCTCTTTTCCTTTTTTTTTTTTTTTTCTTTTTTAGGGCTGCACCTGTGGCATATGGAAGTTCCCAGGCTAGGGATCCAATCAGAGCTGCAGCAGGATTGAACCTGCATCCTCATGGGTACTAGCCAGGCTCGTTTCCGCTAAGCACAGTGGAAAGTCTGGTTATTTTTTTGTTTTAAGAACACCTTATATTCAAAGAGAGAGAGGAGTTCCCATTGTGGCTCAGTGGGTTAAGGACCTGCCATTGTCTCTGTGAAGATGTGGGTTTGATTCCTGGCTTTGCTCAGTGGGTTAAGGATTAGGCGTTGCTGCAAGCTGTGGCATAGGTCATAGATGGGGCTTGGATCCAGCATTGCTGTGGCTGTGGTGTAGGCCTGCCACTGTAACTCCAATTTGACCCCTAGCCTGGGAACTTCCATATGCAGCAGGTGTGGCCCTAAAAAGAAAAAAAAAATGAGAGCAAGATAACATGAATGTAATGTCTTCAACCAAGGTCAGTCCTACTCAGCTATTTGGAGGCAAACTCCCCACCTTAGTCCTGCTAATGAGCCTGAACTGCAAGCAGTGGGAATGGGCTTGGGAAGCATCAGCATGGAGGGGTTCCAAAAGAAGTTTAGAAGGGTCCCCAGTCTTTTGACACCCCACCCTCACCAGCAGCTAAGGCAGTCACATTTCCAACATTGCAGGCAGCCACACCTGTAAACCCAACACATTGATTCAGGAGCCATGCGTGTCCTTCGTAAGAATGTGTCTGTGACATTGCTTTGGTCATCAATCAGGCACCTGAAGACATGGATCAGTGGGGCGGGAACAGCTGGACCTGAGGAAGGAAAATTCAGCAAATGAAAGACTGTGTATTCAGCTCGGGCAGAATGAGCATCTCAGGTGGGCAGAGGGATGCCAGAATTTCTCTTTGGGGTGGGAAGCAGCCTGATTGCAGGGGAGGGAACTACAGGAACCCCCCCACCCTCTACAAACAAGCTTGACCTATGCTTTAATCAGCAATTTTGCCAAGAGCCCACTCTGCCAGGAAATCTTGAGCCTCTTAGCCAGCAAAGCATTCTTGGACCAGAGGGTGAAATGGAAAATCCCACATTGCAAACTCTTGTTGTCATAACACTTGGAATAAGATGGTCAACACCCACCGTCTCAGTCATGGACAATGTTGTCTGGACAGAGGTGATCACAGGGATTGGGGCTCATCATTTGGGTCATAGATTGTTTTTCCTGGCCGGAGGTGGTCATCCCCCATCATCTCCGTCATTGATTATTTTCCCCTGGCGTCATAAGGACATCCCTCACTGAGTCACAGCTTTTTCCCTATTCTTAATGTTAGGATCCCCTCCCCAGATTTTCGAGGTACAATGGTGAGCAAATGACCCAGTAAGTCCATAACCTTGTTGGTGTGTAGGAAAGTCTTCTGCACATCTTCGAGTATGTGGTTGTCATCATTTGGACGCAGCCTTGTCAACGAGCTTCCCAGTGTGGACCCCCCCATTCCTGTCCTCCCCCCTGCCTTTTATCCATAGCAAAACTTCAGTCAAAGAATCAATTTAATCAGAGAAGGGACAAAATATGGAGAAAAAGGAACACAGTCAAGCAAGACAGAATCATGATAGTTTAGCCCTTCAAAGAAGTCAAGGACCTTTAGTGAGTGCTTCTTCAAAGACTCTAGATCATATTCTGAGCTGGTCCTTGGAGCTGTCTTACAGGTGCTGAAGCCCCACAGGGTGGAAGAAGTTAATTGTATCTTGCCAGCAACACAGAGACCCCAGATGGGTTGGAACCAGAAGGGCCCAATGACCTCACCGCCCACCCGTCAGGAAAATGTCCCCAAGCTGACCACGCCCTGCTCCTTGACACTGTAAGACCCCTCACTCCTCTCCAGGGGGGCACAGTCCTTGAGGCACTAGCCTGCTGTGTCCCCTCTTTGCCTGGCCATTCAAGCTGCTTTTTCCGTCTCCTCCAACTCTATTTGGCATCGGTGCACAGAGGCAGCCGAGATGTCCGAAACAGACTGAGGTTATTCATGCGTTTATTTGCTCTTCTGGAGATTGCAACGTGGGCAGGAGACACATCTCCTTGGGAATAAATAACTCCCTGAGGGAAAACATCAGAACAGCAAGAGATCCAGATCTTTGCCTTAAGGAGACAGAGTGACTCACAGAACAGAACCAAACTTCAAGGCAAGTCTGAACATATCCAGAAAGAGACAGTATGTCAGGCAACCAAACAATGACAAATGAATTATTCATAGAGGCCAGGCTGGACTGACAGATCATGCAATACCCTGCCCACAGGGGACACCATTCCGCCCGCACTTCCAAGAATGTGCACCCCTTCGCAAAAACAAAATGGAACTCTCATCGCGCTGCCACTCAAGTCAGAAGACCTGTGCATCCCTTGCATTGCATGCCTTCGTGAATCCAGAATGATCCCTTGGCATAGCCTTCAGCCTCCCAAGGACATCTCCTCATTGGAGAAAGTGGGCAGGTCAGGCTGATGATGGACAGGGATGGTGACCATGTGTACTCAACGAATGTTATCAATTAATTGCGCTACAGGGATACGCAGGGACTCTGGGGCATTCTGGCTCTATTGCCTGCCAGGGAACAGATTCAGCAGGAGGTCAAAGTCACAGAGCCCCGCAAATGCTCCAACAATGTGAGCATTCTGGGGGAGGTGGACCCCCACCGATAACTAACCCAGGACATGGCTTCTCTACTTGTGTGTCCAGCCTTGGCAGGAAGCCTTATGTCCAACTCCTTTATTCCGTGGTTGAGCCCATGAGAATCAGTAGCCTAGGCAATGGGTCACCAGCCTGGGGGCCAGTTTGCACACTGATCAACTCTCTTCAAGCCACTGAGAAGATAGGGACCCCTCCAAGGAATACCGTGTCTCAGAGCCTCTCGATATCCTTTTATTGATATTCTGCATTAAACGGCACTGTGATTAGGGGACAAAGACCGATTTTGACTCCCTGAAAGATTATTCCTTAAGACAACGATGGACTAAAAAAGGGAAAAAAATATCAGAATAATAACGGGATGCTTGAAATAATAATACTTGGAATAATTTGCCTTTGAGCTCATCGTGTTTATATGTGTTATGTCTTCTCTCCATAATGCCTTTTTCGCGGAGCAATTTAGGAGCAAATCGGATCACGCAGACTGTCCTCTTTCAAGGAAGGCTGGAGGGTAATTGGGATCAAGATAAAGTCGGAAGAGAAAAAAAATAATTTGTAAAATATGGAATGTATTAGAATGTTTCTCATTCCTTTTATTCATGAGTAATAGAGAGCAGGGTGCACTCAGGTCAAACCAGCGACTGAGCCTTATTTGTTTATGTATGTATTGCCAGAAGGCTTGATTCTGGGGCCAAGACCCCGGCAGTAACACGTTCAAAATGCCTGGGTCATAAACCACACAGCCTCTTGCCCTTGAGGCAGTGGTTCCAAGAGTGCCTTGACTTCGAAAATTGGATTTCATCCTTCTCTTAGCTAGATCTGCTTTGCTGGAGCAACAGTTACCACTCAGCTTTAAGGGTAAACCCATTTCTACCTGGACATGCTCATTTCATGGTGTCCACATGTCTTTATAACCAACGCATGGCCGTCTCTTATTAAAGGGTTGTATAGAGTAGATACACCCTATAATTTGTAGTCCTTCCTTAAAAGCTGGTGGCTTGTGACTCATTCAATATTTCTCAACAATGAATCATCTTTTCTGATGTTCAGGGGAGAATTCACCTTGAATAACCCATACAAGTCCAACATCTCATTCCCCAAATTTTACTGGAAACAAAGCATGGAAAGGAGGGAACTCATTCTACTTTATTAAAGAAAAAAGAGGGGGGAGATTCTTGGGTGGACTAGTGGTTAAGGACCTGGTGTTGTCACTGCTGTGACTCAGGTTCGATTCCTGGCCCAGGAACTTCCACATGCTGTCTGTGTGGCCTAAAAAATAAAATAATTAAAATTTCTAAAAATATTTTTTTTACACTGGAGATCCTGCTGCGGTGCCACAGGATCAACGGCATCTCTGCAGCACCAGGTTGCGGGTTTGATCCCCGGTCGTCTGGCACTGTGGGTTAAAGGATTCGGTGGCATTGTTGGCACAGCAATGGTGTAGGTGGCGACTGCAGCTCGGATCTGATCTCTGGCCTGGGAATTCCATACGTCACAGGATGGCCAAAGGAAAAGAAAAGAGGGAAAAAATGTTTAATTAAAAAAAAAAAAAGATTTGGGGATGTGACTTTGCTCTTTGCTTAGAGGACTCAAAGAATTAATTCCCTAAGGAACAGTCAGGATGGTCCAGGTCAACCTTCCTGTTGAGGATGGAAGCAAGCTGAGATCCAAAGAGATCAGATGATCTGTCCAGTATCTCACACCAAAGGATGTGCACCCTTCTATGGATGGCTATGACCCACCTCAGTGTACCCTCCATCCTCTGTCCTCTGTCCTGTAGGTGGAGTCTTACAAGTCAATGCAGAAGATGACAAAGGCTGGATAGGGCTTTGTCTATCAGTTGTAAGACCTTCTTCTTCTTCTTTGTCTTCTTCGTCTTCTTCCTTCTTTCTTCTTCTTGTTCTTTCTTCTTTCTTCTTCTTCTCCTTCTTCCTCTCCTTCTTCTCCTTCTTCTTCGTCTTCTTCCTTCTTCTTGTTCTTTCTTCTTTCTTATTCTTCTCCTTCTTCCTCTCCTTCCTCTCCTTCTTCTCCTTCTTCTTCTTCGTCTTCTTCCTTCTTCTTGTTCTTTCTTCTTTCTTATTCTTCTCCTTCTTCCTCTCCTTCCTCTCCTTCTTCTCCTTCTTCTTCGTCTTCTTCTTTCTTCTTTCTTATTCTTCTCCTTCTTCCTCTCCTTCCTCTCCTTCTTCTTCTTCTTCATCTTCTTCTTCTTTCTTCCTCTTTCTTCTTCTTGTTCTTTCTTCTTTCTTCTCCTTCCTCTTCTTCCTCTCCTTCTCCTTTTTCTTCTTCTTCCTTCTTTCTTCTCCTCCTCCTTCTTTTTTTCTACAGCATGCAGAAGTTCTGTGGGCCAGGGATCCTATCCAAGCTGCAGCTGTGACCTATGCCACAGCTGCTACAATGCCAGATCACTAACTCACTAAGCAAGACAAGGGATCAAACCTGCATCCTCATGGATACTCGAATTCATTATCATTGAGCCACAGTGGAATCTCCAAGCAAGACCACCTTTGTGTGTGTGTGTCTGTGTGTGTGCACTCAAGATATGCAGAAGTTCCCAGCCCAGCAGCGGCCCAAGTCATTGCAGTGACAATGCCAGATCCTTAACCCACTGAGCCACAAAGAAACTCCATAATTTAGGGGCAGCCTATTCTTTTTTTTTTTTTTTTTTTTTTGCCTTTTCTAGGGCTGCTCCTGTGGCATATGGAGGTTCCCAGGCTAGAGGTCTAATCAGAGCTGTAGCTGCTGGCCTACGCCAGAGCCACAGAAACGCCAGATCCAAGCCAAATCTACACCACATGACCTACACCACAGCTCATGGCAATGCCAGATCCTTAACCCACTGAGCAAGGCCAGGGATTCGTTAACCACTGCGCCACGACGGGAACTCTCGAAGTGCAGCCTATTCTTGAATTCTCTCATGACTAACTTTCCAATCCCCCATGTTAATTTATGGGTTCAATTGGTCCCTCCCTCCCCATCTTCCTTCTCCAGTTTACCTGGAGCACAGTAATGCCGTCGCCAGCTGGCAGGCCGGGAGGGGATCAAACCTCCTGACTTCTGCCTCGCAGAGGACTTTGGCCTTTGCAGTTTCTCTCGTTGCTTCCTCTTGGCGGGGACCAACCTGAAGTCCAACTCTGCATCCACAGGTGTCTGCCTCCCGGGGCGAGAGACATTAGGAAGAATGGCCTGAGGGGCTGCCGGGCCACAGAGCATGTGCAGCCCCGTCCCCACAGATCTGGTTTATTCTCAGTTAATATGTGACATGGAGCTCTTTTCTGGTGTCTGGCTTCGCTCACTCAGCATCACGCCTGTAAAATCCACCTGTGCCGGTGCATGTCGTTCTGTTGTCATCACTGGAGGACAAGTGTGATCACCCGGTGCTTTGCTTACTCATGACGTGGCTTTTCTGCAGTTGTGTTCTTGCCCACGGCGGTGGGGGAGAGGTGTAGACCGGGTTGCTGTGGAGAGCATGCTCCCTGCCTCTGTCAGTATCAAGATTTACTCTTTCCTGGTGTACGTGTAGCATATACTTGTAGATACAAGTATGTGCTTCCAGTATTTCCATATGGGCATGTATGCATATCCGTGTGTGTGCACACACTGTGTACAGGTATGTATGTGTGTACGTGTGTGTCTATAAATAGAGCGCGGGTTTATATATGTGTGTGTATTTTTATATGTGTGTATAGATAATGTGTGTATGTGTGTGTGTATATATGTGTGTGTGTATACACTATGGGTATTTGTGTTTGTATCTATATGTGTCTGTATATACATGTGTGTGTATAGGGTGTGTATATATATGTGTGTTTATACGTGTGTGTCTATATATAATGTGTATTTATATGTATGTGTGTATGTATATACACACAATGTCTCTATGTGTGTGTGGATATATGTGTAATAGATATGTATATATATGTGTGGGGATGTATATAGTGTGTCTTTATACATATAGTGTGTGTATATATACATATAAAATGTGTGTATATATGTGTATACGCACAATGTGTGTGTTTACGTGTGGTGTGTGTATATATAATGATATATGTGTGTGTGTGTGTGTTATAGATGCCTTTCTTTCATTCCCCACTTCTGATAAAAATATGTTCGATGCCCAGGAGCACTTGCCTGTGTCTCATTCCCCGACCCCCCCACCCCCAACCCCAGGACAAAGGACAGCCCTGCAAGCTTAGAGTTTAAGGGCTGATGGAGCTGCCATTTCCTTCCTGCTCACCATGGGGCCGCCTGTGAAGCCCCGGGAGGCAAGGCTGCAGAAAGAAACCAGCCTGAGGGTTTGACACTTGCCTACAGCTTGGGACCATTTGGCATCCATCTGCCGCTCTGAGGAGCAAGGCTTTGGGGCCAGGGGACGGAAGTTGGTTTATGGAGAGACATCCTTCCAGACCAGCCGTGACCCTTCCAGGAGTGCTGGGTCCCTCCTCCAGTGTCTTAGCCCCGTTCACAAACGCAAACCCACTGAGACTCTTCAAGCAGCTCCCAGCAGCTTGCTTTCTTCATATACACAACCCACAGGGAGCTATTTGGTGAAAAACAGAACTGAGGGATGCAAAGTGTAACCAGAGATGGAGACCTAAGGCAGCACAGGGAGAATCTGATGGATTCTGAGCGTTAGGGTGGCCTCTAGCTGCCAGTCCTGCTCCAAAACCTCACCTTTTCATTTGCAAAATGGGATGAATAAGAATGGCACCTTCCTCGTCGTTGCATGACCAACCTGAGCTGAAAGGTAGAAGGTTTTAGCAGGCTGGCACACAGCCTGCCTGAGGAGCCAAACGAGGGCTGGCTGACGTTAATAGCATTCCTTGTAGAGAGCTTAGCTCGATGCAGAACCGTGACAACCTGTCCTTCTTGGGAGTCATTTGGGATTTTGTCAAAAAGATATGCAGCCTGAGGTCCCTCGTGGCACAGCAGGTTAAGGATCTGGGGTTGTCGCAGCTGTGGCTCCGGTGACAGCTGTGGCGCAGCTTCCATCCCTGGACTGGGAACGTCTGCATGCTGCAGGTGCTGCCAAAAAAAAGAAAAAAAAAAAGATGCACGGCAGACAAGCCTTCTCTGTGGCCATGGAATCCTTCACTGTGCCTGTTTTCCACTCAGCTGTTCCCCATCAGGAAGCCTGGTGCCCTGTCTCTCCCTACACAGCCCTTCTGGGGCGGTGGGGAGGTCAGCTGTCAGAGGTCATCCACGAAGGGACCTGCCCAGGGTTTAGGCTTCCTGGGGCAGCCAGGGCTCTCCAGGGAAACAGACCGTTCCGAGGGGCTCATATAGACATATGCTTATAGTTTATACATATATATACATCTCTATTGGTTTTATATATATAGGTATATACACATCCTTCCACTGATTATATGTACCTATGCCTCTTCTATTGGAGACAGATATATATATATATAAATATATAAAATCCTTTTGGTTTTATGTATTTATTTATTTATATTGATATATACATATAGTACATATGTTACACACTATACTGGTTATATATTTATATGTATATTGCATCATATTGATTATTTTATATATATAGAGAGAGAAAGATACATACCCTCTGTTGGTTGTAGGTGTAGGTAACCCCACCAATTATAGGTATATATATCGGGGGGGAGAGAAATTGAGAGGGAGAGAGCATACATATCTATTACATATAATAGATATCTATTATATATATGATGCATATATAGGTATGCCTTCCATACTGCTGGTTATGTGCTTATATATGCATCCTAGTGATTTTGGATAGATAGATAGATGATAAATAGATAAATAGAGCTGATAGATAATGATAGACATGATAGAAAGATAGAGATAGATAGATAGATGACAGGTAGATAGAAATCTTCCTACTGGCTTTATCTCTATATCAACATTGATATCTATTTCTACATATCTATAGATAGATACACCCTCCTGTGGTTTTAGAGATATAGATATATAGGGATAGAGATATTTTATTGGTCTTTTCTATATATATCACATTCTACTGATTGTATATATATACATATATACACATCATATCGGTCATACACATGTAACATACACACATTTTATTGGCTTTATATATAGAGAGAGAGGGAGGGGGTGGAGGGGAGAGACTGGTTGATTGCCAGGAACGAGCTCATGCAGTTATGGAGGCTGAGAAGCCCCAAGACACGCAGGTTGAGCTGTCAAGCTGGAGACCCAGCCTTTAGGCATCAATTGCCATGCAAAGGGGGGCAGGCTGGAGAGCCAAGAAGAGCCATGTTTCAGTGGACTGCAAAGGCAGGAGAAAGATGAGGTCCCCACTCAGAGGCTGTGAGCAGGAGGAATTCTCTCTTACCTGGGTTGGGGGGGTAAGAGTCAGCTCTTTGTACTAGTCAAACCTTCATCTGATTAGACCAGGCCCACCCACCCTGGGGAAGTCCTTATGCTCAATTCGGTGCGTTGATCCAAATGCTAATCTCATCCTGAAACCCTGTTACAGACGCTTCCAGAATAGTATTGACCAAGCATCCAGACACCTGTCAAGTTCATGCAAACAACAGAAACCGTGGTATGGGGGTTCCCATTGTGGCTCAGTGGTGATGAATCTGACTAGTATCTATAAGGAAGGGAGTTTGATCCCTGGCCTCGCTCAGTGGGTTAAGGATGCGGTATTGCTATAAGCTGTGGTGTAGTTGCACATGTAGCTCAGATCTGGTGTTGCTGTGGCTGTGGTGTAGGCTGGCAGCTACAGCTGCAATTGGACCCTGAGCTTGGGGGCTTCCATATGCCAAAGGATAACCCCCCCCCAAAACCCCATGGTACATCCCCAAGGTACTCTGGTCAGCAAAGTAGTGATTGTTGACCATGACAGAGCTTTCCTCTGCTGCTCTGCCTCAGCCCACCATGTCGGTGCAGGGTGTGCTGCTTAATTTTTTTTGACGACTATGGCCAGGTTACAATGTCCCGTCATTTAGTCAAACCCTAGTGCAGGTGTTTGATAACTACAAAATACCAGGGTCAGTTTGCCGTACAGCAGAAATTGACAGAACATTGTAAATCAACTATAATTTTAAAAAATTAAAAAAAAACAACAACAGGTGTATGTATCTGGTCAATGAGATGAATGTCTACAACCAGTAAGTTCATAAAGCAGCCTATGCTCCCTGTGTGGGTGGGCCTCGTCTCATCAGGTGAAGGTGATCCGAGCCTGGGCTCTCCCAAAGAAAAGGAGATTTCTGCCTGAGTTTCCAGCCTGCGGTCCTGCAGAATTCTGACGCCAGGCTGCAATCTCAACCCTTACCTGTGCCTCCGGCCTGCTCTATGGATTTCAGGCTGCTGGTGTCCCTTAAAACACACCTGCCTGCCCACATGTACCTGTTGATTTCCCTGCAGAATGCTGGGAACACAAGCACAAAGGGAGGGACTCAGCCATCACCCCAACCCCATAGCCTGTGTCCAGTCCGAGGAAGACGTCCACTCTGCAGACAAGCCACTCAGCACAAGGTCCAAGGATGTGCCCGAGAAGTGGTCCATGTTCCGAACCAGCAAATCCCAAACTGGGTGCGTGCGGTTTCCTGTGAGTGTGTTTAACTCTCTGATTCATACCAAGGAAGTGGGGTTGAGCCTCTGACTGTGTCTGATGGAATGGGGTCTCCGGGGGTATGTGTGTGTGTGTTTGTGTGTTAGTGTCATCGTGTGCTGGGCGCTGCCACTACCACATATATGAAAGATGAACGGGGCCCACAGGCAGGAGCCGGGACCCACACAGCATCTGTGCTGCATCGTGGGCTGGACACTTGCAAGCCCCTGACTGTCCCGGCTTTAGGTACATGGGAGAGAGGCTGGTGCAGATGAATGGATGGGGCGGGGGGACTTGGGTGGCATTCTGCTGGGCAGCTGTGCTCATCGCTGTGCTCTTTTTGCTCAAGAGACCTAGAGAAATTTCCTTCTTGCCTTTCAAGATGAGCCTCTCTTTTCAGGACGGCACCCGGCTGTGGAGCCTGACCCAAACCAGGTCTGATGAATTAAGTAGGGTTGATTGGTATCATCCAGAAAGCTCTCAGGGAGTTCCCTCATGGCTGTTGGGCTTAAGAGTCTCACCCTGTCACTGCTGTGCTTGTGGCAAGAGCTGCATCAGGAGGTCCAACCATGACCAGGCAACATCCCCCGGTCCCAGGTGGCACCCAAATAAATTTATCAATTAAAAGAGGTATTGAAAAGAATGAGCTCAGTTGATAAAAAAAAGTCAATAGGAGTTCCCGTTGTGGCTCAGTGGTTAACAAATCCGACTGGAAACCATGAGGTTGGGGGTTTGATCCCTGGCCTTGCTCATTGGGTGAAGGACCCGGCATTGCCATGAGCTGTAGTGTAGGTTGCAGACTCGGCTCGGATCCCTTGTTGCTATGGGTCTGGTGTAGGCTGGTGGCTATACCTCCGATTAGACCCCTAGCCTGGGAAGCTCCGTGTGGTGCGGGTGAGGCCCTAGAAAAGATGAAAAGACAAAAAAAAGTCAATAAATACATATATATTCCTACAGAGTAGCTAAGGGAATTGATGGATAAGGCAAAAATAAAGGATCTCCTGACACGATACCTCTGCTGGCAGAGGATTTTAAGTGAGAGCCTGGGGTTGTACGGTAGCGGCGTGGATCTAATTCCTGGGCAGACAGCATCTGTGTGTCACAAGTGGGTCCAGAATAATGAACAAGTAAGTAAAAAAAAAAAAGATTATGTTAATATAGAAATAAATTCCTACACCACAGGTAATTACTTCTGTCACATTGCTAAGAAATCTTGACAGTTTCAGAGAACTCAGCTTGCCTGTTTTTTTTTTTCATGAAAGGCAGGAGTCTGGCCCAAACACCTTCTCTGGTGAATGCTGAACTGGTAATTTTTTTAAATCACATGTTATTTCCATTCTAGCTGATTTATTATGCTCAATTTCTGTTTAACTGCAAAGTGAATGGTCACACATGTATAACTTACTTTTTTTCTCACATTAGCCTCCATCTTGCTCAAAAAAAAAAAAAAAAAAAAAAGACTAGATCCTGTTCCCTGAGGTAGGACAGAGGACCTCATTGCCCCCCCCTGCCCCCGCAGGTGCAAGTGTTTGCATCTCTTACCCCACAAGTCCCAGGCCTTCCCACACCCTCCCCCTCCAACCAGGCAACCAGCAGCCTGGTGGCCAGTCCCTGCATTTCCTTGGTGGAGAAAGCCACATGGGTGCCCATTGTTAGACGGCAGATGGGAGGGGTTTGCCAAGGGAGGTGTCTTTCGCTTTCAGACTTGTTTCCCTCAGTATGGCAGTCTTGAGTTCCTTCTCTTTGGTTCTTTGGGGGGTTCTTGTTTAGGGCTGAATAGTATTCCATTGTGTATATGTCCAACCTCTTCCTAGTCCATTCATCTGTCGATGGACATTCAGTTTGTTTCCATGTCTTTGCTTTTGTGAATTGTGCTGCAATGAACATCGCGGGGGGTTTAATTTAAAAGAACACTTTTTTTTCCTGGAAATGTGCCAAAGAGGGGGATTGCAGGGTCATATGGTCATCCTATATTTAATTTTCGGATTTCCCTCGATCCTGTGATCCATCGGGTTTGTGCAAAGTTCCACACACACACCCACCCCCACTGTAGGATGGCTCCCTCTTTTCCCCACCCTCTCCAGGATTTGTTATTTCGAAGCTCACTCATCATGGCCATTCAGACAGGTGTGAGGGGGTACCTCAGACCCATTTTGACTTGCATTTCTCTCCTAATGAGTGATGGGCATCATTTTTTGCCCTGCTTGTTGCTCTCTGTATATCTGGTGTAGGGAACTATCTATGCAGGCATTTTGGCCATTTTTCAGCTGGGTTGTTGGTTTAGTTGTGCTGTTGGGTTGTGTCAGTTGTAGAGCTGGTAGTTTTGACATCACAACTTCACCTGGGCTTTGGGATCTGGCTCAAGTGCCTGTGGCTTGTGCATAGAACGTGGTAAAAGGGTGACATTGGGGTGGGCAGCTGTGCTCACCCCACCCTTTTTCTCTCAGGAGGTCTCCTGCAATGCCATCCTTTCACTCCCCGTGAGACTCATTTGTTCTCTGAGTACACCTGGTATGAAGAACTGATCTCAAGCCAGGTCGGGTGAATTAAGGCTGCCAGATTTGATAGGGATGGAGTCGGCACAGGTAGTTCTAGGAGTCCCAGTGAAGGACCATAGAGAGAGAGGGAAACCCAGGGGACTCTGGGAGACGATTGTAGGGTAAAAAATTGCTCAAGAAAAGTCATCTGACCCCAGTGGCCTTGCTTGACTAGTGGAAGTGCAAGAACTGCCTCAGGTCCTCGGGTGGGGGATGGGATGCGCCCTGCATTCAGATTCAGACCTAGGGCAGGAGTTTGAGGACCGGCCTTCAGCTGATCTGAATACACAGCTTACCAGAGACTGAGGAGGATGCACTCCTCCTGGGAAGGAAGAGGCGGGCTTTTCCAACCCCCACACGCCCTGGAGGATAAGACTGCAGCCCACCAGGTCCTCGGGGCAGAGCCTCCGTCCCTGCCTGCCTGCATCTCTCACAAGCATCCTAGCCTCATGAATCTATTTCTTGCCCATCGCTCTGTCTCTGCATGAATTCCCTCTACATGGAGACATGAAGAACCAGAACCTCAGTGAGTCCAGAAATCGGGTGAGTGTTTATTAAAACATGGGTTGGAGTCCCAGTTTGGATTAGGCCAGGTTTGGATCCCGGCACAAGGGCTCAAGTCCCAATCTGGGTTAAGGCTGGGTTCGAGTCCCAGCATGTGGGTTCAAGTCACAGACTGTATTCTGGCTAGGTACAGGCCACTGATAATGTCAGTTTCAGACGGATAGAAAGTTCCAGGGAGATCCCTTGTGGCTCCCTTGGTAAAAGATCTGTCTTTGTCACTGTGGTGGGTTTGGACTCCTATGTGAATTGAAAACCGTGAGTGGGCAGAAATCTCAGGCACGCTTCAGGTGGGGTCCCTGAGATACCAAAGAGGAGGGAAGGAGACAGAGAAGACAAGAATGAAAGAAAAGAAGGAAGAATTCATTTAACAAAAGAAGGAATAACGATTCAAAATTGATGGAAAGGTCCACAGGTGCATATATCTAAGGCTAAATACCTAAGGGCAGGCGTATCTCAAAAAGGAGGAAGGCTGCCAGGACAGAATGGCTGGCCAGCTGGAAGTTGGAACACAGTGGATGGGGGTCAGTTGGCCTCAGGGCTGTGAAAGCCTCTGCCGGAATCATAGCCTGCCTGGCATGGCATTTCTTGGTATTTCAAGACCTGGGAGGAAGGCAACCCCACCAGCATATTGGCCAAGGCCCCTGGAGCCCCAGGCAGCTGCTGAGCCTGAGCCAGGAGGAAAGCCTGCAAGGTGCTGTTAGAGTAGATGTCCACAGGAGGGCGCCAGAGGACCTGGTGGCCCCAGGTGCAGCTCCAAGGCTGCAGGTGCAGGCCCAGGATTGGGCTTGAGGCCTTGTTGAGTGGCCACCACAGCAAGCACCCAGCAGGTTGGGGTTGTCTGCTGGGCCTCTCAGCTCCAAGATGCATCATGGCAGGCAGGCACCCCAGGTACCCCTTTGGCATGGCATGGGGAGGGGCAGCCTGGTGGGGTGGCTGTGTGTTTCGAAGGCTCAAGGGATCCCCTGGGTTTGTGAAGGCCTTGGGTTCCCCCAGAGGCAGGAGCCAGGACCCACACAGCATCTGTAGCATCATGGGCTGGGCATTTTCAAGCGCCCTGCTGTCGAGGCTTTAGGGATGTGGGAGAGAGGCTGGTGCTGATCAATGGGTGGGGAATTGGGGGAGGACTTTGGTGGCATTGTGCTGGGCAGCTGAGCTGCTCCCTGGGCTGTTGACACAACAGAGACCTAGGGAAGTGTCATTCTTGCCTTTGGAGATGAGCCTCTGTTATCAGTATGGCACCAGGCTATGGAGGCCTGAGCAAAACCAGGTCTGATGAATTAAGCATGCTTGATTGGTATCATCCAGAAAGCTCTCTGGGAGATCCCTCCTGGCTCCCTGGGTCAAAGATCTGTCTTTGTCACTGTGATGGGTTTGGTATCCTCTCTGGCTTGAGAACAGGTGATGGGGAGACCTCTCAGGAATGCTTCAGGTGGCGTCCCTAAAGGACCAAAGATGAGGGAAAGAGAAAGAGAAACAAGCCAGAAGGAAAAGATACTAGGCTGTGTCTTACATCACACAAACAAGGGAGGAACGGTTGGACAATTATAGAAAGGCCCGCAGGTGCATATATGCACACGGACAGGGCTAAAAACCCAAGGGCAGGCATATCTCAACCAGGAGGAAGGCTGTCCTGACCTGATGGGTCACGTGAGCTGGGGAATGGAACGCAGTGGCCTGGGGTCAGGTGGCCTCAGGGCTCTGAAAGCCTCTGTAAGAAACACAGCCCACCTGGAAAGGCACTTCTTGGTATTTGAAACACCGGGAGGAAGGCAATCCCACCAGCATATTGGCCAAGGCCCCTGGAGCCCCAGGCAGCTGCTGAGCCTGAGCCAGGGGGAAATCCTGGGAGGTGCTGTTAGAGTAGATGTCCACAGGAGGGCGGCAGAGGACCTGGTGTCCCCAGGTTCAGCTTCAAGGCTGCAGGTGCCGGCACAGGGTGGGGCTTGAGGGTGGGCTTGTTGGGCGGCACCCACAGCAAGCGCTTAGCGTGTTGGGGTTGTTTTCTGGGCTCCTGGGCCTCTCAGCTCCAAGATGCGTCATGATAGGCAGAGGATGCAGGTACCCCTTTGGCATCGAATGGGGATGGGCAGCCTGTTTGGGTGGCCATGTGTTTTGAAGGCTCAAGGGATCCCCTGGGTTTGTGAAGGCCTTGGGTTCCGCCAGAGGCAGGAGGTGGGACCCACACAGCATCTGGGTGGCATCGTGGGCTGGGTGTTTTCAAGCCCCCGACTGTCTGGGCTTTAGGGATGTGGGCTTTAGGGGTGGCTACTGGTGAAGGGATGGGAGTAGGAGGACTTTGGTGGCATTGTGCTGGGCAGCCAAGTTGCACTCTGGGCTGTTGTCAAAGCAGAGACCTAGGGAAGTGTCGTCTTGCCTTTCGAGATGAGCCTCTCTTCTTGGTTCGGTGCCTGGCTATAGAGGACTGAGCAAAACCAGGTCCGCTGAATGAAGCAGGGTTGATTGGTACCATGCAGAAAGCTCTCAGGGAGCTCCCCCATGGCTGCCCGGTGGAAGAGCCTCTCTCCATCACAGCTGGGGTGGTGGGAAGGGCTGGGCTGTGTGATGCAACCCTGACCAGACAACATCCCAGGGGGGCAGGGGGCACCCTAACCACTCCATCCCTCCACCTGGATATGGAAAAGCAGGGGCGCCATGGAGAAAGAGGTCTATCGTCACAGAGATCCCTTCCCACAGGGTAGCCGAGGGCCTCGACCGATGGAGGAGGCGATCCTTGAGCCTCTCCTGACAGGAGACCTCTGGTGTCAGAGGGATTGAAGGACGAGCCCAGGGTTGGACAGCAGTGGTGGGGAGCCAGTTCCTGGCCAGCGAGCCTCTGCGTGCCACCGAGGGGTGCAGAGGAATAAGGAGGTGAAGGACAACCAACATGAAGTAAAATGTGACTGCAGAAACGCAGACTTCACACCTCCCGGGTCATGCCTTCTGGTTGGACGTCCCAGGGCCATGAAAACCTTTCAGGGATCCACAGAGGGCCTGTGCCTCTTGTTTTCTCAAGAGGCTGGAGGCTGGAGCTAGACACCTTCTCTGCTGAACGCTGAGCCAGTCGTGCCCAGTGTTGCTTTGTTTTTGAATCATGTTTTCTTTCCTCTAGAGCTGATTCTGAGGGCTCCATTTCTCTTTCACGGCAACACCATCCAGTTGTACATGAATAAAGATATTCTTCTCACTGTCGCCTTCATGTCATTGCCAAAAAGGGGAGGAGAGCCTGTGCCCAGAGGAAGACAGCAGGACCTCACTGCTTCCCCAGGCCCTGCACGTGCCAGCATCTGCATCTCTTACCCCACAAGTCCCAGGCCTTCCCACACCTTCCCCCTGCAATCGGGCAACGACCAGCCTGGTAGCCACTCCGTGTGTTTCCTTGGTGGTGAAGTCCACATGGGGGCCCATCAGGAGACTCCTGATTGAACGGACGGGTATGCCACGGATGTGCCTTTCTCTCCTGCACTTTTCTCCCTATATGTGAGGGTCTTGAGTTCCATCTCTTTGGCTGCCAGGGGCTTTGGGAGCAGGGGGTTCCCTTTTACAGCTGAACAGTATTCCCTTGTGTATAGGGACCACCTCTTCCTAATCCATTCCTCTGGCGATGGGCCTTGAGCTTGTTGCCATGTCTTGGCTGTTGGGAAGTGTGCTGCGAGGCACAGAGCGGGTCACTTAATGACTTTGAAAGGACATGATTTTGGGGGGATGTATGGCGAAGCGTGGGAGGGCTGGGTCACAGGGTGGTTCGAGATGGATTGTTCGGAGGAACCTCGATCCTGCTGCCCATCGTGGTTGTCCCCATGGAGCCACCCACCCACGTGCATGGTAGGAGGGCACCCGCCTCTCCACCCCATCTCCAGGATTTGCTCTTGGTAGACCTCCCACCAATGGCCTTTCAGACGGGTTTGCTGGGATCCCTCAGGAGCATTTTGGTGTGCATCTAACCCGTCATGCATGCTGGTGATCATTTCTGTCCGGGGCTGGTGGCCCTCTCTCTCTCTCTTCGGGTTCAGGAAAGGTGTACTCAGGACTCTGGACCCCCTTTCTCTGGGGTTCTTGGTGTTGTGCTCCTGTTGGGTTGGATCAGGGGCTGAGCTGGTCACGTGGAACCCCCAGCCTGACCTGGGACCTGGGCCGAATCGAGAGCCTGTGGATGTGGCTGGGAAGTTGTCAAATGCTGCTCTCTTGGGGAGCAGCAGCGCACATCCCATGCTTTTTCTCTGAGGAGGGGCTCCTGCATCTCCAGCCCCCACTGTCCATGGGAGCCATGTCCCTTGCTCTTGGCACACAGGGCATGAAGACCTGATGGAAACCCAAGTTGGGTGAATTAAGCGGGGCGGATGGATCCACAGAAAGCTCTCCGGGAGATCCGTCCTGGCTCCCTGGGCCAAAGATTTGTCTTTGTCACTGCTGGGTTTGGTATCCTCTGTGGCTTGAGAACCAGCGATGGGCAGACATCTCAGGCACGCTTTGGGGGGGGGGGTTGTCCCTAAAGGACCAAAGACGAGGGAAAGAGAGCAAGAGAAACCAGCCAGAAGGAAATGAAGCAAGGCTTCATCTTACATCACACAAATGAGGGAAAAACAGTTGGACAATTACGGAAAGTCCACGAGTGCATATACACACATCTACAGGGCTGAAAACCTAAGGACAGGCTTATCTCAACAAGGAGGAAAGCTGTCCTGACCTGATGGGTCACTTGAGCTGGGGGCTGGAACACAGTGTCCTAGCATTGCTTGGCCTCAGGGCTCTGAAACCCTCTGTGAGAGTCATAGCCCACCTGGAATGTCACTTCTGGGTATTTCAAGGCAATCCCACCAGCATATGGGCCAAGGCCTATGGAGCCCCAGGCAGCTGCTGAGCCTGAGCCAGGAGGAAAGCAGGCAAGGTGCTGTTAGGCAGATGTCCACAGGAGGGCGCCAGAGGACCTGGTGGTCCCAGGTGCAGGTCAACGGCAGTGGGTGCAGGCTCAGGGTTGGGCTTGAGGGTGTTGGGTGGCACCCCAGCAAGCGCCCAGTGGGTCAGGGTTGTTTGCTGGGCCCCTGGGCCTCTCAGCTCCAAGATGTGTCATGGCAGACAGGGGACCCAGGTACCCCTTCAGCAATGCATGGGGAGGGGCAACCTAGTTGGTGGCCGCGTGTTTCAAAGGCTTGAGGGATCCCCTGGGTTTGCAAAGGCCTTGGTGCTTATGAAGGCATGGGGGGTCGGGGGGGAGGACATTGGTGGCATTGTGGTGGGCAGCTGAGCTGTTTTCACTCCAGAGACCTAGGGAAATTTTGTTCTTTTTCTTTCTTTATGTGAGTTTTCTTTTTTTTAATTTTCCAAGATTTAATGAGATACATTTTGTTTACAACATTACATGTTTCATGTGTACAAAATTATAATTTTACTTAAAATTTTTTTTTTCCGCTGTACAGCATGGGGACCAAGTTACACATACATGTATACATATTTTTTCATCTTGTTGTGTTGTGATGTAATTATCTAGACATAGTTCTCAGTGCTACACAGCAGGATCTCATTGTAAATCCATTCCAAGAGCAATAGTTTGCATCCAATAGCCCCATGCTCCTGATCCCTCCCACTCCCTCCCTCTCCCATTGGGCAGCCACAAGTCTATTCTCCAAGTCTGTGGTTTTCTTTTCTGTGGAGAGCTTCATTTGTGCTGTATATTAGATGCCAGTTATAGGTGATATCATATGGTATTTGTCTTTCTCTTTCTGACTTATTTCGCTCAGGATGAGAGTCTCTAGTTCCATCCATGTTGCTGCAAATGGCATTATGCCATCCTTTTTAATGGCTGAATAGTATTCCATTGTATATATATACCACTTCTTCCTCATCCAATCATCTGTTGATGGACATTTGGGTTGTTTCCATGTCTTGGCTACTGTGAATAGTGCCGCAATGAACATGTGGGTACATGTGTATTTTTTTAGGAAAGTTTGGCCAGGTTGCATGCCCAAGAGTGGGACTGCTGGGTCGTATGGTAGCTCTGTGTATAGACTTGTAAGTACTTCCACACTGTTCTCCATGGTGGCTGTACCAGCTTCCATTCCCACCAAGAGTGCAGAGGGGTTTTCTCCACACCCCCTCCAGCACTTGTTCTTTGTGGACTTATGAATGATGGCCATTCAGACTGGTGTGAGGCAGTAACTCATGGTAGTTTTGATTTGCGTTTCTCTACTCATCAGGGATGTGGAGCATTTTTTCATGTGCTTGTTGGCCATATGTATATTTTCCTTGGAGAATGGTCTGTTCAGGTATTTTGCCTATTTTTCCATTGGGTGATTGGCTTTTTTGCTGTTGAGTTGTATAAGGTGCTTGTATATGCTAGAGATTAAGCCCTTGACCGTTGCATCATCTGAAACTACTTTCTCCCATTCTGTAAGTTGACTTTTTGGTTTCTTTTTGGTTTCCTTTGCTGTGCAAAAGCTTGTCCTTTCGATGAGGTCCCATTGGTTTATTTTTTCTCTTATTTCTATTGCTTTGGGAGACTGATCTGAGAAAATATTCATGAGGTTGATGTCAGAGAGTGTTTTGCCTATGTTTTCTTCTAGGAGTTTGATGGTGTCCTGTCGTATATTTAAGTCTTTCAGCCATTTGGAGTTTATTTTGGTGCAAGGTGTGAGGGTGTGTTCTAGTTCCACTGCTTTGCATGCAGCTGCCCAGGTTTCCCAGCAATGCTTGCTGAATAGACTTTTTCCCATTTTATGCTCTTGCCTCCTTTGTCCAAGATTAATTGACCATAGGTGTCAGGGTTTATTTCTGGGTTCTTTTTTCTGTTCCATTGGTCATTCTGTCTGTTTTGGTACCAGTGCCAGACTGTCTTGATGACTGTGTCTTTGTAATATTGCTTGAAGTCTGGGTGAGTTATGCCCCCTGCTTCGTTTTTGTTTCTCAGGATGGCTTTGGCAATTCTGGGTCTTTGGTGGTTCCATATCCATTTTTGGATGGTTTGTTTTAGTTCTGTGAAAAATGTCCTGGGTGATTTGCTAGGGATTGCCTTGAATCTGTGGATTGCTTTGGGTAGTATGGCCATTTTTACAATATTGATTTTTCTAATCCAGGAACATGGACTATCTTTCCATTTCCTTATGTCATCTTTAATTTCCTTATTGAATGTTGTATAGTTCTTGGCATATAAACCCTTTACCTCCTTGGTCAGGTGTATTCCCAGGTATTTGATTTTTGAGGGGCAATCTTAAAAGATACTGTATTTTTGTATTCCTTTTCTAAGACTTCATTATTAATATACCAAAATGCATCTGATTTTTGAATGTTAATCTCATATGCTGCTACTTTGCTGAATTTGTTAGCCAGTGAAGTAGTTTTTGGGTTGAGTCCTTAGGGTTTTCTATGTATAGTATCATGTTGTTTGCATACAGTGACAGCTTTATCTCCTCTCTTCCTATTTGGATGCCTTTTATTTCTTTTGTTTGTCTGATTGCTGTGGCTGGGACTTCCAGAACTGTGTTGAAATGCAGTGGTGAGAGTGGGCATCCCTGTCTTGTTCCAGATTTGAGTGAGAAGGCTTTCAGTTTTTCTCCACTGAGTATTATATTTGCTGTGGGTTTGTCATCAGTGGCTTTGATTATGTTCAGGCATGTTCCCTCTATACCCACTTTGACGAGAGTTTTGCTCATGAATGGATGTTGGACTTTGTCAAATGCTTTTTCTGCCATCTATTGAGATGAGCATGTGGTTTTTGACTTTTCTTTGGTTAATGTGGTGTCTGACATTGAGTGATTTGCGAATGTGGAACCTTCCTTGTGCACCTGGGATGAACCCACCTGGTCGTGGTGTATGATCTTTTTTATATGGTTTTGGATTCAGTTGGCTAAGATTTTGTTGAGAATTTTTGTGTCTATGTGCATCAAAGATATTGGCTGATAGTATTCTTTTTTGGAGGTATCTTTGTCTGGTTTTGGAATGAGGGTGATGGTGGCATTATAGAATGTCTTTGGGGGTGTTCTTTCTTCCTCAACTTTGGAAATTCTTTAAGGAGGATGAACACCAAATCCTCTTTGTATGTTTGGTAGAATTTGCCTGTGAAGCCATCTGGTCCTGGACTTTTATTTGTAGGTAATGTTTTACGACGTATTCAATTTCATGTCTAGTGATTAGTCTGTTCAGTTGGTCTCTTTCTTCTGGATTCAGTTTTGGCAGGCTGTAAGGTTCTAGAAAGTTGTCCATTTCTTCCAGATTGTGCAATTTGTTGGCATATCGTTGTTCATAGTATTCCCTCATGGTATTTTGTATGTCTGCAGAATCCATAGTGATTTCTCCTTTTCAAATTCTATATTGTTTATTTGGGTTCTTTCTCTCCTCTCCTTAGTTAGTCTAGCCAGAGGTTTGTCCATTTTGTTTACCTTTTCAGAGAACCAGCTCTTGGTTTTATTAATTATTCTGTATTGTTTTTTGAATATCTAGTTTATTGGTTTCCTCTTTGATGTTTATGATTTCCTTCCTTCTGCGGACTTCAGGTCTTTTTTGTTCTTCTTTTTCTAATTCATTTAGGTGGTGGGTTAAGTTGTCAATTTGAGATCATTCTTCTTTTCTGAGGAAGGCCTGTATTGCTATGACTTTCCCTCTGAGCACTGCTTCTGCAGCATCCCATAGATTTTGAGAGGTTGTGCTTCATTATCATTTATCTTGAGGTAGTTTTTAATTTCCTTCTTGATGTCCTCATTGACCCTTTGGTTTCTGTAGTAGCATGTTTAGTCTCCATGGGGTAGGGTTTTTTTTCTCATTTCTTTCCCTGTGGTTGATTTCCAGTTTCATACCATTGTGGTCAGAGAAAATAGTTGAAATAATTTCTATGCTCCTAAATTTATTGAGTTAGCTTTGTGCCCCAGGATGTGATCTATTTCTGAGAATGTTCCATGCGCACCTGAGAAGAATGTGTATTCTGCATTTTTTGGATGTAGTGTCCTGAAGATGTTAATGAAGTCTACCTTTCCTATTGTTTCCTTTAGGACCTCTGTCGCCTTACTGGTTTTCTGTCTAGAGGATCTGTCCCTTGATGTGAGTGGGGTGTTAAAGTCTCCTACTAAGATTGTGTTCCCATCAATCTCTCCCCTTATGTCTGTTAATGTTTGTTGTGTGTATCTGGGTGCTCCTGTATGTCGGGCATATATGTTGACAATAGTAACATCCTCTTCTTGAGTGGATTCTTTAATTATTACATAGTATCCTTCTTTGTCTTTCTTTTTGCCTTCGTTTTAACGTCTGTTTCATCTGATGTGAGTACTGCAACTGCTGCTTTCCTGTCACGTCCATTGGCATGAAATATTTTCCCCTACCCCCTCACTTTCAATCTATATGTGTCCTTTGTCCTAAGGTGAGTGTCTTGTGGGCAGCAGATTGAAGGTTTTGGCTTTTTAATCCAAGCAGCCCCTCTGTGTTTTGATCAGAGCATTCAGTCCATTGACATTTAAGGTGATGATTGATAGATGATTATTTATTGCCATTTTAAACCTCAATTTCCAGTGGATCCTATGTTTCTCTTCTTTTCTTTTTGTGGTTGGATGGTCTCCAATTATTTTGTGCTTGAATATTGTTATTTTTTGTGAATGTAATGTTGGTTTTGATTTGTGCTTGCCCTGTTTTTTAAGTATGTTAACCCTTTCCTGTAATTGTGTGTTTTAGCCTGGTAGTCCTGTAGGTTCAAACACTTCATTACCATACTAAAATTAAAAAAAAAGAAAGTTTAAAAAGAACCTATTTATTTCCTTACTTCCCTTGCCCTCATGTAATGATTTTGATGTTTCTTTTTTTCTTTTTAATTTTATTTTGTTTTAAACAATCTTCGTGATTAGATGTGTATGCTGGCTTATTTGAGTGACTGCTCTCTGATTGTGGTTTCCTCCATCCCAGTTATTTCTCCCTCTGTCTCTCTCTTTTTTTTTTTTTTTTTTGATAAAGAGAAGCCCTTTCAATATTTCTTTTAGAATGGGTTAGAATGGGTTTCATATTGCTGTACTCTTTTCGCTTTTATTTGTTGGAGATATTCTTTATTTCCCCTTCTATTTTACATGATATTCTTGCTGGATAGAGTCTTCTAGGTTGCATATTTTTTCCTTTCAGTGCTTTAAATATCTCTTGCAATTCCTTCCTGGGCTGTAGAGTTTCTGTAGAGAAATCAGCTGATAGCCTTATGGGGGTTCCCTTATAAGTGACACTTTGCTTTTCTCTTGCTGCCTTTAGAATCCTCTCTTTATCATTAACTTTTGCCATTTTTATTACAATGTGTCTTGGTGTGGGTCTGTTTGGGTTCACCTTGTTTGGGGCCCTCTGTGCTTCATGTATCTTGAAATCATATCCTTTAGATTTGGGGAGTTTCCAGAGACAATTTCTTCAAATATATTTTCCATCCCTTATCTTTGTCCTCTCCTTCTGGAATTCCTATTATGCATAGATTGGCCCACTTTATATCATCCCATAGGTCTCTTATATTGCTTTCATGGTTTTTCCTTTGGTTTTCTGTCTGCTGTCCTGTTTGGGTGATTTCCATTATTCTATCTTCCACATCACTAATTAGTTCTTCATTATTCATTCTGGTTTTTACTGCCCTTAGCTCAGGTTGTATCTCTGCCAATGAATTTTCTAGATTTTCTTGGCTCCTCCTTATATTTTCTAGTTCCTTTCTGGGGGCATCTGCATTCCTGTTCATATCCTGTCTTAATTCGTTCAGTATTTGCACTGTCTCCCTTTTGAAGTCCACATCTGTCAGACTGCAGAGCTCTGTTTCATTGGTGACTGCTTTCGGTGGGTTCTCCTGTTGGTTCCCCTGGGAATGGTTTCTGAGCTTCTTCATCTTGCTTGTCATTTTCTTTTTCATGATGGAAGTGCACTCCCCATGGCCGGGCAGGGTTTGCCCTGACACTGCTGTGGAGTGTTTCCCGAGGCTTGGCAATGTTGGCTGGAATTCTTGAGGCAGAGGGGCATTTCTTGAAGGCAGGCAGGACTGGAAGTTCGGCACCACGATGGCGGCAGACTTCCTGTGGCCAGGCAGGGCTTTCCCCAGCACTTCTGGGCTTCAGAGCTCTTCCAGGGGGTGGGCGGTGCTCTGCAGCTGCTCCATGGGAGTGAAGCTCCTGCTGAGGGAGGGAGTAGATAGCTGGGCTGCCGGGAGACAAAGGAGGTCTTCCCCAGGGCAGCCAGAACTGGCAGGACCGCCCCCCACCCAATGGAGAGCAACTTCCCATTGCCAGGCAGAGCTTGCCCTGGTTATTCTGGGCCACAGAGCTCTTCCTGGGGGCACTGCTCTGTTGGGGGTAGCCCCTCCAGAGGGCGGTCCGGCCAGGCCAGGGAAATCCCCAGAGGTGGTTGGCATCCCGCAAGTCGTGAGGCCAGCCTCTCTGGATGGCAGGTAGCTCAGTTCAGGCTTGTGTGGGGTAGGGAGGGGCAATGTACTGGGAAGCACTGCTCTCTGCTAGCTGGTGGGCAAGCATGCTCACTGGGGTGCAAGGAGTATTCTATGGTGGCCCGCCCCTCCTGCTCGCCTCTCCCCAGCACTAGCAGCTTGTCTCTCCTGCAGGTCCAGCTCTTCTCCCAGGTTCCCTCTGTTGGGACTTTCCACTCCCCAGCCCTTAGTGTATTGCTCCCTTCATGTGTGATGCACTGCTTCCTAGTCCCCCGGGCTGTCTCCACACCGCCAACCCCAGCCCGCTCCCAGGGACTAACCTCCGGAGCCTAGGTCTCCATGCCCAGCCCCCACCTGAGCGTCTCAGTTTTGGGTGACTGTGCCAGTAGTTCAGATGATCTGTTCGGCTCTCACTCTGCTTTTCAGATCTCAGACCTACTGCTGTGCTCTTCTTGGCATCTGGAGTTCCTTCTAACTCAGTTGAACTTTCCATCGATTAGGTGGCTTTCCAGGGTGTGGGTTCCCTTTCTCCTTCACAGTTCCCTTACGGGAGTGCCCATCTGGTCCTGATTCCTCTTCTCTCTGTCTCCTCTTTTCTCTTGTTTTACCCAGTTATGTCACAAGATTCTTGCCATTACCGGAGGTTTAAGTTCTACCTGGTTTTAGTTGCTGTTCTGTGTGATCATTTAAGATATAGATGTGTTTGTAGTTGCTGTGTTTGTGGGAGAGGGCGAGTGCATCCCCCTACTCTTCCACCATCTTGCCTCTTCACCTCTTTCCTGACTTTTGAGGTGAGCCTCTCTTCCCAGTTCGATGCCAGGCTATGGAGGCCTGAGTGAAACCAGGTCTGATGAATGAAGCAGGGTTGATGGGTATCATCCAGAAAGGTCTCCTGGAGTTGCCCTTTGGCTGCCCAGTGGAAGAGCCGCTCTCTGTCACAGCTGTGGCTGTGGGAAGAGCTGCCTTAGGAGATGCAACCCTGACCAGACAATACCCCACGGGGGCAGGTGGGACCCTATCCACTTCATCTCTCAACCTGGATATGGAGAAGAAGGGGCTCCATTGAGATAGAGGTTGATAATCACAGAGATCCCTTCCCACAGGGTAGCTGAGGGCCTTGATTGGTAAGCCAGTCCTCAAGGCTCTCCTGACCTGATGCCTCTGGCGGCAGAGGGGTTGAAGGATGAGCCTGTGGTTGGACAGCAGTGGTGTGGAGCCTTCACCTGGCCAGGGAGCATCTGCATGCCACCAAGGGATGCAGAGAAATAAGTGGGTTAAAGACAACAAATATCAATAAAAATGGGAACATGGAAATAAGTTGTCACCTCCCAGGTCAGGCCTTCTGGTCGGACTTCCCAGGGCTACGAAATCGTGTCAGGATCTGTGGAGTCCCTTTGCCCCTTATTTTCTTTCTTTCTTATTATTACTCAATGAATTTATTACATTTGTGGTTGTACAATGATGATCACAATCCAATTTTATGGGATTTCCATCCCGCAAACCCAGCATATCCCCCCACCCCCCAAACTGTCTCCTTTGGAGACCAGATGTTTTTCAAAGTCTGGGAGTCAGCATCTGTTCTGCAAAGAAGTTCAGTCTGCCCTTTGTTCAGAGTCCACATGTCAGTGGAAGCATTTGATGTTGGTGTCTCCTTGTACGGCTGACTTCCCTTAGCATGATAATTTCTAGGTGCATCCATGTTGCTAAAAATGCTGGATTTCATTCCTTTTAATGGCTGAGTAATATTCCATTGTGTATAAGGACCACATCTTCTTGATCCACTCCTCTGTCGACGGACATTTAGGTTGTTTCCATGTCTTGGCTATTGAAAAGAGTGCTGCAATGAACATTGGAGGACATGTGTCCTTTCGAGTCATGAATTTCTCTGGCTAGATGCCCAGGAGGGGGATTGCTGGATCAAGTGGTAGTTCTATGTTTAGTGTTCTGAGGCATCTCCATACTGTTTTCTACAACGGTTGCACCAATGCACAATCCCACCAACAGTGAAATAGGGTTCCTTTCTCTCCACACCCTCTCCAGCACTTATCGTTGGCAGGCATCTCTCTAATAACCCCATTTTTTGAAGGGGCTGTTTGTTTTTTTGGTATTGAGCTGCAGAAGGTGTTTCTAAATTTTGGAGATGAATCCCTTGTCAGTCGCTTCACTTGCAAATATTTTCTCCCATTCTGTGGGTTGTCTTTTCATTTTGTATAGGGTGTCCTTTGCTGTGCAGAAACTTTTGAGTTTGATTAAGTCCCATTTGTTTATTTCCGTTTTTACTGTCATGACTCTAAGTGGTGCATCTGGAAGGATGTTTCTATTGTTTATGTCAGTGAGTGTTTGGCCTATGTTTTCCTCTAAGAGGTTTATAGTGTCTGGTCTTCTGTCTAGGTCTTTAATCCGTTTTGAGTTTACGTTTGTGTCTGGTGTTAGCGAGTGTTCTACTTTCATTCTTTTCCATGTGGCTGTCCAGTTTCCCCAGCACCACTTATTGAACAAGCTGTCTTTTCCCAATTACATATTCTTGCCTCCTTTATCATAGAAGAGTTGGCTATAGGTGTGTTGGTTGAATTCTGGGCTTTCTATCCTGTTCCACTGATCTCTATTTCTGTCTTTGTGCCAGTATCATATGGTTTTGATGACTGTTGCTTTGTAGTATAGTCTGAAGTCAGGGAGCCTGATTCCTCCAGCTCCATTTTCTTTTTCAGGGTGTCTTTGTATATTCTGGGACTTTGTGCTTCCAAACAATCTTTATTTTATTTTTTTTTGTCTTTTTGCCATTTTTTGCTCTGCTCCTGTGGCATTTGGAGGTCCCTAGGCTAGGGGTCTAATCGGAGCTGTAGCTGCCAGCCTATGCCAGAGCCACAGCATCATGGGATCCGAGCTGTGTCTGTGACCTACATCACAGCTCACAGCAACGCCGGATTATTAACCCACTGAGCAAGGGCGGGGATCGAACGCAAGGGCGGGGATGATTGTACCTCATGGCTCCTAGTCGGATTCGTTAACCAGTGCACCACGACAGGAACTCCAAGAGTTGTGACGATTTTTTTTTTTAGTGGCCACACCCACAGCATATGAAAGTTCCTGGGCCAGGGATTGAAATGCACCATGACAACAATCCAAGCTGTTGCAGTTGGGTTCTTAGTCCACTGTGCCATAGCAGGAATTCCCCAAACAAACGTTAAAATATTTTGTTCAAGTTCTGTGGGAAGTGTCCTTGGTAATTTGACAGGGATTGCATTGAATCCGTAGATTGCCTTGGGTAGTATAGTCATTTGGATAATATGGACTCTTCCAATCCAAGAGCATGGTATGTCTTTCCATCTATTTGTGTCATCTTTGATTTCTTCCATCAGTATATTAAGCGTTTTCAGAGTACAGACAGGTCTTTTGTCTCTTGAGATAGGTTTACTCCTAGGTGTTTTATTCTTTTGGATGCAATGGTAAACGGGATTGCTTCCCTAATTTCTCTTTCTGATCTTTTGTTGTTAGTATATAGAAATGCTGTTGATTTTTGTGTATTGATTTTGTATCCTGCGAGTTTGCCAAATTTGTGGATCAGCTCTAACAGTTTTCTGGTTGAGTCTAGGATTCTCTAGGTATAGTATCATGTCATCTGCAGATAGTGAGAGTTTAACTTCTTCCTTTCCAGTTTGGAGTCCTTTCATCTCTTTTGCTTCTCTGATTGCTGTGGCTAGGACTTCCAAAACTATGATGAAGAGTTTTGGGCAGAGCAGTCATCCTTGTCTAGTTCCTGAGTTCAGCAGGAATTCTTTCAGCTTTTCACCATCGGGAATGATGTTTGCTGTGGGATTGTCATATATGGCCTTTATGATGTTGAGGTGGGTTCCCGCTATGCCCCCTTTCTGAAGGGTTTTCATCAGAAACGGGTGTTGGATTTTGTCAAAGTCTGTCTCTGTGTCTATTGAGAGGACCCCATATGGTTTTTCTTCTTCAGTGTGTGAATGTGGTGTATCCTGCTGATGGATTTGCAGATATTGAAGAACGCTTGCATCCCTGGGATAAATCCCACTTGGTCATGCTGTACAATCCTTCTCATGGATTATTGGATGTGGTTTACTAGGATTTTGTTGAGGAATTTTTTGCATCGATGTTCATCATTGCAATGGGCCTGTAGTTTTCTTTTTTTTTTTTGTGGTATGTTTTTCTGGTTTTGGTATCAGGGTGATGGTGGCCTCATAGAATGAGTTTGGGAGTGTCCCTTCCTATGCGATTTTTTGGTATAGTTTCAGAAGGAGAGGTGTTAGCTCTTCTCTAAAAGTTTGATAGAATTCGGCTGTGAAGCCACCTGGTGCTGGACTTTTGTTTGTTGGAAGTTTTTAAATCACAGTTTCAATTTCAGTTCTTGTGATGGGTCCCCTCATCTTTTCTATTTCATCTTGGTTTAGTCTTGGACGATTGTACCTTTCTAAGAGTTTGTCCACTTCTTCTAGGTTTTCCGTTTTATTGGCATATAGTTGCGTATGGTAGTCTCTTATGACCCTTTGTATTTCTGGGATGTCCGTTGTTACTTCTCCTTTTTCATTTCTAATTTTATTGATTTGAGTCCTCTCTCTTTCTTGCTTGATACATCTGGCTAAGGGTTTATCAATTTTGTTGATCTTTTCAAAGAACCAGCTTTTTGTTTTGTTGATCTTTTCTATGGTTTTCTTCATTTCTATTTCATTGGTTTCTGCTCTGATCTTTATGATTTCTTTCCTTCTACTACCTTTAGGTCTTGTCTGTTCTCTCTCGAACTGCTTTCGGTGTATAGTTAGCTGGTTTCTTTGAGTGTTTTCTTGGTTCCTGAGGTGGGCTTGTATTGCTATAAACTTTCCCCTTAGAACAGCTTTTGCTGCATCCCATAGGTTTTGGAGGGTCATATCTTCGTGGTCATTGGCTTCTAGGTCTTTTTTCATTTCCTCTTTGATTTCTTCAGTGATGCATTGGTTGTTGAGTAGCATGTTGTTTCATCTCCATGTGTTTGTGTGTTTTGCAGTTTTATTCTTCTTGTTGATGTCCAGTCATATAGCGTTGTGGTCAGAAAAGATGCTTGGTGTAATTTCAATTTTCTTAAAGTTACCCAGGTTGGATTTGTCGCCCAGGATGTGATCCATCTTAGAGAAGGTTCCATGTGCACTTGGGCAGAATGTGTATTCTGCTGCTTTGGGATGGAGTGGCCTATAAATATCTATTGAGTCCATCTGGTGTAATGCATCATTCAGGGCGTGTGTTTCCTTATGGATTTTCTGTCTGGTTGATCTGTCCATTGCTGTAAGTGGGGTGTTAAAGTCCCCCACGATGATGGTGGTATTGTCGATTTGTCCTTTGAAGGTTGTTAGCATTTGCCTTATATATATTGTGGTGAACCTCTGTTGGGTGCATAGATATTGAAAACTCTTGTATCTTCTTCTTGGCTTGATCCTTTGATCATTAGGTAGTGACCTTCCTTGTCCCTTAAAATATTCTTTATTTTAAAGTCTATTTTTTCTGATGTGAGTATTGCTACTCCAGCTTTCTTTTGATTCCCGATCACATGGACTATGTTCTTCCACCCTCTCCCTTTCAATTTGTGTGTGCCTAGAAGTAAAGTGGGTCTTTTGAAGACAGCCTATATATGGGTCTTGTTTTTGTATCCATTCAGCCAGTCTGGGTCTTTTGGTTGGGGCGTTTAGTCCATTGACATTGAAGGTAATTATTGACATGTGTGTTCTTATTGCCATTTTATTAATTGCTTTGGATTTTTTTTGTTCTTTTTTCTTCCCTTCTTCTCTGGTTCTCTCCTCTTCTGGTTTGATGACTCTCTTTGGAGTTGTATTTGAGTTGATTTTTCTTATTTGTTTGTGCATCAATTGGAGATGTTCGGTTTGGAGTTCTTCTGAAGTATTGATGTAAGAGTCTCTCTATATATATATGAGATTGTTTTAAGTTGTTGGTGTCTTAATTGCAAGTGCATCTCCAGTGTCCTGCATGTGTCCCCACCTCTTCTCACGATTTCTGATTTTGGTGGCGTAATTGTGCCTGGATGTTTGCATATGTTTACTGTATATATATCTCTAACGGTGAGCCTTTTCATTTGTGGTATTTTTGTTTCCTGTTGCGGCCTTGCCTTTTCTGTCTAGAGAAGTTCCTTTAGTATTTGTCGTAAAGCTGGTTTCGTGGTGCTGAATTCTCTCAGCTTTTGCTTATGTGTGAAGCTTTTGATTTCTCCTTCAAATCCGAATGAGAGCCTTGCTCGGTAGAGGAATGTTGTTGGAGGTTTTATCCTTTCATCATGTTAAGCATATCATGCCACTTCCTTCTGGCCTGCAGAGGTTCTGCTGAAAAATCTGCTGATAGCCTTATTGGGGTTCACTTGTATATTATTTGTTTCTTTTCCCTAGCTGCCTTCAACATTTTCTCTTTGGCTTTAATTTTGGCCAGTTTGTTTAATAAGTGGTTCAGGGTGTTCCTCCTCGGGTTTACTTTATATGGTACTTGTTGCACCTCCTGGATTTGAGTGAGTGGTTCTCTTCTCATGTTAGGGAATTTGGGGCTATTATCTCTTGGAGTGTTTTCTCTGTCCCATTCTCTCTCTCTTCTCATGTTAGGGAAGTTTTGGGCTCTTATCTCTTGGAATGTTTTTTCTGTCCCCTTCTCTCTCTCTTCTCCTTCTGGCACCCCTATAATACGGATGTTGTTGAATTGAATGTTGTCCCAGAGTTCTCTGAGACTCTCCTCAATTGTTTTCAATCCTTTTTCTCTTTTCTCTTCTGCATCTGAAATTTCTACTCATCTGTCCTCCACCTCGCTTATTCGTTCTTCTGCCCCCTGTATTCTGCTGTTAGCTGCTTCTAGTGAATTTTTTATTTCCATGATTGTAGTTTGCATCTCTTCTTGTTTAAGTTTCATATCTTGTATCTCTTTGCTCAGTGTTTCCTGTAAGTTATCCATCTTTGCCTCCAGTTTATTTCCAATATCTTGTATCACCTTCAGCATCAACAGCCTAAAGTCTTTTTCCTGGAGCCTGAGAATCTCCTGATCACTTAGCTGATCTTCTGGGGTTTTTTTCCTTTCTCCCTCATCTGTGGTATAGTTCTCTGTCTTTTCATTTTTGCAGGTTTTTGGTGTGGTGACGTTTTTATAGATAATAGAGTTGTAGCCCCTCTTCCTTCTGGTGTCTTCCCCCTTGTGGCTGAAGTTGGTATGGGGGCTTGCTGTAGGCTTCCTGATGGGAGGGACTAATGCCTGCTCACTGGTAGGTGGAGCTGATTCCTGTCCCTCTGGTGGGTGGAGCTTTGTCTCTGGATGGAATTGCAGGCAGCTGTTTACTTCAGGGGGCTTTAGGTAGCCTGTTTCCTGATGGGCAGAGCTGTGATCCCACCTGGATTGTTGTTTGGGCTGGGGCTTCTCAGCGCTGATGGTTGTGGCCAGAGTTTCCCAGAATGGCCACCTCCAGAGAAAGGCAAGCTGCTGAGTATTCCCGAGAGCTTTGCTTCCAATGTCCTTCCCTCACAACAAGCCACATTCACCCCTGTTTCCCAGGAGGTCCTCCAAGAACTTCAATCAGGTTTGACCTGGATCCTGTGGAGACTTTGCTTTGCCCTGGGACCCAGTACCCATGAACATCTGGGTGCACCTTTTAAGAATGGGGTGTCCATTTTCCCCAGTCCGGTGGAGCTCCTGTGCACAAGCCCCACTGGCCTTCAATGCCAGATGGTCCAGGGGCTCTTGCTCCCAGTGTCAACTTCCCACATATGGGAGTTTGATGTGTGGCTCCAAGCTCTCACTCCTGTAGGTGAGTCTCTGTGAACCAGTTATATTCCAGTCTGTGGGGCTTCCCACCCAGGAAGATTGGGGCTGTTCACATAACCTAATCGCCCCTCCTAACACTTGATGTGGCCTCCTAAAGTCTTCTGGAGTAGGATTGTTTGCCACTTTTCTCAGAGGCAGGAGGCTGGACCCAGACACCGTCTCTGTGGAATGCTGAGCTGGGAATGCTGTGTGTTGCTTTGTGTTTGAATCATTTTTTTATTTCCTGTAGAGCAGATTCAGAGGGCTCCTTTTCGCTTTCATGGCAATGTCATCCAGTCATACATCAATGCAGTTATTCTCACAGTAGCCTCCATGTTGCTGCCAAAAACAGGGACCAGATCCTGTTCCCTGTGGTAGACAGTAGGATGTCACTGCTTCCACACATGCCCTGCACATGCACGTATTTGCATCTCTTACCCCACAGGTCCGAGGCCTTCCCACACCCTCCCCCTCCAATCAGGCCACCACCAGCCTGGTTTCCAGTGCATGCATTTCCTTGGTGGAGGAAGCCACATGGATGCCCATCAGTAGACTCCCGATTCATCGGGTGGGTGTGCCCAGGGATGTGTCTTTCTCTTCCGGACTTGTCTCCCTCAGTTTGAGAAACGTCGTGTTCCATCCCTTTGGCTGCAAGGAGATTTTGGGGAGGGGGTCTATTCTAGGGCTGAACAGTATTCCCTTGTGTACAGGGACCACCTCTTCCTAATCCATTCCTCTGGTGATGGGCCTTGAGCTCGTTGCCATGTCTTGGCTATTGGGAAGTGTGCTGCGAGGCACAGAGCGGGTCACCTAATGGCTTTCAAAGGACATGTTTGTGGGGGGATGTATGGCGAAGCGTGGGAGGGCTGGGTCCAAGGTGGTTTGAGATGGATTGTTTGGAGGTACCTCGATCCTGCTGCCCATCGTGGTTGTCCCCATGGAGCCACCCACCCAGGCACATGGTAGGTGGGAAGGAAGGCACCCACCTCTCCACCCCATCTCCAGGATTTGGTCTTGGTAGACTTCCCAGCGGTGGCCATTTGGAGAGGTTGGTCGTCGTCCTTCAGAGGCATTTTTATGCACGTAACTCCTCATGCATGCTGGTGATCAATTTCTGTCTGGGGCTGGTGGCCCTTTATCTCTCTGGGTTCAGGAAAGCTCTACTTAGGACTCTTGCCCCCTTTTTCTGGGCCTTCGAGGTTTTTCTCGAGTTAGTTTGGGTCAGGGGCTGAGCTAGTCACATGGAACCCCCAGGCTGACCTGGGCTTTGGGGTCCGAATCGGGTGCCTGTGGGTTGTGCCTGGGAGGGGGTCAGATGCTGGTCTCGTGTGGAGCAGTGGCGCTCATGTCTCTGCATTTTCTCTGAGGAGGGCTCCTGCCTCTCCATCCCCTTGGGTCCACGGAATCCACATTCCTTTCTCTCGACACACAGGGCATGAAGACCTGATGGAAGGCCGAGTCGTGTGCATTAAGGCAGGCAGATGGATCTACAGAATGGTCTCCAGGAGATCCCTCCTGGCTCCCTGGGTGACAGATCTGTCTTTGTCACTGTGCTGGGTTTGGTTTGGTATCCTCTGTGGCCTGAGAACCAGCGACGGGCAGACATCTCAGGCATGTTCCTTGGGTACCAAAGACAAGGGAAAGAGGGCAAGAGACATGAGCCAGAAGGAAAAGATTCAAGGCTTCGTCTCACGGCTTCCAAATGAGGGACTAACAGTTACACAATGATGGAAATGTCCATCGGTGCATATATGCACCCTGACAGGGCTAAACAGCTAAGGGCTCGAGTATCTCAACAAGGAGGAAGGTTGTACTGAGCTGGTGGATCTCGCAACCTGGGCGCTGGAGCCCAGTGTCCTGGTATCGTTTGGCCTCAGGGCTCTGAAAGCCTCTGTGAGAGTAAGAGCCCGACTGGAATACCACTTCTGGGTACATCAAGGCAATCCCACCAGCATATGGGCCAAGGCCCATGGAGCCCCAGGCACCAGCTGAGCCTGAGCCAGGGGGAAATCCTGAGAGGTGCTGTTAGAGCAGATGTCCACAGGAGGGCACCAGAGGCCATGGTGGCCCCAGGTGGAGCTCAGAGGCCACAGGTGCAGGCACAGAGTTTGGCTTGTTGGGCAGCCCCCAGAGCAAGCAGCCCGTGGGTTGGGGTTGTTGGCTGGGCCCCTGGGCCTCTTGACTCCAAGATGGGTCATGGCAGGCCGGGGACCCAGGTACACTTTCAGCATCGGAGGGAGATGCGAATCCTGCTTGGGTGGCCATGTGTTACAAAGGCTCGAGGGAACAGTGGGCTTGTGAAAGCCTTGGGTTCCCCCAGAGTCAGGAGCTGGGACCCACACAGCATCTGGGTTGCATTGTGGGCTGTGCATTTTCAAGCCCCCGACTGTTGGGTCTTTAGGGATGTGGGAGAGAGGTTGGTGCTGATGAAGGGATGGGTTGTCTGGGGGAGAACTTTGGTGGGATTGTGCTGGGCAGCTGATCTGTTGTTGCTCCGAGAAACCTAGGAAATTTCATTCTTTTTGTTGGTTTGGTTGGTTTTTTTATGTTTTGTTTTTGCATTTTTCAAGATTTATTTTTTTAATGATGTACATCTTGTTTACAACATTCCATTAGTTTCATGTGTACAAACTTTTACTTTTTCTAAAATTCTTTTTTTCTCTGTACAGCATGGGGACCAATTTACACATACATGTATACACATTTTTCCTCCCATTGTTGTGTTGTAATGTTAAGTATCTAGACATAGTTCTCTGCTACACAGCAGGATCTCACTGTAAATCCATCCAAGAGCAATAGTTTGCATCCAATAACCCCATGCTCCCAATCGCTTCCACACCCTTTCTCTTTTCCCAGGCAGCCACAAGTCTATTCTCCAAGTCCATGATTTTCTTTTCTGTGGAGAGCTTCATTTGTACTGTATATTAGATGCCAGTCATAGGTGATACCATATGGTATTTGTCTTTCTCTTTCTGACTTATTTCACTCAGGACGGGAGTCCCTAGTTCCATCCATGTTGCTGCTAATGGCATTATGTCATTCCTTTTTATGGCTGAGTAGTATTCCATTGTGTATATATACCATGTCTTCCTCATCCAATCACCTGTCAGTAGACATTTGGGTTGTTTCCATCTCTTGGCTACTGTGAACAGTGCTGCAATGAACATGCGGTGCATGTGTTTTTTTCAGGAAAGTTTTGTCTGGATATATTCCCAAGAGTGGGACTTCTGGGTCATATGGTAGTTCTGTGTATAGATTTCTAAGGTATCTCCATACTGTTTTCCATAGTGGCTGTAACAGCTTACATTCCCTCAAATAGTGCAGGAGGGTTCCCTTTTCTCCACACCCCCTCCAGCACTTGTTCTTTGTGGACTTATGAATGATGGCCATTCTGACTGGTGTGAGGCAGTATCTCATGGTAGTTTTGGTTTGCATTTCTCTACTCATCAGGGATGTGGAGCATTTTTTCATGTGCCTGTTGGCCATCTGTACATCTTCCTTGGAGAAATGTCTATTCAGGTCTTTTGCCCATTTTTCCACTGGGTGTTTGGCTTTTTTGCTGTTGAGTTGTATAAGGTGCTTGTATATTCTAGAGACTAAGCCATTGTCTGTGGCATCATCTGAAACTACTTTCTCCCATTCTGTAAGTTGACTTTTTGGTTTGCTTTTGGTTTCCTTTGCTGTGCAAAAGCTTGTCAGTTTGATGAGGTCCCATTGGTTTATTTTTTCTCTTATTTCTGTTGCCTTGGGAGACTGACCTGAGAAAATATTCATGAGGTTGCTGTCAGAGAGTGTTTTGCCTATGTTCTCTTCCAGGAGTTGAATGGTGTCTTGTCTTCTATTTAAGGCTGTCAGCCCTTTTGAGTTTATTTTGGTGCAAGGTGAGAGGGTGTGTTCTAGTTCCATTGCTTTGCATGTGGCTGCCCAGGTTTCCCAGCAATGCTTGCTGAGTAGACTTTCTTTTTCCCATTTTATGCTCTTGCCTCCTTTGTCCAAGATTAATTGACCATAGGTGTCAGGGTTTATTTCTTGGTTCTTTGTTCTGTTCCATTGGTCAGTCTGTCTGTTTTGGTACCAGTACTACACTGTCTTGATGACTGTGTCTTTGTAATATTGCTTGAAGTCTGGGAGAGTTATGCCCCCTGCTTGGATTTTGTTTCTCAGGATTGCTTTCGCAGTTCTGGGTCTTTGGTGGTTCCATATGAATTTTTGGATGGTTTGTTTTAGTTCTGTGGAAAATGTCCTGGTTGATTTGCTAGGGATTGCCTTGAATCTGTGGATTGCTTTGGGTAGTATGGCCATTTTTACAATATCAATTTTTCTAATTCAGGCACATGGAATATCTTTCCGTTTCCTTACTTCGTCGTTAATTTATTTGATGAATGTTGTATAGTGCTCAGCATATAAGTCCTTCACCTCCTTGGTCAGGTGTGTCCCAGGTATTTGATTTTTGAGGGGCAATCCTAAAAGGTATTGTATTTTTGTATTCCTTTTCTAGCATCTCCTTTTTGGTATACAGAAATGTGACTGATTTCTGAATGTTATCTCATATCCTGCTACTTTTCTGAATTTGTTAGCCAGTTGAAGTCATTTTGGGGTGAGTCCTTAGGGTTTTCTGTGTATAGTATCTTGTTATCTGCATACAGTGACAGCTCTATCTCCTCTTTTCCTATTTGGATGCCTTTTATTTCTTCGTTTGTCTGATTGCTGTGGCTAGGACTTCCAGAACTATGTTGAAATGCAGTGGTGAGAGTGGGTATCCCTGTGTTGTTGCAGATTTGAGTGCAAAGGCTTTCAGATTTTCCCCATTCAGTATTATATTTTCTGTGGGTTTGTCATCAGTGGCTTTGATTATGTTCAGGCATGTTCCCTCTATACCCACTTTGGCGAGAATTTTGCTCATGAATGGATATTGGACTTTGTCAAATGCTTCTTCTGCATCTGTTGAGATGATCATGTGGTTTTTGACTTTTCTTTGATTAATGTGGTGTCTGATGTTGAGTGATTTTCGAATGTGGAACCATCCTTGTGCACCTGGGATGAACCCCACCTGGTCGTGGTGTATGATCTTTTTTATATGTTTCTGGATTCAGTTGGCTAAGATTTTGTTGAGAATTTTTGTGTCTATGTGCATCAAAGATATTGGCTGATAGTTTTCTTTTTTGGAGGTATCTTTGTCTGGTTTTGGAATTAGGGTGATGGTGGCATCACAGAATGTCTTTGGAGGTGTTCTTTCTTCCTCAACCTTTTGAAATTGTTTAAGGAGGATGGGCACCATATCCTCTTTATATGTTGGGTAGAACTTGCCTGTGAAGCCATCTGGTCCTGGGCTTTTATTTGTAGGGTGTGTTTTTATGATGTATTCAATTTCATTTCTAGTGATTGGTCTGTTCAATTGGTCTGATTCTTCTGGATTCAGTTTTGGCAGGCTGTAAGATTCTAGAAAGTTGTCCATTTCTTCCAGATTGTCCAATTTGTTGGCATATCGTTGTTCATAGTATTCTCTCGTGGTATTTTGTATTTCTGCAGAATCCGTTGTGATTTCTCCTTTTTCATTGCTAATTTTGTTTATTTGGGTTCTTTCTCTCCTCTCCTCAGTGAGTCTAACTAGAAGTTTGTCCATTTTGTTTACCTTTTCAGAGAACCAGCTCTTGGTTTTATTAATTATTCTGTGTTGTTTTTTGAATGCCTAGTTCATTGATTTCCTCTTTGATCTTCTTGATTTCCTTCCTTCTGCTGACTTCAGGTCTTTTTTGTTTTTCTTTTTCTAATTCATTTAGGTGGTGGGTTAAGTTGTCAGTTTGAGATCGTTCTTCTTTTCTGAGGAAGGCCTGTATTGCTATGACTTTCCCTCTGAGCACTGCTTTTGCAGTGTCCCATAAATTCTGAGAAGTTGTGTCTTCATTGTCGTTTGTCTCGAGGTAGTTTTTAATTTCCTTCTTGATGTCCTCATTGACCCATCGGTTTTGTAGTAGCATGTTTAGTCTCCATGGGGTAGGTTTTTTTTCAAATTTCTTTCCCTGTGGTTGATTTCCAGTTTCATACCATTGTGGTCAGGGAAGTTACTTGCATAGAAATTATTTCTGCTACATTAGTTGTGGTTAGCTTTGTGTCCCAATATGTGGTCGCTACTTGAGAATGTTCCATGTGCGTTTGTGAAGAATGTGTATTCTGATTTTTTTGGATGTAATGTCCTGAAGATGTCAATTGATTCTACTTTTCCTATTGTGTCCTTTAGGATCTCTGTTGCTTTATTGGTTTTCTGTCTAGAGGATCTGTCCCTTGATGTGAGTGGGGTGTTAAAGTCTCTTACTATGATTGTGTTCCCATCAATTTCTCCCCTTATGTCTGTTAATGTTTTTTGTATGTATCTGGGTGCTCCTGTATGTCGGGCATATATGTTGACAATAGTAACATCCTCTTCTTGAATGGATCCTTTAATCATTACATAGTGTCCTTCTTCGTCTTTCTTTATAGCCTTCATTTTAACGTCTATTTCATCTGATGTGAGTACTGCAACTGCTGCTTTCCTGTCACGTCCATTGGCATGAAATATTTTCCCCTACCCCCTCACTTTCAATCTATATGTGTCCTTTGTCCTAAGGTGAGTGTCTTGTGGGCAGCAGATTGAAGGGTTTTGCCTTTTTATCCACTCAGCCCCTCTGTGTTTTGATCAGAGCATTCAGTCCATTGACATTTAAGGTGATAATTGATAGATGATTATTTATTGCCATTTTAAACCTCAATTTCCAGTGGATCCTGTGTTTCTCTTTTCTTCTTTTCTTTTTGTGTTTGGATGATCTCCAATTATTTTGTGCTTGAGTATTGCTTTTTTGTGAATGTAATGTTTGTTTTGATTTGTGCTTGCCCTGTTTTTAAAGTATGTTCACTCCTTCCTATAATTGTGTGTTTTAGCCTGGTAGTCCTGTAGGTTCAAGCATTTCATTACCATAATAAAATTTAAAAAAAGAAAGTTAAAAAAAGAATCTATTTCCTTACTTCCCTGGCCCTCATGTTATGATTTTGATGTCTCTTTTTTCTTTTTAATTTTGTTTTGTTTTAAACATCTTCATGATTAGATGTGTATGCTGGCTTATTTGAGTGACTGCTCTCTGATTGTGGTTTCCTCCATCCCAGTTCTTCCTCTTTTTTTTTTTTTGATGAGAAGTCCGTTCAATATTCTTTTAGAATGGGTTTTGTAATGCTGCACTCTTTTCACTTTTGTTCATCGAAAAAAATTTTATTTCCCCTTCTATTTTACATGATATTCTTGCTGGATAGAGTCTTCTAGATTGCATATTTTTTCCTTTCACTGCTTTAAATATCTCTTGCCATTCCCTCCTGGGCTGTAGAGTTTCTGTAGAGAAATCAGCTGATAGCCTTATGGGGGTGCCCTTATAAGTGACACTTTGCTTTTCTCTTGATGCCTTTAGGATCCTCTCTTTATCATGAACTTTTGCCATTTTTATTATAATGTGTGTTGGTGTGGGTCTGTTTGGGTTCACCTTGTTTGGGGCCCTCTGTGCTTCCTGTATCTTGAAATCAGATCCTTTAGATTTGGGGAGTTTCCAGAGACAATTTCTTCAAATATATTTTCCATCCCCTTATCTTTTTTCACTCCTTCTGGAATTCCTATTATGCATAGATTGGCCCACTTTATATCATCCCATAGGTCTCTTATATTGCTTTCATGGTTTTTCCTTTGGTTTTCTGTCTGCTGTCCTGTTTGGGTGATTTCCGTTATTCTATCTTCCACATCACTAATTAGTTCTTCATTATTCATTCTTGTTTTTAATGGACTTAGCTCAGTTTGTATCTCAGCCAATGAATTTTCTAGATTTTCTTGGCTCCTCCTTATATTTTCTAGTTCCTTTCTGGGGGCATCTGCATTCCTGTTCATATCCTGTCTTAATTCCTTCAGTATTTTCACTGTCTCCCTTTTGAAGTCCACATCTGTCAGACTGCAGAGCTGTTTCATTGGTGACTGCTTTAGGTGGGTTCTCCTGTTGGTTCCCCTGGGAATGGTTTCTGAGTTTATTCATCTTGCTTGTTACTTTCTTTTTCCTGGTGGAAGTGCACTCCCCATGGCCAGGCAGGGTTTTCCTTGGCACTGCTGTGGAGTGTTTCCCGAGGGTTGCCAGTGTTGGCTGATCTTCTTTGAGGCAGAGCGGCATTTCTGAAGGGCAGGCAGGACTGGCAGGTCCTCACCACGATGGAGGCAGACTTTCTGTGGCCAGGCAGGGCTTCCCCAGCACTTCTGGGCTGCAGAGCTCTTCCAGGGGGCGGGCGGTGCTCTGCAGCTGCTCCATGGGAGTGTCGCTCTCCTGAGGGAGAGAGAAGATAGCTG
This sequence comes from Sus scrofa, assembly GCF_054392235.1. Lineage (NCBI taxonomy): Eukaryota > Metazoa > Chordata > Mammalia > Artiodactyla > Suidae > Sus > Sus scrofa. The sequence continues at coordinate 3,699,646 of NC_139401.1, read as the reverse complement.
GGCTGGCAGGAGACAAAAGAGGACTTCCCCAGGGCAGCCAGAACAGGCAGGACTTCCCCACGATGGAGGTAGACTTCCCACGGCAGGGCAGAGCTTGCCCTGGTGATTCCGGACCACAGAGCTCTTCCAGGGAGCACTGCTCCGTGGGGGGGTAGCCCCTCCAGAGGGTGAGCAGACCAGGCCAGGGAAATCCCCAGAGGTCGTTGGTTTCCCACAAGTGGTGAGGCCAGCCTACCTGGATGGCACACAGCTTCAGTGCAGATGCATGTGGGGGAGGGGAGGGGGGATGTACTGGGAAGCACTGCTCTCTGCTAGCTGGTGGCCAAGGAGTGTTCTATGGTGGTCCACCCCTCCTCCTCTCCCTTCCCCAACACTGGCGCCTTGTTTCTCGTGCAGGTCCAGCTCTTCTCCCAGGTTCCCTCTGTTGGGACTTTCCACTCCCCAGCCCTTAGTGTATTGCTCCCTTCAAGTGTAATGCACTGCTTCCTAGTCCCCGGGCTGTCTCCACACTGCCAACCCCAGCCCGCTTCCAGGGACTAATCTCCGGAGCCTAGGTCTCCATGCCCAGTTCCCACCCCAGCGTCTCAGTTTTGGGTGACTGTGTCAGTAGTTCAGATGATCTGTTCGGCTCTCACTCTGCTTTTCAGATCTCAGACCTAGTGCTGTGCTCCTCTTTGCATCTGGAGTTCCTTCTAACTCAGTTGAACTTTCCGTCGATTAGGTGACTTTCCAGGGTGTGGGTTCCCTTTCTCCTTCACAGTTCCCTTACGGGAGCGCCCATCTGGTCCTGATTCCCCTTCTCTCACTCTCCCCTTTTCTCTTGTTTTCCCCAGTTATGTCACGAGATTCTTTCCATTGCTGGAGGTTTAAGTTCTTCTGCCAGTGTTTAGTTTCTGTTCTGTGTGATCATTTAAGATACAGATGTGTTTGTTGTTGTTGTGTTTGTGGGAGAGGGTGAGCACGTCCCCCTACCCTTCCACCATCTTGCCTTCTATCTCTTTCTTGAGTTTTGAGATGAGCCGCTCTTCCCAGTTTGGTGCCAGGCTATGGAGGCCTGAGGGAAACCAGGTCTGATGAATGAAGCAGGGTTGATTGGTATCATCCAGAAAGGTCTCCAGGAGTTCTCCGTTGGCTGCCCGGTGGAAGAGCCTCTTTCCATCACAGCTGTTGTCGTGGGAAGAGCTGCACTGCGAGATGCAACCCTGACTAGACAACATCCCAGGGGGGCAGGGGGCACCCTATCCACTTCATCACTAAGCCTGGATATGGAGAAAAGGGGCTCCATGGAGAAAGAGGTCCATCATCACAGAGATCCCTTCCCACAGAGTAGCTGAGGGCCTTATCAGTAAGCCAATCCTCAAGGCTCTCATGACGTGATATCTCTGGTGGCACAGGGGTTGAAGCAGGAGCCCAGGGTTGGACAGCAGTGGCATGGAGCCAATTCCTGGCCAGAGAGCATCTGCATGCCACCAAAGGGTGCAGGGAAATAAGGAGGTTATTAAGGACAACCAAAATAAAGAAAGACGTGAATGTAGAAATAAGTTCTCACCTCCTGGGTCAGGCCTTCTGGTTGGATGTCCCGGGGTTTGGAATTGTGTCAGGATCTGCAGAGTCCCTTTGCCTCTTATTTTCTTTCTTTGTTATTATTACCCAATGAATTTATTACATTTGTAGCTGTACAATAATCATCACGATCCATTTTTATAAGATTTCCATCCCGCGAACCCAGCGCAACCCGCACCCCCAAACTGTCTCCTTTTGGAGACCAGAAGTTTTTCAAAGTCTTGGAGTCAGCATCTGTTCTGCATAGAAGTTCAGTCTGTCCTTTGTTCAGAGTCCACATGTCAGTGAAAGCATTTGATGTTGGTGTCTCTTTGTATGGCTGACTTCCCTTAGAATAATAATTTCTAGGTCCATCCATGTTGCTAAAAATTATGGTATTTCATTCTTTTTAATGGCTGAGTAATATTCCATTGTGTATATGGACCACATCTTCTTGATCCACTCCTCTGTCGATGGACATTGAGGTTGTTTCCAATCTTGGCTATTGAGAAGAGTGCTGCAATGAACATTGGAGGACATGTGTCTTTGTGAGTCATGGTTTTCTCTGGGTAGATGCCCAGGAGTGGGAATTCTGGATCAAATGGTGTTTCTACGTTTAGTGTTCTGAGGCATCTCCATACTGTTTTCTACAGTGGTTATACCAATGTACAATCCCACCAACAGTGTACTAGGGTTCCCTTCTCTCCAGACCCTCTCCAGCACTTACTGTTGGTAGTCTTTTTGATGGTGGCCATTCTGGCTGGTATAAGGTGTTTCTAAATTTTGGAGATGAATCCGTCGTCAGTCGCTTCATTGGCAAATATTTTCTCCCATTCTGTGGGTTGCCTTTTCATCTTGTTTAGGGTTTCCTTTGCTGGGCAGAAACTCTTAAGTTTGATTAGGTCCACTTTTGTTTATTTCTGTTTTTACCGTAATAACTCTAAGAGGTGCATCTGAGTGGATGTTGCTGTCGTTTATGACAGAGCGTGTTTGGCCTATGTTTTACTCTAAGAGTTTCAAAGTATCTGGTTTTATATCTAGGTCTTTAATCCATTTGGAGTTTATTTTTGTGTCTGGTGTTAGGGAGTGTTCTAATTTCATTCTTTTCCATGTGGCTGTCCAGTTTTCCCAGCACCATTTATTGAACAGACTGTCTTTTCCCAATTACATATTCCTGCCTACTTTGTCCTAGATGAGTTGGCTGTAGGTGTGCGAGTTGAATTCTGGGCTTTCTATCCTGTTCCACTGATCTCTATTTCTGTCTTTGTGCCAGGACCATATGGTTTTGATGACTGTTGCTTTGTAGTAGAGTCTGAAGTCCAGGAGCCTGATTCCTCCAGCTCCATTCTTCTTTTTCAGGATGTCTTTGGCTATTCTGGCACTTTTGTGCTTCCAAACAAACTTCAAAATATCTTGTTCAAGTTCTGTGGAAAGTGTCATTTGTAATTTGACAGGGATTGCATTGAATCTGTAGATTTCCTTAGGTAGTATAGTCATTTTGGTAATACTGATTCTTCCAGTGCAAGAGCATGGTATGTCTTTCCATCTATTTGTGTCATTTTTGACTTCCTTCATCTGTGTCTTGTAGTTTTCAGAGTACAGGTCTTCTGTCTCTTTGGGTAGGTTTACTCCTAGGAATTTTATTATTTTGGATGCAATGGTAAATGGGATTGCTTCTCTAATTTCTCTTTCTGATCTTTCATTGTTAGTATATAGAAATGCCGTTGATTTCTGTGTATTAATTTTGTATCCTGCGACTTTGCCAAATTCATGGATGAGCTCTAACAGTTTTCTGGTAGAGTCTTTAGGATTCTCTAGGTATTGTATCATGTCATCTGCAGATAGTGAGAGTTTGGCTTCTTCCTTTCCAATGTGGAGTCCTTTCATCTCTTTTGCTTCTCTGATTGCTGTGGCTAGGACTTTCAAAACTATGTTGAAGAGTAGTGGTGAGAGCTGACATCCTTTTCTTGTCCTTGATCTCAGTGGGAATTCTTTCAGCTTTTCAGCATTGAGAATGATGTTTGCTCTGGGTTTGCCATATATGGCCTTTATGATGTTGACGTGGGTTCCCGTTATGCCCCCTTTCTGAAGGGGTTTTTTTTATGAGAAATGGGTGTTGGATTTTGTCAAAGGCTTTCTCTGCGTCTATTGTGAGGACCCCATATGGTTTTTCTTCTCCAATTTGTGAATGTGGTGTATCCCACTGATGGATTTGCAGATATTGAAGACCGCTTGCATCCCTGGGATAAATCCCACTTGGTCATGCTGTACAATCGTTTTAATGGATTGTTGGATGTGGTTTGCTAGGATTTTGTTGAGGATTTTTGCATCGATGTTCATCGTTGCAATTGGCCTGTAGTTTTCTTTTTTTTTTTTTGTGGTATGTTTTTCTGGTTTTGTTATCAGGGTGATGGTGGCCTCATAGAATGAGTTTTGGAGTGTCCCTTCCTATGCGATTTTTTTGGAATAGTTTCAGAAGGAGAGGTGTTAGCTCTTCTCTAAATATTTGATAGAATTCGGCTGTGAAGCCATGTGGGCCTGGACTTTTGTTTGCTGGAAATTTTTTAACCACAGTTCAATTTCAGTTCTTGTGATGCGTCCATTCATCTTTTCTATTTCATCTTGGTTTAGTCTTGGAAGTTTGTATGATTTGAAGAATTTGTCCATTTTTTCTAGGTTTTCCATTTTATTGGCATATAGTTGCATATAGTAGTCTCTTATGACCCTTTGTATTTCTGTGATATCTGTTGTAACTTCTCCTTTTTAATTCCTAGTTTTATTGATTTGAGTCCTCTCTCTTTTTTGTTTGAGAAGTCTGGCTAGGGGGTTATCAATTTTGTTGATCTTTTCAAAGAACCAGCTTTTTGTTTTGTTGATCTTTTCTGTGGTTTTGTTTGTTTCTATTTCATTGATTTCTGCTCTGATCTTTATAATTTCTTTCCTTCTACTACCTTTAGGTCTTGTGTGTTCTTCTCTCTCGAGCTGCTTTAGATGCAATGGTAAATGGATTGCTTTAGATGTAAAGTTAGCTTGTTTCTTTGAGCGTTTTCTTGTTTCCTGAGGTGGGCTTGTATTGCTATAAACTTTCCTCTTAGAACGGCTTTTGCCGCATCCCATAGGTTTTGAAGTGTCGTATCTTTGTTGTCATTTGCTTCTAGGTCTTTTTCCATTTCCTCTTTGATTTTTGTTTTTGTTTTTGTTTTTGTTTTTGTTTTTGTCTTTTGTCTTTTGTCTTTTGTCTTTTTGTTGTTGTTGTTGCTATTTCTTGGGCCGCTCCCGCGGCATATGGAGGTTCCCAGGCTAGGGGTTGAATCGGAGCCGTAGCCACCGGCCTACACCAGAGCCACAGCAACGCGGGATCCGAGCCGCGTCTGCAACCTACACCACAGCTCACGGCAACGCCGGATCGTTAACCCACTAAGCAAGGGCAGGGACCGAACCCGCAACCTCATGGTTCCTAGTCGGATTTGTTAACCACTGCGCCACGACGGGAACTCCTTTTTTTTTGTTTGTTTTTGTTTTTGTTTTTGTCTTTTGTCTTTTTGTTGTTGTTGCTCTTTGATTTCTTAAGTGATGCATTGGTTGTTGAGTAGCTTGTTGTTTCATCTCCACGTGTTTGTGTGTTTTGCAGATTTATTTTTGTTGTTGATGTCCAGCCATATAGCATTGTGGTAGGAAAAGATGCTTGATATGATTTCAGCTTTCTTAAAGCTACCAAGGTTGGATTTTTAGCCCAGTCATACAGCATGTGATCCATCTTAGAGAATGTTCCATGTGCACTTGAGAAGAATGTGTATTCTGCTGCTTTGGGATGGAATGTCCTATAAATATCTATTGAGTCCCTCTGGTGTAATGCATCATTCAGGGCGTGTGTTTCCTTATGGATTTTCTGTCTGGATGATCTGTCCATTGCTGTAAGTGGGGTGTTAAAGTCCCCCACTATGATTGTGGTATTGTCGATTTGTCCTTTTAAGGTTGTTAGCATTTGCCTTATATATATTGTGGTGAACCTCTGTTGGGTGCGTAGATATTTAAAATTGTTACATCATCTTCTTGGCTTGATCCTTTGATCATTAGGTAGTGACCTTCCTTGTCCCTTAAAATATTCTTTATCTTAAAGTCTATTTTTTCTGATGTGAGTATTGCTACTCCAGCTTTCTTTTGACTCCCAATCACATGTACTGTTTTCTTTCATCCTCTCCCTCTCAATTTGTGTGTGTCCTTAGAAGTGAAGTGGGTCTGTTGAAGACAGCCTATGTATGGGTCTTGTTTTTGTATCCATTCAGCCAGTCTGTGTCTTCTGGTTGGGGCGTTTAGTCTATTGACATTGAAGGTAATTATTGACATGTATGTTCTTATTGCCATTTTATTAATTGCTTTGGATTTGTTTTTGTTGCTCTTTTTTCTTCCCTTCTTCTCTGGTTCTCTCCTCTTCTGGTCTGATGACTATCTTTGGAGTTGTATTTGAGTTGGTTTTTCTTATTTGTTTGTGTATCAATTGGAGATGTTCGGTTTGGAGTTCTTCTGCAGTTTTGATGTAAGAGTCTCTCTGTATATATGAGATTGTTTTAAGTTGTTGGTGTCTTAATTGCAAGTGCATCTCCAGTGTCCTGCATGTGTCCCCACCTCTTCTCACGATTTCTGATTTGGGTGGCATAATTGTGCATGGATGTTTGCATATGTTTACTGTATATATACCTCTACCGGTGAGGCTTTTCATTTGTGGTATTTTTGTTTCCTGTTGCGGCCTTGCCTTTTCTGTCTAGAGAAGTTCCTTTAGTATTTGTCGTAAAGCTGGTTTCGTGGTGCTGAATTCTCTCAGCTTTTGCTTATGTGTAAAGCTTTTGATTTCTCCTTCAAATCCAAATGAGAGCCTTTCTGGGTAAAGTCTTCCTGCTTGGAGTTTTTTCCCCTTCATCATGTTAAGTATATCATGCCACTCCCTTCTGTCCTGCAGAGTTTCTGCTGAAAAATCTGCTGATAACCTTATTGGGGTTCCCTTGTATGTTATTTGTGTCTTTTCCCTGGCTTCTTTCAAGATTTTCTCTTTGGCTTTAATTTTGGCCAGTTTGTTTAATAAGTGGTTCAGGGTATTCCTCCTTGGGTTTACTTTATATAGTACTTGTTGTGCTTCCTGGATTTGCGTGAGTGGTTCTCTCCTCATGTTATGGAAGTTTTGGGCTATTATCTCTTGGAATGTTTTTTCTGTCCCCTTCTCTCTCTCTCCTCCTTCTGGCACCCCTATAATATGGATGTTGGTGCATTGAATGTTGTCCCAGAGTTCTCTGAGACTCTCCTCATTTGTTTTCAATCTTTTTTCTCTTTTCTCTTCTGCATCTGAAATTTCTACTCATCTCTCCTCCACCTTGCTTATTTGTTCTTCTGCCCCCTGTATTCTGCTGTTAGCTGCTTCTAGGAATTTTTTATTTCCGTGATTGTAGTTTGCATCTCTTCTTGTTTAAGTATTACGTCTTCTATCTCTTTGCTCAGTGTTTCCTGTAAGTTATCCATCTTTGCCTCCACTTCATTTCCAACGTCTTGCATCACCTTCAGCATCAATAGCCTAAAGTCTTTTTCCTGGAGCCTGAGAATCTCCTGATCACTTAGCTGATCTTCTGGGTTTTTTTTTCTTTCTCCCTCATCTGAGGTACAGTTCTGTCTTTTCATTTTTCCAGGTTTTTGGTGTGGTGACCTTTTTATAGATAATAGAGTTGTAGCCCCTCTTCCTTCTGGTGTCTTCCCCCTTGTGGCTGAAGTTGGTATGGGGGCTTGCTGTAGGCTTCCTGATGGGAGGGGCTGATGCCTGCTCACTGGTAGGTGGAGCTGATTCCTGTCCCTCTGGTGGGTGGAGCTTTGTCTCTGGATGGGATTGCAGGCAGCTGTTTACTTCAGGGGGCTTTAGGTAGCCTGTTTCCTGATGGGCAGGGCTGTGATCCCACCTGGATTGTTGTTTGGGCTGGGGCTTCTCAGCGCTGATGGTTGGGGCCAGAGTTTCCCAGAATGGCCACCTCCAGAGAAAGGCAAGCTGCTGAATATTCCCAAGAGCTTTGCTTCCCATGTCCTTCCCTCACAACAAGCCACATTCACCCCTGTTTCCCAGGAGGTCCTCCAAGAACTTCAATCAGGTTTGACCTGGATCCTGTGGAGACTTTGCTTTGCCCTTGGACCCAGTGCCCATGAACATCTGTGTGCACCTTTTAAGAATGGGGTCTCCACTTCCCCCAGTTTGGTGGAGCTCCTGCGCAGAAGCCCCACTGGCCTTCAATGCCAGATGGTCCAGGGGCTCTTCCTCCCAGTGCCAAATTCCCACACGTGGGAGTTTGATGTGTGTCTCCGAGCTCTCACTCCTGTAGGTGAGTCTCTGTGAATCAGTTATATTCCAGTCTCTGTGTCATCCCACCCAGGAATATTGGGGCTGTTCATATAACATAATCGCCCCTCCTAACGCTTGATGTGGCCTCCTAAAATCTTCTGGAGTAGGATTGTTTGCCACTTTTCTCGAGAGGCGGGAGGCTAGACCCAAACTCTCTGGAATGCTGAGCTGGGAATGCTGTGTGTTGCTTTGTTTTTGAATCATTTTTTTATTTCCTGTAGAGCTGATTCAGAGGGCTCCTTTTCTCTTTCATGGCAACGCCATCCAGTCATACATCAATACAGTTATTCTTCTCACAGTAGCCTCCATGTTGCTGCCAAAAACAGGGACCAGATCCTGTTCCCTGTGGTAGACAGCGGGACCTCACTGCTTCTGCACATGCACGCATTTGCATCTCTTACCCCACAGGTCCCAGGCCTTCCCACACCCTCCCCCTCCAATCAGGCCACCACCAGCCTGGTTTCCAGTCCATGCATTTCCGTGGTGGAGAAAGCCACATGGATGCCCATCAGTAGACTCCCGATTCATCGGATGGGTATGCCAAAGGATGTGTCTTTCTCTTCCAGACTTGTCTCCCTCAGTTTGAGAAACGTCTCGCATTCCATCCCTTTGGCTGTAAGGAGATTTTGGGGAGGGGTTCTATTCTAGGGCTGAACAGTATTCCCTTGTGTACAGGGACCACCTCTTCCTAATCCATTCCTCTGGCGATGGCCCTTGAGCTCGTTGCCATGTCTTGGCTGTTGGGAAGTGTGCTGCTAGGCACAGAGAGGGCCACCTAATGGCTTTCAAAGGACATGTTTTTGGGGGGATGTATGGTGAAGCGTGGGAGGGCTGGGTCCAAGGTGGTTCGAGATGGATTGTTCAGAGGTACCTGATCCTGCTGCCCATCGTGGTTGTCTCCATGGAGCCACCCACCCAGGCACATGGTAGGTGGGAAGGAAGGCACCCACCTCTCCACCCCATCTCCAGGATTTGGTCTTGGTAGACTTCCCAGCGGTGGCCATTTGGAGAGGTTGGTCGTCGTCCTTCAGAGGCATTTTTATGCACGTAACTCCTCATGCATGCTGGTGATCAATTTCTGTCTGGGGCTGGTGGCCCTTTATCTCTCTGGGTTCAGGAAAGCTCTACTTAGGACTCTTGCCCCCTTTTTCTGGGCCTTCGAGGTTTTTCTCGAGTTAGTTTGGGTCAGGGGCTGAGCTAGTCACATGGAACCCCCAGGCTGACCTGGGCTTTGGGGTCCGAATCGGGTGCCTGTGGGTTGTGCCTGGGAGGGGGTCAGATGCTGGTCTCGTGTGGAGCAGTGGCGCTCATGTCTCTGCATTTTCTCTGAGGAGGGCTCCCGCCTCTCCATCCCCTTGGGTCCATGGGAGCCGCATTCCTTTCTCTCGACACACAGGGCATGAAGACCTGATGGAAGGCCGAGTCGTGTGAATTAAGGCAGGCAGATGGATCTACAGAATGGTCTCCAGGAGATCCCTCCTGGCTCCCTGGGTGACAGATCTGTCTTTGTCACTGTGCTGGGTTTGGTTTGGTATCCTCTGTGGCCTGAGAACCAGCGATGGGCAGACATCTCAGGCATGTTCCTTGGGTACCAAAGACAAGGGAAAGAGGGCAAGAGACATGAGCCAGAAAGAAAAGATTCAAGGCTTCGTCTCACGGCTTCCAAATGAGGGAATAACAGTTACACAATGATGGAAATGTCCATCGGTGCATATATGCACCCTGACAGGGCTAAACAGCTAAGGGCACGAGTATCTCAACAAGGAGGAAGGTTGTACTGAGCTGGTGGATCTCGCAACCTGGGCGCTGGAGCCCAGTGTCCTGGTATCGTTTGGCCTCAGGGCTCTGAAAGCCTCTGTGAGAGTAAGAGCCCGACTGGAATACCACTTCTGGGTACATCAAGGCAATCCCACCAGCATATGGGCCAAGGCCCATGGAGCCCCAGGCACCAGCTGAGCCTGAGCCAGGGGGAAATCCTGAGAGGTGCTGTTAGAGCAGATGTCCACAGGAGGGCACCAGAGGCCATGGTGGCCCCAGGTGCAGCTCCAAGGCCACAGGTGCAGGCCCAGGGTTGGGCTTGAGGGTGGGCTTGTTGGGCAGCCCCCACAGCAATCACCCAGCGGGTCGGGGTTGTTGGCTGGGCCCTGGGCCTCTCGGCTCCAAGATGGGTCATGGCAGCCTGGGGACCCAGGTACACTTTCAGCATCAGAGGGAGATGGGCGGCCTGGTTGGGTGGCCATGCGTTACAAAGGCTTGAGGGAACAGTGGGCTTTTGAAAGCCTTGGGTTCCCCCATAGGCAGGAGCCGGGACCCACACAGCATCTGTGTTGCATCGTGGGCTGTGCATTTTCAAGCTCCCAACTGTTTGGTCTTTAGGGCTTTGGGAGAGAAGTTGGTGCTGATGAAGCGATGGAGGGTCTGGGGGAGGATTTTGGTGGAGTTGTGCTTGGCAGCTGAGCTGTTGTTGCTCAAGAGACGTAGGAAAATTTCGTTCTTCTTGTTTGTTTAATTGGTTTTTTTATGTTTTGTTTTTGCATTTTTCAAGATTTATTTCTTATTCTTTTGTTTACAATATTTCATAAGTTTCGTGTGTACAAAATTATGCTTTTACTTTTTCTTTAATTCTTTTTTTCTGCTGTACAGCATGGGGACCAAGTTATACATACACGTGTACGTATTTTTCCTATAATTTTTGTGTTGTAATGTTAAGTATCTAGACATAGTTCTCTGTGCCACACAGCAGGATCTCACTGTAAATCCATTCCAAGAGCAATAGTTTGCATCCAATAACCCACTCCCTCCCACTTTCCCCAGGCAGCCACAAGTCTATTCTCCAAGTCTATGATTTTCCTTTCTGTGGAGAGCTTCATTTGTGCTGTATATTAGATGCCAGTTATAAGTGACATCATATGGTATTTGTCTTTCTCTTTCTGACTTATTTCACTCAGGACGGGAGTCCCTAGTTCCATCCATGTTGATGCTAATGGCATTATGTCATTCCCTTTTATGGCTGAGTAGTATTCCATTGTGTATCTATACCACGTCTTCCTCATCCAATCATCTGTTGATGGACATTTGGGTTGTTTCAATGTCTTGGCTACTGTGAACAGTGCTGCATTGAACATGTGGGTGCATGTGTTTTTTTTTTAGGAAAGTTTTGTCTGGATATATTCCCAAGAGTGGGACTTCTGGGTCATATGGTAGTTCTGTGTATAGATTTCTAAGGTATCTCCATACTGTTCTCCATAGTGGCTGTAACAGCTTACATTCCCTCAAATAGTGCAGGAGGGTTCCCTTTTCTCCACACCCCCTCCAGCACTTGTTCTTTGTGGTCTTATGAATGATGGCCATTCTGAGTGGTGTGAGGTGGTATCTCATGGTAGTTTTGATTTGCATTTCTCTACTCATCAGGGATGTGGAGCATTTTTTCATGTGCTTGTTGGCCATCTGTACATCTTCCTTGGAGAATGGTCTATTCAGGTCTTTTGCCCATTTTTCCATTGGGTGATTGGCTTTTTTGCTGTTGAGTTGTATAAGGTGCTTGTATATGCTAGAGATTAAGCCCTTGACTGTTGCATCATTTGAAACTACTTTCACCCATTCTGTAAGTCGTCTTTTTGGTTTCTTTTGGGTTTCCTTTGCTGTGCAAAAGCTTGTCTGTTTGATGAGGTCCCATTGGATTATTTTTGCTCTTATTTCTCTTGCCTTACAGGAATGACCTGAGAAAATATTCATGAGGTTGCTGTCAGAGAGTGTTTTGCCTATGTTCTCTTCCAGGAGTTGGATGGTGTCTTGTCTTCTATTTAAGGCTTTCAGCCATTTTGAGCTTATTTTGGTGCAGGGTGAGAGGGTGTGTTCTAGTTCCATTGCTTTGCATGCCACTGCCCAGGTTTCCCAGCAATGCTTGCTGAGTAGACTTTCTTTTTCCCATTTTATGCTCTTGCCTCCTTTGTCCAAGATTAATTGACCATAGGTGTCAGGGTTTATTTCTGGGTTCTGTCTTCTGTTCCATTGGTCTGTCTGTTTTGGTACCAGTGCCAGACTGTCTTGATGACTGTGTCTTTGTAATATTGCTTGAAGTCTGGGAGAGTTATGCCCCCTGCTTGGATTTTGTTTCTCAGGATTGCTTTGGCAATTCGAGCTCTTTGGTGGTTCCATATCCATTTTTGGATGGTTTGTTTTAGTTCTGTGAAAAATGTCCTGGGTCATTTTCTAGGGATTGCCTTGAATCTGTGGATTGCTTTGGGTAGTATGGCCATTTTTACAATATTGATTTTTCCAATCCAGGCACATGGAATATCTTGCCATTTCCTTATGTATTCTTTCTTTTTTTTTTTTTTTTTTTTTTGGTCTTTTTGCCATTTCTTGGTATGCTCCCATGGCATATGGAGGTTCCCAGGCTAGGGGTCCAATTGGAGCTGTAGCTGCTGGTCTATGCCAGAACCACAGCAATGCAGGATCCGAGCCATCTCTGTAACCTACACCACAGCTCACTGCAACACCGGATCATCAACCCATTGAGCAAGGGCAGGGATCGTACCCTCAACCTCATGGTTCCTAGTCGGATTCATTAACCACTGCACCAGGATGCGAACTCCCTTCTTTAATTTCTTTGATTAAACTTTTATAGTGCTCAGCATATAAGTCCTTTACTTCCTTGGTCAGGTGTGTCCCAGGTATTTGATTTTTGAGGGGCAATTTTAAAAGGTACTGCATTTTTGTATTCCTTTTCTAGCATCTCCTTTTTGGTATACAGAAATGTGACTGATTTCTGAATGTTAATCTCATATCCTGCTACTTTGCTGAATTTGTTATCAAGTTCAAGTCGTTTTTGAGCTGAGTCCTTAGGGTTTTCTGTGTAGAGTATCATGTTGTCTGCATACAGTGACAGCTTAATCTCCTCTCTTCCAATTTGCATACCTTTTATTTGTTTGTCTGATTGCTGTGGCTAGGACTTCCAGACCTGTGTTGAATAGCAGTGGTGAGAGTGGGCATCCCTGTCTTGTTCCAGATTTGAGTGAGAAGGCTTTCAGTTTTTCTCCACTGAGTATTATGTCTGCTGTGGGATTGTCATCATTGGGTTTGATTATGTTCAGGCATGTTCCCTCTATACCCACTTTGGCGAGATTTTGCTCATGAATGGATGTTGGACTTTGTCAAATGCTTTTTCTGCCACCTATTGAGAGGATCATGTGGTTTTTGACTTTTCTTTGGTTAATGTGGTGTCTGACATTGAGTGATTTGTGTATGTGGAACCATCCTTGTGCACCTGGGATGAACCCCACCTGGTCGTGGTGTATGATCTTTTTTATATGTTTCTGGATTCAGTTGGCTAAGATTTTGTTGAGAATTTTTGTGTCTGTGTGTATCAAAGATATTGGCTGATAGTTTTCTTTTTTGGAGGTATCTTTGTCTGGTTTTGGAATTAGGGTGATGGTGGCATCACAGAATGTCTTTGGGGGTTTTCTTTCTTCCTCAGCCTTTTGAAATTGTTCAAGGAGGATGGGCACCAGATCCTCTTTATATGTTGGGTAGAATTTGCCTGTGAAGCCATCTGGTCCTGGGCTTTTATTTGTAGGGAGTGTTTTTATGATGTATTCAATTTCATTTCTAGTGATTGGTCTGTTCAATTGGTCTGATTCTTCTGGATTCAGTTTTGGCAGGCTGTAAGATTCTAGAAAGTTGTCCATTTCTTCCAGATTGTGCAATTTGTTGGCATATCATTGTTCATAGTATTCTCTCGTGGTATTTTGTATTTCTGCAGAATCTGTTGTGATTTCTCCTTTTTAAATTCTATATTGTTTATTTGGGTTCTTTCTCTCCTCTCCTTAGTGAGTCTAACCAGAAGTTTGTCCATTTTGTTTACCTTTTCAGAGAACCAGCTCTTGGTTTTATTAGTTATTCTGTATTGTTTTTTGAATCTCTAGTTTATTGATTTCCTCTTTGATGTTTATGATTTCCTTCCTTCTGCTGACTTCAGGTCTTTTTTGTTTTTCTTTTTCTAATTCATTTGGTTGGTAGGTTAAGTTGTCCATTTGAGATCGTTCTTCTTTTCTGAGGAAGGCCTGTATTGCTATGACTTTCCCTCTGAGCACTGCTTTTGCAGCGTCCCATAAATTCTGAGAAGTTGTGTCTTCATTGTCGTTTGTCACGAGGTAGTTTTTAATTTCCTTCTTGATGTCCTCATTGACCCATTGGTTTTGTAGTAGCATGTTGTTTAGTCTCCATGTAGTCGGGTTTTTTTCTCATTTCTTTCCCTGTGGTTGATTTCCAGTTTCATACCATTGTTGTCAGTGAAGATACTTGCATAGAAATTATTTCTTCTAAATTAGTTGTGGTTAGCTTTGTGTCCCAATATGTGGTCACTAGTTGAGAATGTTCCATGTGCGCTTGAGAAGAATGTGTATTCTGATTTTTTTTTTTTTTTTGGATGTAGTGTCCTGAAGTTGTCAATTGATTCTAACTTGTCAGTTGTTTCCTATAGGATCTCTGTTGCCTTATTGGTTTTCTGTCTGGAGGATCTGTCCGTTGATGTGAGTGGAGTGTTAAAGTCTCCTACTATGATTGTGTTCCCATCAGTCTCTCCCCTTATGTCTGTTAATATTTGTTGTATGTATCTGGGTGCTCCTGTATGTGGGGCATATATGTTGACAATAGTAACATCCTCTTCTTGAATGGATCCTTTAATCATTACATAGTGTCCTTCTTTGTCTTTCTTTATGGCCTTCGTTTTAAAGTCTGTTTCATCTGATGTGAGTACTGCAACTGCTGCTTTCCTGTCATGTCCATTGGCATGAAATATTTTTCCCTACCCCCTCACCTTCAATCTATATGTGTCCTTTGTCCTAAGGTGAGTGTCTTGTACGCAGCAGATTGAAGGTTTTGGCTTTTTAATCCAAGCAGCCCCTCTGTGTGTTTGATCAGAGCATTCAGTCCATTGACATTTAAGGTGACGATTGATAGATGATTATTTATTGCCATTTTAAACCTCAATTTCCAGTGGATCCTATGTTTCTCTTTTCTTCTTTTCTTTTTGTGGTTGGATGGTCTCCAATTATTTTGTGCTTGAATATTGTTATTTTTTGTGAATGTAATTTTGGTTTTGATTTGTGCTTGCCCTGTTTATTAAGTATGTTCATTCCTTCCTATAATTGTGTGTTTTAGCCTGGTAGTCCTGTAGGTTCAAACATTTCATTACCATACTAAAATTAAAAAAAAAGAAACTTAAAAAAAGAATCTATTTATTTCCTTACTTCCCTGGCCCTCATGTTATGATTTTGATGTTTCTTTTTTTCTTTTTAATTTTATTTTGTTTTAAACATCTTCGTGATTAGATGTGTATGCTGTCTTATTTGAGTGACTGCTCTCTGATTGTGGTTTCCTCCATCCTAATGTGTCCTCTTTTTTTTTTTTTTTTTTTTTGAAGAGGAGAAGTCTGTTCAATATTCTTTTAGAATGGGTTTTGTATTGCTGTACTCTTTTTGCTTTTGTTCATCGAAAAAAATTTATTTCCCCTTCTATTTTACATGATATTCTTGCAGGACAGAGTCTTCTAGATTGCATATTTTTTCCTTTCAGTGCTTCAAATATCTCTTGCCATTCCCTCCTGGGCTGCAGAATTTCAGCTGATAGCCTTATGGGAGTTCCCTTATAAGTGGCACTTTGCTTTTCTCTTGCTGCCTTTAGGATCCTCTCTTTATCATTAACTTTTGCCATTTTTATTACAATGTGTCTTCTTGTGGGTCTGTTTGGGTTCACCTTGTTTGGGGCTCTCTGTGCTTCCTGTATCTTGAAATCCGTATCCTTTAGATTTGGGGAGTTTCCAGAGATAATTTCTTCAAATATATTTTCCATCCCTTATCTTTGTCCTCTCCTTCTGGAATTCCTATTATACATAGATTGGCCCACTTTATATCATCCCATAGGTCTCTTATATTGCTTTCATGGTTTTTCCTTTTGTTTTCTGTCTGCTGTCTGGGTGATTTCCGTTATTTTATATTCCACATCACTAATTTGTTCTTCTGCATTATTCATTCTGGTTGTTAATGCCCTTAGGTCAGGTTGTATCTCTGCCAATGAATTTTCTAGATTTTCTTGGCTCCTCCTTATATTTTCTAGTTCCTTTCTGGGGGCATCTGCATTGATGTTCATATCCTGTCTAAATTCCTTCAGTATTTTCACTATCTCCCTTTTGAAGTCCACGTCTTTCAGACTGCAGAGCTCTGTTTCATTGGTGACTGCTTCCAGTGGGTTCTCCTGTTGGTTCCCCTGGGAATGGTTTCTGAGCTTCTTCATCTTGCTTGTCATTTTCTTTTTCATGATGGAAGTGCACTCCCCATGGCCGGGCAGGGTTTGCCCTGGCACTGCTGTGGAGTGTTTCCCGAGGCTTGGCAGTGTTGCCTGGAATTCTTTGAGGAAGAGGGGCATTTCTTGAAGGCAGGCAGGACTGGAAGTTTGGCACCACGATGGCGGCAGACTTCCTGTGGCCAGGCAGGGCTTTCCCCAGCACTTCTGGGCTTCAGAGCTCTTCCAGGGGGTGGGCGGTGCTCGGCAGCTGCTCCAGGGGAGTGTAGCTCCTGCTGAGGGAGAGAGAAGATAGCTGGGCTGCCAGGAGACAACGGAGCACTTCCCCAGGGCAGCCAGAACTGGCAGGACTGCCCCGTGATGGAGGCAGACTTCCCATGGTGGGGCAGAGCTTGCCCTGGTGATTCTGGGCCACAGAGCTCTTCCAGGGGGCACTTCTCTGTTGGGGGTAGCCCCTCCAGAGAGTGAGCAGGCCAGGCCAGGGAAATCCACAGAGGTGGTTGGCTTCCCACAAGTGGTGAGGCCAGCCTCCCTGGATGGCAGGCAGCCTCAGGTCAGGCTTGTGTGGGGGAGGGGAGAGAGGATGTACTGGGAAGCACTGATCTCTGCTGGCTGGTGGCCAAGGAATGTTCTATTATGGCCCCTCCTCCTCCTCTCCTCTCCCCAGCACTAGCAGCTTGTCTCTCCTGCAGGTCCAGCTCTTCTCCCGTGTTCCCTCTGTTGGGACTTTCCACTCCCCAGCCCTTAGTGTATTGCTCCCTTCATGTGTGATGCACTGCTTCCTAGTCCCCTGGGCTGTCTCCACACCACCAACACCAGCTTGCTCCCAGGGACTAACCTCCAGAGCCTAGGTTTCCATGCCCAGTCCACATCTGAGCGTCTCAGTTTTGGGTGACTGTGCCCGTAGTTCAGATGATCTGTTCGGCTCTCACTCTGCTTTTCAGATCTCAGACCTACTGCTGTGCTCTTCTCAGCATCTGGAGTTCCTTCTAACTCAGTTGAACTTTCCATCGATTAGGTGGCTTTCCAGGGTGTGGGTTCCTTCTCCTTCACAGTCCCCTTACGGGAGAGCCCATCTGGTCCTGATTGCTCTTCTCTCTCTCTCCTCTTTTCTCTTGTTTTACCCAGTTATGTCACAAGATTCTTGCCATTATTGGAGGTTTAAGTTCTTCTGCCAGTGTTTAGTTGCTGTCCTGTGTGATCATTTAAGATACAGATGTGTTTGTTGTTGTTGTGTTTGTGGGAGAGGGTGAGCACGTCCCCCTACCCTTCCACCATCTTGCCTTCTATCTCTTTCTTGAGTTTTGAGATGAGCCGCTCTTCCCAGTTTGGTGCCAGGCTATGGAGGCCTGAGGGAAACCAGGTCTGATGAATGAAGCAGGGTTGATTGGTATCATCCAGAAAGGTCTCCAGGAGTTCCCCTTTGGCTGCCCGGTGGAAGAGCCTCTTTCCATCACAGCTGTGGCTGTGGGAAGAGCTGCCTTAGGAGATGCAACCCTGACCAGACAACATCCCAGGGGGGGCAGGGGGCACCCTAACCACTTCACCACTAAGGCTGGACATGGAGAATAAGGGGCTCCATTGAGATAGAGGTCCATCATCACAGAGATCCCTTCCCACAGAGTAGCTGAGGGCCTTATCAGTAAGCCAATCCTCAAGGCTCTCATGACGTGATGCCTCTGGTGGCACAGGGGTTGAAGCAGGAGCCCAGGGTTGGACAGCAGCAGCGTGGAGCCAATTCCTGACCAGGCAGCATCTGCATGCCACCAAGGGTGCAGGGAAATAAGGAGGTTATTAAGGACAACCAAAATAAAGAAAGACGTGAATGTAGAAATAAGTTCTCACCTCCGGGGTCAGGCCTTCTGGTTGGATGTCCCGGGGTTTGGAATCGTGTCAGGATCTGCAGAGTCCCTTTGCCTCTTATTTTCTTTCTTTGTTATTATTACCCAATGAATTTATTACATTTGTGGCTGTACAATAATCACCACAATCCATTTTTATAGGATTTCCATCCCGCGAACCTAGCACAACCCCCCCAACCCCAAAACTGTCTCCTTTGGAGACCATAAGTTTCTCAAAGTCTGGGAGTCAGCATCTGTTCTGCAAAGAAGTTCAGTCTGTCCTTTGTTCAGAGTCCACATGTCAGTGAAAGCATTTGATGTTGGTGTCTCCTTGTACGGCTGACTTCCCTTAGCACGATAATTTCTAGGTCCATCCATGTTGCTAAAAATGCTGGTAGTTCATTCATTTTAATGGCTGAGTAATATTCCATTGTGTATATGGACCACATCTTCTTGATCCACTCCAATGTCGAAGGACATTGAGGTTGTTTCCAATCTTGGCTATTGAAAAGAGTGCTGCAATGAACATCGGAGTACATGTGTCCTTTCGAGTCATGGTTTTCTCTGGCTAGATGCTCAGGAGTGGGATTGCTGGATCAAATGGTAGTTCTATTTTTAGTTTTCTGAGGAAACTCCATACTGTTTTCCACAGTGGTTGCACCAATGTACAATCCCACCAACAGTGTACTAGGGTTCCCTTCTCTCCAGACCCTCTCCAGCACTTACTGTTGGTAGTCTTTTTGATGGTGGCCATTCTGGCTGGTGTAAGGTGTTTCTAAATTTTGGAGATGAATCCCTTGTCAGTCGCTTCATTTGCAAATATTTTCTCCCATTCTGTGGGTTGCCTTTTCATCTTGTTTAGGGTTTCCTTTGCTGGGCAGAAACTCTTAAGTTTGATTAGGTCCCCTTTTGTTTATTTCTGTTTTTACCGTAATGACTCTAAGAGGTGCATCTGAGTGGATGTTGCTGTCGTTTATAACAGAGCGTGTTTGGCCTATGTTTTTCTCTAAGTGTTTGATAGTATCTGGTTTTATATCTAGGTCTTTAATCCATTTGGAGTTTATTTTTGTGTCTGGTGTTAGGGAGTGTTCTAATTTCATTCTTTTCCATGTGGCTGTCCAGTTTTCCCAGCACCACTTATCGAACAGGCTGTCTTTTCTTCATTGTATATTCTTGCCTCCTTTGTCATAGATGAGTTGGCTGTGGGTGCGTGGGTTGAATTCTGGGCTTTCTATCCTGTTCCACTGATCTCTATTTCTGTCTTTGTGCCAGGACCACATGGTTTTGATGATTGTTGCTTTGTAGTAGAGTCTGAAGTCCGGGAGCCTGATTCTTCCAGCACCATTTATTTTTTTGGCTATTCTGGGACTTTTGTGCTTCCAAACAAACTTTACAATATCTTGTTCAAGTTCTGTGGAAAGTGTCCTTGGTAATTAGACAGGGATTGCATTGAATCAGTAGATTGCCTTAGGTAGTATAGTCATTTTGATAATATTGACTCTTCCAGTCCACGAGCATGAGATGTCATTCCATCTATTTGTGTTGTCTTTGATTTCTTTCATCAGTGTCTTATAGTTTTCAGAGTACAGGTCTTCTGTCTCTTTGGGTAGGTTTACTCCTAGGTATTTTATTCTTTTGGATGCAATGGTAAACAGGATTGCTTCCCTAATTTCTCTTTCTGATCTTTCATCGTTAGTATATAGAAATGCTGTTGATTTCTGTGTATTAGTTTTGTATCCTGCGAGTTTGCCAAATTTGTGGATGAGCTCTAAGAGTTTTCTGGTAGAGTCTAGGCTTCTCTAGGTATAGTATCATGTCATCTGCAAATAGGGATAGTTTTACTTCTTTTTTTCCAATTTGGATTCCTTTTATTTCTTATACTTCTCTGATTGCTATGGCTAGGACTTCCAAAACTATGTTGAAGAGTAATGGTGATAGCTGACATCCTTGTCTTGTTCCTGATGTCAGCGGGAATTCTTTCAGCTTTTCAGCATTGAGAATGATGTTCGCTGTGGGTTTGTCATATATGGCCTTTATCATGTTGAGGTGGGTTCCCGCTATGCCCACATTGTGAAGGGTTTTCATCAGAAATGGGTGTTGGATTTTGTCAAAGGCTGTCTCTGTGCCTATTGAGAGGACCATATGTTTTTTCTTCATCAGTTTGTTAATGTGGTGTATCCCACTGATGGATTTGCAGATATTGAAGACCGCTTGCATCCCTGGGATAAATCCCACTTGGTCATGTTGTACAGACCTTTTAATGGATTGTTGGATGTGGATTGCTAGGATTTTGTTGAGGATTTTTGCATCGATGTTCATCATTGGAATTGGCCTGTAGTTTTCTTTTTTTTTTTGTGGTATGTTTTTCTGGTTTTGGTATCAGGGTGATGGTGGCCTCATAGAATGAGTTTGGGAGTGTCCCTTCCTATGCGATTTTTTTGGAATAGTTTTCAGAAGGAGAGGTGTTAGCTCTTCTCTAAATGTTTGATAGAAATCGCCTGTGAAGCCATGTGGTCCTGGACTTTTGTTTGCTGGAAATTTTTTAACCACAGTTTCAATTTCAGTTCTTGTGATGGGTCCCTTCATCTTTTCTATTTCATCTTGGTTTAGTCTTGGAAGATTGTACGTTTCGAAGAAGTTGTCCATTCTTCTAGGTTTTCCATTTTATTGGTGTATAGTTGCATATAGTTTTCTCTTAGAATCCTTTGTATTTCGATGACATCTGTTGTGTCTTCTCCTTTTTCATTTCTAGTTTTATTGATTTGAGTCCTCTCTCTTTTTTGCTTGAGAAGTCTGGCTAAGGGTTTATCAATTTTGTTGATCTTTTCAAAGAACCCGCTTTTTGTTTTGTTGATCTTTTGTATGGTTTTCTTTGTTTCTATTTCAATGATTTCTGCTCTGATCTTTATGACTTCTTTCCTTGTACTACCTTTAGGTCTTGCTCTTCTCTCTCGAGCTGCTTTAGATGTAAAGATAGCTTGTGTTTTTCAGCGTTTTCTTGTTTCCTGAGGTGGGCTTGTATTGCTATAAACTTTCCTCTTAGAACGGCTTGCTGCATCCCATAGGTTTTGGAGGGTCGTATCTTTGTTGTCATTTGCTTCTAGGTCTTCTTACATTTCCTCTTTGATTTCTTCAGTGATGCATTGGTTGTTGAGTAGCATGTTGTTTCATCTCCACGTGTTTGTGTGTTTTGCAGTTTTATTCTTCTTGTTGATGTCCAGTCATATAGCGTTGTGGTAGGAAAAGATGCGTGATATGATTTCAGTTTTCTTAAAGTTTCCAAGGTTGGATTTGCAGCCCAGGATGTGATCCATCTTAGAGAATGTGCACTTGAGCAGAATGTGTATTCTGCTGCTTTGGGATGGAGTGGCCTATAAATATCTATTGAGTCCATCTGGTGTAATGCATCATTCAGGGCCCGTGTTTCCTTATGGATTTTCTGTCTGGATGATCTGTCCATTGCTGTAAGTGGGGTGTTAAAGTCCCCCACTATGATGGTGGTATTGTCGATTTGTCCTTTGAAGGTTGTTAGCATTTGCCTTATATTGAGGTGAACCTGTGTTAGGTGCGTAGATATTTAAAATTGCTACATCATCTTCTTGGCTTGATCCTTTGATCATTAAGTAGTGAACTTCCTTGTCCCTTAAAATAGTCTTCATATTGAAGTCTATTTTTTCTGATGTGAGTATTGCTACTCCAGCTTTCTTTTGATCCCAGTTTATGTGAAATATTTTCTTCCATCCTCTCCCTTTCAATTTGTGTGTGCCTAGAAGTAAAGTGGGTCTTTTGAAGACAGCCTATATATGGGTCTTGTTTTTGTATCCATTCAGCCAGTCTGGGTCTTTTGGTTGGGGCGTTTAGTCCATTGACATTGAAGGTAATTATTGACATGTATGTTCTTATTGCCATTTTATTAATTGCTTTGGATTTGTTTTTGTTGCTCTTTTTTTCTTCCCTTCTTCTCTGGTTCTCTCCTCTTGTGGTTTGATGACTATCTTTAGAGTTGTATTTGAGATGATTTTTCTTATTTGTTTGTGTATCAGTTGTAGATGTTTGATTTGTAGTTCTTCTGAAGTTTTGATGTAAGAATCTCTCTATATATATGAGATCGTTTTAAGTTGTTGGTCTCTTAATTGTAAGTGCATCTCCAGTGTCCCACATCTGTCCCCACCTCTTCTCACGATTTCTGATTTTGGTGGCATAATTGTGCATGGATGATTTCGTATCTTTACTGTATATATACCTTTCCTGGTGAGTCTTTTCATTTGTGGTATTTTTGTTTCCTGTTGTGGCCTTTTCTTTTCTGCCTAGAGAAGTTCCTTTAGTATTTCTTGTAAGTCTGGTTTAGTGGTGCTGAATTCTCTTAGCTTTTGTTTATCTGTGAAGGTTTTGCTTTCTCCTTCAAATCTGAATGAGAACCTTGTTGGGTAAAGTCATCTTGGTTGGAGGTTTTTTCCTTTCATCATGTTAAGTATATCATGCCACTCCCATCTGGCCTGTAGAGGTTCTGCTGAAAAATCTGCTCTTAACTTTATCGCTGTTCCCCTGAATGTAATTTCTTTCTCTTCCCTCGCTGATTTCAATATTTTTCCTGGGAGTTTCCGTTGTGGCACAGTGGTTAACGAATCCGACTAGGAACCATGAGGTTGTGGGTTCGGTTCCTGCCCTTGCTCAGTGGGTTAATGATCCAGCGTTGCCGTGAGCTGTGGTGTAGGTTGCAGACGTGGCTCAGATCCTGCGTTGCTGTGGCTCTGGCGTAGGCCAGTGGCTACAGCTCCTATTCGACCCCTAGCCTGGGAGCCTCCATATGCCGCAGGAGTGGCCCAAAGAAATAGCAAAAAGACAAAAAAAATTTTTTTTCCTAAGTCTTTAATTTAGGTCAGTTTTATTAATATGTATTTCAGGGTATTCCTCCTTGGGTTTATTTTACATGGTACTCGTTGTTCTTCCTGGATTTGAGTGAGTGGTTCTCTTCTCATGTTAGGGAAGTTTTGGGCTATTATCTCCTGGAATGTTTTTTCTGTTCCCTTCTCTCTCTCTTCTCCTTCTGGCACCCCTATAATATGGATGTTGGTGCGTTTCATGTTGTCCCAGAGTTCTCTGAGACTCTCTTCATTTGTTTTCAATCTTTTTTCTCTTTTCTGTTCTGCATCTGTAATTTCCACTCATCTGTCCTCCACCTCACTTATTCGTTCTTCTGCCTCCTGTATTCTGCTGTTAGCTGCGTCTAGTGAATATTTTATTTCAGTTATCGCAGTTTGCATCTCTTGTTTAAGTATTATATCTTGTATCTCTTTGCTCAGTGTTTCCTGTAAGTTATCCATCTTTGCCTCAAGTTTATCTCCAATGTCTTGCATCATCTTCAGCATCTACAGTCTAAAGTCTTTTTCCTGGAGGCTGAGAATCTCCTCATTGCTTAGCTGATTTTCTGGGGTTTTTCCTTTCTCCCTCATCTGTCTTCATTTTTACAGGTTTTTGGTGTGGTGACCTTCTTACAGATAATAGAGTTGTAGCCTCTCTTCCTTCTGGTGTCTGCCCCTCTGTGGCTGAAGTCAGTATGGGGGGCTTGCTGTAGGCTTCCTGATGGGAGGGGCTGATGCCTGCCCCCTGGTAGGTGGAGCCGATTCTAATCCCTCTGGTGGGTGGGACTTAGTCTCTGGATGGGATTGGAGCAGCTGTGTGCCTGAAGGGTCTTTAGGTAGCCTGTTTCCTGAGGGGCGGGGCTGTGATCCCACCTGGATTGTTGTTTGCCCTGGGGCTTCTCAGCTCTGATGGGTGGGGCAAGATTTTCCCAAAATGGCCCTCTCCAGAGAAAGGCAGCTGCTGAATATTCCCGAGAGCTTTGCCTTCAATGTCCTTCCCTCACAACAAGCCACATTCACCCATGTTTTCCCAGGATGTCCTCCAAGAAGTGCAGTCAGGTTTGACCCAGATTCCTGTGGAGAATTTGCTTTGCCCTGGGACCCAGTGCACGTGAAATTCTGTGTGCACCTTTTAAGAATGGGGTCTCCATTTCCCCCAGTCCTGTGGAGCTCCTGTGCACAAGCCCCACTGGCCTCCAATGCCAGATGCTCCAGGAGCTCTTTCTCCCAGTGCCAGACCCCCACACATGGGAGTTTGATGTGGGGCCCAGAACTCTCACTCCTGCAGGTGAGTCTCTGTGAATCAGTTCATTTCCAGTCTGTGGGGCTTCCCACCTGGGAGGTATGGGGTTGTTTACATCATGGAATCATCCCTCCTACCTCTTGATGTGGCCTCCTCTTTGTCTTCTGGAGTGGGATATCTTTTTGAAGGTTTTTGGTCCATTTTGGTGAAGATTGCTCAGTCTTTAGTTGTGAATTTTGTTGTTTTTAGGAGAGAAGTTGAGCTCCAGTCCTTCTATTCTGCCATCTTAATCCCATCTCTCAACATGCTGTGTCTTGCAAGCAGGGTGTTGGAATGCAGTGGCCTGGGGTCCGTTGGCCTCAGGGCTCTGAAAGCTTCTGAGAGCACAATAGCCCACCTGAAATAGCACTCCTTCATATTTCAAGCACCAGGAGGAAGGAAGTCCTGCTAGCATATTGGCCAAGGCCCATGGAGCCCCAGGACCCTGCTGAGCCTGAGCCAGGAGGAAATCCTGAGAGGTGCTGTTAAAGCAGATGTCCACAGGAGGGCACCAGAGGACCTGGTGGCCCCAGGTGCAGCTCCATGGCTGCAGGTGCAGGCACAGAGTTGGGCTTCAGGGTGTGTTGGGTGGCACCCACAGCAAGCAGCCTGTAGGTTGGGGTTGTGTGCTTGGCATCTGGGCTCTTGTCTCCAAGATGCATCATGGCAGGCAGAGGACACAGGTATCCCTTCAGCATTAGATGGGGATGGGCAGCCTGTTTGGAGGGCCGTTTGTTTCGAAGGCTTGACTGATTCTCTGGGTGTCTGAATGCCATGGGTTCCCTCAGAGGCAGGATCCAGGACCGGCACAGCATCTGTGTTGCATTGTGGGCTGGGCATTTTCAAGCACCTGGGTGTTGGGGCTTTAGCAGTGTGGGAGAGAGGCTGGTGCTGATGAATGCATTGGAGGAAGGAGGGGGACTTTGTTGGCATTCTGCTGGTCAGCTGAGCTGCTCCCTGGGCTGTTGTCACTCCAGAGACCTAGGGAAATTTCCTTCTTGCCTTTTGAGATAAGCCTCTGTGTTCAGGTGGCTCCTGGGTATGGAGGCCTGAGCAAAACCAGATCTGATGAATTATCATCCAGAAAGGTCTCAGGAGTTCCCTGGTGGCTTCCTGGTGGAAAAGCCTCTCCATCACAGCTGTGGCGGTGGGAAGGGCTGTGTTGCGTGATCCAACCCTGACCAGACAACATCCCATGGTGACAGGTGGCACCCAAACAACTTTCTCGATCAAACTGAATATGGAAAATAACAGGCTCCATTGAGAAAGAGGTCAATAATCAAACACATACCATCCCACAGGGTAGCTGAGGGCCTTGACCGATGAGGTGACCTTCAAGGCTCTCCTGACATGATACCTCTGGTGGCAGAAGGTTTGAAGGAGGAGCCTGGGGTTGGGCAGCAGGGGCATGGATGCAATTCCTGGCCAGATTGCATGTGCGTGCCAACAGTGGGTGCAGGAACATGAGGAGGTTAAGTAAAACAGCAATGAATAGAAATGTGAATATAGAAATAAATTCATACCCTCTGGGTAGTGTCTTCTGGTCGGACGTACCAGTGCTCAGGAAACTTGTCAGGATCAAGGGAGTACGTCACCTCTTATTTTCTCGAGAGGCAGGATGCTGGACCCAGACTCCTTCTCTGGTGAACACTGAGCTGGTCATGCTGAGTTTTGCTCTGGTTTTCAACCATGTTTTATTTCCTGTAGAGCTGATTCAGAGGGCTCCATTTCTCTTTCATGGCAACATCATCCAGTCGTACATGAATGAAGATATTCTTGGTCTCATGGTAGCCTCCGTGTCTTTGCCAAGAAAGGGACTAGATATTGTTGCCTGGGCTATCATGCAGGACCTCATTGCTTCCCCCATCCCTGCTCATGCAAGCATTTGCATCTCTTTTCCCACAGTCCCAGGCCTTCCCACACCATCCCCCTCCAACCTGGCAACCACCAGCTTGGTTTCCAGTCCATGTGTGTCCTTTGTGTAGAAAGCCACGTGGGTGCCCATTGGTAGATTCCCAATCAATCGGACAGGTATGCCAAGGGATGTACCTTTCTCTTCCAGACTTGTCTTCCTCCATTTGAGAAGAGTCTCCAGTTCTATCTCTTTGGCTGCCAATGGCTTTTGGTGGTTTCTTCTCAAGGGCTGAATAGTATTCTATTGTGTATAGGGACCGCCTCTTCCTAATCCATTCATCTGCCGATGGAGTTTGAGTACATTTCCATGACCAGGCTAGTGTGAATTCTGCTGCAAGGGACAGAGCAGGTCAATTAACGAATTACAAAGAGCGTATTTTTTAGCTCATACGTGCCGAAGAGTGGGATGTCTGGGTCACAGTGTCATTCTGGATTTCTTGTTTGGAGGAACCTCGATTCTGCTGCCCATCGTGGGTGTCCCCATGGACACACTCACCCACACTGGAGGAGGGCACCTGCTGGTCCACCCCATCTGCAGGACTTGTTCTTTGTAGACTTCGTACTGATGGCTGTTCGACGGGTTTGCCATGGTCCCTCGGACAGGTCTGGATGTGTGCATCTCTGCTCATGAGTGCTGAGGATGATTTTTGTCTGGGGCGTGTTGCCCTCCATCTCTCCAGTTCTGGGGAAGATCTGCACAGGACAATTGCTCCCTTTTCTCTGGGGTTGCTGTTTTTATTCTCCTGTTGGGTTGGATCTGGGGCTGAGCTGGTCAGGTCGATACCCAGGCTGACCTGGGCTTTGGGGTCTGAATCAAGCACTTGTAGGTTGTGCCTGGGAGGTGGCCAAAGGCTGCTCTGTTAGGGAGCAGTGGCGCTCATCCCTGTGCTTTTTCTTTCAAAGGAGCTCCTGCATCTCCATCTGTCTAGGTCCATAGGAGCCTCATTTTTTCTCTCTATACACAGGGCATGATATTAAGACCTGATATTAAGACAGGTCAAGCGAATGAAGGACAGGTGATAGATCTAGAGATAGCTCTCTGGTAGAGCCGTCCTCGCTCCCTCAGTCAAAGAGCTGTCTTCGTCCCTGTGCTGGGTTTGGTATCCTCTGTGACATGAAAAATATCCATGGGCACAAATCTCAGGCAAGCTTAAAGTAGGATCCCAAAAGTACCAAAGAAGAGGCAAAGAGAGAACTAGAAACAAGCCAGAAAGAAAAGAAGGAAGCCTTCATATTCCGATCACAGGAATAACTGTTGGAAAGTTATGGACAGGTCAGTGGTTCCATGGTTCCATGTATACACAATTACAGGGCTAAATACACAAAGGCAGGCATATCTCAAAAAGGAGGAAGGCTGCCATGATGTGATGGGTGGGGCAAGATGGGGGTTGGACCACAGTGGCCTGGGGTCGGTTGGCCTCAGGGATCTGAGAGCCCACCTGGAATGGCACATCTCGGTATTTCAGGAAGCAGGAGGAAGGAAATCCATCCAGCATACGGCCCAAGATCCATGATGAGCCTAAGCAAGAAGGAATCTGTGAGAGGTGCTGTTAGAGAAGGTGTCCACAGGAGGGTGCTAGAGGACCTTGTGGAACCAGGCTCAGCTCCAAGGCTGCAGGTGCAGGCATAGAGTTGGGCTTGAGGGCGTGTTGCGGGGGGCACCAGGAGCAAGCACTCAGCGGGTCGGGGTTGTGTGCTGGGCCCCTGCACCTCTTGGCTCCAAGATGCACCATGGCAGGCAGAGGACTCGAGCACCCCTTCAGCATCAGATGGGGATGGGCAGCCTGGTTGGGTGGATGTGTGTTTTGAAGGCTTGAGAGATTTGCCAGGTTTCAGAAGGCCTTGGGTTCCCCCAGATGCAGGAGCCAGGACCCACACAGAATCTGCCCCTGGCATTTTCAAGGGGCTTTAGGAATGTGGGAGAGAGGCTAGTGCTGATGAAGGGATGGGGGTGGGAAGACGTTGGTGGCATTGTGCTAGGCAGCTGAGCTGCTCCCTGAGCTGTTGTTGCTTCAGAGACCTAGGGAAATTTCATTCCTGCCTTTTGAGTTTGAACTTTTCTCAGTTCGGTGCCAGGCTATGGAAGCCTGACTGAAACCAGGTCTGATGAATGAAGCAGGGTTGATTGGTATCCTACAGAAAACTGTCTGGGAGTTCCCCATGGGCTGCCTGGTTTCAGAGCCTGTCTCCATCACAGCTGTGGTGGTGGGAAGGGCTGTGGTGGGAGATCCAGCCCTGACCAGACCACATTCCAGGGGGGCAGGGGGCAGCCTAACCACTCCATCCCTCCACCTGGGTATGGAAAAGCAGGGGCGCCATGGAGAAAGAGGTCTATTGTCACAGAGATCCCTTCCCACAGGGTAGCCGAGGGCCTTGACCGATGGAGGAAGCGATCCTAGAGGCTCTCCTGACTTGATACCTGTGGGGGCAGAGGGGTTGAAGGACAAGACGGGGGTTGGACAGCAGCTGTGTGGAGCCAGTTCCTGGCCAGAGAGCATCTGTGTGTCACCAAGGGGTGCAGAGAAATAAGGAGGTTATTAAGGAAAACCAAAGTCAAGAAAAATGTGAATGTAGAAATAAGTTCACACCTCCTGGCTCATGCCTTCTGGTTGGATGTCCCAGGGCTGTGAAATCCTGTCAGGATCAGCAGAGGGCCTGTGCCTCTGATGTTCTCCAGAGGCGGGAGGCTGGACCCAGACACCTTCTCTGCTGATCGCTGAGCCGGTCGTGCTGAGGGTTGCTTTGTTTCTGAATCATGCTTTCTTTCCTCCAGAGCTGATTCAGAGGGCTCCATTTCTCTTTCACGGCAATGTCGTCCAGTCGTACATGACTCAAGATCTTCTTCTCACAAGCCTCCACCTGCGCCTCATGGATCGAGGCCCTCTGCTCCCCTCTGGGAAGGGATCTCTGTGACGATAGACCTCTTTCTCCATGGCGCCCCTGCTTTTCCATACCCAGGTGGAGGGATGAAGTGGTTAGGGTGCCGCCTGCACCCCTGGGATGTTGTCTGGTCAGGGTTGTATCTCCCACCACAGCCCTTCCCACCACCACAGCTGTGATGGAGAGAAGCTCTGAAATCGGGCAGCTATGAGGGAGCTCCCTGAGAGCTCTTTGTATGATACCAATCAACCCTGCTTCATTCAGCAGACCTGGTTTCTTTCGCTCAGGCCTCCATAGCCAGGCGCCAAAATGAGAAGAGAGGCTCATCTCAAAAGGCAAGAACGACACTTCTCTAGGTCTCTGGAATGACAACAGCCTAGGGAGTAGCTCAGCTATCCAGCACAATGCCACCGAATTCCTGCCCCCAACACCCCATCCCTTCATCAGCACCAGCCTCTCACCCAGATCCCTTCAGCCCAGACAGCCAGGGGCTTGAAAATGCCCAGCCCACAATGGAAGGTAGATGCTGTGTGGGTCCCGGCTCCTGCATCTGAGGGAACGCAAGGCCTTCGCAAACCCAGGGGATCCCTTGAGCCTTCAAAACACACAGCCGCCCAACCAGGCTGCCAATCCCCATCCGATGCTGGAAGCCCAATTTTTACCTGGGTCTCCCGCCGGCCATGACCCATCTTAGAGCTGAAAGGCCCAGGGGCCCAGCACACAACCCCGACATGCTGGGTGCTTGCTGTTGGTGCCCCCCAACACGCCCTCAAGCCCAACTCTGTGCCTGCACCTGCAGCCTTGGAGCTGAGCCTGGTTCCACAAGGTCCTCTGGCGCCCTCCTGTGGAAATCTTCTCAAACAGCACCTCACAGGCTTTCCTCCTTGCTCAGCCTCAGAAGCTGCCTGGGGTTCCAGGGGCCTTGGCCAATATGCTGGTGGGATTGCCTGCCTTCAGGTTCCTGAAATATCAAGAAGTGCCATGCCAGGCAGGCTGTGATTCTCGCAGAGGCTGGCAGAGCCCTGAAGCCATCTGACCCCAAAACTCTTTGTTCCACCCCCCAGCTCGCATGACCCATTAGGTCAGGAAAGCTGCCCGCCTTGTTGAGATATGCCTGCACTTAGGTATTTAGCCCTGTTGGTGTGCCTATATGCACCTATGTGCCTTTCCTTAATTGTCCAACCATTATTCCCTATTCGGGTGGTGTAAGACAAAGCCTTACTTCTTTTCTTTCTGCCTTGTTTCTCTTGCTCTTTTTCCCTCGTCTTTGGTCCTTTAGGGACCCCCCACCCCAAAGCATGGCTGAGATATCTGCCCATCGCTGGTTCTCAAACCACAGAGGATACCAAATGCAGCACAGTGACAAAGACAGATCTTTGATCCAGGAGGGATCTCCTGGAGAGCTTTCTCTAGATCCATTGGCCCGTCTTAATTCACCCAACCCAGCTTTCCATCAGGTCTTCATGCCCTGTGTGTCGAGAGAAAGGGACGTGTCTCCCTTGGACCCAGGGGGATGGCGTTGCAGGAGCCCTCCTGGGAGAAAAATCACAGGGCTGAGCCCGGCTGCTCCCCAAGAGAGCAGCATTTGACCACCTCCCAGCCACAACCCACAAGTGCTCAGTTCAGACCCCAAAGCCCAGGTCAGCCTGGGGGTTTCACATGACCAGCTCAGCCCCAGACAGCCCCAGAGAAAGGGGGGCCAGAGTCGTGAGTCTAACTTTCCTGGACCCGGAGAGAGAGAGGACCACCACCCCAGACAGAAAGGATCACAGCACGTGTCAGGGGAGAGATGCACACAAAAACACGTCTGAGGGAGCCCGGCAGCTCTCTCCCAATGGCCGTCGGTTGGCGGTCTACCGAGACTAAATCCTGGAGATGGGGTGGAGAAGCAGGTGCCCTCCTACCGTGTGCGTGGGTGGGTGGCTCCATGGGGACAACCACGATGGGCAGCAGGATCGAGGTTCCTCCGAACAATCCATCTCAAGCCACCTGTGACCCAGCCCTCCCACGCTTCGCCATATATCCCCCCAAAAACATGTTCTTTGAAAGACGTTCACTGACCTGCTCTGTGCCTCACAGCACACTTCCCAACAGCCAAGACATGGCAACGAGCTCAAGGCCCATCACCAGAGGAATGGATTAGGAAGAGGTGGTCCCTGTACACAAGGGAATACTGTTCAGCCCTAGAACAGAACCCCTCCCCAAAATCTCCTTGCAGCCAAAGGGATGGAACGCGAGACGTTTCTCAAACTGAGGGAGACAAGTCCGGAAGAGAAAGACATCCCTGGGCACACCCACCCGATGAATCGGGAGTCTACCGATGGGCATCCATGTGGCTTCCTCCACCAAGGAAATGCATGCACTGGAAACCAGGCTGGTGGTGGCCTGATTGGAGGGGGAGGGTGTGGGAAGGCCTGGGACCTGTGGGGTAAGAGATGCAAATACGTGCATGTGCAGGGCATGTGTGGAAGCAGTGACATCCTACTGTCTACCACAGGGAACAGGATCTGGTCCCTGTTTTTGGCAGCAACGTGGAGGCTACTGTGAGAAGAATAACGGTATTAATGTATGACTGGATGGCGTTGCCATGAAAGAGAAAAGGAGCCCTCTGAATCATCTCTACAGGAAATAAAAATGATTCAAAAACAAAGCAACACAGAAGACAGGATTAAAATGGCAGAATAGAAGGACTGGAGCTCAACTTCTCTCCTAAAAACAACAAAATTCACAACTAAAGGCTGAGCAATCTCCATCCAAATGGACCAGAAACCTTAAAAAAGATCCCCTACTCCAGAAGAAAAAGAGGAGGCCACATCAAGAGGTAGGAGAGGCGATTTCACAATATAAACAACCCCATACCTCCTGGGTGGGAAGCCCCACAGACTGGAAACTAACTGGTTCACAGAGACTCACCTACAGGAGTGAGAGTTCTGAGCCCCACATCAAACTCTCACGTGTGGGGATCTGGCATTGAAGGCCTGTGTGGCTTGTGCACAGGAACTCCACGGGACTCGGGGAAACGGAGACCCCATTTTTAAAAGGCACGCATGGACTTTCACGTTCACTGAGTCCCAGGGCAGAGCTAGGTCTCCATAGGAATCTGGGTCAAACATGACTGCAGTTCTTGGAGGACATCCTGGGAAAACAGGGGTGAACAGGCTTGTTGTGAGGGAAGGACATTGAAGCAAAGCTCTCAGGAATGTTCAGCAGCCATGACTTTCTCTGGGGGTGGTCATTGTGGGAAAATCTGGCCCTACCCGTCACTCAGCTGCTGAGAAGCCCCAGGCCAAACAAAAATCCAGGTGGGATCACAGCCCCACCCCTCAGTAAACAGGCTGCCTAAAGACCCCTCAGGCACACAGCTGCCTCTAATCCCATCCAGAGACTAAGCCCCACCCTCCAGAGGGATTAGAATCAGCTCCACTTACCAGTGGGCAGGCATCAGCCCCTCCCATCAGGAAGCCTACACCAAGCCCCCATACTGACTTCAGCCACAGGGGGGCAGACATCAGAAGTAAGAGAGGCTACAAGTCTATTATCTGTAAAAAGGTCACCACACCAAAAACCTATAAAAATGAAAAGACAGAGGACTATAACTCAGATGAGGGAGAAAGGAAAAACCCCAGAAAATCAGCTAAGCAATGAGGAGATTCTCAGCCTCCAGGAAAAAGACTTTAGACTGTAGATGCTGAAGATGATGCAAGACATTGGAAATAAACTGGAGGCAAAGATGGATAACTTACAGGAAACACTGACCAAAGAGATACAAGATATCAAACTTAAACAAGAAGAAATGCAAACTACAATAACAGAAATAAAAAATTCACTGGAGGCAGCAAACAGCAGAATTCAGGAGACAAAAGAACGAACAAGTGAGGTAGAGGACAGATGAGTGGAAATCATGGATGCAGAACAGAAAAGAGAAAAAAGCTTGAAAACAAATGAAGAGAGTCTCAGAGAACTCTGGGACTAAGTTAAACTCACCAACATCTGTATTGTAGGGGTGCCAGAAGGAGAAGAGAGAGAGGGGGGGACAGAAAAAACATTCCAAGAGATAATAGCCCAAAACATCCCTAACGTGAGAAGAGAACCACTCACTCAAATCCAGGAAGAGCAACAAATACCATATAAAATAAACCCAAGGAGGAACACCCCGAGACACATAGTTATCAAACTGACCAAAATTAAAGACAAAGAGAAAATCTTGAAAGCAGCTGGGGAAAATAACATACAAGGGAACCCCAATAGGGTTATCAGCAGATTTTTCAGCAGAACCTCTGCAGGCCAGAAGGGAGTGGCATGATATACTTAATGTGATGAAGGGAAAAAACCTCCAACCAAGATGACTTTACCCAGCAAGGCTCTCATTCAGATTTGAAGGAGAAAGCAAAACCTTCACAGATAAGCAAAAGCTGAGAGAATTCAGCAACACTAAATCAGCCTTACAACAAATACTAGAGGAACTTCTCTAGGCAGAAAAGAAGAAGAGAAGAAGGGAAGAAAAAAGACCAACATAAACAAATCCAAAGCAACTAATAAAATGGCAATAAGAACATACATATCAATAATTACCTAAATGTTAATGGACTAAATGTGCCAACCAAAAGACATAGACTGGCTGAATGGAGAAAAAAACAAGACCCATATACATGCTGTCTTCAAGAGACCCACTTCACTTCTAGGGACACATACAAATTGAAAGTGAGAGGATGGAAGAAAATATTCCATGCAAACGGGGATTAAAAGAGCTCTGGTTTTGAAGAGATCAAACTGTCACTGTATGCAGATGACATGATACTATACCTAGAAAACCCTAAGGACTCAACCCCAAAACTACTTGAACTGATTAATAAATTCAGCAAAGTGGCAGGATATAAGATTAACATTCAGAAGTCAGTTGCATTTCTGTATACCAGCAATGAAATATTAGAAAAGGAATACAAAGATATAATACCTTTTAAAATTGCACCTCAAAAAATCAAATACCTCGGAATACACCTGACCAAAGAGGTAAAGGACCTATATGCCGAGAACTATAAAACTTTAATCCAAGAAATCAAAGAAGATGTAAAGAAATGGAAAGATATTCCATGTTCCTGGATTAGAAAAATCAATATTGTAAAAATGGCCATACTACCCAAAGCAATCCACAGATTCAATGCAATCCCTATCAAATTACCCATGACATTTTTCACAGAACTAGAACAAACCATCCAAACATTTATATGGAACAACAAAAGACCCAGAATCGCCAAAGCAATCCTGAGAAACAAAAACCAAGCAGGAGGCATAACTCTCCCAGACATCAAGAAATATTACAAAGACACAGTCATCAAAACAGTGTGGTACTGGTATCAAAACAGACAGACAGAACAATGGAACAGAAGACAGAACCCAGAAATAAACCCTGACACCTATGGTCAATTAATCTTGGACAAGGGAGGCAAGAACATAAAATGGGAAAAGGAAAGTCTATTCAGCAAGCATTGCTGGGAAACCTGGACAGCTGCATGCAAAGCAATGAAACTAGAACACACCCTCACACCATGCACAAAAATAAACTCCAAATGGCTGAAAGACTTAAATATACGACAGGACACCATCAAACTCCTAGAAGAAAACATAGGCAAAACACTCTCTGACATCAACATCATGAATATTTTCTCAGGTCAGTCTCCCAAAGCAACAGAAATAAGAGCAAAAATAAACCCATGGGACCTCATCAAACTGAAAAGCTTTTGCACAGCAAAGGAAACCAAAAAGAAAACAAAAAGACAACTTACAGAATGGGAGAAAATAGTTTCAAATGATGCAGCCGACAAGGGCTTAATCTCTAGAATATATAAACAACTTATACAACCCAACAGCAAAAAAACCAATCAATCAATGGAAAAATGGGCAAAGGCCTGAACAGACATTTCTCCAAAGCAGATATACAGATGGCCAACAAACACATGAAAAAATGCTCAACATCGCTGATTATAAGAGAAATGCAAATCAAAACTACCATGGGATACCACCTCACATCTGTCAGAATGGCCATCATTAATAAATCCACAAAGAACAAGTGCTGGAGGGGCTGTGGAGAAAAGGGAACCCTCCTGCACTGCTGGTGGGAATGTCAACTGGTACAGCCACTATGGAGAACAGTTTGGAGATACCTTAGAAATCTATACATAGAACTTCCATATGACCCCGCAATCCCACTCTTGGGCATCTATCCGGACAAAACTCTGCTTAAAAGAGGCACGTGCACCCACATGTTCATTGCAGCACTATTCACAATAGCCAGGACATGGAAACAACCCAAATGTCCATCCACAGATGATTGGATTCGGAAGATGTGGTACATATACACAATGGAATACTACTCAGCCATAAAAAAGGATGACATCATGCCATTTGCAGCAACATGGATGGAACTAGAGAATCTCATCCTGAGTGAAATGAGCCAGAAAGACAAAGACAAATACCACATGATATCACTTATAACTGGAATCTAATATCCAGCACAAATGAACATCTCCTCAGAAAAGAAAATCATGGACTTGGAGAAGAGACTTGTGGCTGCCTGATGGGAGGGGGAAGGAGTGGGAGGGATGGGGAGCTTGGGCTTATCAGACACAACCTAGAATAGATTTACAAGGAGATCCTGCTGAATAGCATTGAGAACTATGTCTAGATACTCATGTTGCAACAGAACAAAGGGTGGGGGAAAAACTGTAATTGTAATGTATATATGTAAGGACAACCTGACCCCCTTGCTGTACAGTGGGAAAAAAAATTTATTAAAAAAAAAAGAGCTCTGGTTTTATTTGGTGTGCACCAATTTCCTAACCATTTGGATGTGCCTCGGCTGACTATGTTTGCAATCATTTCCTCAAGGATTCCATTACCTCTTCTCTTTGGTCATGACTTTCTCCAATTCCCATGAGCTTACCAGAGCGTTGACAGCTGTAGCTGTAAGAACAGAATGCCCTAACTGCCCTTCTCAAGTATAATTCTCCCAACACAAGGACTATCTGAATATTCTCCTTTTCCTGTCAACGGTTTTGTTTCTTCTATAAAGGCCTGGATGTATGTTCTGCATTGACACTGCGTCTCTGCAACCCGAAATAGACTTCTGGCTTTCTCAAGCCTTCCAGACTTTCTCCTTCTAGCTTGAAGACCTTTCGAAAGTTACGCTTTCTGCCTGTGCTCTGTGATCACCCAAGCCATCTCTTCTGGTCACCTTCACCTCTTCCCCGTGTGGGTGTCCTCTCTCAGCTCCAGGCATCTCTTTCTTTCCACCACACGCTGACCTTATTTATCTATGCGGTAAACTTAACAACCAACCCTTCACTTTTTCTCTTGTCAAACTAATCCTTGACCTTTTCATTCTATTCACTAAAAAACTCATAAACACAAATGCCTAGAACCGTCTTTGGGTCTTTTCCTTCTCTCCCACTTCTCAAACTATCTAGCACACTGTATTGAAGGCACTTCCAATGTAATAAAACTAAATTTATCTGTGCCAGACATATTAACTCATAATTGCCCTTTCAACATCCTATGAGGTCATTATGATTCTCAGTTTACAGAGGAGAAAGCCAAAGATCAGAGAGACCAAGTAACTTTTTCAAGGTCACACAGCTACTAAGTGGTAGAGCTCTGTTCTGAATATGGATGAAGTCTGTGTTTTTAACTGCTATGCTCTACTGCTGTTTAAAAGACAGCAATATAGTTACCCAGTCTCTGCCCTTCTCTGCAATGCAATAATTATTACAATTTCTGTATCACTTACTTTAAAAAAAGCAACATATAGCATTCCCAGCTCAGCATTCAGCAGAGAAGGTGTCTGGGTCCAGCTTCCCACCACTTGAGAAAATAAGAGGAAAAGAATCCTACTCCAGAAGACTCCATCAAGTGGTAGGTGGTTGACTATGTTATGTAAACAACCCCACCCCAGAGGGTGGGAAGCCCCACAGACTGGAATATAACTGGTTCACAGAGACTCACCTATAGGAGTGAGAGTTCTAAGCCCCACAACAAACTTCCACGAGTGGGAATTTGGCAGTGGGAAAAAGAGCCCCTGGAGCATCTGGCATTGAAGGCCAGTGGGGCTTGTGCACAGGAGCTCCACAGAACTGGGGGAATTGGAGACCCACTCTTAAAAGGTGCACACAGTCTTTCAAAAGGATGGTTCCACATATGCAAATCACTCAACGTCAGACACCACATTAACAAAAGTCAAAAACCACATGATCATCTCAATAGATGCAGAAAAAGCCTTTGACAAAGTCCAACATCCATTCATGAGCAAAACTCTCGCCAAAGTGGGTATAGAGGGAACATGCCTGAATAATCAAACCCAGTGAGGACAAACCCACAGCAAACATAACACTCAGTGGAGAAAAACTGAAAGCCTTCTCACTCAAATCTGGAACAAGACAGGGATGCCCACTCTCACCACTGCATTTCAACGTAGTTCTGGAAGTCCTAACCACAACAGTTAGACAAACAAAAAAAAAATAAAAGGCATCCAAATAGGAAGAGGGGAGATAAAGCTGTCACTGTATGCAGACAACATGACACTATACACAGAAAACCATAAGGACTCAACCCCAAAACGACGTGAACTGGCTAACAAATTCAGCAAAGTAGCAGCATATGAGGTTAACATTCAGAAATCAGTCACATTTCTGTATATTAATAATGAAGTGTTAGAAAAGGGATACAAAAATACAGTACTTTTTAAAATTGCCCCTCAAAAATCAAATACCTGGGAATACACCTGACCAAGGAGGTAAAGGACTTATATGCTGAGCACTATACAACTTTAATCAAAGAAATTAAAGACGACATAAGGAAATGGAAAGATATTCCATGTGCCTGGATTGGAAATATTGATATTGTAAAAATGGCCATACTACCCAAAGCAATCCACAGATTCAAGGCAATCCCTAGCAAATGACCCAGGACATTTTCCACAGAACTAAAACAAACCATCCAAATATTCATATGGAACCACCAAAGACCCAGAATTGCCAAAGCAATCCTGAGAAACAAAATCCAAGCAGGGGCATAACTCTCCCAGACTTCAAGCAATATTACAAAGACACAGTCATCAAGACAGTCTGGCACTGGTACCAAAACAGACAGACAGACCAATGGAACAGAAGAGAGAACCCAGAAATAATCCCTGACACCTATGGTCAATTAATCTTGGACAAAGGAGGCAAGAGCATAAAATGGGAAAAAGAAAGTCTACTCAGCAAGCATTGCTGGGAAACCTGGGCAGCTGCATGCAAAGCAATGGAACTAAAACACACCCTCATACCATGCACACAAATAAACTCAAAAGGGCTGAAAGCCTTAAATAGAAGACAAGACACCATCCAACTCCTGGAAGAGAACATAGGCAAAAACACTCTCTGACAGCAACCTCATGAATATTTTCTCAGGTCATTCCTGTAAGGCAAGAGAAATAAGAGCAAAAATAATCCAATGGGACCTCATCAAACAGACAAGCTTTTGCACAGCAAAGGAAACCCAAAAGAAACTAAAAAGACCACTTACAGAATGGGAGATAGTAGTTTCAGATGATGCAACAGACAAGGGCTTAGTCTCTAGAATATACAAGCACCTTATACAACTCAACAGCCAAAAAGCCAAACACCCAATGGAAAAATGGGCAAAAGACCTGAATAGACCGTTCTCCAAGGAAGATAGACAGATGGCCAACAAGCACATGAAAAAATGCTCCACATCCCTGATGAGTAGAGAAATGCAAACCAAAACTACCATGAGATACTGCCTCACACCAGTCAGAATGGCCATCATTCATAAGTCCACAAAGAACAAGTGCTGGAGGGAGTGTGGAGAAAGGGGAACCCTCCTGCACTGTTGGTGGGAATGGAAGCTGGTACAACCACTGTGGAGAACAGTATGGAGGTACCTTAGAAGTCTAGACACAGAACTACCATATATATGACCCAGCAGTCCCACTCTTGGGCATTTATCTGGACAAAATTTTCCTTAAAAAAAACACATGCACCCACATGTTCATTGCAGTTCTATTCACAGTAGCCAAGACATGGAAACAACCCAAATGTCCACTGACAGATGATTGGATGAGGAAGAAGTGGTATATATACACAATGGAATACTACTCAGCCATAAACAAGAATGACATAATGCCATTTGCAGCAACATTGATGGAACTAGGGACTCTCGTCCTGAGTGAAATAAGTCAGAAAGAGAAAGACAAATACCATATGATAGCACTTATAACTGGCATCTAATATACAGCACAAATGAAGCTCTCCACAGAAAGGAAAATCATAGACTTGGAGAATAGACTTTTGGTTGCCTGGGGGGAGAGGGAGGGAGTGGGAGGGATCGGGAGCTTGGGGTTAATGGATGCAAACTATTGCTCTTGGAATGGATTTACAGTGAGATCCTGCTGTGTGGCACAGAGAACTATGTCTAGATACTTAACATTACAATGCAACAAGGACAGGAAAAATATGCACGCATGTATGTATTACTTTGTCCCCATGCTGTACAGCAGAAAAAAAAATTAAAAAGTATAATTTTGTACACATGAAACATATGTACTGTAAACAAAAGGTACCTCTTTAAAAAATAAATCTTGAAAAATGCAAAATAAACAAACAAAAAACGAACCGAACCAACAAAAAGAATGAAATTTCCTAGGTTTCTGAAGCAACAACAGCTCAGCTGCCCAGCACAATCCCACCAAAGTCCTTCCCCCGACCCCCCATCCCTTCATCAGCACCAACCTCTCTCCCACATCCCTAAAGCCCCAACAGTCGGGGGCTTGAAAATGCACAGCCCACGATGCAACACAGATGCTGTGTCGGTCCTGGCTCCTGACTCTGGGGGAACCCAAGGCCTTCGCAAAACCAGGCCATCCCATGAGCCTTTGAAACACGTGGCCACCCAACCAGGCTGCCCATCTCCCTCTGATGCTGAAAGTGTACCTGGGTCCCCTGCCTGAGATGATGCATCTTGGAGCCGAGAGGCCCAGGGGCCCAGCACACAACACCGACCCACTGGTGTGTCGGGGGGGGGGCCGCCCAACACACCCTCAAGCCCCACCCTGGGCCTGCACCTGCAGCCTTGGAGCTGCACCTGGGGACACCAGGTCCTCTGGTGCCCTCGTGTGGACATCTGCTCTAACAGCACCTGCAGGATTTCCTCCTGGCTCAGGCTCAGCAGCTGCCTGGGGCGCCATGGGCATGGGCCCATATGCTGCTGGGATTGCCTTGAATACCCAGAACTGATATGCCAGGTGGGCTATTACTCTCGCAGAGGCTTTCAGAGCCCTGAGGCCAACTGACCCCAGGACACTGGGTTCCAGCGCCCAGGTCGGGAGATCCACCAGCTCAGTACAACCTTCCTCCTTGTTGAGATACTCGTGCCCTTAGCTATTTAGCCCTGTCAGTGTGTATATGCACCTATGGACATTTCCATAATTGTGCAACCGTTATTCCCTCATTAGGAAGACATAAGACGAAGCCTTGTTTCTTTTCTTTCTGGCTTGGTTCCCAGGCTCTCTTTCCCTTGTCCTTGGTCCTTTAGGGACCACACCAGAACTGTGCCTGAGATGTCTGCCCATCGCTGGTTCTCAAGCCACAGAGGATACCAAACCCAGCAGTGACAAAGATAGATCTTTGACCCAGGGAGCCAGGACGGATCTCCTGTAGAGCTTCCTCTAGGTCCATCGGCCTGCCTTAATTCACCTGACCCCGCTTTCCATCAGTTCTTCATGCCCTGTGTGTTGAAAGGGGTGCAACTCCCATCGACCAAGGGGGCCAGAGATGCAGGAACCCTCCTGAGAGAAAAGCACAGGGATGAGTGCCGCTGCTCCTCAAGAGAGCAGCCTTTGACCACCACCCAGGCACAACCTTCAAGTGCTCGATTCAGACCCCAAAGCCCAGGTCAGCCTGGGTATTGACTTGACCAGCCCAGCTCCAGATCCAACACAACAGGAGAATAAAAACAGCAACCCCAGAGAAAAGGGAGCAATTGTCCTGTGCAGATCTTCCCCAGAACTGGAGAGATGGAGGGCAACACGCCCCAGACAAAAATTATCCTCAGCACTCATGAGCAGAGATGCACACAACAAGACCTGTCCGAGGGACCCTGGCAAACCTGTCGAACAGCCATCAGTACGAAGTCTACAAAGAACAAGTCCTGCAGATGGGGTGGACCAGCAGGTGCCCTCCTCCAGTGTGGGTGAGTGTGTCCATGGGGACACCCACGATGGGCAGCAGAATCGAGGTTCCTCCGAACAAGAAATCCAGAATGACACTGTGACCCAGACATCCCACTCTTCGGACATATGGGCTGAAAAATACGCTCTTTGTAATTTGTTAATTGACCTGCTCTGTCCCTTGCAGCAGAATTCACACTAGCCTGGTCATGGAAATGTACTC
Source organism: Sus scrofa (assembly GCF_054392235.1). Taxonomy (NCBI): domain Eukaryota; kingdom Metazoa; phylum Chordata; class Mammalia; order Artiodactyla; family Suidae; genus Sus; species Sus scrofa. Next base: position 3,658,205 of record NC_139401.1, on the reverse strand, counting down.
AAACTCCATCGGCAGATGAATGGATTAGGACAAGGTGGTCCCTATACATAATGGAATACTATTCAGCCCTTGAGAAGAAACCACCAAAAGCCATGGACAGCCAAAGAGATGGAACTCAAGACTCTCATACTGAGGGAAACCAGTCTGAAAGAGAGAGGTGCATCCCTTGGCATACCTGTCCGATTGATTGGGAGTCTAGCAATGGACATCCATGTGGCTTTCTACACAAAGGACACACATGCACTGGAAACCAAGCTGGTGGTTGCCAGGTTGGAGGGGGATGGTGTGGGAAGGCCTGGGACTGTGGGAAAAGAGATGCAAATGCTTGCATGAGCAGGGGGGGGAAGCAATGAGGTCCTGCGTGATAGCCCAGGCAACAAGATCTAGTTCCTTTTTTGGCAAAGACATGGAGGCTACCATGAGACCAAGAATATCTTCATTCATGTACGACTGGATGATGTTGCCATGAAAGAGAAATGGAGCCCTCTGAATCAGCTCTAAAGGAAATAAAACATGGTTGAAAACCAAAGCAAAACTCAGCATGACCGGCTCAGTGTTCACCAGAGAAGGAGTCTGGGTCCAGCATCCTGCCTCTCGAAAAAATAAGAGGTGACGTACTCCCTTGATCCTGACAAGTTTCCTGAGCACTGGGACGTCCGACCAGAAGACACTACCCAGAGGGTGTGAATTTATTTCTACATTCACATTTCTATTCATTGCTGTTTTACTTAACCTCCTCACGTTCCTGCACCCACTGTTGCCATGCACATGCCATCTGGCCAGGAATTGTATCCATGCCCCTGCTGCCCAACCCCAGGCTCCTCCTTCAAACCTTCTGCCACCAGAGGTATCCTGTCAGGAGAGGCTTGAGGGTCACCTCATCAATCAAGGCCCTCAGCTACCCTGTGGGATGGTATGTGTTTGATTATTGACCTCTTTCTCAATGGAGCCTGTTATTTTCCATATTCAGTTTGATCGAGAAAGTTGTTTGGGTGCCACCTGTCACCATGGGATGTTGTCTGGTCAGGGCTGGATCACGCAACACAGCCCTTCCCACCGCCACAGCTGTGATGGAGAGGCTTTTCCACCAGGAAGCCACCAGGGAACTCCTGAGACCTTTCTGGATGATAATTCATCAGATCTGGTTTTGCTCAGGCCTCCATACCCAGGAGCCACCTGAACACAGAGGCTTATCTCAAAAGGCAAGAAGGAAATTTCCCTAGGTCTCTGGAGTGACAACAGCCCAGGGAGCAGCTCAGCTGACCAGCAGAATGCCAACAAAGTCCCCCTCCTTCCTCCAGTGCATTCATCAGCACCAGCCTCTCTCCCACACTGCTAAAGCCCCAACACCCAGGTGCTTGAAAATGCCCAGCCCACAATGCAACACAGATGCTGTGCCAGTCCTGGATCCTGCCTCTGAGGGAACCCATGGCATTCAGAAAGCCACAGAATCAGTCAAACATTCAAAACACACGGCCACCCAACCAGGCTGCCTATCCCCATCTAATGCTGAAGGGATACCTGTGTCCACTGTCTGCCATGAGGCATCTTGGAGCCAAGAGGCGCAGGGGCCCAGAAAACAACCCTGACCCACTGGGTGCTTGCTGTGGGGGCCACCCAACACACCCTCAAGCCCCACCCTGGGCCTGCACCTGCAGCCTTGGAGCTGCACCTGGGGCCACCAGGTCCTCTGGTGCCCTCCTGTGGACATCTGCTCTAACAGCACCTGTCAGGCTTTCCTCCTGGCTCAGGTGCAGCAGCCACCTGGGGCTCCATGGGCCTTGGCCCATACGCTGGTGGGGTTGCCTTCCTCCTGGTGCTTGAAATATGAAGACGTGCCATTCCAGGTGGGCTATTATGCTCTCAGAGGCTTTCAGAGCCCTGAGACCAACACGCCCCAGGCCACTGCATTCCAACACTCTGCTCACAAGACACATCATGTCAAGGAAGCCTTCCTCCATTTTGATGTATACTTGTCCTTAGGTTTTTAGCCCTGTAGGCGTGTCTATCTGTAAGCCTTGGCCATTCCATCACTCTCCAACAGTTATTGCTCTGTTTCTAAGACAAAGACTTGCTTCTATTCTATCTGGCTTGTTTCTCTTGCTCTCTTTCCCTCATCTTTGGTACTTTAGGGACCCTCCCTGAGGTGTGCCTGAGATTTATGCTGCATGCTTGGCTTTCGGACACAGAGGATACCACACCCACCAGAGTGACAAAGAGTGAGTGATCTTTGACCCAGGAGGGATCTCCCAGAGAGCTTTCTTCAGATCCAGTGTCTCTCCTTAATTCACCCAACCAGATTTTCCATCAGGTCTTCATGCCCTGTGTGTCCAGAGAAAGGAATGTGGCTCCCACAGACCGAGGGGGACAGAGATGCAGGAGCCCTCCTGGGAGAAAAATCAAAGGGATAGCACCGCTGCTCCCCAAGAGAGCAGGGTTTCACCTCCTCCCAGGCACAACCTGCAAGTGCTCGATTCAGACCCCAAAGCCCAGGTCAGCCTGGGGGTTCCACATAACCAGCTCAGCCCCTGATCCGACCCAACAGGAACACAAGACCAACAGCCCCAGAGGAAGGGGGGCCAGAGTCCTGAGCAGACCTTTCCTGAACCCCGAGAGAGAGAGGGCCCCCAGTCCCGGACAGCAATGATCACCAGCACACATCAGGGGAGAGATGCACATCCAAAGGCGTTGGAGGGACCACAGCAAACCTGTCCACATGGCCATCAGTAGGAAGCCTACAGAGAACATATCCTGGGGATGGGGTTGAGAGGCGGGTGCCCTCCTACAGTGTGGGTGGTTGGGTCCATGGGGACAGCCACGATGGACAGCAGGATCGAGGTACATCGGAAATAATCAGGCTAGATCGACCCTGTGACTCAGACATTCCCCTCTTCAACCTAGATCCCACAAAAATCTTGTCTTTGAAATTCGCTAATTGAACCACTCTGTTCCTGGCAGCACACTTCCCAATAGCCAGGACATGGAAACAAACTCAAGGTCCATCGACAGAAGAATGGATTAGGAAAAGGCTGTTCCTCTACACAATGGAATACTATTCAGCCCTAAAAAAGCACCCCAACAAAGCCAATGGCAGCCAAAATGATGGAATGCAAGACTCTCACACAGAGGGAAACAAGTCTGAAAGTGAAAGACACCTCCCTTGGCAAACCCCTCTGATCTGGAGTCTAACAATGGGCACACATGTGGCTTTTCAAATGAAGGACTTGCAAGAACAGCAAACCAGGCTGCTGGTTGCAGAGTGGAGGGGGATGGTGTGGGAAGACCTGGGATTTGTGGGGTAATTGATGCAAACGCTTGCAGGTGCAGGGGGGAAGCCAAGAGCTCTTGCTGTATAACACAGGGAACAATGTCTAGTCCCTTTTTTGGCAATGACATGGAGGCTAATGTGAGAAAAAGAGTAACTTCATTCATGTACGACTGGATGCCTTTGCCATTAAAGACAAATGGAGCACTCTTCCTCAGCTCTAAAGGAAATAAAACATGATTGAAAAAAAAGAAAACAAAGTGAAACACATGACTGGCTCAGCGTTCACCCGAGAAGATGTCTGGGTCCAGGCTCCCATTTCTCGAGAAAATAAGAGGCAAAGGGACTCTGCTGATCCTGATAGGATTTCTTAGCCATGAGATATCCGACCAGACATCATTACCCAGGAGGTATGAATTCATTTCTGTATTCACATTTTCATTTATTATTGTTTTCCTTAACCTACTCCTACTTCTGCACCCATTGGTGGAATGCAGGTGCTGCTATGCCAGGAATTGTACCCACGCTACTGATGTCCCACTGCAGGTGCGGTCTTCAAACCCTCTGCCACCAGAGCTCTCCTGTAAGGAGAACTTTTAGGATTGCCTCATGGACAAAGCCCTCATCTACCCTGTGGGAATGTAGCTATGTGACTTTCGAAATCTTTATCAATGGAGCACATTCTTTTTCATATCCACTTATATTGAGAAAGTTGTTAGGATGTCAGCTGTCCTCTGGGGATGTACTTGGTCAGGGTGGGATCTCCCAACGCAGCTCTTCCAACAGCCGCAGCTGGGACGCAGAGAGACTCTTCAATCAGCCTGCCAAGAGGGAGCTCCCTGAGAGCTTTCTGGATGATACCAATCCACCCTGCTTCAGTCATCAGATCTGGTTTTGCTCAGGCTGCCATAGCCTGGTGCCGAACTGAGAAGAGAGGCCCATCTCAAAGGGCAAGAAAGGTATTTCCCTAGGTCTCAGAGTGACCACAGCCCAGGAAGTATCTCAGGTGCAAAGCAGAATGCCAATGAAGCACCCCCCTCCTCCATTCTTTCATGAGCACCAGCCTCTCAGCCACATACCTAAAGCACCGACAGTCAGGGGCTTGAAAATGCCCAGACCACCATTTGAAACCGATGCCGTATGGGTTCTGGCTACCATGTCTGGAGGAACCAAAGTCACTGGGAAACACAGGGAATCCCTCAACCCTTCTTCACACATGGGCACCACCCTTCTTCACCCAATGCTGAAGGGGTACCTGTGTCCCGTGCCTGCCATGACACATCTTGGAACCAAGAGGCCCAGGGGTCCAGAAAACAACCCTGACCCGCAGGCTGCCTGCTCTGGGTGCTGCCAACACACCCTCAAGCCCCACCCTGTGCCTTCACGGGCAGCCTTGGAGCTGCACCTGGGGCCACCAGGTCCTCTGGTGCCCTCGTGTGGACATCTGCTCTAACAGCAGCTCTCAGGATTTCCTCCTGGCTCAGGCTCAGCAAGCCCCTGGCACCCCAGTATGAGCAGTATGCTGGTGGGATTGCCTTCCTCCCGATTCCTGAAATACCAAGAAGTGCCTTTCCAGGCAGGTTATGATTCTTGCAGAGGCATTCAGAGCCCTGAGGCCAACCTACACCAGGACACTGTGCATGCCAGCACACAGCTTGCATGACCCATCAGATCAGGACGGCCTTCTGCCCTTTTGAGATAAGCCTGCCCTTAGGTATTTAGCCCTGTTGGTGTGTGTATATGCACCTATGGACCTTTCCATAATTGTCCACCGTTATTCCCTCTTTCATGTGATGTAGGACACAGCCTGGCATCTTTTCCTTCTGGCTTGTTTCTCTTGCTCTCTCCCACATCTTTGGCACTTTAGGGACCCCCCTGGAGTGTGCCTGAGATGTCTGCCCATCGGTGGTTCAAGCTACAGAGGATACCAAACCCAGCACAGTGAAAAAGACAGATCTTTGACCCAGGGACCCAGGAGAGATCTCCCAGACAGCTCTACCTAGACCAATCGGCCCATCTCAACTCACCCGACCTGGCTTTCCATCAGGTCTTCATGCCCTGTCTCTCAAGAGAAAAGGAGGCGGCTCCCATGGACCGAGGGGGATGGAGATGTGGGAGCCCTCCTGAGAGAAAATGCACAGGCATGAGTGCCATTGCTCCCCAGGAGAGCAGCGTTTGGCCACCTCCCAGGCACAACCCACAGGCACTCAATTCAGACCCCAAAGCCCAGGTCAGCCTGGGGGTTCCCAATGACCAGCCCAACCCCTGATCCAATGCAACAGGAGCACAACATCCACTGTCCCAGAGAAAGGAGAGCAAGGGTCCTGAATAGACCTTTCCAGAACCCAGAGAGAGAGAGGACCACAAGCCCTGAACAGAAATGATCACCAGCATGCTTGAGGGGAGAGATGCATACCAAAACACACCTGAGGGACCCCGGCGAGCCTGTCCGAATGGCCATAAGTGGGAGGTCTACCAAGAACAAATCCTGGAGATGGGGTGAAGCAGTGGGTGCCCTCCTACAGTGTGTGTGGGTGGGTGGTTCATGGGGACAACCACGATGGACAGCAGGTTCGATGTACATCTGAACAAGCCATCTGGAACCACCCTATGACCCAGCCCTCCCATGCTTAGGCCTATATCCCGCTAAAATCATGTCCTTCGAAAGTCAGGTGACCTGCTCTGTGCCTCGCAGCACACTTCCCAATAGCCAAGACATGGCAATGAGCTCGAGGTCCATCACCGGAGGAATGGATTAGGAAGAGGTGGGCCCTATACACAATGGAATTCTGTCCAGCCCTAGAAATAACCCAATCCCCCAACACCCTTGGCAGCCAAAGAGATGGAACTCAAGTCTCTTCTCATGCAGAGGGAGATGAGTCTGGAAGCGAAAGACACACCCCTGGCACACCCCTCTGATCAATTGGGAGTCTACCAATTGGCATTCTATGTGGCTTTCTCCACCAAGGAAATGCATGGACTGGAAACCAGGCTGCTGGTTGCCTGATTGGAGGTGGAGGGTGTGGGAAGGCCTGGGACTTGTGGGGTAAAGGACGAAAATGTATGACCGTGAAGGGTGTGGGGAAGCAGTGAGGTCCTGCTGTCTACCCCAGGAAATAGGATCTAGTCTGTTTTGGGGAATGACATGGAGGGGACTGTTAGAAGAAGAGTGGCTTTGTTCATGTATGACTGGAGGAAACTGCCATGAAAGAGAAAAGGAGTGCTCTGAGTCAACTCTATAGGAAAGAAAACATGATTGAAAAACAGCAACACAGCATTCCCAGCTCAGCGTTCCACAGAGAAGGTGTCTGGGTCCAGCCTCCGCCCTCTCGAGAAAATAAGAGGCAAAGAACCCTACTCCAGAAGACTCCATCAAGTGGTAGGAGGGGCGATTATGTTATATAAACAACCCCATACCTCCTGGGTGGGAAGCTCCACAGACTGGAAACTAACTGGTTCACAGAGACTCACATGTATGAGAGAGAGTTCTGAGCCCCACATCAAACCCCCCTGTGTGGGGATCTGTCACTTGGAGAAAGAGCCCCTGGAGCATCTGCCATTGAAGGCCAGTGGGGCCTGTGCACGGGAGCTCCACAGGACTGGGGGAAACAGAGACCCCAGTCTTAAAAGGTGCACACAGACGTTCACATGCACTGGATTCCAGGGCAAAGCAAAGTCTCCACAGGAATCCGGGTCAGACCTGACTGCAGCTCTTGGAGGAACTCCTAGGAAAACGGGTAAATGTGGTTTGTTGTGAGGGAAGAACATTGAAGCAAAGCTCTTGGGAATACTCAGCAGCTTGCCTTTCTCTGGAGGTAGCCATTCTGGGAAAATATGGCCCCACCCATCAGTGCTGAGAAGCCCCATGCCAAACAACAATCCAGGTGGGATCACAGCCCTGCCCATCAGGAAACAGGCTACCTAAAGACCCCTGAGGCACACAGCTGCCTCTAATCCCATCCAGAGACTAAGTCCCACCCACCAGAGGGATTAAAATCGGCTCCACCTACCAGGGGGCAGGCATCAGACCCTCCCATCAGGAAGCCTACAGCAAGCCCCCATACTGACTTCACCCACAGGGGGCAGACACCAGAAGTAAGAGAGGCTACAACTCTATTTATAAAAAGGTCACCACACCAAAAACCTGTAAAAATGAAAAGACAGAGAACTATACCTCAGATGAGGGAGAAAGGAAAAACCCCAGAAAATCAGCTAAGTGATCAGGAGATTCTCAACCTCCAGGAAAAAGACTTTAGACTGTTGATGCTGAAGATGATGCAAGACATTGGAGATAAACTGAGGCAAAGATGGATAACTTACAGGACACACTGAGCAAAGAGATACAAGATATGAAACTTAAACAAGAAGAGATGCAAACTACAATAATTGAAATAGAAAATTCACTAGGAGTTCTCGTCGTGGCGCAGTGGTTAACGAATCCGACTAGGAACCATGAGGTTGCAGGTTTGGTCCCTGCCCTTGCTCAGTGGGTTAACGATCCGGCGTTGCCGTGAGCTGTGGTATAGGTTGCAGATGCGGCTCGGATCCCGCGTTGCTGTGGCTCTGGCGTAGGCCGGTGGCTACAGCTCCGATTCAACCCCTAGCCTGGGAACCTCCATATGCCACGGGAGTGGCCTAAGAAATAGCAACAACAACAACAACAACAAAAAAACAAAAAAAAAAAAGAAAATTCACTAGAAGCAGCTAACAGCAGAGCACAGGAGGCAGAAGAATGAATAAGCAAGGTGGAGGACAGATGAGTGGAAATTACGGATGAAGAACAGAAAAGAGAAAAAAAGATTGAAAACAAATGAAGGGAGTCTCAGAGAACTCTGGCACAATGTGAAATGCACCAACATCCGTATTGTAGGGGTGCCAGAAGGAGAAGAGAGAGAGAAGGGGACAGAAAAAATATTCCAAGAGATAATAGCCCAAAACATCCCTAACGTGAGAAGAGAACCACTCACTCAAATCCAGGAAGCACAACGAGTACCATATAAAATAAACCCAAGGAGGAACACCCAGAGACACATAGTAATCAAACTGACCAAAATTAAAGACAAAGAGAAAATCTTGAAAGCAGCTAAGAAAAAGAAATTACATACAAGGGAACCTCGATAAGTGTATCAGCAGATTTTTCAGCAGAACCTCTGCAGGCCAGAAGGGAGTGGCATGATATACTTAACGTGATGAAAGGAAAAAACCTCCAACCAAGATTCCTTTGACCCAGCAAGGCTCTCATTCAGATTTGAAGGAGAAATCAAAACTTTCACAGATAAGCAAAAGCTAAGAGAATTCAGCACCACTAAACCAGCTTTACAACAAATACTAAAGGAACTTCTCTAGGCAGAAAAGGCAAGGCCACAACAGGAAGCAAAAATTCCGCAAATGACAAGGCTCACCAGGAAAGGTATATATACAGTAAAGATACGAAATCATCCATGCACAATTATGCCACCAAAATCAGAATTCGTGAGAAGAGGTGGGTAGAAATGCAGGACACTGGAGATGCACTTGCAATTAAGAGACCAAATACTTAAAACGATCTCATATATAGAGAGAGACTCTTTCATCAAAATTTCAGAAGAACTCCAAACCAAACATCTACAACTGAAACACAAAGAAAAAAAAAATCAACTCAAATACAACTCTAAAGATAGTCATCAAACCAGAAGAGGAGAGAACCAGAGAAGAAGGGAAGAAAAAAGAAGAACAAAAACAAATCCAAAGCAATTAATAAAATGGCAATAAGAACATACATATCAATAATTACCTTCAATGTCAATGGATTAAATGCCCCAATCAAAAGACATAGACTGGCTGAATGGATACAAAAACAAGACCCATATATAGGCTGTCTTCAAGAGACCCACTTCACTTCTAGGCACACATACCAATGGAAAGGGAGAGGATGGAAGAAAATATTTCATGCAAACGGAGATCAAAAGAAAGCTGGAGTAGCAATACTCACATCAGACAAAATAGACTTTAAAATGAAGAATATTTTAAGGGACCAAGAAGGACATTACATAATGATCAAAGGATCAATCCAAGAAGATGATGTAACAATTTTCAATATCTACGCACCCAACACAGGTTCACCACAACACATAAGGCAAATGCTAGCAACCTTCAAAGGACAAATCGACAATACCACAATCATCGTGGGGGACTTTAACACCCCACTTACAGCAATGGACAGATCATCCAGACAGAAAATCCATAAGGAAACACACGCCCTGAATGAAGCATTACACCAGATGGACTCAATAGATATTTATAGGACATTCCATCCCAAAGCAGCAGAATACACATTCTGCTCAAGTGCACATGGAACATTCTCTAAGATGGATCACATCCTGGGCGACAAATCCAACCTTGGAAACTTTAAGAAAACTGAAATCATATCAAGCATCTTTTCTGACAACCTAACGCTGTATGACTGGACATCAACAACAAGAATAAAACTGCAAAACACACAAACACGTGGAGATGAAACAACAAGCTACTCAACAACCAATGCATCACTGAAGAAATCAAAGAGGAAATGAAAACAGACCTAGAAGCAAATGACCACAAAGATACAACACTCCCAAACCTATGGGATGCAGCAAAAGCCATTCTAAGAGGAAAGTTTATAGCAATACAAGCCCACCTCAGGAAACAAGAAAACGCTCAAAGAAACAAGCTAACTTTACATCTAAAGCAGCTCAGGAGAGAAGAGCAGACAAGACCTAAAGGTAGTAGAAGGAAAGAAATCATAAAGATCAGAGCAGAAATCATTGAAAAAGAAACAAAGAAAACCATAGAAAAGATCAACAAAACAAAAAACTGGTTCTTTGAAAAGATCAACAAAATTGTTAAACCCTTAGCCAGATGTATCAAGAAAAGAAGAGAGAGGACTCAAATCAATAAAACTAGAAATCAAAAAGGAGAAGTAACAACGGATATCACAGAAATACAACGGATCCTAAGAGAAATTATATGCAGCTATATGCCGATAAAATGGAAAACCTAGAAGAAATGGACAAATTCTTCAAATCATACAATCTTCCAAGACTACACCAAGATGAAATAGAAAAGATGAAGGGACCCATCACAAGAACTGAAATTGAAACTGTGATTAAAAAACGTCCAACAAACAAAAGTCCAGCACTTGGTGGCTTCACAGTCGAATTCTATCAAACATTTAGAGAAGACCTAACACCTCTCCTTCTGAAACTATTTCAAAAAATTGCAGAGGAAGGGATACTCCCAAACTCATTCTATGAGGCCACCATCACCCTGATACCAAAACCAGACAAAGTTACCACAAAAAAATAAAACTGGGAGTTCCCGTCGTGGCGTAGTGGTTCATGAATCCGACTAGGAACCATGAGGTTGCGGGTTAGATCCCTGGCCTTGCTCAGTGGGTTAACGATCCGGTGTTGCCATGAGCTGTGGTGTAGGTTACAGACACGGCTCAGATCCCGCGTTGCTGTGGCCCTGGAATAGGCTGGTGGTTACAGCTGCGATTTGAACCCTAACCTGGGAACCTCCCATATGCCGCGGGAGTGGCCCAAGAAATTGCAGAAAAAAAGAAAAAAAAAAAAAAAAGAAAACTACAGGCCAATTTCACTGATGAAAATCAATGCAAAAATTCTCAACCAAATACTACCAAACTGCATCCAACAATACATTGAAAAGATTGTACACCACGATCAAGCGGGATTTATCCCAGGGATGCAAGAGTTCTTCAATATCCGTAAATGCATCAGTGGGATACACCACATTCACAAACTGAAGAATAAAAAACCATATGATCCTCTCAATAGACACGGAAAAAGCCTTTGACAAAATCCAACACCCATTTCTGACAAAAACCCTTCAGAAAGTGGGCATAGTGGGAACCCACCTCAACATCATAAAGGCCATATATGACAAACCCACAGCGAACATCATTCTCAATGGTGAAAAGCTGAAAGAATTCCTGCTGAGGTCAGGAACAAGACAAGAATGTCTGCTCTCGCCACTATTTCAACATAGTTTTGGAAGTCCTAGCCACAGCAATCAGAGAAGTAAAAGAGGTGAAAGGACTCCAAACTGGAAAGTAAGAAATAAAACTATCACTATCTGCAGATGACATGATACTATACCTGGAGAACACTAAAGACTCTACCAGAAAACTGTTAGAGCTCATCCACGAATTTGGCAATGTCGCAGGATAAAAAATTAATACATAGAAATCGATGGCATTTCTATACACTAACAATGAAAGAGCAGAAAAAGAAATTAGGGAAGCAATCCCGTTTACCACCGCATCCAAAAGAATAAAATACCTAGGAGTAAACCTACCTAAAGAGACAAAAGGCCTGTACTCTGAAAACTACAAGCCACTGATGAAAGAAATCAAAGAGGACACAAATAGATGGAAAGATATACCATGCTCATGGATTGGAAGAGTTAATATTATCAAAATGACTATACTACCCAAGGCAATCGACAGACTCAATGCAATCCCTATCAAATTACCAAGGACATTTTTCACAGAACTTGAACAAAATATTTTAAAGTTTGTTTGGAAGCACAAAAGCCCCAGAATAGCCAAAGACATCCTGAAAAAGAAAAATGGAGCTGGAGGAATCAGGCTCCCGGACTTCAGACTCTACTACAAAGCAACAGTCATCAAAACTGCATGGTACTGGCACAAAGACAGACATATAGATCAGTGGAACAGGATAGAAAGCCCAGAATTAAACCCACACACCTACAGCCAACTCATCTATGAAAAAGGAAGCAAGACTATACAATGGAGAAAGGACAGCTTATTCAATAAGTGGTGCTGGGAAAACATGGAAAAGAATGAAATTAGAACACTCCCTAACACCATACACAACAATAAACTCAAAATGGATGAAAGACCTAGATATAAGACCAGACACTATAAAACTCTTAGAGGAGAACATAGGCCAAGCACATTCTGACATAAACGACAGCAACATCTAAAGAAAAATAAACAAATTGGACCTACTCAAACTTCAAACTTTCTGCACAGCAAAGGAAACCCTAAACAACACAAAAAGACAACCCACAGAATGGGAGAAAATATTTGCAAATGAATTGACTGACAAGGGATTAATCTCCAAAATTTATAAACAACTTCTGCAGCTCCATACCAAAAAAACAAACAACCCCATCAAAAAATGGGCAGAAGATCTAAACAGACAGTTTTCCAAAAAAGACATACAGATGGCCAAGAAACACATGAAAAGATATTCAGTGTCACTCATTATTAGAGAAATGCAAATCAAAACCACAATGAGATACCACCTTACACCAGCCAGAATGGCCATTGTCAAAAAGTCTACAAACAATAAGTGCTGGAGAGGGTGTGGAGAAAAAGGAACCCTAGTACACTGTTGGTGGGATTTTACATTGGTGCAACCACTGTGGAAAGCAGTAAGGAGATTCCTCAGAAAACTAAACATAGAACTACCATTTGATCCAGCAATCCCACTCCTGGGCATCTCTCCAGAGAAAACCATGACTCACAAAGGCCCATGTCATCCAATATTTATTGCAGCACTATTTACAATAGCCAAAACATGGAAACAACCTAAATGTCCATCGACAGAGGAGTGGATCCAGAAGATGTGGTACATATACATAATGGAATATTACTCAGCCATAAAAAAGAACGAAATACCAGCATTATTAGCAACATGGATGGACCTAGAAACTATCATGCTAAGTGAAGTCAGCCATACAATGAGACACCAACATCAAATGCTTTCACTGACATGTGGAATCTGAAAAAAGTACAGACGGAACTTCTTTGCAGAACAGATGCTGACTCCCAGACTTTGAAAAACTTCTGGTCTCCAAAGGAGACAGTTTGGGGGGTGGGGGTATGTGCTTGGGCTGTGGGATGGAAATTCTGTGAAATCAGATTGTTATGATCAGTATACAATTACAGATGTGATAAATTCATTTGAGTAATTAAAAAAATGAAAAATAAATAAATAAAATTTAAAAAGTAAAGAGCCATGAAAAAAAAAAAAGAAATAGAGATCAGTGGAACAGGATAGAAAGCCCAGAATTCAACCCACACACCTACAACCAACTCATCTATGACAAAGGAGGCAAGGATATATAATGAAGAAAGCTTGTTCAATAAGTGGTGCTGGGAAAACTGGACAGCCACATGGAAAAGAAACAAAGTAGAACACTCACTAAAACCAGACACAAAAATAAACTAAAAATGGATTAAAGACCTAGGTAGAAGACCAGACACTATAAACCTCTTAGAGGAAAACATCGGCCAAACACTCTCTGACATAAATGACAGAAACACCCTCTCAGATCCACCTCTTAGAGTCCTGACAGTAAAAACAGAAATAAACAAATGGGACCTAATTAAACTTAAAGGTTTCTGCACAGCAAAGGACACCCTAAACAAAGTGAAAAGACAACCCACAGAATGGGAGAAAATATTTGCAAATGAATTGACTGACAAGGGATTAATCTCCAAAATTTATAAACAACTTCTGCAGCTCCATACCAAAAAAACAAACAACCCCATCAAAAAATGGGAAGAAGATCTAAACAGACAGTTCTCCAAAAAAGACATACAGATGGCCAAGAAACACATGAAAAGATATTCAGTGTCACTCATTATTAGAGAAATGCAAATCAAAACCACAATGAGATACCACCTTACACCAGCCAGAATGGCCATCGTCAAAAAGTCTACAAACAATAAGTAATAGAGAGAGTGTGTAGAAAAAGGAACCCTAGTACACTGTTGGTGGGATTTTACATTGGTGCAACCACTGTGGAAAGCAGTATGCAGATGCCTCAGAAAACTAAACATAGAACTACCATTTGATCCAGCAATCCCACTCCTGGGCATCTCTCCAGAGAAAACCATGACTCACAAAGGCCCATGTCATCCAATGTTCATTGCAGCACTCTTTTCAATAGCGAAGACATGGAAACAACATCAATGTCCATCGATAGAGGAGTGGATCAAGAAGAAGTGGTCCGTATACACAGTGGAATATTACTCAGCCCTTACAAGGAACGAAATACCAGCATTTTTAGCAACATGGATGGACCTAGAAACTATCATGCTAAGTGAAGTCAGCCATACAATGAGACACCAATATCAAATGCTTTCACTGACATGTGGACTCTGAACAAAGGACAGACTGAACTTCTTTGCAGAGCAGATGCTGACTCCCAGACTTTGAAAAACTTCTGGTCTCCAAAGGAGACAGTTTGGGGGGTGGGGGGATGTGCTGGGGTAGCAGGATGGAAATCCTACAAAATTGGATTATTATGATTATTTTACAACTGCAAATGTAATAAATTCATTGAGTAATAAAAAAAAGAAAGAAAATAAGAGGCAAAGGGACTCTGCTGATCCTGACGGGATTTTGTAGCCCTGAGACATCCAACCAGAAGCATTACCCAGAAGGTGTGAACTCTGTTTTTCTGCAGTCACATTATTCTTGATATTGGTTGTCCTTCACCTACTTACTTCTCTGCACTCTTCAGTGGCATGCAGATGCTGCCTGGCCAGGAATTGGCTCCACGCCACTGCTGTCCAACCCTGGGCTTGTCCTTCCTCCCCTCTGCCACCAGAGGCATCATGTCAGGAGAGGCTTGAGGATCATCTCATCGGTCGAGGCCCTCAGCTACAAAGTGGGAACGTATCTCTGTGATGATCGACCTCTATCTCAATGGAGCCCCTTCTTCTCCATGTCCAGGTTGAGGGATGAAGTGGTTAGGGTGCCCCCTTCCCCCTCTGGGATGTTGTCTGGTCAGGACTGCATCTCCCAAGGCAGCTCTTCCCACGGCCCCAGCAGTGATGGAAAGAGACTTTTCCACTGGGAAGCCACCAGGGAACTCCTGGGGACCTTTCTGGATGATACCCGTCAACCCTGCTTCATTCATCAGACCTGGTTTCCCTCAGGCCTCCATAGCCTGGCGCCAAACTGAGAAGAGAGGCTCATCTCAAAAGTCAGGAAAGAGGTGAAGAGGCAAGATGGTGGAAGAGTAGGGGGACACACTCACCCTCTCCCACAAACACAACAACAACAAACACATCTATATCTTAAATGGCTCACACAGACAGCAACTAAACACTGGCAGAAGAACTTAAACCTCCGGTAATGGCAAGAATCTCCTGACATAACTAGGTAAAACAAAAGAGGAGACAGAGAGAAGAGGAATCAGGACCAGATGGGCACTCCCATAAGGGAACTGTGAAGGAGAAAGGGAACCCACACCCTGGAAAGTCACCTAATTGACGGAAAGATCAACAGAGTTGGAGGGATCTCCAGATACCGAGAAGAGCACAGCACTAGGTCTGAGATCTGAAAAGCAGAGTGAGAGCCGAACAGATCATCTGAACTACTGGCACAGTCATCCAAAACTGAGACGCTGGGGTGGGGGCTGGACACTGACACCACGGCTCCGGAGGTTAGTCCCCGAGAGCAGGCAGAGGTTGGTGGCGTGGAGACAGCCCGGGGGACTAGGAAGCAGTGCATCACATGTGAAGGGAGCAATACGCTAAGGGCTGGGGAATGGAAAGTCCCAACAGAGGGAACCTGGGAGAAGAGCTGGACCTGCAGGAGAGACAAGGTGCCAGTGTTGGGGAAGGGAGAGGAGGAGGGGCGGGCCACCATAGAATACTCCTTACACCCCAGTGAGCATGCTTTCCCCCAGCTAGCAGAGAGCAGTGCTTCTCATTACATCGCCCCTCCCTACCCCACACAAGCCTGAACTGAGGCTGCCTGCCATCCTGGAGGGATGGCCTTGCCACTCATGGGAAGCCAACCAATTCTGGAGGTTTCCCTGGCCTGGGATGCCTGCCCTCTGGAGCGGCTACCCTCCCATGGAGCAGTGTCCCCCTGGAAAAGCTCTGTGGCCCAGAATCACCAGGGCAAGCTCTGCCCAGTAACGGGAAGTCTGCCTCCATCACGGGGCAGTCCTGCCAGTTCTGGCTGCCCTGGGGAAGTGCTCCTTTGTCTCCCAGCAGCCCAGCTATCTTCTCTCTCCCTCAGGAGGAGCTGCACTCCCATGGAGCAGCTGCAGAGCACTGCCAGCCCCCTGGAAGAGCTCTGCAGCCCAGAAGTGCTGGGGAAAGCCCTGCCTGGCCACAGGAAGTCTGCCTCCATCGTGGTGCCGACCTGCCAGTCCTGCCTGCCTTCAAGAAATGCCCCTCTGCCTCAAAGAAGCACAACCTACACTGCCAATCCTTGGGAGACACTCCACAGCAGTGCCAGGGCAAACACTGATGGGTCATGGGGAAGGCATCACAAAAAAGAAAATAACAAGCAAGATGAAGAAGCTCAGAAACCATTCCCAGTGGAACCAACAGGAGAACCCACTGGAAGCAGTCACCAATGAAACAGAGCTCTGCAGTCTGACAGACGTGGACTTCAAAAGGGAGACAGTGAAAATACTGAAGGAATTAAGACAGGATATGAACATCAATGCAGACTCCCTCAGAAAGGAACTAGAAAATATAAGGAGGAGAGAAGAAAATCTTGAAAATTCATTGGCAGAGATACAACCTGAGCTAAGGGCAGTAAAAACCAGAATGAATAATGCAGAAGAACAAATTAGTGATGTGGAAGATAAAATAACGGAAATCACCCAAACAGGACAGCGGACAGAAAACCAAAGGAAAAACCATAAAAGCAATATAAGAGACCTATGGGATAATATAAAGTGGGCCAATCTATGCATAATAGGAATTCCAGAAGGAGAAGAAAAAGATAAGGGGATTGAAAATATATTTGAAGAAATTATCTCTGGAAACTCCCCAAATCTAAAGGATACTGATTTCACGATACAGGAAGAACAGAGGGCCCCAAACAAGGTGAACCCAAACAGACCCACACCAAGACACACTATAATAAAAACGGCAAAAGTTAATGATAAAGACAGGATCCTAAAGGCATCAAGAGAAAAACAAAGTGTCACTTTTAAGGGCACCCCCATAAGGCTATCAGCTGATTTCTCTACAGAAACACTACAGGCCAGGAGGGAATGGCAAGAGATATTTAAAGCACTGAAAGGAAAAAATATGCAACCTAGAAGACTCTATCCAGCAAGAATATCATTTAAAATAGAAGGGGAAATACGCGTTGCTGTGGCTCTGGCGTAGGCCGGTGGCTACAGCTCCAATTGGACCCCTAGACTGGGAACCTCCATATGCCACGGGAGCGGCCCAAGAAATGGCAACAACAACAACAACAACAACAACAAAAAAAGACCAAAAAAATAAATAAAATAGAAGGGGAAATAAAGAATATCTCCAACAAATAAAAGCAAAAAGAGTACAGCAATATGAAACCCATTCTAACCCATTCTAAAAGCAATATTGAAAGGACTTCTCTTAATCAAAAAAAAAAAAAAAAAAAAAGAGGAAAAACTAGGATGGAGGAAACCACAATCAGAGAGCAGTCACTCAAATAAGCCAGCATACACATCTAATCATGAAGGTGTTTAAAACAAAATAAAATTAAAAATAAAAAAAGAGACATCAAAATCATAACATGTGGGCCAGGGAAGTAAGGAAATAGATTCTTTTTTTGACTTTTTTTTTAATTTTAGTATGGTAATGAAGTGTTTGAACCTACAGGACTTCCAGGCTAAAACACACAATTATAGAATAAATTAAAAACAGGGCAACCACAAATCAAAAAAAAAAAAAAAAAAAACAGGGCATTGACAAAAAATAAGAAAAATACTCAAGCAGAAAATAATTGGAGACCATCCGACCATAAAAAGAAAAGAAGAAAAGAGAAACATAGAATCCACTGGAAATTGAGGATTAATATGGCAATAAAGGAGTTCCTGTCTTGGCGCAGTGGTTAACAAATCTGATTAGGAACCATGAGGTTGCAGGTTCTGTCCCTGCCCTTGCTCAGAAGGTTAATGATCTGGCGTTGCCATGAGCTGTGGTGTAGGTCGCAGACGCGGCTCAAGGTCCCAAGTTGCTATGGCTCTGGCATAAGGCTGGCAGCTACAGCTCCAATTCGACCCCTAGCCCAGGAACCTCCATATGGCGTGGGAGCAGCCCAAGATTTAGCAAAAAGACAAAAATAATAATAATAAAATAAAAAATTAAAAAATAAAATAGCAATAAATAATCATCTATCAATTGCCCTTAAATGTCAATGGACTGAATGCTCCAATCAAAAGACACAGAGGGGCTGAGTGGATAAAAAGGAAAAACCCTTCAATTTGCTGCCTACAAGACACTCACCTTAGGACAAAGGACACATATAGATTGAAAGTGGAGGAGGTGGGAAAAAATATTTCATGCCAATGGACATGACAGGAAAGCAGGAGTTGCAATATTCGTATCAGACAAAATAGACTTTAAAACGAAGCCCATAAAGAAAGACAAAGAAGGACACGATGTAACGATTAAAGGATCCATTCAAGAAGAGGATATTACAATCATCAACATATATGCCCCACGTGTAGGAGCACCCAGATACATACGACAAATATTAACAGACATAAAGGGAGAAATTGATGGGAACACAATCATAGTAGGAGATTTTAACACCCCACTCACATCAAGGGACAGATCCTCTAGACAGAAAACCAGTAAGGCAACAGAGATCCTAAGGAAACAATAGGAAAGTTAGACTTCATTGACATCTTCAGGACACTACATCCAAAAACATCAGAATACACATTCTTCTCAAGCGCACATGGAACATTCTCAGGAATTGATCACATCCTGGGGCACAAAACTAACTCAACAAATTCAGGAGCAGAGAAATTATTTCAAATACCTTCTCTGACCACAATGGTATGAAATTGGAAATCAACCACAGGGAAAGAAATGAGAAAAAACTGACTACATGGAGACTAAACCACATGCTACTACAAAAACCAAAGGGTCAATGAGGACATCAAGAGGAAATTAAAAACTACCTCAAGACAAACGACAATGAAGACACAACTTCTCAAAATCTATGAGATGCTGCAAAAGCAGTGCTCAGAGGGAAAGTCATAGCAATACAGGCCTTCCTCAGAAAAGAAGAACGATCTCAAACGGACAACTTAACCCACCACCTAAATGAATTAGAAAAAGAAGAACAAAAAAGACCTAAAGTCAGCAGAAGGAAGGAAATCAAGAAGATCAAAGAGGAAATCAATAAACTAGATATTCAAAAAACAATACAGAATAATTAATAAAACCAAGAGCTGGTTCTCTGAAAAGGTAAACAACATTTACAAACCTCTGCCTAGACTTACTAAGGAGAGGAGAGAAAGAACCCAAATAAACAATATAGAATTTACAAAGGAGAAATCACAACGGATTCTGCAGAAATACAAAATACCACGAGAGAATACTATGAACAACTGTATGCCAACAAATTGGACAATCTGGAAGAAATGGACAACTTTCTAGAATCTTACAGCCTGCCAAAACTGAATCCAGAAGAATCAGACCAATTGAACAGACCAATCACTAGAAATGAAATTGAATACATCATAAAAACACTCCCTACAAATAAAAGCCCAGGACCAGATGGCTTCACAGGCAAATTCTACCCAACATATAAAGAGGATCTGCTGCCCATCCTCCTTAAACAATTTCAAAAGGTTGAGGAAGAAGGAAAACCCCCAAAGACATTCTATGATGCCACCATCACCCTAATTCCAAAACCAGACAAAGATACCTCCAAAAAAGAAAACTATCAGCCAATATCTTTCATGCACATAGACACAAAAATTCTCAACAAAATCTTAGCCAACCGAATCCAGAAACATATAAAAAAGATCATACACCACGACCAGGTGGGGTTCATCCCAGGTGCACAAGGATGGTTCCACATTCGAAAATCACTCAACATCAGACACCACATTAACCAAAGAAAAGTAAAAAACCACATGATCATCTCAATAGATGGCAGAAAAAGCCTTTGACAAAGTCCAACATCCATTCATGAGCAAAACTCTCGCCAAAGTGGGTATAGAGGGAACATGCCTGAACATAATCTAAGCCACTGATGACAAACCCACAGCAAATATAATACTCAATGGGGAAAAACTGAAAGCCATCTCACTCAAATCTGGAAAAAGACAGGGATGCCCACTCTCACCACTGCTATTCAACATAGTTCTGGAAGTCCTAGCCACAGCAATTAGACAAACAAAAGAAATAAAAGGCATCCGTATAGGAAGAGAGGAGATAGAGCTGTCACTGCATGCAGACAACATGACACTATACACAGAAAACCCTAAGGACTCAAGCCCAAAACGACTTGAACTGGCTAACAAATTCAGCAAAGTAGCAGCATATGAGATTAACATTCAGAAATCAGTTGCATTTTGGTATATTAATAATGAAGTCTTAGAAAAGGAATACAAAAATACAGTACCTTTAAAATTGCCCCTCAAAAATCAAATACCTGGGAATACACCTGACCAAGGAGGTAAAGGACTTATATGCTGAGCACTATAAAACTTTAATCAAAGAAATTAAAGAAGACATAAGGAAATGGAAAGATATTCCATGTGCCTGGATTGGGAAAATTGATATTGTAAAAATGGCGATTCTACCCAAAGCAATCCACAGCTTCAAGGCAATCCCTATCAAATGACCCAGGACATTTTCCACAGAACTAAAACAAACCATCCAAAAATGGATATGGAACCACCAAAGACCCCGAATTGGCAAAGCAATCCTGAGAAACAAAAACCAAGCAGGGGGCATAACTCTCCCAGACTTCAAGCAATATTACAAAGACACAGTCATCAAGACAGTGTGGCACTGGTACCAAAACAGACAGACAGACCAATGGAACAGAAGAGAGAACCCAGAAATAAACCCTGACACCTATGGTCAATTAATCTTGGACAAAGGGAGGCAAGAACATCAAATGGGAAAAAGAAAGTCTATTCAGCAAGCATTGCTGGGAAACCTGGACAGCTGCATGCAAAGCAATGAAACTAGAACACACCCTCACACCATGCACAAAAATAAACTCAAAATGGCTGAAAGACTTAAATATATGACAGGACACCATCCAACTCCTAGAAGAAAACATAGGCAAAACACTCTCTGACAGCAACCTCATGAATATTTTCTCAGGTCAGTCTCCCAAAGCAATAGAAATTAGAGCAAACATAAACCCATGGGACCTCATCAAACGGAAAAGCTTTTGCACAGCAAAGGAAACCAAAAAGAAAACAAAAAGACAACTTACGGAATGGGAGAAAATAATTTCAAAAGATGCAACCGACAAGGGCTTAATCTCTAGAATATACAAACAACTTATACAACCCAACAGCAAAAAAGCCAATCAATCAATGGGAAAATGGGCAAAAGACCTGAGTAGACATTTCTCCACAGAAGATATACAGAGGGCCATCAAACACATGAAAAAATGCTCAACACCGTTGATTATAAGAGAAGTGCAAATCAAAACTACCATGAGAGGGAGTTCCCGTCATGGCGCAGTGGAGACGAATCCGACTCGGACCCATGAGGACGCAGGTTCAAGCCCTGGCCTTGATCAGTTAAGGGTTAAATCTAAGAACCATGAGGTTGCAGGTTCGATACCTGCCCTTGCTCAGTGGGTTAACCATCCGGCGTTGCTGTGAGCTGTGGTGTAGGTCACAGATGCGGCTCGGATCCTACGTTGCTGTGGCTGTGGCGTAGGCTGGCGGCTACAGCTCCGATTCCACCCCTAGCCTGGGAACCTCCTATGCCGTGGGAACAGCCCAAGAAATGGCAAAAAAGACAAAAAAAAAAAAAAGAAGCAGATCATTTGAACAGATGGATCACTAGACAGGAGCTTGAAGGAGTTCCCATTGTGGCCCATTGGGAACGAATCCGACTAGCAACCATGAGGTTGCTGGTTCCACCCTGGCCCAGTTTGGTGGGTTAAGCATCTAAAGTTGCATGTGCTGTGGTGTAAGTTGCAGACGTGACTCATAACTTGTATCACTGTGGCTGTGCAGTAGGCCGGCAACTGTAGCTCTGATGAAGCCCCTAGCATGGGAACCTCCATATGCCATGGGAGCGGCCCAAAGAAATGGCAAAAAGACAAAAAAAAAATACCATGAGATACCACCTCACACCACTCAGAATGGCCATCATTCATAAGTCCACAAAGAACAAGTGCTGGAGGGGGTGTGGAGAAAAGGGAACCCTCCTGCACTCTTGGTGGGAATGGAAGCTGGTACAGCCACTGTGGAGAACAGTATGGAGGTACCTTAGAAGTCTAGACACAGAACTACCATATGACCCAGCAGTCCCACTCTTGGGCATATATCTGGACAAAACTTTCCTACCAAAAAACACATGCACCCGCATGTTCAATGCAGCACTGTTCACAGTAGCCAGGACATGGAAACAACACAAATGTCCATCGACAGATAATTGGATTTGGAAGATGTGGTATATATACTCAATGGAATACCACCCAGCCATAAACAAGAATGACATAATGCCATTTGCAGCAACATTGATGGAACTAGGGACTCTCGTCCTGAGTAAAATAAGTCAGAAAGAGAAAGACAAATACCATATGGTATCACTTATAACTGGCATCTAATATCCAGCACAAATGAAGCTCTCCACAGAAAAGAATATCATAGACTTGGAGAATAGACTTGTGGCTGCCTGGGGAAAGGGGAAGGGTGTGGGAGCAATTGGGAGCTTGGGGTTATTGGATGCAAACTATTGCTCTTGGATGGATTTACAGTGAGATCCTGCTGTGTCGCATAGAAAACTCTGTCTAGATATTTAACATTACAACACAACAAGGACAGGAAAAATATGGACACATGTATGTATAACTTGGTCCCCATGCTGTACAGCAGGAAAAAAAAATGAAAGAAAAACTATAATTTTGTACACACAAAACTTATAGAATGTTGTAAACAAGAGGTACCTCATTAAGAAATAAATCTTGAAAAATGCAAAAACAAAACATAAAAAAACCAACCAAACAAACAAGAAGAACGAAATTTTCCTAGGTCTCTTGAGCAACAACAGCTCAGCTGCCAAGCCCAATGCCACCAAAATACTCCCCCAGACCCCCCATCCCTTCATCAGCACCAACTTCTCTCCCAAAGCCCTAAAGCCCATACAGTTGGGAGCTTGAAAATGCACAGCCCACGATGCAACACAGATGCTGTGTGGGTCCCAGCTCCTGCTTCTGGGGGAACCCAAGGCTTTCACAAGCCCACTGTTCCCTCGAGCCTTTGTAACACATGGCCACCCAAACAGGCTACTCATCTCCCTTCGATGCTGAAATTGTACCTGGGCACCGGCCTGCCATGACACAATTTGGAGCCGAGAGGCCCAGGGGACCAGCCAACAACCCCAACCTGCTGGGTGCTTGCTGTGGGGGCTGCCCAACAAGCCCACCCTCAAGCCCAACCCTGTGCCTACACCTGTGGCCTTGGAGCTGCACCTGGGGCCACCATGTCCTCTGGTGCCCTCCTGTGGACATCTGCTCTAACAGCACCTCTCAGGCTTTCCCCCTGGCTCAGGCTCAGCTGGTGCCTGGGGCTCCATGGGCCTTGGCCCATATGCTGGTGGGATTGCCTTGATGTACCCAAAAGTGATATTCCAGTCAGGCTCTTACTCTCACAGAGGCTTTCAGAGCCCTGAGGCCAAACAATACCAGGACACTGGGTTCCAGCGCCCAGGTTGCGAGATCCACCAGCTCAGTACAACCTTCCTCCTTGTTGAGATACACGTGCCCTTAGCTGTTTAGCCCTGTCAGGGTGCATATATGCACTGATGGACATTTCCATAATTGTGTAACTGTTATTCCCTCATTTGGAAGACGTGAGACGAAGCCTTGAATCTTTTCTTTGTGGCTCATGTCTCTTGCCCTCCTTCCCTTGTCTTTGGTACTCGAGGGACCCCATCTGGAACATGCCTGAGATGTCTGCCTGTCGCTGCTTCTCAGGCCACAGAGGATACCAAACCAAACCCAGCACAGTGACAAAGACAGACCTTTGACCCAGGGAGCCAGGAGGGATCTCCTGGAGACCATTCTGTAGATCCATCTGCCTGCCTTAATTCACACGACTCGGCTTTCCATCAGGTCTTCATGCCCTGTGTGTTGAGAGAAAGGAATGCAGCTCCCGTGGACCCAAGGGGATGGAGAGGCAGGAGCCCTCCTCAGAGAAAATGCATAGGCATGAGCGCCACTGCTCCACAAGAGACCAGCATCTGACCCCCTCCCAGGCACAACCCACAGGCACCCGATTCGGACCCCAAAGCCCAGGTCAGCCTGGGGGTTCCACGTGACCAGCTCTCCCTCTGACCCAAACCAACTCAAGAAAAACCTCGAATGCCCAGAGAAAGGGGGCAAGAGTCCTAAGTAGAGCTTTCCTGAACCCAGAGAGATAAAGGGCCACCAGCCCCAGACAGAAATTGATCACCAGCATGCATGAGGGGTTAGATGCAGAAAAGTGCTTCTGAAGGACGATGGCCAACCTCTCCAAATGGCCACCGCTGGGAAGTCTACCAAGACCGAATCCTGGAGATGGGGTGGAGTCACCCGTGCCTTCCTTCCTATGATGTGCGTGGGTGGGTGGCTCCATGGAGACAACCACGATGGGCAGCAGGATCGAGGTACCTCCGAACAATCCATCTCGAACCACCCTGTGACCCAGCCCTCCCACGCTTCTCAATACACCCCCCAAAAAACATGTCCTTTGAAAGTCATTAAGCGACCCGCTCTGTGCCTCGCAGCACACTTCCCAACAGCCAAGACATGGCAACGAGCTCAAGGCCCATCACCAGAGGAAGGGATTAGGAAGAGGTAGTCCCTATACACAAGGGAATACTGTTCAGCCCTAGAATAGAACCCCTCCCCAAAATCTCCTTGCAGCCAAAGAGATGGAACGCGAGACGTTTCTCAAACTGAGGGAGACAGGTCCGGAAGAGAAAGACAGATTCCTTGGCACACCCCTCTGATTAATCGAGTCTACTGATGGGCATCCATGTGGCTTTCTCCACCAAGGAAACCCATGCACTGGCCACCAGGCTGGTGGTTGCCCATTTGGAGGGGGAGGGTGTGGGAAAGTCTGGGACTTGTGGGGTAAGAGAAGCAAAGGCTTGAATGTGAAGGGTGTGTGGAAGCAGTGAGGTCCTGCTGTCTACCACAGGGAACAAGACCTAGTCCCTGTTTTGGGGAACAACATGGAGGCTACTGTGAGGAGAATATCTTTATTCATGTATGACTGGATGACATTGCCATGAAAGAGAACAGGAGCCCTCTGAATCAGCTCTACAGGAAATAAAAATTATTCAAAAACAAAACAACACAGAAGACAGGATTAAAATGGCAGAATAGGACTGGAGCTCAACTTCTCTCCTAAAAACAACAAAATTCACAACTAAAGGCTGAGCAATCTCCACCCAAATGGACTGGAAACCTTAAAAAAGATACCCTACTCCAGAAGAAAAAGAGGAGGATACATCAAGAGGTAGGAGGGGTGATTTCACGATATAAACAACCCCATACTTCCTGGGTGGGAAGCCCCACAGACTGGAATATAACTGGTTCTCAGAGACTCACCTACAGGAGTGAGAGCTCAGAGACACACATCAAACTCCCACGTGTGGGAAGTTGGCACTGGGAGCAAGAGCCCCTGGAGCATCTGGCATTGAAGGCCAGTGGGGCTTGTGCGTAGGAGCTCCACCGGACTGGGGGAAATGGACACCCCATTCTTAAAAGGTGCACACAGATGTTCATGGGCAATGGGTCCAAGGGCAAAGCAAAGTCTCCACAGGAATCCAGGTCAAACCTGATTAAAGTTCTTGGAGGACCTCCTGGGAAAACAGGGGTGAACATGGCTTGTTGTGAGGGAAGAACACTGGAAGCAAAGCTCTCAGGAATATTCAGCAGCTTGCCTTTCTCTGGAGGTGGCCATTCTGGGAAACTCTGGCCACAACCATCAGCGCTGAGAAGCCCCAGCCCAAACAACAATCCAGGTGGGATCACAGCCCTGCCCATCAGGAAACAGGATACATAACGCCCCCTGAGGTACACAGCTGCCTGCAATCCCATCCAGAGACAAAGCTCCACCCACCAGAGGGACAGGAATCAGCTCCACCTACCAGTGAGCAGGCATTAGTCCCTCCCATCAGGAAGCCTACAGCCAGCCCCCATACCAACTTCAGCTACAAGGGGGAAGACCCCAGAAGGAAGAGGGGCTAAAACTCTATTATCTATAAAAAGGTCACCACACCAAAAACCTGGAAAAATGAAAAGACAGAGAACTATACCTCAGATGACGGAGAAAGAATAAAAACCCAGAAGATCAGCTAAGTGATCAGGAGATTCTCAGCCTCCAGGAAAAAGACTTTAGGCTGTTGATGCTGAAGGTGATGCAAGACATTGGAAATGAACAGGAGGCAAAGATGGATAACTTACAGGAAACACTGAGCAAAGAGATACAAGATATAATACTTAAACAAGAAGAGATGCAAACTACAATCACGGAAATAAAAAATTCCCTAGAAGCAGCTAACAGCAGAATACAGGGGGCAGAAGAACGAATAAGCGAAGTGGAGGACAGATTAGTAGAAATTTCAGATACAGATAAGAAAAGAGAAAAAAGCTTGAAATCAAATGAAGAGAGTCTCAGAGAACTCTGGGACAACATTCAATGCAACAAAATCCGTATTACAGGGGTGCCAGAAGGAGGAGAGAGAGAGAAGGGGACAGAAAAAACATTCCAAGAGATAATAGCCCAAAACTTCCCTAACATGAGAAGAGAACCACTCACTCAAATCCAGGAAGCGCAACAAGTACCATATAAAGTAAACCCGAGGAGGAATACCCTGAACCACAAATTAATCAAACTGGCCAAAATTAAAGCCAAAAAGAAAATCTTGAAAGAAGCCAGGGAAAAGACACAAATAACATACAAGGGAACCCCAATAAGGTTATCAGCAGATTATTCAGCAGAATATCTGCAGGCCAGAAGGGAGTGGCATGATATACTTAACGTGATGAAAGGAAAAAAAACCTCCAAGTAGGATGACTTTGCCCAGCAAGGCTCTCATTCGGATTTGAAGGAGAAATCAAAAGCTTCACACATAAGCAAAAGCTGAGAGAATTCAGCACCAGGAAACCCGCTTTACGACAAATACTAAAGGAAATTCTCTAGACAGAAAAGGCAAGGCCACAACAGGAAACACAAATACCACAAATGAAAAGACTCACCAGGAAAGGTATATACAGTAAACATAAGCAAACATCCATGCACAATTATGCCACCAAAATCAGAAATCGTGAGAAGAGGTGGGGACACATGCAGGACACTGGAGATGCACTTGCAATTAAGAGACCAACAACTTAAAACAATCTCATATATAGAGAGAGACTCTTACATCAACACTTCAGAAGAACTCCAAACCGAACATCTACAACTGATACACAAACAAATAAGAAAAATCAACTCAAATACAACACGAAAGGTAGTCATCAAACCAGAAGAGGAGAGAACCAGAGAAGAAGGGAAGAAAAAAGAGCAACAAAAACAAACCCAAAGCAATTAATAAAATGGCAATAAGAACATACATGTCAATAATTACCTTCAATGTCAATGGATTAAACGCCCCAACCAAAAGACACAGACTGGCTGAATGGATACAAAAACAAGACCCATATATAGGCTGCCTTCAAGAGACCCACTTCACCTCTAGGGACACACACAAATTGAACGGGAGAGAATGAAAGAAAACAGTCCATGTGATCAGGACTCAAAAGAAAGCTGGAGTAGCAATACTCACATCAGACAAAATAGACGTCAAAATGAAGACTATTTTAAGGGACAAGGAAGGTCACTACCTAATGATCAAAGGACCAATCCAAGAAGAAGATACAAGTTTTCAATATCTATGCACCCAACATAGGTTCACCACAATATATATAAGGCAAATGCTAACAACCTTCAAAGGACAAATCAGCAATACCACCATCATCGTGGGGGGCTTTAACACCCCACTTACAGCAATGGACAGATCATCCAGACAGAAAATCCATAAGGAAACACACGCCCTGAATGAAGCATTACACCAGATGGACTCAATAGATATTTATAGGACATTCCATCCCAAAGCAGCAGAATACACATTCTGCTCAAGTGCACATGGAACATTCTCTAAGATGGATCACATCCTGGGCGACAAATCCAACCTCGGTAACTTTAAGAAAATTGAAATCACATCAAGCACCTTTTCTGACTACAACAATATATGACTAGACATCAATAACAAGAAAAAAACTGCAGAAAACACAAACACGTGGAGATGAAACAAAATGCTACTCAACAACCAATGGATCACTGAAGAAACCACAGAGGAAATGAAAAAAGACCTAGAAGCAAATGACCACAAAGATACAACACTCCAAAACCTATGGGATGCAGCAAAAGCCATTCTAAGAGGAAAGTTTATAGCAATACAAGCCCACCTCAGGAACCAAGAAAACGCTCAAAGAAACAAGCTAACTTTACACCGAAAGCAGCTCGAGAGAGAAGAACAGACAAGACCTAAAGGTAATAGAAGGAAAGAAATCATAAAGATCAGAGCAGAAACCAGTGAAATAGAAACAAAGAATACCATAGAAAAGATCAACAAAACGAAAAGCTGGTTCCTTGAAAAGATCAACAAAATTGTTAAACCTTTAGCCAGACGTATCAAGAAAAGAAGAGAGACGACTCAAATCAATAAAACTAGAAATGAAGAAGGAAAAGTCACAACAGACATCACAGAAATACAAAGGATCATAAGAGATTACTATATGCAGCTATATGCCAATAAAATGGAAAACCTAGAAGAAATGGACAAATTCTTAGAAAATTATAATCTTCCAAGACTAATCCAAGATGAAATAGAAAAGATGAAGGGACCCATCACAAGAACTGAAATTGAAACTGTGATTTAAAAACTTCCAACAAACAAAAGTCCAGCACCAGGTGGCTTCACAGCCGAATTCTACCAAACTTTTAGAGAAGAGCTAACACCTCTCCTTCTGAAACTATTCCAAAAAATTGCATAGGAAGGGGCACTCCCAACCTCATTCTATGAGGCCACCATCACCCTGATACCAAAACCAGAAAAACATACCACAAAAAAAGGAAAACTACAGGCCAATTCCAATGATGAACATCGATGCAAAAAATCCTCAAAAAATCCTAGCAAACCGCATCCAAAAATCCATTAAAAGGACTGTACAGCATGACCAAGTGGGATTTATCCCAGGGATGCAAGCATTCTTCAATATCCGCAAATCCGTCAGCAGGATACACCACATTAACAAACTGATGAATAAAAACCATATGGTCCTCTCAATAGACACAGAAACAGCCTTTGACAAAGTCCAACACCTGTTTCTGATGAAAACCCTTCAGAAAGTGGGCATAGCGGGAACCCACCTCAACATCATAAAGGCCGTATATGACAATCCCAGAGCGAACATCATTCCCAATGGTGAAAAGCTGAAAGAATTCCCACTGGGATCAGGAACAAGACAAGGATGTCAGCTCTCACCACTACTCTTCAACATAGCTTTGGAAGTCCTAGCCACAGCAATCAGAGAAGCAAAAGAGATGAAAGGACTCCACATTGGAAAGGAAGAAGTCAAACTCTCACTATCTGCAGATGACATGATACTATACCTAGAGAATCCTAGACTCTACCAGAAAACCTTTAGAGCTCATCCACAAATTTGGCAAACTCGCAGGATACAAAATCAATACACAGAAATCAACAGCATTTCTATATACTAACAATGAAAGATCAGAAAGAGAAATTAGGGAAGCAATCCTGTTTACCACTGCATCCAAAAGTAGAAAATTCCTAGGAGTAAACCTACCCAAAGAGACAGAAGACCTGTACTCTGAAAACTATAAGACACGGATGGAAGAAATCAAAAATGACACAAATAGATGGAAAGACATACCATGCTCGTGGATTGGAAGAGTTAATATTATCCAAATGACTATACTACCTAAGGCAATCTACAGATTCAATGCTATCCCTGTCTAATTACCAAGGACACTTTCCACAGAACTTGAACAAAATATTTTAAAGTTTGTTTGGGGAATTCCTGCTATGGCACAGTGGACTAAGTACCCAACTGCAACAGCTTGGATTGTTGCTGAGGTGCAGTTTCAATCCCTGGCCCAGGAACTTTCATACGCTGTGGGTGTGGCCACTAAAAAAAAAAATGTCACAACTCTTGGAGTTTCCGTCATGGTGTCCTGGTTAACGAATCTGACTAGGAGCCATGAGGTTGTGGGTTTGATCCCCGCCCTTGCTCAGTGGGTTAACAATGTGGTGTTGCCGTGAGCTGTGATGTAGGTCACAGATGCAGCTCGGATCCTGTGTTGCTGTGGCTCTGGCGTAGGCTGGCAGCTACAGCTCCGATTAGACCCCTAGCCTGGGAGCCTCCATAAGCCACAGGAGTGGAGCCAAAAATGGCAAAAAGACAATAATAAAATAAAATAAAGTTTGTTTGGAAGCACAAAGTCCCAGAATAGCCAAAGACATCCTGAAAAAGAAAAATGGAGCTGGAGGAATCAGGCTCTGGACTTCAGACTATACTACAAAGCAACAGTCATCAAAACCGTATGATACTGGCACAAAGACAGAAATAGAGATCAGTGGAACAGGATAGAAAGCCCAGAATTCAACCAACACACCTACAGCCAACTCTTCTATGATAAAGGAGGCAAGAATATGTAATTGGGAAAAGACAGCTTGTTCAATAAGTGGTGCTGGGGAAACTGGACAGCCACATGGAAAAGAATGAAAGTAGAATACTCCCTAACTCTATACACAAAAATAAACTCAAAACGGATTAAAGACCCAGACAGAAGACCAGACACTATAAACCTTTTAGAGGAAAACACAGGCCAAACACTCTCTGACATAAACAACAGAAACATCGTCCCAGATGCACCTCTTAGAGTTATGTCAGTAAAAATGGAAATAAACAAATGGGACCTAATCAAACTTAAAAGTTTCTGCACAGCAAAGGACACCCTATACAAAATGAAAAGACAACCCACAGAATGGGAGAAAATATTTGCAAGTGAAGCAACTGACAAAGGGATTCATCTCCAAAATTTAGAAACACCTTCTGCAGCTCAATACCAAAAAAACAAACAGCCCCTTCAAAAAATGGGGTTATTAAAGAGATGCCTGCCAACAATAAGTGCTGGAGAGGGTGTGGAGAGAAAGGAACCCTATTTCACTGTTGGTGGGATTGTGCATTGGTGCAACCGTTGTGAAAAACAGTATGAGATGCCTCAGATACTAAAAATAGAACTACGATTTGATCCAGCAATCCCACTCCTGGGCATCTCTCCAGAGAAAACCATGACTCACATAGGCGCATGTCATCCAATGTTCTTTGCAGCACTCTTCTCAATAGCCAAGACATGGAAACAAGCTCAATGTCCGTCGACAGAGGAGTGGATCAAGAAAATGTGGTCCATATACACAATGGAATATTACTCAGCCATTAAAAGGAATGAAATATCGGCACTTTTAGCAACATGGATGGATCTAGAAATTATCATGCTAAGGGAAGTCAGCCGTACAAGAGACACCCACATCAAATGCTTTCACTGACATGTGGACTCTGAAAAAAGGACAGACTGAACTTCTTTGCAGAACAGATGCTGACTCCCAGACTTTGAGAAACTTCTGGTCTCCAAAGGAGACAGTTTGGGGGGTGGGGGGATGTGCTGGGTTTGCGGGATGGAAATCCCATAAAATTGGATTGTGATGATCATTGTACAACCACAAATGTAATAAATTCATTGAGTAATAATAAGAAAGAAAGAAAATAAGGGGCAAAGGGACTCTACGGATCCCGACACGATTTCGTAGCCCTGGGAAGTCTGACCAGAAGGCCTGACCCAGGAGGTGAGAACTTATTTCCACGTTCCCATTTTTATTGATATTTGTTGTCTTTAATCTACTTATTTCTCTGCATCCCTTGGTGGCATGCAGATGCTCCCTGGCCAGGTGAGGGCTCCACACCACTGCTGTCCAACCACAGGCTCATCCTTCAACCCCTCTGCCACCAGAGGCATCAGGTCAGGAGAGCCTTGAGGACTGGCTTACCAATCAAGGCCCTCAGCTACTCTGTGGGAAGGGATCTCTGTGATTATCAACCTCTATCTCAATGGAGCCCCTTCTTCTCCATATCCTGGTTGAGAGATGAAGTGCTCCTCTGGGATGTTGTCTGGTCAGGGATGCATCTCCCAAGGCAGCTCTTCCCACAGCCACAGCTGTGACAGAGAGAGGCTCTTCCACTGGGCAGCCAAGGGGCAACTCCAGGAGACCTTTCTGGATGATACCCATCAACCCTGCTTCATTCATCAGACCTGGTTTCACTAGGGCTCCATAGCCTGGCATCGAACTGGGAAGTGAGGCTCACCTCAAAAGTCAGGAAAGAGGTGAAGAGGCAAGATGGTGGAAGAGTAGGGAGACACACTCACCCTCTCCCACAAACACAACAACAACAAACACATCTGTATCTTAAATGATCACACAGAACAGCAACTAAAACCAGGCAGAACTTAAACCTCCGGTAATGGCAAGAATCTCGTGACATAACTGGGTAAAACAAGAGAAAAGAGGAGAGTTAGAGAAGGAGAATCAGGACCAGATGGGCACTCCCGTAAGGGAACTGTGAAGGAGAAAGGGAACCCACACCCTGGAAAGTCACCTAATTGACGGAAAGATCAACAGAGTTGGAGGGATCTCCAGATACCGAGAAGAGCACAGCACTAGGTCTGAGATCTGAAAAGCAGAGTGAGAGCCGAACAGATCATCTGAACTACTGGCACAGTCACCCAAAACCAAGACGCTCTGGTGGGGGTGGGCATGGAGACCTAGGCTCCAGAGGTTAGCCCCTGGAAGCGGGCTGGGGTTGGCGGTGTGGAGACAGCCTGGGGGACTAGGAAGCAGTGCATCACACTTGAAGGGAGCAATATGCTAAGGGCTGGGGAGTGGAAAGTCCCAACAGAGGGAACCTGGGAGAAGAGCTGGACCTTCAGGAGAGACAAGGC
The DNA here is from genome assembly GCF_054392235.1 of Sus scrofa. Classification (NCBI taxonomy): domain Eukaryota; kingdom Metazoa; phylum Chordata; class Mammalia; order Artiodactyla; family Suidae; genus Sus; species Sus scrofa. The sequence goes on along the minus strand of NC_139401.1, from coordinate 3,624,853 downwards.
GCCAGTGTTGGGGAGAGGAGAGGAAGAGGGTGGGGCCACCATAGAACACTCCTTGCACCCCCGTGAGCATGCTTGCCCACCTGCTAGCAGAGAGCAGGGCTTCCCAGTACATCGCCCCTCCCCTACACCACACAAGCCTGACCTGAGGCTGCCTGTCATGCTGGAGGGATGGCCTCACCACTCGTGGGAAGCCAACCACCTCTGGGGATTTCCCTGGCCTGGCCTGACTGTCCTCTGGAGGGGCTACACTCCCACAGAGCAGTGCCCCCTGGAAGAGCTCTGTGGCCCAGAATCTCCAGGGCAAGCTCTGCCTGGGCATGGGAAGTCTGCCTCCATTGAGGGGGGCGCAGTCCTGCCAGTTCTGGCTGCCCTGGGGAAGTGCTCCTTTGTCTCCCAGCAGCCCAGCTATCTGATCCTCTCTCGGGAGCTGCATGCCCATGGAGCAGCTGCCTAGCACCACCCACACTCTGGAAGAGCTCTGCAGCCCAGAAGTGCTGGGGAAAGCCCTGCCTGGCCACAGGAAGTCTGCCTCTATCGTGGTGCCGACCTGCCAGTCCTGCCTGCCCTCGAGAAATGCCCCTCTGCCTCAAAGAATTCCAGCCAACATTGCCAACCCTTGGGAAACACTCCACAGCAGTGTCAGGGCAAACCCTGCCCAGCCATGGGGACTGCACTTCCGTCACGAAAAAGAAAATAACAGGCAAGATGAAGAAGCTCAGAAACCATTCCCAGGGGAACCAACAGGAGAACCCACCGAAAGCAGTCACCAATGAAACAGAGCTCTGCAGTCTGACAGACGTGGACTTCAAAAGGGAGATAGTGCAAATACTGAACGAATTAAGATATGAACATGATTGCAGACTCCCTCAGAAAGGAACTAGAAAATATAAGGAGGAGACAAGAAAATCTAGAAAATTCATTGGCAGAGATACAACCTGAGCTAAGGGCAGTAAAAACCAGAATGAATAATGCAGAAGAACAAATTAGTGATGTGGAAGATAGAATAACGGAAATCAACCAAACAGGACAGCGGACAGAAAACCAAAGGAAAAACCATAAAAGCAATATAAGAGACCTATGGGGTAATATAAAGTGGGCCAATCTATGCATAATAGGAATTACAGAAGGAGAAGAAAAAGATAAGGGGATGGAAAATATATTTGAAGAAATTATCTCTGGAAACTCCCCAAATCTAAAGGATACTGAGTTCATGATACAGGAAGCACAGAGGGCCCCAAACAAGGTGAACCCAAACAGACCCACACCAAGACACACTATAATAAAAATGGCAAAAGTTCATGATAAAGAGAGGATCCTAAAGGCAGCAAGAGAAAAGCAAAGTGTCACTTATAAGGGAGCCCCCATAAGGCTATCAGCTGATTTCTCTACAGAAACGCTGAAGCCCAGGAGGGAAAGGCAAGAGATATTTAAAGCACTGAAAGGATAAAATATGCAACCTCGATTACTCTATCCAGAAAGAATATCATGTAAAATAGAAGGGGAAATAATGAATATCTCTAACAAACAAAAGCGAAAAGAGTACGGCAATATGAAACCCATTTTAAAAGAAATATTGAAAGGGCTTCTCTTAAGCCAAATAAAAAGAGGAAGCACTAGGATGGAGGAAACCACAATCAGAGAGCAGTCACTCAAATAAGCCAGCATACACATCTAATCATGAAGGTGTTTAAAACAAAATAAAATTAAAAAGAAAAAAAAGAAACATCAAAACATAACATGTGGGCAAGGGAAGTAAGGAAATAGATTCTTTTTTTAACTTTATTTTTTGTTAGTAATGGTATGGTAATGAAGTGTTGGAACCTACAAGACCATCAGCCTAAAACACAAAATTATAGGAAGGGGTTAACATACTTAAAAAACAGGGCAAGCACAAATCAAAACCGAACATTACATTTACAAAAAATGACAAGAAAAACACTCGAGCAGAAAATAATTGGAGACCACCCAACCATAAAAAGAAAAGAAGAAAAGAGAAACATAGAATCCACTGGAACACGAGGTTTAAAATGGCAATAAATAATCATCTATCAATCGCCACCTTAAATGTCAATGGACTGAATGCTCTGATCAAACACACAGAGGGGCTGCTTGGATTAAAAAGCCAAAACCTTCAATCTGCTGCCTACAAGACACTCACCTTAGGACAAAGGACACATATAGATTGAAAGTGAGGGGGTAGGGGGAAATATTTCATGCCAATGGACGTGACAGGAAAGCAGGAGTTGCAATACTCACATCAGATGAAATAGACGTTAAAATGAAGGCCATTTTAAGAAATGAAAAGAAGGAAAAGAAACACAAAGAAGGACACTATGTAACGACTAAAGGATCCATTCAAGAAGAGGATATTACTATTGTCAACATATATGCCCCACATACAGGAGCACCCAGATACATACAACAAATATTAACAGACATAAAGGGAGAAATTGATGGGAAGACAATCTTAGTAGGAGACATTAGCACCCCACTCACATCAAGGGACAGATCCTCTAGACAGAAAACCAGTAAGGCAACAGAGATCCTAAGGAAACTATAGGAAAGGAAGACTTCATTGACGTCTTCAGGACACTACATCCAAAAACATCAGAATACACATTCTTCTCAAGCGCACATGGAACATTCTCAGGAATTGATCACATCCTGGGGCACAAAACTAACTCAACAAATTCAGGAGCAGAGAAATTATTTCAACTATTTTCTCTGACCACAATGGTATGAAACTAGAAATCAACCACAGGGAAAGAAATGAGAAAAAACCTACCACATGGAGACTAAACAACATGCTACTACAAAACCAAAGGGTCAATGAGGACATCAAGAAGGAAATTAAAAACTACCTCAAGACAAATGACAATGAAGACACAACCTCTCAAAATCTATGGGACGCTGCAAAAGCAGTGCTCAGAGGGAAAGTCATAGCAATCCAGGCCTTTCTCAGAAAAGAAGAATGATCTCAAATTGACAACTTAACCCACCACCTAAATGAATTAGAAAAAGAAGAACAAAAAAGACCTAAAGTCAGCGTAAGGAAGGAAATCATAAACATCAAAGAGGAAATCAATAAACTAGAGATTCAAAAAACAATACAGAATAGTTAATAAAACCAAGAGCTGGTTCTCTGAAAAGGTAAACAAAATGGACAAACTCCTGGCCAGACTCACTAAGAAGAGGAGAGAAAGAACCCAAATAAACAAAATTAGAAAGGAAAAAGGAGAAATCACCATGGATACAGCAGAAATACGAAAAACCATGAGACAATACTATGAACAAAGATATGCCAACAAATTGGACAATCTGGAAGAAATGGACAATTTTCTAGAATCTTACAGCCTGCCAAAACTGAATCCAGAAGAATCAGACCAATTGAACAGACCAATCACTGGAAATGAAATTGAATATGTCGTAAAACACTCCCTACAAATAAAAGCCCAGGATCAGACGGCTTCACAGGCAAATTCTATCCAACATATAAAGAGGAGCTGCTGCCCATCCTCCTTAAACAATTTCAAAAGGCTGAGGAAGAAGGAAAACCCCCAAAGACATTCTATGATGCCACCCTCACCCTAATTCCAAAACCAGACAAAGATACCTCCAAGAAAGAAAACTATCAGCCAATATCTTTGATGCACATAGACACAAAAATTCTCAACAAAATCTTAGCCAACTGAATCCAGAAACATATCAAAAAGATCGTACACCACGACCAGGTGGGGTTCATCCCAGGTGCACAAGGATGGTTCCACATTCGAAAATCACTCAACATCAGACACCACATTAACCAAAGAAAAGTCAAAAACCACATGATCCTCTCAATAGATGGCAGAAAAAGCATTTGACAAAGTCCAACATCCATTCATGAGCAAAACTCTCGCCAAGGTGGGTATAGAGGGAACATTCTTGAACATAATCAAAGCCACTGAGGACAACCCACAGCAAATATAATACTCAGTGGAGAAAATCTGAAAGCCTTCTCACTCAAACCTGCAACAACACAGGGATGCCCACTCTCACCACTGCGTTTCAACACAGTTCTGGAAGGCCTGGCCACCACAATTAGACAAACAAAAGAAATCAAAGGCATCCAAAGAGGAAGAGAGGAGATAAAGCTGTCACTGTATGCAGACAACATGACACTATACACAGAAAACCCTAAGGACTCAACCCAAAAACTACTTGAACTGATTAATAAATTCAGCAAAGTAGAAGCATATGAGATTAACATTCAGAAATCAGTCACATTTCTGTATACCAAAAAGGAAATGCTAGAAAAGGAATACAAAAATGCAGTACCTTTTAGGATTGCCCCTCAAAAATCAAATACCTGGGAATACATCTGACCAAGGAGGTAAAGGACTTATATGCTGAGCACTATAAAACTTTAATCAAAGAAATTAAGGAAGACATAAGGAAATGGAAATATATTCCATGTGCCTGGATTGGAAAAATCAATATTGTAAAAATGGCCATACTACCCAAAGCAATCCACAGATTCAAGGCAATCCCTAGCAAATGACCCAGGACATTTTCCACAGAACTAGAACAAACCATCCAAAAATGGATATGGAACCACCAAAGACCCAGAATTGCCAAAGCAATCCTGAGGAACAAAATCCAAGCAGGGGGCATAACTCACCCAGACTTCAAGCAATATTACAAAGCCACAGTCATCAAGACAGTGTGGTACTGGTACCAAAACATACAGAAAGACCAATGGAACAGAAGAGAGAACCCAGAAATAAACCCTGACACCTATGGTCAATTAATCTTGGACAAAGGAGGCAAGAGCATAAAATGGGAAAAAGAAAGTCTACTCAGCAAGCATTGCTGGGAAACCCGGGCAGCTGCGTGCAAAGCAATGGAACTAGAACACACCCTCACACCATGCACCAAAATAAACTCAAAAGGGCTGAAAGCCTTAAATAGAAGACAAGACACCATCCAACTCCTGGAAGAGAACATAGGCAAAACACTCTCTGACAGCAACCTCATGAATATTTTCTCAGGTCAGGCTCCCAAAGCAACAGAAATAAGAGAAATAATAAACCAATGGGACCTCATCAAACGGACAAGCTTTTGCACAGCAAAGGAAACCCAAAAGAAACCAAAAAGTCAACTTACAGAATGGGAGAAAGTAGTTTCAGATGATGCAACGGTCAAGGGCTTAATCTCTAGCATATACAAGCACCTTATACAACTCAACAGCAAAAAAGCCAATCACCCAATGGAAAAATGGGCAAAAGACCTGAATAGACATTTCTCCAAGGAAGATGACAGATGGCCAACAAGCACATGAAAAAATGCTCCACATCCCTGATGACTAGAGAAATGCAAATCAAAACTACCATGAGATACCACCTCACACCACTCAGAATGGCCATCATTCATAAGTCCACAAAGAACAAGTGCTGGAGGGGGTGTGGAGAAAAGGGAACCCTCCTGCACTCTTGGTGGGAATGGAAGCTGGTACAACCACTGTGGAGAACAGTATGGAGGTAGCTTAGAAGTCTATACACAGAACTACCATATATATGACCCAGCAGTCCCACTCTTGGGCATTTATCTGGACATAACTTTCCTAAAAAAATACACATGCACCTGCATGTTCATTGCAACACTATTCACAATATCCAAGACATGGAAACAACCCAAATGCCCATCGACAGGTGATTGGATTTGGAAGATGTGGTATAGATACACAATGGAATACTACTCAGCCATAAAAAGAATGGCATAATGCCATTTGCAGCAACATGGATGGAACTAGAGACTCTAGTACTGAGTGAAATAAGTCAGAAGGAGAAAGACAAATACCATATAATATAATATCACTTACAACTGGAAATTAATATACAGCACAAATGAAGCTCTCCACAGAAAAGAAAATAATGGACATGGAGAATAGACTTTTGGTTGTCAGGGGGGAGAGGGAGGGAGTGGGAATGATCGGGAGCGTGGGGTTATTGGATGGAAACTATTGCTCTTGGAATGGATTTACAGTGAGACCCTGCTGTGTAGCAGAGAACTATGTCTAGATACTTAACATTACAACACAACAATGAGAGGAAAAATGTGTATACATGTATGTATAACTTGGTCCCCATGCTGTACAGAGAAAAAAAAATTTTTAAGTGAAAGTATAAGTTTGTACACACAAAACTTATGTAATGTATACAAAAGTTACCTCAATTAAAAAATAAATCTTGGAAAATTCAAAAACAAAACATAAAAAACCAACCAAACCAACAAAAAGAATGAAATGTTCCCAGGTCTCTGGAGCAACAACAGCTCAGCTGCCCAGCACAATGCCACCAAAATCCTCCCCCCAAACCCCCATCCCTTCATCAGCACCAACCTCTCTCCCACATCCCTAAAACCCCAACAGTCAGGGGCTTGAAAAGACCCAGCCCACAGTGCAACACAGATGCTGTGTGGGTCCCGGCTCCTGCCTCTGGGGGAACCCAAAGCCTTCACAACCCAGGGGATCCCTCGAGCCTTCAGAACACATGGCCACGCAACCGGGCTGCCCATCTCCCTCTGATACTGAAAGGGTACCTGGGTCCCCCACCTGCTGTGATGCATCTTGGAGCCGAGAGGCCCAGGGGCCCAGAGCACAACACTGACCAGCTGGGTGCTTCCTGTCGGTGCTGCCCAACACACCTGTGCCTGCACCTGCAGCCTTGGAGCTGCCCCTGGGGCCACCAGGTCTCTGGCGCCCTCTTGTGGACACCTGCTCTAACAGCACCTCTCAGGATTTCCCCCTAGCTCAGCCTAAGCAGACCTCTGGGGTGCCAGGGGCCTTGGGCAGTATGCTGGTGGATTGCCTTCCTCCTAGGTCTAGAAATAGCAAGAAGTGCCTTTCCAGGCAGGCTATTATGCTCACAGAGGCATTCAGAGCCCTGAGGCCAACCTACCCAGGACACTGCCCGTTCCAGCACCCAGCTTGCTTGACCCATCAGGTTAGCATGGACTTCTGCCCTTTTCAGGTGAGCCTGCCTTTAGGTATTTAGCACCGTAGGTCTGCATATGGGGGGGCTTGCTCTGGGGGCCACCCAGCAAACCCTCAAGCCCAAAACTGGGCTGTCCATCTCCCTCTGATGCTGAAAGGGTACCTGGGTCCCCTGCCTGCTGTGATGCAATTTGGAGCTGCACCTGGGGCCACCATGTCCTCTGGCGCCCTCCTGTGGACATCTGCTCTAACAGCACCCCTCAAGATTTACTCCTGGTTCAGCCTCAGCAGCTGCCTGGGGCTCCATGGGCCTTGGCTAATATGCTGGTGGGATTGCCTTTCTCCCAGTTCTTGAAATACCAAGAAGTGCCATGCCAGGTGGGCTGTGATTCTCACAGAGGCTTTCAGAGCCCCGAGGCCAACTGACCCCCATCCACTGTGTTCCAACTTCAACCTGGCAAGCCCTCCTGTCCTGGCAGCCTTCCTCCTTTTTGAGATACACCTGCCCTTATGTCTTTAACCCTTTGGTGTGCGTATATGCACCTGTGGACCTTTCCATCAATTTTGAATCGTTATTCCTTCTTTTGTTAAATGAATTCTTCCTTCTTTTCTTTCATTCTTGTTTTCTCTGTCTCCTTCCCTCCTCTTTGGTACATCAGGGACCCCACATGAAATGTGTCTGAGATTTCTGCCCACTCATGGTTTTCAGTTCACATAGGAGTCCAAACCCACCACAGTGACAAAGACAGATCTTTTACCAAGGGGGCCAGGAAGGATCTCCCTGGAACTTTCTCTCCATCTGAAACTGACATTATCAGTGGCCTGTGCCGAGCCAGAATACAGTCTGTGACTTGAACCCTCATGCTGGGACTCGAACCCAGCCTTAACCCAGATTGGGACTTGAGCCCTTGTGCCTAATCCAAACTGGGACTCCAACCCATGTTTTAATAAACACTCACCCGATTTCTGGACTCACTGAGGTTCTGGTTCTTCATGTCTCCATGCAGAGGGAATTCAGGGAGAGACAAATCGATGGGCAAGAAATAGATTTATGAGGAATGGATGCTTGTGAGAGATGCAAGCAGGCAGGGAAAGAGGGTCTGCTCTGAGAACCTGGAGGGCTATAGTTTTATCCTTCAGGGGGTGTGGGGGTGGAAAAGCCCGCCTCTTCCTTTCCAGGAGTAGTGCATCCTCCTTATTATCCCTTAAAGTGTGTATTCAGATCAGCTGAAGGCCGGTCCTCAAACTCCTGCCCTAGGTCTGAATCTGAATGCAGGGCACATCCCATCCCCCACCCAGGGACCTGAGGCAGTTCTTGCACTTCCACTAGTCAAGCAAGGCCACTGGGGTCAGATGACTTTCTTGAGCAATTTTTTACCCTACAATCATCTCCCAGAGTCCCCTGGGTTTCCCTCTCTCTCTCTATGGTCCTTCACTGGGACTCCTAGAACTACCTGTGCCGACTCCATCCCTATCAAATCTGGCAGCCTTAATTCACCCGACCTGGCTCGAGATCAGTTCTTCATACCAGGTGTACTCAGAGAACAAATGAGTCTCACGGGGAGTGAAAGGATAGCATTGCAGGAGACCTCCTGAGAGAAAAAGGGTGGGGTGAGCACAGCTGCTCACCCCAATGTCACCCTTTTACCACATTCCATGCACAAGCCACAGGCACTTGAGCCAGATCCCAAAGCCCAGGTGAAGTTGTGATGTCAAAACTACCAGCTCCACAACTGACACGACCCAACAGCACAACAAAACCAACAACCCAGCTGAAAAATGGCCAAAATATCCGCATGGATAGTTTCCTACACCAGATATACAGAGAGCAACAAGCACGGCAAAAAATGATGCCCATCCCTCATTAGGAGGGAAATGCAAGTCCAAATGGGTCTGAGGTGCCCCCTCACACCTGTCTGAATGGCCATGATGAGTGAGTCTCGAAATAACAAATCCTGGAGAGGGTGGGGAAAAGAGGGAGCCATCCTACAGTGTGGGTGTGTGTGTGGAACTTTGCACAAACCCGATGGATCACAGGATCGAGGGAAATCCAAACATTAAATATAGAATGACCATATGACCCTGCAATCCCCCTCTTTGGCACATTTCCAGGAAAAAAAAGTGTTCTTTTAAATTAAACCCCCCGCGATGTTCATTGCAGCACAATTCACAAAAGCAAAGACATGGGAACAAACTGAATGTCCATCGACAGATGAAGGGACTAGGAAGAGGTTGGACATATACACAATGGAGTACTATTCAGCCCTAAACAAGAACCCCCCAATGAGCCAAAGAGAAGGAATTCAAGACTGCCATACTGAGAGAAACAAGTCTGAAAGCGAAAGACACCTCCCTTGGCAAACCCCTCCCATCTGCCGTCTAACAATGGGCACCCATGTGGCTTTCTCCACCAAGGAAATGCAGGGACTGGCCACCAGGTGCTGGTTGCCTGATTGGAGGGGGAGGGTGTGGGAAGGCCTGGGACTTGTGGGGTAAGAGATGCAAACACTTGCACGTGCGGGGGAGGGGGGAGAGTAATGAGATCCTGCTGTCTACCTCAAGGAACAGGATCTAGCCTTTTTTTTTTTTTTTTTTTTTTGAACAAGATGGAGGCTAATGCGAGAAAAAAAGTAAGTTATACATGTGTGACCATTCACTTTGCAGTTAAACAGAAATTGAGCATAATAAATCAGCTAGAATGGAAATAAAATGTGATTTAAAAAAATTACCAGTTCAGCGTTCACCAGAGAAGGTGTTTGGGCCAGACTCCTGCCTCTCATGAAAAAAAAAAAAACAGGCAAGCTGAGTTTTCTGAAACTGTCAAGATTTCTTAGCAATGTGACAGAAGTAATTACCTGTGGTGTAGGAATTTATTTCTATATTAACATCATTTATTTTTTTTTCTTACCTTTTCATTATTCTGGACCCACTTGTGACACACAGATGCTGTCTGCCCAGGAATTAGATCCACGCCGCTATCGTACAACCCCAGGCTCTCACTTAAAATCCTCTGCCACCAGAGGTATTGTGTCAGGAGATCCTTTATTTTTGCCTTATCCATCAATTCCCTTAGCTACTCTGTAGGAATATATATGTATTTATTGACTTTTTTTTTGTCTTCATCTTTTCTAGGGCCACACCTGCAGCATACGGAGGTTTCCAGGCTAGGGGTCTAATCGGAGGTATAGCCACCAGCCTACACCAGAGCCACAGCAACACGGGATCCGAGCCGAGTCTGCAACCTACACTACAGCTCATGGCAATGCCGGGTCCTTCACCCAATGAGCAAGTCCAGGGATCGAACCCCCAACCTCATGGTTTCCAGTTGGATTTGTAAACACTGAGCCACAACGGGAACTCCTATTGACTTTTTTTTATCAACGGAGCTCATTCTTTTCAATATCTCTTTAATTGATAAATTTATTTGGGTGCCACCTGGGACCGTGGGATGTTGACTGGTCATGGTTGGACCTCCCGATGCAGCTCTTGCCACAAGCACAGCAGTGACAGGGTGAGACTCTTCAGCCCGACAGCCATGAGGGAACTCCCTGAGAGCTTTCTGGATGACACCAATCAACCCTACTTAATTCATCAGACCTGGTTTGGGTCAGGCCTCCATAGCCGGGTGCCGTCCTGAAAAGAGAGGCTCATCTTGAAAGGCAAGAAGGAAATTTCTCTAGGTCTCTTGAGCAAAAAGAGCACAGCGATGAGCACAGCTGCCCAGCAGAATGCCACCCAAGTCCCCCCGCCCCATCCATTCATCTGCACCAGCCTCTCTCCCATGTACCTAAAGCCGGGACAGTCAGGGGCTTGCAAGTGTCCAGCCCATGATGCAGCACAGATGCTGTGTGGGTCCCGGCTCCTGCCTGTGGACCCCATTCATCTTTCATATATGTGGTAGTGGCAGCGCCCAGCACACGATGACACTAACACACACACACACACACACACACCCGGAGACCCCATCCCATCAGACACAGTCAGAGGCTCAACCCCACTTCCTTGGTATGAATCAGAGAGTTAAACACACTCACAGGAAACCCAGTTTGGGATTCGCTCGTTCGGAACATGGACCACTTCTCGGGCACATCCTTGGACCTTGTGCTGAGTGGCTTTTCTGCAGAGTGGACATCTTCCTCAGACTGGACACAGGCTATGGTGTTGGGGTGATGGCTGAGTCCCTTCCTTTGTGCTTGTGTTCCCAGCATTCTGCAGGGAAGTCAACAGGTACATGTGGGCAGGTGGGTGTGTTTTAAGGGACACCAGCAGCCTGAAATCCATAGAGCAGGCCGAAGGCACAGGTAAGGGTTGAGATTGCAGCCTGGCGTCAGAATTCTGCAGGACTGCAGGCTGGAAACTCAGGCAGAAATCTCCTTTTCTTTGGGAGAGCCCAGGCTTGGATGACCTTCACCTGATGAGACAAGGCCCACCCACACAGGGAGCATAGGCTGCTTTATGAATTTACTGGTTGTAGACATTCATCTCATTGACCACATACATTCACCTGTTGTTGTTGTTGTTTTAATTTTTTAAAACTATAGTTGATTTACAATGTTCTGTCAATTTCTGCTGTACAGCAAAGTGACCCTGGTATTTTGTAGTCATCAAACACCTGCACTAGGGTTTGACTAAATGACGGGACATTGTAACCTGGCCATAGTCTTCAAAAAAAATTAACCAGCACACCCTGCACTGACATGGTGGGCTGAGACAGAGCAGCAGAGGAAAGCTCTGTCATGGTCAACAATCACTACTTTGCTGACCAGAGTACCTTGGGGATGTACCATGGGGTTTGGGGGGGTTGTTTTTCATCTTTTGACATATGGAAGCCCCCAAGCTCAGGGTCCAATTGGAGCTGTAGCTGCCAGCCTACACCACAGCCACAGCAACACCAGATCTGAGCTACTTGTGCAACTACACCTCAACTTATAGCAATACCGGATCCTTAACCCACTGAGTGAGGCCAGGGATCAAACTCCCTTCCTTATAGATACTAGTCAGATTCATTACCACTGAGCCACAATGGGAACCCCCATACCACGGTTTCTGTTGTTTGCATGAACTTGACAGGTGTCTGGATGCTTGGTCAATACTATTCTGGAAGCGTCTGTAACAGGGTTTCAGGATGAGATTACCATTTGGATCAACGCACCGAATTGAGCATAAGGACTTCCCCAGGGTGGGTGGGCCTGGTCTAATCAGATGAGGGTTTGACTAGTACAAAGAGCTAACTCTACCCCCCCCCAGGTAAGAGCGAATTCCTCCTGCTCACAGCCTCTGAGTGGGGACCTCATCTTTCTCCTGCCTTTGCAGTCCACTGAAACATGGCTCTTCCTGGCTCTCCAGCCTGCCCCCCTTTGCATGGCAGTTGATGCCTAAAGGCTGGGTCTCCAGCTTGACAGCTCAACCTGCGTGTCTTGGGGCTTCTCAGCCTCCATAATTGCATGAGCTCGTTCCTGGCAATCAACCAGTCTCTCCCCTCCACCACCTCCCTCTCTCTATATATATAAAGCCAATAAAATGTGTGTATGTTACATGTGTATGACCGATATGATGTGTATATATGTATATATATACAATCAGTAGAATGTGATATATAGACAAGACCAATAAAATATCTCTATCCCTATATATCTATATCTCTAAAACCACAGGAGGGTGTATCTATCTATAGATATATAGAAACAGACATCAATGTTGATATAGAGATAAAGCTGGTAGGAAGATTTCTATCTATCTGTCATCTATCTATATCTACCTTTCTATCAAGTCTATCATTATCTATCAGCTCTATCTATTTATCATCTATCTATCCATCCAAAATCACTAGGATGCATATATATTTATAAGCATGTAACCAGCAGTATGGAAGGCATACCTATATATATATCATCTCAGTAGAAGCAGAAAAAGCATTTGACAAAGTCCAACATCCATTCATGAGCAAAACTCTCACCAAAGTGGGTATAGAGGGAACATGCCTGAACATAATCAAAGCCACTGATGACAAACCCACAGCAAATATAATACTCAATGGGGAAAACTGAAAGCCTTCGCATTCAAATCTGGAACAAGACAGGGATGCCCACTCTCACCACTGCTATTCAACATGGTTCTGGAAGTCCTAGCCACAGCAATTAGACAAAAAAAAGAAATCAAAGGCATCCAAATAGGAAGAGAGGAGATAAAGCTGTCACTGTATGCAGACATGATACTATACACAGAAAACCCTAAGGACTCAACCCCAAAACGACTTGAACTGGCTAACAAATTCAGCAAAGTAGCAGCATTTAAGATTAACATTCAGAAATCAGTCACATTTCGGTATACCAAAAAGGAAATGCTAGAAAAGGAATACAAAAATGCAGTACCTTTTAAAATTGCCCCTCAAAAATCAAATACCTGGGAATACACCTGACCAAGGAGGTAAAGGACTTATATGCTGAGCACAATAAAACTTTAATCAAAGAAATTAAGGAAGACATAAGGAAATGGAAAGATATTCCATGTGCCTGGATTGGAAAGATCAGTATTGTAAAAATGGCCATACTACCCAAAGCAATCCATAGACTTAAGGCAATCCCTAGCAAATGACCCAGGACAATTTCCACAGAACTAAAACAAACCATCTAAAAATGGATATGGAACCACCAAAGACCCCGAATTGGCAAAGCAATCCTGAGGAACAAAATCCAAGCAGGGGGCATAACTCTCCCAGACTTCAAGCAACATTACAAAGCCACAGTCATCAAGACAGTGTGGCAATGGTATCAAAACAGACAGACAGACCAATGGAACAGAAGAGAGAACCCGGAAATAAACCCTGACACCTATGGTCAATTAATCTTGGACAAAGGAGGCAAGAGCATAAAATGGGAAAAAGAAAGTCTATTCAGCAAGCATTGCTGGGAAACCTGGGCAGCCACATGCAAAGCAATGAAACTAGAACACACCCTCACACCATGCACTTACAGAATGGGAGAAAATAGTTTCAAATGGTGCAACGGACAAGGGCTAAGTCTCTAGCATATACAAGCACCTTATACAACTCAACAGCAAAAAAAGCCAATCACCCAATGGAAAAATGGGCAAAAGACCTGAATAGACCATTCTCCAAGGAAGATGACAGATGGCCAACAAGCACATGAAAAAATGCTCCACATCCCTGATGAGTATAGAAATGCAAACCAAAACTACCATGAGATACCACCTCACACCACTCAGAATGGCCATCATTCATACGTCCACAAATAACAAGTGCTGGAGGGGGTGTGGAGAAAAGGGAACCCTCCTGCACTCTTGGTGGGAATGGAAGCTGGTACAACCACTGTGGAGAACAGTATGGAGGTACCATAGAAATCTATACACAGAACTACCATATGACCCAGCAGTCCCACTCTTGGGCATTTATCTGGACAAAACTTTCCTAAAAAAAAAAAAAAAAAAAAAAAAACAAAAAAACCACGCACCCACATGTGCATTGCAGCACTGTTCACAGTAGCCAAGACATGGAAACAACCCAAATGCCCATCGACAGATGACTGGATTAGGAAGGTGTGGTATATATATACAATGGAATACTATTCAGCCATTAAAAAGAATGGCATAATGCCATTTGCAGCAACATGGATGGAACTAGGGACTCTCGTCCTGAGTGAAGTAAGTCAGAAAGAGAAAGACAAATACCATATGGTATCACTTACAACTGGAAATTAATATACAGCACAAATGAAGCTCTCCACAGAAAAGAAAATCATGGACTTGGAGAATAGACTTGTGGCTGCCTGGGGAAAGACGAAGGGAGTGGAAGCGATCGGGAGTGTGGGGTTATTGGATGCAAACTATTGCTCTTGGAATGGATTTACAGTGGGATCCTGCTGTGTGGCACAGAGAACTATGTCTAGATACTTAACATTACAACACAACAATGACAGGAAAAATGTGTATACATGTATGTATACCTTGGTCCCCATGCTGTACAGAGAAAAAAATTTTTTTTAAGTAAAACTAATTCTGTATACAAGAAATATATGTAATGTTGTAAACAAAAGGTACCTCAATAAAAAATAAATCCTGAAAAATTCATAAAAACCAAAAAAGCCAATGAAACAAACAAACAAAAATAATGAAATGTTCCCACGTCTCTGGAGCGACAACAGCTCAGCTGCCCAGCACAATGCCACCAAAGTTCTCCCCCCGACCCCCCATCCCTTCATCAGCACCAACCTCTCTCCCACATCCCCAAAGCCCCAACAGTCGGGGGCTTGAAAAGGCCCAGCTCACTTTGCAACACAGATGCTGTGTGGGTCCCAGCTCCTGCCTCTGGGGGAACCCATGGCCTTCACAACCCAGGGGATCCCTCAAGCCTTTGAAACACACAGCCACCCAGCCAGAGCCCAACACCATTTGATGCCAAAGGGGCACCTGGGTGCCCTGCCTGCCATGACACATCTTGGAGCTGAGAGGCCCAGGGGCCCAGCACACAACACTGACCCTCTGGGAGTTTGCTGTGGGGTCCCAGCACACCCTCATGCCCCACCCTGGGCCTGCACCTGCAGCCTTGGAGCTGCACCTGGGGACACCAGGTCCTCTGGTGCCCTCCTGTGGACATCTACTCTAACAGCACCTCCCAGGCTTTCCCCCTGGCTCAGGCTCAGCAGCTGCCTGGGGCTCCAGGGGCCTTGGCCAATATGCTGGTGGGATTGCCTTGAAATACCCAAAAGTGATATTCCAGGCGTGCTATTGCTTTCGCAGAGGCTTTCAGAACCCTGAGGCCAACCAACTCCAGGACACTCTGTTCCAGCCCCCAGCTTGCGTGACCCATCAGGTCAGGACGGCCTTCCTCCCATTTGGGATATGCCTGCCCTTAGGTATTTAGCCCTGTGCATTTGCCTATATGCACCTATGGACCTTTCCATAAGTGTCCAACCGTTTTGCCCTTGTCTGTGTGATGTAAGATGAAGCCTTGCTTCTTTTCCTTCTGGCTTGTTTCTCTTTCTCTCTTTCCCTCGTCTTTCATACTTTAAGGACCCCACCTGAATAATGCCTGATATTTCTGGCCATTGCTGGTTCTCAAGCCACAGAGGATACCAAACCCACCCCAGTGAAAAGGACAGATGTTTAACCCAGGGAGCCTGGAAGGATCTCCCAGAGAGCTTTCTTTAGATCCATGAGTCCTCCTTAATTCACCCGACCCGGCTTTCCATCAAGACTTCTGCCCTGTGTGTCACGAGAAAGGAATGCGGCTCCCATGGACTGAGAGACACAGAGATGCAGAAGCCCTCCTCAGAGACAAAGCACAGGGCTGAGCGCTGCTGCTCCCCAACAGAGCAGCATTTGACCACCTCCCAGGCACAACCCACAGGTACTCGATTCTGACCCCAGAGCCCAGGTCAGCCTGCAGATTCCACATGACCAGCTCAGCTCCTGATCCAACCAACAGGAGCACATCACTGACAGCCCCAGAGAAAGGGAGGCAAGAGTCCTGAGTAGATCTTTCCTGAACCTGGAGAGAGAGAGAGAGCCATCACCCCCAGGCAGAAATGATCCCCAGCAGGAGGAGAGAGATGCATATTAAAATCCCTTGAGGGACCCCGGCAAACTAGTCTGAATGGCCATTGGTGGGAGGACTACCAAGCGCAAATCCTGGAGATGGGGTGGAGAGGCGGGTGCCCTCCTACCGTGTGCATGGGTGGGTGGCTCCATGGGGACAACCACGATGGGCAGCAGGATCGAGGTTCCTCCGAACAATCCATCTCGAACCACCCTGTGACCCGGCCCTCCCACGCTTTGCCATACATCCCCCAAAAAATATGTTCTCTGAAAGTCATTCCCTGACCCACTCTGTGCCTCGCAGCACACTTCCCAACAGCCAAGACATGGCAATGAACTCAAAGTCCATTGCCAGGGGAATGGATGAGGAAGAGGTGTTCCCCATACACAGTGGAATACTGCTCAGCCCTAAAAGGGAACCCCCCACCCCCAAAGCCCCTGGCAGCCAAAGAGAGGGAACTCAAGACTCTCACTCAGAGCCAGACAGGTCCAGAACAGAAAGACACATCCCTGGCATACCTGTCCGATCAATCAGTTGTCTACCAGCAGGCACCCATGTGGCTTTCTCCACCAAGGAAATGCATGGACTGGAAACCAGGCTGCTGGTTGCCCTATTTGAGGGGGAGGGTGTGGGAAGGCCTGGGACTTGTGGGGTGAGAGATGCAAATGCTTTCACCTGCAGGGGTGGAAGCAGTGAGGTCCTGCTGTCTACCCAAGGGAACAGGATCTCCTCCCTCTTTGGGCAACAACATGGAGGCAACTGAGAAGAAAGGCTTTGCTCGTGTTCAACTGGATGCCACTGCCGTGAAAGAGAAATGGAGCCCTCTGAATCAGCTCTGGAGGAAAGAAAGCATGATTCAGAAACAAAGCAACCCTCAGCACGACAGGCTCAGCGATCAGCAGGGAAGGTGTCTGGGTCCAGCCTCCCGCCTCTGGAGAAAGTGAGAGGCACAGGCCCTCCACTGATCCTGACAGGATTTCATAGGACTGGGATGTCTGAGCAGAAGGCATGAGCCGGGAGGTGAGAACTCAATTGTAAATTCACGTTTTTCCTTATGTTGGTTGTCCTTCACCTTCTTATTTCTCTGCACCCCTCGGTGGCACACAGAGGTTCGCTGGACAGGAACTGGCTCCGCACCACTGCTGTCCAACCCTGGGCTCGTCCTTCAAACCCTCTGCCACCACTGGTATCATGAGAGGCGAGCCTCAAGGATCGCCTCCTCCATCGGTCGAGGCCCTCGGCTACTCTGTGGGAAGGGATCTCTGTGACGATGGACCTCTTTCTCCATGGCGCCCCTGCTTTTCCATACCCAGGTGGAGGGATGAAGGGGTTAGGGTGCCCCTGCCCCCCCTGGGATGTTGTCTGGTCAGGGTTGGATCCCCCACCACATCCCTTCCCACCACCCCAGCTGTGATGGAGAGAGGCTCTTCCACCGGGCAGCCAGCGGGGAACTCCCAGAGAGCTTTCTGGATGATACCCATCAACCCTGCTTCATTCCGCAGACCTGGTTTGGGTCAGGCCTCCTTAGCCGGGTACCAGCCTGAAAAGACAG
This sequence comes from Sus scrofa, assembly GCF_054392235.1. Lineage (NCBI taxonomy): Eukaryota > Metazoa > Chordata > Mammalia > Artiodactyla > Suidae > Sus > Sus scrofa. The sequence continues at coordinate 3,606,778 of NC_139401.1, read as the reverse complement.
ACTCATCTCCAAAGGCAAAACAACACTTCCCTAGGTCTCTGTTGCGATAAGAGCCCAGGGAGCATCTCAGCTGCCCAGCACAATGCCACCAAAGTCCTCCCCCAAGATCCCACCCATTCATCACCCACAGCCACTCTCCCACATCCCTAAAGCCCTGCCAGCCGGGGGCTTACAAAGGCCCAGCCCACAATGCTATAGAGGTGCTGCGTGGGTCCTGGATCCTGCCCCTGGGGGAACCCAAGCCCTTTGCAAACCCAGGGGACCCCTTGAATCTTCAAAACACGCAGCCACCCAACCAGATCGCCCCTCCCCATGCCATGCCCAAGGGGTACCTGGGTCCCCTGTCTGCCATGATGCATCTTGGAGCCGAGAGGCCCAGGGGCCCAGCACACAACCCTGACCCGCTGGGTCCTTGCTGTGGGGGCTGCACAACACACCCTCACGCTGAACCCTCCACTTGTACCCGCAGCCTTGGAGCTGCACCTGGGGCCACCAGGTCCTCTGCTGCCCTCCTGTGGACATCTGCTCTAACAGCAGCTCCCGGGCTGTCCTCCTGGCTCAGGCTCAGCAGCAGCCTGGGGCTCCAGGGACCTTGGCCCATATGCTGGTGGGATTGCCTTCCTCCCCATGCTTGAAACACCAAGAAGTCTCATGCCAGGTGGGCTGTAGTCCTCACACAAGCTTTCAGAGCCCTGAGGCCACCCGAACCCAGGCCACTGGGCTCCAGCCACTAGCTCGCGAGACCCACCAGGTCAGCACAGCCTTCCTCCTGGTTGAGATACACTGGCCCTTCGGTATTTAGCCCTGTCGCGGTGAAATACCCACCGATGGGCCTTTCCAAACTGGCCCAACCGGTATTCCCTCCTTCGTATATCAAATCCAACCCTTGCTGCATTTCTTTCTGGCTAGCTTCCCTTGCTCTCTTTCCCTCATCTTGGGTCCTTTAGGGACCCCACCTGAAGCGTGCCTGAGATGTCTGCCCCTCGCTGGTTCTCAAGCCACAGAGGATACCAAACCCAGCACAGTGACAAAGACAGATCTTTGACCCAGCGAGCCAGGACGGATCTCCCAGAGAGCCTGCTGTGGATCCATCCGCCCCCCCTTAACTCACCCGATGCAGCTTTCCATCGGGTCTTCATGCCCTGTGTGTCGAGAGAAAGGGAGGCGGCTCCCATGGACCCGGGGGGACAGAGATGCGGGAGCCCTCCTGAGAGAGGACGCACGGGGCTGCTCCCCGCTGCCCCCCAAGAGACCAGCATCTGACCCCCTCCCAGGCACAACCCACAGGCACTCGATTCTGACCCCAGAGCCCAGGTCAGCCTGGGGGTTCCCAACGACCAGCCCAGCCCCTGATCCAACCCGACAGGAGCACAACCCCAACAGCCCCAGAGAAAGGGGGTCCAGAGTCCTGAGTAGACCTTTTCTGGACCCAGAGAGAGAAAGAGAGAGTGGGGGCCACCAGCCCCGGACAGAAATTGATCACAATCACACGTGAGCTGAGATGTGCATATCCAAACGCTTCTGAGGGACCCCGGCAAACCTGTCCGAATGGCCATCGATAGCAAGTCTACAAGAACAAATCCTGGAGATGGGCTGGAGAAGTGGGTGCCCTCCTACCGTGTGCGGGGGTGGGTGGCTTCATGGGGACAACCACGATGGACAGCAGGATCGAGGTACCTCCGAACAATCCATCTCAAGCCACCCAGTGACCCAGCCCTCCCCCACTTCAACATATATTCCCCCCCAACAGATCCTCTTTTAAATTCCTTAGTTGACCCGCTCTGTTCCTTGGAGCACAGTTCACCTTTGCCAGGACATGGAAACAAGCTCTCAGTCCATCCACAGATGAATAGATTAGGAAGAGGTTGGATCTGTATTCAAGGGAGTACTATTCAGCCCTGAAAAATACCCCACCAAAAGCCACTGGCATCCAAATTGACAGAACTCAAGCCTGTCATACCGAGGGAGACAAGTCCAAAAGAGAAGACACCTCCCTCGGCAGACCGCTCTGATCGATCGATCGATAGATTGGGTGTCTATTGATGGGCACCCAAGGGGCTTTCTCCACCAAGGAAATGCATGGACTGGCCTCCAGGCTGGTGTGGGAAGGCCTAGGACTTGTCGGGTAAGAGATGCAAATGCTTGCATGTGCAGTGGGGGAAGCAGTGAGATCCCGCTGTCTACCCCAGGGAATAGGATCTGCACCCTTTTTTGGCGATGCCATGGAGGCAACTGTGTCAAGAAGAATGGCTTCACTCATGTACAACTGGACAATGTCACCATGAAAGATAAATGGAGCCCGCTGAATGAGCTCTAGACGAAAGAAAACATGATTCAAAAACAAAGCAACCCTCAGCACGACCGGCTCAGCGTTCAGCAGGGAAGGTGTCTGGGTCCAGCCTCCCGCCTCTTGAGAAAGTGAGAGGCACAGGCCCTCCACTGATCCTGACAGGATTTCATGGCCATGGGACATCCGTCCAGAAGGCATGACCCAGGAGGTGAGAACTCTGCATTTCTGCCGTCACAATTCTCTTTATGTTGGTTGGCCTTTACCTTCTTATTCCTCTGCACCCCTCGGTGGCATGCAGAGGCTCGCTGGCCAGGAACAGGCTCCCCACCACTGCTGTCCAACCTTGGGCTCGTCCTTCAAACCCTCTGACACCAGAGTATCGTGTCAGGAGAGCCTCAAGGATCGCCTCCGCCATCGGTCGATGCCCTCAGCGAATCTGGGAAGGGATCTCTGTGATGATTGACCTCTTTCTCCATGGTGCCCCTGCTTTTCCATATCCAGGTGGAGGGATGAAGTGGTTAGGGTGCCCCCTGCACCCCTGGGATGTTGTCTGGTCAGGGTTGGATCCCTCACTACAGCCCTTCCCACCGCAGCCCTTCCCACCACCACAGCTGTGATGGAGAGAGGCTCTTCCACTGGGCAGCCAGCGGGGAACTCCCAGAGAGCTTTCTGGATGATACCCATCAACCCTGCTTCATTCAGCAGACCTGGTTTGGGTCAGGCCTCCTTAGCCGGGTACCATTCTGAAAAGAGAGGCTCATCTCCAAAGGCAAGAAAAACACTTCCCTAGGTCTCTGCTGTGAGCACAGCCCAGGGAGCAGCTCAGCCCCCAAAGTCCTTCCCTAGCCCCACCCCTTCATCAGCACCAACCTCTCTCCCACATCCCTAAAGCCCCAACAGTCGGGGGCTTGAAAAGGCCCAGCCCACAATGCAACACAGATGCTCTGTGGGTCCCACCTCCTGCCTCTGGGGGAACCCAAGGACTTTGGGATCCCTCAAGCCTTTGAAACATGTGGCCACCCCACCAGGGTGCCCCTCCTCATGCCATGCCCAAGGGGTACCTGGGTCCTCTGCCTGTCATGATGCATCTTGGAGCTGAGAGGCCCAGGGGCCCAGCACACAACCCCAACCTGCTGGCTGCTTGCTGTGGGGGCTGCCCAACAAGCCCACGCTCAAGCCCCACCGTGGGCCTGCACCTGAAGGCTTGGAGCTGCACCTGAGACCACCAGGTCCTCTGGCACCCTCCTGTGACATCTGCTCTAACAACACCTCCCAGGCTTTCCTACTGGCGGAGGTTCAGTTGCCACCTGGGGCTCCAAGAGCCTTGGCCCATATGCTGGTGGGATTGCCTTCCTCCCGGTGCATGAAATACCAAGAAGTGCCATGCCAGGTGGGCTGTGATTCTCGCAGAGGCTTTGAGAGCCCTGAGGCCACCTGACCCCAGGCCACTGTGTCCCAGTAAACAGCTCGTGTGAACCACCAGGTCCTGACGGCCTTCCTCCCGTTTCAGATATGCCTGCCCTTAGGTATTTATCCCTGTTGGTGTGTGTACATGCACCTACGGACTTTTCCATAATTGTGCAACTGTATGCCTTTGTTTGTAAGTGAAGCCTTGCATCTTTTCGTTCTGGCTTGTTTCTCTTGGTCTCTTTCCCTCCTCTTTGGTACCTCAGGGACCACACCTGACGTGTGTCTGAGATTTCTGCCCACTCATGGTTTTCAGTTCACATAGGAGTCCAAACCCACCACAGTGGCAAAGACAGATCTTTTACCAAGGGAGCCACAAGGGATCTCCATGGAACTTTCTATCCGTCTGAAACTGACATTATTCGTGGCCTACCTAGCCAGAATACAGTCTGTGACTTGAACCCACATGCTGGGACTCGAACCCAGCCTTAACCCAGATTGGGACTTGAGCCCTTGTGCCGGGATCCAAACTGGGACTCCAACCCATGTTTTAAGTAGCACTCACCCAATTTCAGGACTCACTGAGGTACCGGTTCTTCATGTCTCCGTGCAGAGGGAATTCATGCAGAGACAGAGCGATGGGCAAGAAATAGATTCATGAGGCTAGGATGCTTGTGAGAGATGCAGGCAGGCAGGGAAGGAGGCTCTGCCCCGAGGACCTGGTGGGCTGCAGTCTTATCCTCCAGGGCGTGTGGGGGTTGGGAAAGCCCGCCTCTTCCTTTCCAGGAGGAGTGCATCCTCCTCAGTCTCTGGTAAGCTGTGTATTCAGATCAGCTGAAGGCCGGTCCTCAAACTCCTGCCCTTGGTCTGAATCCGAATGCAGGGCGCATCCCATCCCCCACCCGAGGACCTGAGGCAGTTCTTGCCCTTCCACTAGTCAAGCAAGGCCACTGGGGTCAGATGACTTTCTTGAGCAATTTATTAACCTACAGTGGTCTCCTGGAGTCCCCTGGGTTTCCCTCTCTCTCTCTGGTCCTTCACTGGGACTCCTAGAACTACCTATGCCGACTCCATCCCTATCAAATCTGGCAGCCTTAATTCACCCGACCTGGCTTGAGATCAGTTCTTCATACCAGGTGTACTCAGAGAACAAATGAGTCTCACGGGGAGTGAAAGGATGGCATTGCAGGAGACCTCCTGAGAGAAAAAGGGTGGGGTGAGCACAGCTGCTTACCCCAATGTCACCCTTTTACCACATTCCATGCACAAGCCACAGGCACTTGAGCCAGATCCCAAAGCCCAGGTGAAGTTGTGATGTCAAAATTACCAGCTCCACAACTGACACAACCCCACAGCACAACAAAGCCAACAACCCAGCTGAAAAATGGGCAAAATACCCACATGGATAGTTTCTTACACCAGATATACAGAGAGCAACAAGCACGGCAAAAAATGATGGCCATCACTCATTAGGAGGGAAACGCAAGTCCAAACGGGTCTGAGGCACCCCCTCACACCTGTCTGAATGGCTGCGATGAGTGAGCCTCGAAATAACAAATCCTGGAGAGGGTAGGGAAAAGAGGGAGCCATCCTACAGTGTGGGTGGGTGTGTGTGTAACTTTGTACAAACCCGATGGACCACAGGATCGACGTAAATCCATAAAGTAAATATGACCATATGACCATATGACCCTGTAATACCCCTCTTTGGCACATTTCCATTTAAAAAGTTCTTTTAAATTAAAGCCCCCACTATGTTCATTGCAGCACAATTCACAAAAGCAAAGCCATGGGAACAAACTGAATGTCCATCGACAGATGAAGGGACTAGGAAGAGGTTGGACATATACACAATGGAATACTATTCAGCCCTAAACAAGAACCCCCCAAAGAGCCAAAGAGAAGGAACTCAAGACTGCCATACTGAGGGAAACAAGTCCGAAAGCAAAAGACACCTCCCTTGGCAAACCCCTCCAACCTGGAGTCTAACAATGGGCACCCGTGTGGCTTTCTCCACCAAGGAAATGCTTGGAGTGGCCACCAGGCTGGTGGTTGCCCGATTGGAGGGGGAGGGTGTGGGAAGGCCTGGGACTTGTGGGGCAAGAGATGCAAACACTTGCACGTGCGGGGGAGGGGGGAGAGTAATGAGATCCTGCTGTCTACCTCAAGGAACAGGATCTCATCTCTTCTTAGGCAATGACATGGAGGAGACTGTTTGACAAAGAATATTGTTATTCATGTACAACTGGATGATGTGGCTGCAGAAGACAAATGGAGCCCTCTGAGTGAGTTCTAGACGAAAGAAAACACGATTCAGAAACAAAGCAACCCTCAGCATGACCGGCTCTGCGTTCAGCAGGGAAGGTGTCTGGGTCCAGCCTCCCGCCTCTGGAGAATGTGAGAGGCACAGGCCCTCCACTGTTCCTGACAGAATATCATAGGACTGGGATGTCTGAGCAGAGGGCATGACCCGGGAGGTGAGAACTCAATTCTCGATTCACGTTTTTCCTTATGTTGGTTGGCCTTCACCTCATTCCTCTGCACCCCTCGGTGGAAGGCAGAGGCTCGCTGGCCAGGAACTGGCTCCCCACCACTGCTGTCCAACCCTGGGCTCGTCCTTCAAACCCTCTGCCACCACTGGTATCATGAGAGGCGAGCCTCAAGGATCGCCTCCCCCATCGGTCGAGGCCCTCGGCTACCCTGTGGGAAGGGATCTCTGTGATGATAGACCTCTTTCTCCATGGCGCCCCTGCTTTTCCATATCCAGGTGGAGGGATGAAGTGGTCGGGGTGCCCCCTGCCCCCCTGGGATGTTGTCTGGTCAGGGCTGGATCTCCCACCGCATCCCTTCCCACCACCACAGCTGTGACGGAGAGAGGCCCTTCCACGATGAGCCAGCGGGGAACTCCCAGAGAGTGTTCTGGATGATACCAATGAACCCTGCTTCATTCAGCAGACCTGGTTTGGGTCAGGCCTCCTTAGCCGGGTGCCATCCTGAAAAGAGAGGCTCATCTCCAAAGGCAGGAATGACACTTCCCTAGGTCTCTGGAGTGACAACAGCCCAGGGGGCAGCACAGCCACCCAGCACAATGCCACCAAAGTCCTCCGCCAAGCCCCCACCCCTTCATCACCCCCAGCCACTCTCCCACATCCCTAAAGCCCCGCCAGCTGGGGGCTTAAAAAGGCCCAGCCCACGATGCAACACAGATGCTGTGTGGGTCCCACCTCCTACCCCTGTGGGAAGCCAAGGCCTTCACAAACCCAGGGAATCCATCAAGCCTTCAAAACACATGGCCACCCAACCAGGCTGCCCCTCCCCATCCGATGTTAAGGGGGGACCTGGGTCCTCTGCCTGCCATGACGCATCTTGGAGCCGAGAGGACCAGGGGCCCAGCACACAACCCTGACCCACAGGATGCTTGCTGTGGGGGCTGCCCAACAAGCCCATCCTCAAGCCCCACCCTGGGCCTGCACCTGCAGCCTTGGAGCTGCACCTGGGGCCACCAGGTCCTCTGCCGCCCTCCTGTGGACATCTGCTCTAACAGCACCTCCCAGGCTGTCCTCCTGGCTCAGGCTCAGCAGCCGCCTGGGGCTCCAGGGACCTTGGCCCATATGCTGGTGGGATTGCCTTCCTCCCCATGCTTGAAACACCAAGAAGTCTCATGCCAGGTGGGCTGTGATCCTCACACAGGCTTTCAGAGCCTTGAGGTCACCCGACCCCAGGCCACTGCATTCCTGTTGCCAGCTCGTGAGACCCACTAGGTCAGGACAGCCTTCCTCCTGGTTGAGATACACTGGCCCTTCAGTATTTAGCCCTGTCGCGGTGAAATATGCACCGATGGGCCTTTCCAAACTGGCCCAACCGGTATTCCCTCCTTCGTATATCAAAGTCCAAGCTTTGCTGCATTTCTTTCTGGTTTGGTTCACTTGCTCTCTTTCCCTCATCTTGGGTCCTTTAGGGACCCCACCTGAAGCGTGCCTGAGATGTCTGCCCCTCGCTGGTTCTCAAGCCACAGAGGATACCAAACCCAGCACAGTGACAAAGACAGATCTTTGACCCAGGGAGCCCGATTTCTCATTCAGCAGCGCAGATTCCATTAGCTACAGCTATTAAGCATCCATTCTGATGGCTGAAAGCCGACTTGAAGTCACAATTTACCCCATCTAACCAAGGCGGTTTCTTCCCCACTTCCTCATTTTCCAGTCCTTCCCTGCTGTTTTTTTCTTATCAATGCTCCAGTTGGCATTAAGCACATACACAAACAGTACAGAAAAAAAAAAAAAGGAAAACATTTAAAAATCAGTTGCAGGTGCCTAGGAATCCATGGCTTTCCTCTCATGGCATTCCTTAGGAGGAAGGTGGAATCACCATGGAAAGGGATTGACACGAAGGATTCCAGGAAGTCCAAGGACTCCTCCCCCCAGCTCTATTTATTTTTTAGCCTCAGAGAAGCATTGGACTGAGAAGCGTAAGGGTAAGCCAGTAATTTACAAATCCCTCCTAAAAGAAACCACTCTTTAGTTAATCCTAATTATATTTTGAATCAACATTCTCTTTAAGGAACAGAAACGTTCTGATCATCGGTATCTCTCTCTCTCTCTCTCTCTCACACACACACACTTGCAAGCACCTCTAAATTCCTCAGCAGCCCCTGTTTCATCGCAGTCAACTGTCCATCTTATCCCCTCATCCATTCATGTGTTCTTTTGCCCCATTTTCAGGTCTGATTTCTGCTTCAATTGGCCCACTCTAAATTTACAAACTGGGTCCCCTTCTCTTTAATTCTCTGCTACTCTTTTTCCCGGCTTTATTCCTTAAAATCCACCCCGCCTCTCCCAACTCACACTGTGGGTCTTTGTTCTAAATGTAACCTGATACCCTGTTCATTCTCTTTGCAAGAACTACTGAAGAAGGAAAGCTTCCAAAAACTTCCAGAGTTTCAAGGCTCTGAATGGATAAACACCCACACCATCCTGACCCCTGGGTTTCGTGGAAAGCACGGAAATCATTCAAAAGAGGTCAGCGATTTAAAGAGTTAATTCGTGCCCTGCCTCTTGGTGTCAAACCAAAGAATCATCTGTTTTGCAGCAAACTGAGGTCATGCTTTCTTTTTGTTTTTTTTTCCCTCTGTGAGCAGATGGTTTGCATTAAAAATGATACTTGCTAAGGAAATGCCAGTCTTTGGGGTGATTCCCCAGAATGAATGTTTGCCAGATGCCCCTGACATCTTAGCCAGGGTGTGGGAGGGATCTCCACAGAGCAGGGCAGCACAATCATTTTTTTTTCCTCTCCCATGAATGGGTGACAGCACATCTGAGGCTTCCCAAGAGACAGCTAATGATGGGGCTGGAGGAAGATAGTTACACATAGTGTGGAAGTCAGAAGGGACCACAGACAGAAAGGGAAACCTGGGGGACTTTGGGAGACCACTGTAAGTTCACAGCTCAAGAAAGCCACCAGCATGAGGCAGGCTTTGACTAGTGGAGGCGTGAGATAAGCCTCGGGTCATTGGGTGGGGCATAGGTGCGAAACCTGCATTCAGATTCAGACCAAGGGCAGGAGTTTGAGGACCGGCCTTCAGCAGATTTGAATACACACCTTACTGGATACAAAGGAGGAGCTACTACTCCCAGAAAGGAAGGGGTGGGCTTTTCCAATCCCTCCTCCCCTCAGATGATAAAACTGGAGCCCACCAGATCCTCGGGGCGGAGTCTCCTTCCCTGCCTGCTGGCATCTCTCACTAGCATGCTATCTCAATAAATCTATTTCTTGCCTATCACTTTCTCTCTCTCTGAATTTCTTCTGCACGGAGACACAAGGAACCTGGACTTCAGTGGGTCCAGATACCAGGTGAGAGAGTCTAATTGAAAATGGTGAGTTTAAGTCCCACTCTGGGCTCTGGCTGTGTTCAAGACGTAAGTGTGATCAGTTTCACCACCATCCTCCAGATTGAGACAACTCCCCAGGGACCTGCTTGCTAGTGAACTGGACACCAGTGAGTCAGGACAGTCAGCCTGGAGCTAGCTGACTTCCTCCACCCCAGACAATGGAAGGGATGCAGGAAAATGATTCAGCCCATGATGGGAGAAAAAGCCACCGGGCAACATAGGTGATGATCCTGTGTAACAAAAGACACCAGAGCTTTACCACTGAGATGCTGAAGACACAGCCAGACAACAACCAGACTCTCTATAAAAGCATAACTCACACCCACAACCTGCAGCCACCAATAACCCCTGTAGCCAAACCCAGTAACCTCTGCAGCAATTGAAACCCAGCAGCACCCTGTGAGAATATGCAAACTGGGTTATCTTGGGCTCAGGCAGATGCCACTTTGATTTAAAAGGAATGTGTATGCTGACTGTGTCACCTGGGTCTGTACCATGTGCGTGCATCTCTGTGCTATGTGTGCATATGAGTGTGTGAGGGTGTGTGTGTTTTCACCAGCGTGTCCAGCACCTTGGTCTTGGTGGGAGGTATAGACAAAATCTCTCCCACATCTTTTTCCGGAGGATGTCAGCCTCAAAACTTGGATGGAGGATAGAAAGCCAAGCATCTCTGCAAACAGACTTACCTGTTATTTTTACCAGAGTGACAAAAACAATGCATCATGCTCTCATCTTACAAAGCCTCCCTTGGAGGTGGGAAGTGAGTTACAGAGGTCAAGGCAAATGTGGGGTCCAGGGTTAGCCCAGGATCTAACAAGCTATGTCCCCCTGGCTGAGTTAGGAAACATCTGTTATACAGAGGTAGCGTGTGCTGAACATTCCCCCATAAATGACAGGTGGGTGCCCATGACCCTGGTACCTGGGAACCAGATATTGTATGGAAATGGGGTCTTGGCAGATGTGATCAAGTGAAGCTGAGGTTCCTCCTGAATTAGAGTGGATTCTAATCCAAGGATGCATGTCTTTCTAAAGAGAAGGAACTTCTGGAGTTCCATCATAGCTCAGCAGTCACAAACCCAACTACTATCCATGAGGAGGTGGGTTCCATCCCTGGCCTCGCTCAGGGGGTTATGGATCAAGTGTTGCCATGAGCTGGGGTGTGGGTCACAGATGCGGCTCAGATCTGGTGTTGCTGTGACTGTGGTGTAGGCTGGCAGCTGCAGCTGCAGCTCTGATTCGACCCCTATCCTGGGAACCTCCATATACTGCAAGTGCAGCCCTAAAAAGACAAAAAATAAAGAGAAGAAAATTCAGGGACAGACACAGAGAGAGGCAGAGATCCGTCCATAAGCCAGTTAACGCCCAGGACCACCAGGAACCCTCAGGAACTGGCAGGATGCAGTGAAGTTTCTACTCAGGACATCAGAGAGATCAGAGCATCTCCTTAATTTCTGGTCTGAAGAAACCTGTGCTGTTTTAAGCAATGTGTTGGGGTGATGTGTCATGACGGCCTCAGGAAACTGGCACATGGATTATTACATGGTGAGTGTTTGATCCCTGGCCCAGGAACTTCCACATGCCACAGGTGTGGCCATAAAAAGAAAACAGTGAACTTGAAAATTAGATTGACATTGAGCACCAAGAATCAAACAAAAAATTAATAGAAAGCATTACAACCAACAGACATCCACTCATCTGAAAGTCTGGGCATATTGGCTTTCAGAGGGCTGTAAAATGTTTATTCTTTGCCTTCCAGGTTCATAAGATGATCTGATATCTAAATTAATATAAAAGCAATCAACAGCAGTTCCCACTGTGGCCCAGTGGATTAAGGACCCTACACTGTCTCCATGAGGACACAGGTTTGATCCCAGGCCTCACTCAGTGGGTTAAGGATCCAGCATTGCCACAAGCTATGGGCTAGGTCACAGATGTGGCTTGGATCTGTTGCTGTGGCTGTGGTGTAGACTGGCAGCTGCAGCTCTGATTCGACCCCTAGCCTGGGAAATTCCATATATGCCACAGGTGCCACCATAAAAAGAAATAAAAAAAAAGATTAACAGGAGGAAAAGTAATTTAATTACATACATCCTCAAAAGATGTAAAACTCCAATGCAGTCAGGCAACCGAGGTTTATACTCCCACTTGAGGCAAGGAGAAGGAAATGAGGGTCTGAGACTTCAAATAGGAGGAAGACAATTCAGAGGAAGAAGAGCAGACCAGATTTAGTCAAGCAGCATCTGCCATTGGGGGCAGATAAGGCTTCCCAATATGAAAAGTTTATCTCTGGTGAGAGTTCTTGATCTAAATTCTTTTAGGCAGTTAAGGGGGATGTGCAAAGCTTTTCCTGAGTCTGCTGGATCTTAGTTGCCTTCAGCTGAAAACCATCCACCCCAGAGTATTGGAACTGTGTACAAGCCCTTACATCGTTGTGTTTTGAAAGAAAAGGCTTTGCCTTTCATCTCCCAGGCCTCCCCTCCCCTCCAATAGGCTGACTCCAGAGTTCATGATGAGGAAATGTGGTGACAGCTAAAAACCAGTGGAAACAAGTCTCCATGAAGTTCAGCCCAGCATTGTCCATGCCCTTGCTCTAACAGGCTTTTCACAAATGATCTCGTCCTGGCTGAATTGCTTTCTTTTACTCATGGTTACTTTCCAGTTAAGAGTTCTATTGCACCAAGTGTTTTATTGCATCTAGTGTTTTCTTCTGTAATTGAACAGCCCTAACACCCCTTCCCTATAAGCAATCTTCTTTCCAGAGAGAAGGCAGAGCTGAAGACAACCAGAAACCATCACCAGGCCCCCCAATGCCAGACTTGAAGATTCTGAAATAATGTAAGAAGGGAGAATAATATAGACACCTTAATCAATAATGCTATTTTTCAAACTAAACCCATAAAACCCCTTGCTGTCCCCTCTCAAGGGAGGACACACAGTTTGGAAGCATTTGCCTGCTGGTGGCCTCCTCTCCCTGGCAGAGCCATACAGCTATTCTTTTTGCTTCACCCAAAACTCTGCCTCCAAGGCTTCATGGGTGTCAGAGGACTGAGGCAGTGTGTTCAGCTGCAGCAGCTCTTTCTGAGATGGTAGAATTGTTCCCCAGTTCATTCCATCCCTGCCAGAACATGCGCCAGCTGGCAACCCTCACTGCCTGCCCTCAACCACTACCTCTGCCTGACCCCACGGCTTAGGCATCCCCCTCATTGTCACACAGACAAAACGGGAACACCCCACAGCAGGGCTTCAGCCACACGCTATCACGATTCAGTTCTGAGAGCTGTGACAGCACCGGGAGAATGGATTTCTTGTGTTTGGCCACGGCATCTGCCACCGCCCTGATTATGACGTCGTACAGGGGCTCCGTGTCTGGCGTCAGAGGGGTGGACTCAGAGGGGTCCCTGGACAGGTCGAAGACAAGAGGAGGGTTGTGGTAAGTGACCAGTTCCCCTGAACACCTGCAGTAGAGGGTCTTGTAGCAGGCCTGCGCCCCTGGCGGCTGGAATACCGGGGTCACATAGTGCACCTTCCACACAGCCTCGCCTGGATGAGAAAACACATGTCAGAGACATCCAGCCCTGGGAAACTGTCCTATGTTCTTTCTACCTTCTCCAACATCTTTCGGGTCTCTCTGCCTACAGGTTAATGCTAAATATCATTTCATCCTTAGAGCAATCCTGAACTTCAAAATCCCCTAGTTGACTGGACACTTTATTTTTTTCTTTTTAGGGCCAAACCTGCAACATAGGGAAGCTCCCAGGCCAGGGGTCGAATCAGAGCTACAGCTGCTGGCCCTCACCACAGCCACAGCAAGGTGGGACCTGAGGTGCGTCTGCAGCTTACACCACAGTTCACGGCAACGCTGGATCCTTAACCCGTTGAGCAAGGCCAGGGATTGAATCCACATCCTTAACAGACACTATGTTGGGTTGTTAGCCTGCTGAGCCACAACGGGAACTTTTACGTTACTTATCTTTTGCTATTTGCTCTCTTCCTCAAAATTCAAATTTCTTTTTCATTTTTTTCAAGTTTTATTGAAATAGAGTTGACGTACAATGTTGTGTTAGTTTCAGGGGTACAACAAAGGGATTCTGTGATGTATGTCTACACACACCCATTCTCTCTCAGAATTTTTTCTGACGTAGACAATCACAGAACACTGGGTAGAGTTTGCTGTGCTGGACAGCAGGTCCCCGTTGGCCAATCACTCCACAAACCTCAGGGTGCAATGGGCCAATCCCACACCCCCAGTCCATCCCTCCCTGCACCTGTCCCCTTAGGTAACAGTAATTTTGTTCCCTCTGTCTGTGAGACTGTTTCTATTTTGTAAATAAGTTCATTTGTATCCTTTTTTAGGTTCCACATATAAAATGATAACATGTGGTCTTTCGCTGTCTCACTAACTTCACTTGGTATGATCCTTTCCAGGTCTATCCAAGTTGCTGCAAATGGTATTATTTCCTTCTTTTTTAAGGCTGAGTAGGATTCCATTGCATATATGTACAGCATGCCCTTGCCTTTCCAAAGACAGTGATTCTCAGAAAATGTTCCAAGGAGATATATTGAGTGGCAGCCCTAAAAAGGACTGGTCTGGGGTGAAGTGGGGAGGTGGGGAGTGGGGAGAAGAAAGTGTTGGGAACTGGCTTGAAGGACCTCCCTCCTGGCGTTCTGGGGAGCAGGGGCTGGAGTACTCACTGTTGTTTGGATGCCAGCGGACGGCGTGCAGGAAAGTGCCGCAGTAGTGAAACAAAAACTCATGCTCTGAGCGCTGGACATCACCCTGCAGCAAGGGCAGGAGGTTTCTTCCATCTATAATCCTGCGGGTGGATGCAAAGATGAGACAAGGGAAGCTGACCACCAGGCTGTCTGAAGGAGGGTCGGTGCATTCCATGAGTTTTCATGACCTTCCCTGACCTTCCCATGACCCTCCATGACATCCCATGATCTTCCATGACCTCCCATGACTGCCCATGACCTTCCATTGCATAGCCCAAGAGGACCGTGCACTGGATATTTAGGAAAATACACATGCTGTCAGAGAGATTGTACTCCCATGGGAAAGAGAAAATACCCGAGTTTTTGCAGCAAAGCGACAAGATGACAGAATATGTTAGTGCTCGGTCCATCAAATGTTGAAGCCATGAGCACACAGATCAGAATTTCATTTGCAGTTGTGTCCCTCTTCTGGGAAAGAGGCATTATAGAACCTCTAAAGAGCTTATGTTTTTGATCTTACATTAGAAAATGCATCATACCTGAGGTTAAAAAGAATCCTAGTAAAACCTACCTAGAGATAAAAAACAGAATCATGAACTCAGATATTCCTAAACCTGGTCATCAAGGAAATGCAACGGTATTTCCTCTCCGATCAATGCTGGACCGCACTGACCGCAAACCTGTCAAACCTATGGGAGTTACCGCTGCGGCAAGTGGGTGAAGGATCTGGCCTTGTCGCTGCAGCAGCTCAGCTTGCTGCTGTGCTGCCCATGTGATACCTGGCTCAGGAAATTCCACATGCCTTAGACATAGCCGAAAAAAAAAATAATAATAATTATAGTTAGGGTCGCCAAGGATGTGGAGCAACTGGAACCCCACCGATTGCTGGTGGGAATGCAAAATGGTGCAGCCCGTTTGAAATCAGTCCCAAATGT
The DNA here is from genome assembly GCF_054392235.1 of Sus scrofa. NCBI lineage: Eukaryota > Metazoa > Chordata > Mammalia > Artiodactyla > Suidae > Sus > Sus scrofa. The sequence goes on along the minus strand of NC_139401.1, from coordinate 3,591,545 downwards.
TGCACTCCTGGGCGTTCACTCAACCGACTTTTAAAAACTGTATGTCCACATGAAGGCTGCATGCAAAGTTTCATCATAAAATCCAAATCAATAAACCACCCCCATGTCCATCACCTCTTGATGAGGCAGATCCATTATTATCCACATTATTTAGGGATTAAAAACAAGGATGGCTCTTCCATATCATGCAAAATGCACGGGGGAAATGACTCAAAAGTCCACCAGTGGATGAGTCGATCAACAACCACAGGAAAGGAAACATTTAAAAATCATGGTGAGCGTTCCCGTCATGGCTCAGTGGTAATGAACCTGACTAGGATCCGTGAGGATGTGAGTTCAAGCCCTGACCTCGCTCAGTGGGTTAAGGATCCGGTGTTGCCATGAGCTGTGGTGTAGGTTGGCAGGGGCAGTTTCAATTAGAGCCCTAGCCTGGGAACCTCCATATGCCTTGGGGCGGGCGACCCTAAAAAGACAAAAAAAAAAAAATCATTGTGAAGGAGGCAGGATCAAGATGATGGAGGCATTAAAGACGTGGAATATACCTTCTCCCACAAACATATCCAAAAAAAAAAAAAAAATCTACACACAGGACGATGTACACAGAACATCTACTGAACATTGGTGGAAAACTTTAAACCTCCAAAAAGGGCAAGAAACCCTCCACACAATTGGGTAGAACAAAAGGGGAAAAAAAGAGAGAGAGAGAAAAAAAATCATTGTGAAATTTGCAGCCCTCAACACTTCCCTTCTAACAAGTATTATTATCATTATTATTATTTTTTTTTTGGCTGCACCCACAGCATACGAAAGTTCCCAGACCAGGGATCTGTGTCTGTTTTCCTCCGGTCGACAACTTCAAAGTGTCCGACGTGGATCACAGCCACATAAGCCTGGATCCATGAACAAGACTCAACAGTCGTAGCCATAAATGAGGGCAAAATCAGCCCGGGGGGTTGGTGAGAAAGCGCACCTGCTGGGTTGAGTTTATCTATTTCCTTTATCCCCAAGTGCTCCAGCTTAAAGCAGAAAAACGAGCTCTGTGCACAAATAATTGTCTAGATAGGTATTCCATCACCTGTCTTGCGGCAGAGTTGCTCCGGACACGGCAGCCAGAGTTGGGAAGATGTCCATTAAGCTGGTCGGCTCCTCAATCACTTTTCCAGCTGGCAACCTTCCAGGCCACCGGATCAGTCCAGGAACACGAATCCCGCCTTCCCAGCCTCCCATTCCTTTGCCACCTGTGTTCAGGGCAAGGCAACCAAGTCCCAGTTAAAACAGTCCCAGGGTTAACGAAGCGATATTTTTATCGTATTTTTTTGCTTTTTTTTTTTTTTGTTTTGAGGGGGCCACACCCGTGGCATATGGAGATCCAATCGGAGTTACAACTACTGGCCTACACCACAGCCACAGCAATGCGGGATCCGAGCCACCTCTCTGACCTACACCACAGGTCATGGCAAACCTGGATCCTGAACCCACGGTGCGAGGTCAGGGATTGAACCTGCAACCTCATGGTTCCTAGTTGGATTCGTTTCCCCTGCACCATGACAGGAGCTCCTTAACTAAGCGATAAAGGAACCTCTGCTGTAATATCTGCTCAGTGCCTGTGCTGGGCAGAGCCTGATGGGGTCAACAGTACACACTCACGGAATGCTTGATCTTGGACAGCTGTTTGGTTTTTTCATTATTCTTCTTAAATAAGATTATATTCAATATGGCGCATTTGCACCGGCTATTCTTTCTTTTTTAAATTTATTATGGTTGATTTACAATGGTCTGTCAATTTCTGCTGCACAGCAAAGTGACCCAGGCATATATATATGTGTGTGTGTGTGTGTGTGTATACATATATACACACACACACACACATTCTTTTTCTCTTTTTTTGTCTTTTTGTCTTTTCTAGGGCTGCACCCACCACATCTGGAGGTTCCCAGGCTAGGGGTCTAAGTGGAGCTGTAGCCGCCGGCCTCACCACAGCCACAGCAACGTGGGATCCGAGCCACATCTGCAACCTACACCACAGCTCATGACAACGCCAGATCCTGAACCCACAGAGCAAGGCCAGGGATCGAACCCGCAACCTCATGGTTTCTAGTTGGCTTCATTAACCACTGCGCCATGACGGGAACTCCGGACACCTTCTTTTTCTCATGTTATCCTCCATCCTGCTCCATCACAAGGGACTAGGTACAGCTCCCTGTGCTCTACGCACTGGCTAATCTTTCTGCCTAGAATGTTGCTCTGTCAGATTGACAGCTGCTTCTTTCCCAGCTCAAACTTACCTTCTCCGCAGAACCCTCTGAAATACTGTAGTCGCCAAGGGGGAGGGGGAAGCAGTGGGATGGACGGGGAGGTTGGGGTTCACAGATGCAAACTATGACACTGAGAATGGATGAGCCATGCGGTCCTGCTGTCCAGCACAGGGAACTCTATCCAGTCTCTTGGGATGGACCAGGATGGAAGATAGTATGAGAGAGGGAATGGATATATGTGTGTCTGACTGGGTTCCTTTGCTGTTCAGCAGAAATTGGCACAACACTGTATATCAACTCTGATACAAATAAAGGAAAAAAGTTACAACAGCAAATATGCTTCCCACCTGACTTTTTTTTTTTTTTGCTCGATTGTCCCCCGTCTTTGTTTTGCTTCCACTCCATGTTTTTCTATAGTATTCACTGCCTTCTCCGCTATCACAGAATTTATGTATACTTTCTTTTTCAGCTGTGCCTCCCTCCACAACAATTTAAAGTCCATACAAGGTGGGGATGTTCTTTTTTTTTTAGGGCTGCACCCGCAGTATATGGAGGATCCCAGGCTAGGGGTCGAATTGGAGCGACAGCTGCCCGCCTCCACCACAGCCACAGCCACATGAGATCCAAGCCATGTCTCTGACCTACACCACAGCTCACGGCAACGTCAGATCCTTAACCCACTGAGTGAGGCCAGGGATCGAACCCCCATCTTCATGGATCCTAGTTGGGTTCGTTAACTGCTGAGCCACAACAGAACCCTGAAGACTCACTGAAGTGCCATCGTATGGGTATGGGCTCATTTATCATCAGATCAGGGCGTTCCTGAGAATGCAAACAGCAGGCAATGGTAACAACACCAAGATAAGTGGACTTAAACCAAATTCCCTGGACTAAATGAGGTGCAATGGACAGCCTACAGTGTTCACCGTGCTTTATCCTTCCATGAAATGACTCAAAGTGGAGTTTAAAACCCTCACTTGTTGAGAAACGGAGATTTTTTTTTAACCTTCTCACAGGCAAAAAAGACAATTTCAACAGGAAAACTTTCCATGATGGATTGGTTTTGCTTCCTAAGTCACACCCTCCGCCAGGTAGAGGCTTTATCTCATCTACGCAAAAAAATCCATGAATACCGACCCATTCCTTTCCTACGGGATCCAAGACTGGGGTGCATGAATTATAGGTTCTAATAACACATTTGGAGTTCCCGTTGTGGCTTAAAGGTAACACACCTGACTAGTATCCATGAGGGGTACTAGTGGGTTTAACCCCTGGTCCTGCTCAGTGGGTTAAGGATCTCGCGTTGCCGTGAGCTTCGGTGGAGGCTGCCAACGGGGCTTGGATCCGGTGTTACCGTGGCTGTGGTGTAGGCTGGAAGCTGCAGCTCCGATTCGACCCCTAGCATGAGAACTTCCATGTGTTGCAGGTGCCGCCTTAAAAAGAACATAATAAAAATAATACGTTTAACATTTGCATGTTTGCATGAACAATAGTGTTTTCCCCTCTAGAAAATGCTTTAAAACCTCTTTCAATACACATAACATGTCCTGAACATCTTGCAGATAATTTTCTTGGACCTATCAGGGGATTTGTTATAAACCAGGCCACTGCGTTGGTGAGGGACAGCTGTCCTCAGCTAAAGGCTGCATTTAGGACTCACAATCAGTATATGTGGATTGAATCGTGGAACCTGAGACCAGCTTGGCCAATTTCTCTGCTGAGTCACATCCTGGACGAGAGAAACCAAAACATCCTTAATAACCAAGGAGCTTTTTTTTCCCTCCTCGGAACCCTGGCCATCATACTTGCTCTTACTGGCTCTTTTCTCAACAGTCTTATAAATTAATCAATATGTAGATTTTCTATTCCTTTAAAGACATCCCCGGCATTAATAGTCTGTCATCTTACAGGGTTCCTGGGGACGCCAATTTCTTTTCTTTTCTTTGTTTTTTAATTTCTCTTTTCTTTTTAAGGCCACGCCCGCGGCATATGGAAGGTCCCAGGCGAGGGGTTGCATCGTAGCTGCAGCCGCTGGCCTACGTCACAGCCACAGCAACACCAGATCTGAGCTGCATCTACGAGCTACACCACAGCTCACGGCAATGCAGGATCCTGAACCCAGAGAGCGAGGCCAGGGATCCAACCCACACTCTCACAGACAGTACACTAGGTTCTTAACCAGCTGAGCCACAATGGGAACTCCGGGAAGCCAGTTTCCAGATGTGTCTTCACTGTCCTGCCAGCCTGAAAGCTACCTTCCTGAGCAATGCTACCAGATCTGAGTCTCGTTTCCTTGGTTACTGGCCCTCGACATCCATCAACATTGATATATTAATAACAATAATAATAAGTGTGAAATGAAACGAGCATGTTTGGGAGTTCCCACTGTGGCTCAGCCGTAATGAGCCCAACTAGTATCCATAAGGATGCGGGTTTGATCCCCAGCCTTGCTCAGTGGGTTAAGGATCCAGCGTTGCCGTGAGCTGTGGTGTAGGTTGCAGACGCAGCTCAGGTGCTACCTTGCTGTGGCTGTGGCGTAGACTGGCAGCTGCAGCTCCGATTCAGCCTCTAGCCTGGGAATTCCATGTGCTGCAGGTGCAACCCTAAAAACATTGAGAAAGGAAGGAAGGAAGGAGCTTGTTGGGTGTTCCCTGCCATCATCTCTTCATTTGGTGGGTTTTCATCAGAAGGGCCACAGGAGAGCTTCGTCCCCAGCAGAGGCAGTGGCTTCCTCTCCTCACCTTTGTATATCCCGTTCCAGCCTCCCAGCTGGATGTGGCCCACCCTGGACTCCAGGTGTCCTCCGTGGTCGGACGTGAAGTAGACGAGGGTGCTGTTTGTCAGTCCCAAGTCATCGATGGCGTCGAGAAGCTTGCCTGCAGCGAGAAGAAACGGGGACACGTCAACCCAAGGGTGTCGTGAGACGTGGGTTTTACGAGGTCCCAGTGGGGGTTCATTGCAAAAATGGTTCCCATCTAAGATGTGCCACTTTCTTTTCTTTTTTACTAGTTTATATATATACATATATGTGTCTTTATATATATAGTTTTATGCATAGTTTTTATGTATATTAAAACCATTATATATATATTAATGTGTATATATATTCCATGATACAACACGATGGATTTCCCAGTAAATTTACAAATGTGTACGTTTAGGTTGGTGGTGCTGGAAAACATATAATTATTTCCATGGTTAGTATCTATTTAATAATTTTTAAAAAGTCTTGGCGTGCCTGTTGTGGCTCGGCCGGTTAAGAACCCGACTAGCATCTATGAGGATGCAGGTTCCATCCCCTGGCCTCGCTCAGTGGATTAAGAATTCAGTGTTGCCAGGAGCCGTGGTGTCGGCCGGCAGCTGCAGCTCCAATTCAGCTCCTGATCTGGGACCTTCCATATGCGACAGGTGCAGCCGTAAATAATAATAATAACAATAATAATAAATATTTTAAAATTCTCCAAACCCTAAGAATAAAATCAGTTGAAAACGCTGGGCTGGCATCATGCCTATGGGTAAAATATTGAAACTGTTTCATTAACACCGGCTATAAAAGACTTTATTATTATTATAATTTTGACCTATTTTTTTCTGGATCACCTGACCCATGCAATCAACATAAAACTTAAAGGCATGTGTTCCTGGAATAAGAGCCGAATTTGACATTAGCGGAGATGGATATAACTGTCTATGTTGAGATCCCAGAAAATCTTAAAAAACTGTTATTATGTATGCATATAGTGTATAATTTGCAGAGCAAAATAATGTAGAAAATCTATAATTATGGAACATAATATATTAAAATATGAGTCATTATGTACTTATATTTTAATCATATATAGTAATGTTATAATACATAATACATGACATAACATGATTATAATTACATTTTAGTAATAGTATACATAACATGACTGACATTTATTTTATTAGACGGCAGGGTTTTCAACATAATTGTATTCTTGACAGATATCAAGGTACTTTGAGATGTTTCCATTCTTAGCATTTAGAGAGATTAAAACAAGAATTAGACACTGGTAACACCTTTCTAGAGATACAAATTTACATTATAAACACAGTATAGATATATTTCTAGTGTCAACTGAAATATATATGTGAATTTATGTGTAAATATTAAATTTATATCAAAAGCACAGCAAGTATATTTCCAGCATCAACTGAAATATGTGTTGTCTATATGTAAATTTATGTATTAAATATATATAACTTTCAATGTACATTGCTCATACAGTTTTTATATATTTCTAGCAGCAACTGAAACACGTGTCAATTCGTGTGTATCAAATATATATTATGAATGTATATTACCCACATATAAAGTTATATATTATATTATATATGGAACATATACATGTATATGCTAAGAAGGTATTTCTAACTTTTCCATGGCCACCTGCTAATTATTTTTTTTTTTGTTTCTACTGACACACCTGCAGCATATGGAAGTTCCCGGGGTTGGAGTCAAATAGGAGCTGCAGCTGCCAGCCCACACCACAGCCACAGCAATGCCAGATCTGTTGCATCTGTGACCTATACCATAGCTCATGGCCACACCAGATCCTTAATACACTGAACCAGGCCAGGGACCGAACCCACATCCTCATAGCTACTAGTCAAGTTCTTAACCTGCTGAGCCATACCAGGAACTCCCTAATTTTTTTTTTCTTTTTGTCATTTGTCTTTTTAGGGCCGCATCCGTGGCATATGGAGATTCCCAGGCTAGGGGTCGAATCGGAGCCGTAGCCACCGGCCTACACCACAGCCACAGCAACATAGGATCCGAGCCACATCTGTGACCTACACCGCAGCTCACAGCAACACCGGATCCTTAACCCACTGAGCGAGGCCAGGGATCAAACCCACAACCTCATGGTTCCTAGTCGGATTCGTTTCCGCTGTGCCACAACGGGAACTCCCGTCCCTAATTATTTTTTAAAGCTCCCTGAATACTAAGATACTGAAAGTAACTGGGGAGGTGTAAATATGTAATTGCCTACATTGAAACTTCAGTTGACACTGGAAATACATGTTACACATTATATTTTTATATAATATGAGACATATATACTGCAGTATTTATACAATATGCTAGATATATATTGTATTACTTATATATGACACTGAACACATATTATATATTATATTATTAATATAATATGTTAAAATATATAGCATATTATTTACACAATATGCTAGAAATATATACTGTATGCTAAAGTATATATTACTTATATAATGTGCTAGAAATATATATTGTATTATTTATATAATGTTAGACATATATGTTATTTATATAATATGCTAAAATGTATATTTATATAGTATGCTAGAATATGTTATACATTGTATTATTTGTATATTATTTATATAATATGCTAGAGAATACTGTATGATTTATAAAATATGCTAAATATCATATTTACATAACATGATAAAATATCCATTATTTATATAATGTTCTAGAAATGTATATTGTATTATTTATATAATATGCTGGATATATATTGCATTATTTATACAATATGCTAAAATATATATATTATTATTTAATAATATGCTAGACATATATATCATATTATTTGTAGAATACATTATTTACATACTATGCTGGAGAATACTGTATGATTCATATAATATGCTAGATGTATAGAGCATATTATATTGCCTATATAATAAAACGTTAGATGTTATGATACATATGCCAATTTCTCTGCTGCATGTTTATCCATTTGCATTTCTCTCTGTATATCCGTTTGTGTGTCATGCTACACACAACTTTCTAAGACAGCTTTGCACTCTCCCAGGCTTGTCTGCCCTGCCAGTGGTAATTCTGTTGCCCCCGGCACACCCTGCCCACCCACTGCCGCCCAATCCCAAGACGGGTAACCGTGTGCCAACAGGTCCAACCCTTTCTCCTCCTCCCTTCAGACAGTGAGCCTCTGCTTACCATTCTTGAGAAACACGCTCTTGAGACAAGAGGTGCTGAAAGGGACGTGCGACGCATAAGGCACCCAAGGTTATCCCCTGGGTGGGGCCGCGTGTGGCATTTGCCTCCGAAGCCTCTGCCTGGGCTGGAGGAAGGGAGGAAGCCAGGCGCTGAAGTTCCTGGAGTTTGCCTGGTTCCCACGCGATGGCAGCACCCAAGAGCCTGATGATCTAGAGAATCTCTCCGGAAGAGCCCATCTCTTTGCGTCACCTCTGTCTATAAGCTCTCTGCTCCACACAGGCACCACCGAGCCAGGCAGCTAGGGGTCCAGTCTCACCTGCAACCTGGAGTCAGTCACCAATACCGGCTGCTTCTGTTCCCTCACCTGTCCAGGGGGATAATGACATGACAATGCCAGAGACGGTTTCCATCTCTTAGAGCCTTCATGGGGACCACGCTAGCACACCCCCTCCGTGGTTCACGCCCCTGCCTCCAGGCCGAGCATCATCGTGTCGATGCAAATCCACAGATTCCACCATCTCTGGGATCGACGGTTGTGTGGAAGTCATTTTAAAGACCGGCTGCCTCAAGGGACGTCCCAGCCTTGAACCGCTGCCAAGAAGCCTTTCTGACAAGGAGAATGGCATTTCCTGACTGTGGGGGTATCTGGACAGCTTCCAGGGTAGATGTGGGGTGAGGGGGGTTAAATGAACTTCTCGGTTTTTCTGAAACGACCCATCGAAACAGGTGATGGATTTTTCCCGCAAAGGCTCCGTTCTGCCTACACAAGGCAGAACACACACAAAGCCTGTGAGTGTCGTCCCCTGGGTCTCACGTGTTGGATGCTAACACAGCGTCGTGCCTTCCTGGTGGGCACTGCAGACCCCAGCTCCCGGCGGGACCCCACCCAAGTCCACAAGCCGAACACACCGTGGGTGTGAAGGCGGGTACTTTCTAGGTGCTTAGAGGGGCAGGAGGAGAAGGCAACTGCATCCGATCCATGTGATGCGTGCCGAAGACGCAGCGTAGGAACAAAAGCTGGTGGAAAGCAACGTTATCCACTCATCCCTTTCTCAGCGATTTCTTTCATCGAGATACGTATTCAGAACTACTGGCCTCTCCCTTTCGACCCACCTCCGACCACCACAAGAAAGAGTCATAAAAGGTCCAAAATGAGCAAAGAATAATCCTGTCCTTGACTTTACGTGCTGTCAAAAAAATCTGAATCAGGGTTACGCAGGGGCAATTGAAAGCAGAAAAGATGAAGTGAAAACAAAAAAGCCTGTGAGTGTCCATGGCAGGCAACTCCCTGTACCATTTTTTTTTTTTTTTTTTTTTTTTGGTGAAAATATGCCTTTCAAACATCATGGCTTGCTCACCTGGTTTCGACACACCGGTCCATGTGTACTGCTGTCCCAGTGCCACCAAGAAAACCCCACTGAAATCCAACCACCCCCAAAGTAGCTTATTTGGGGGTACCTCCCTGCTGTAGCATTCATTTTATGAACTTGCATATTTTGGAAACTTTCCATTAACTAAAAAATTCAAAGCAAGTGGGAGGTGATTTGTTTTTCTTTGCGGGGGGGGTCTTGTTTGTTGGTTGTAGTTCTCACATCCTGGGTTGGAATTAGTCACTTCATTCCCTGTCAAAAAGGGTAAGTGGGACCAAACTCGGAGATAGAGGAAGATGAGCAAGAGGGCTTTGGAGAGCAGGGTGTTGTGGTCCCGTCCTGGTGGAGGGGTGGAAACTGGGAAGGGGACACATACACACACAGACACACTTCCCATCAACACACATTCTCCAGCACACACACATACCACACACACCACACACGCACACACCTACATAGATATACATGTGTGCACATATCTGATTAAAATATCTATAATAATAATAATTTATGCTTTGCAAAGATTTCGTATATATAAGATGGCGCAAAACTGACAGCGCTTGAAGGGCTTCCCTTGGTCGGGCCTGACTTCCAAAGCACCTGTATGTTTCCCTCGCTGTGTTTCATTCCAACATCCTTCAGCCGGAAAAGCCGAGTCTGCTTTGCTCAGCGTTGCCTGGGTTCCGGGAACAGCCACCGCCCTGTCTCTCACTATATCAGCCCAAGAGGGTTTGGGGTCCAGGCTCCACGCTGCCCATCAACCCCCACCTCAGCTCTGGGCACCCTGCCAGGTGGGCTAAAAGAATGTATGAGACAGGACGCCGTGTTGCCACCGACTTTGTCCCGGACCTTCCACTCTTATGTCATGGGTTCAAAGGGCAACTCCACCTGGTGGCAGTGACCCTTCTCACGCGTGAAACGTGCATCCCAAATGTCCTTTTGACAGGCTGTTTCTGGGCAACCTGAGCTATCAAGGCACCACGTGGGTCCTGCCACTCACCCAGCATGGCATCCATCTCCTCCACGTTATCCCCATACAAGCTGTGTTCGCTGACATCGATGAACGCTTCCGTCGTGGGGAGAGGGATGTGGACGTGCAGGAAGGAGAACAGGAGGAGGAAAGGTCCTTCCTGGTGCCTGAGAAAACATCAACCACATCCGTTGGGGTCTGCAATACCTGGGGAAAGCAAGCCACGTCGTTTTGGGGCAAACCCCTCAGCCTCCTCCCTCCTCTCCTCTCCACACCCAGCAAGAGAGGATGCAGGCGCCAGACAGCCCCTTGCAAAGACATCCTAGCTGGGGAGGATTTCAGGACCCTCCAGCATCTGGATGGCTCCCCAGTGCACGTGTAGGATGAATGCATATAGAAGGATCCCTGCCTGACCATCACAATGGCCAGGATGTAGAAGTAACCTGTGTCCATTGACAGAGGCTTGGATTAAGAAGATGCGGTACATATAGGCAATGGAACACTAGTCAGCCATTAAAAAGAACAAAATCGTGCCATTTGCGGCAACACAGATGCAACTAGAGGTTCTCATACTAAGTGAAGTCAGACAGACAACAATAAATATCATATGATACTATTTACATGCGGAATCTAAAACAAGGATACACATGCATTTGTGAAACAGAAATAGGCTAGTTTATCCCTCTCAAGCATATGGAAACAACCTCAATATCCAATGACAGAGGAATGGCTAAAAAAGATGTGGTACACATATGTGATGGAATACTACTCAGCCATGAAAAAAGAATGACATCATGCCATTTGCAGCCACATGGATGCAACTAGAGATTCTTATGCTAAGTGAAGTCAGACAGAGAAAGACAAATACCGCATGATATCACTTATCTGTGGAATCTAAAATACGACACATTTGAACTTATTTGCAAAATGGAAACAGACTTACAGACGCTGAAAAAAAAGTTATGTTCACCAGAGGGGAAGGGCCAGGAAGGGATAAATTAGGAGTTTGGGATTCACAGATACACACTACTGTATATAAAATAGATAAACAATACAGTCCTTCCGTGTAGCAGAGGGAACTATATTTCATATCTTGCCATCACCTAAAATGAAAAAGACAAGAAATAAAAGAAGACCCACCTGCAGCCAGGGAATTAAAAATCAAATCCAGCTGCATGCGGCACACTTTCACATGGATCTCAAAGTGCCCGACTAGGGTCACACCCCAAGAGAGGCACAGGAATGGGGGCCCAGGCGGGATTTATTAGAAACTCCGCACTTTCACAACCCCAGGGCAAGCAACGACAGACACCACCTGGCAAGCTGTCTTCACACCTCTGGTTTCCGTGTGGAGACGCATGCAAAGCTGTTGATCTACTTCAAGTCCTAACGATCGGCACAAAACACATGCTGTCAGCAAAGCAGGGCAGCACACAAGTTAAGCAACTGCCTTAGGGACAACTATGCTCTGATGAGATTGCAGAGAGTAAGGAATGGGAGGAAGAGGGCGTTTTCTCTTTAAGAGTTGCACCAGAAGGGGCTGGCTTGAGGAGTATCCTTCTAAAACGCATGTCCACCGGCAACCTCAGAATGTGTTCGTAATTGGAATGAGGATCTTTGGGGGATGTGATTAGGTAAGATGAGGCCAGAGTAGATGAAGGTGGGTCTGGAAATCCCATAACCAGTGTCCTCATAGGAAGACAGACATCAGGACACAGACACACACACACACACACACACACACACACACACACACACACACACACGGGAAGAAAATAGCAGGAAGGCAAAGGGAAAAATTGGAGTGACACATAGACAAGCCAAAGAAGAACAGTGACGGCTGACAACCCTCCAAAGCTGGACAAGGTAAGGAGGCATCTTCTAGTCTAGAACACGACACCTTGATTTTGGACTTCTGGTCTCCAGCAGTGTAAGAGGATGAATGCCTGTCATCGTAAGCCACTCAGCTCGTGGTGCTTTTTCATGGACGCCCCGAGAAACTAATACTTTAAAGCCAAAAGCATAGGAAACATCAACAGAGGTTATTAGAGACAGATGAGATGGGTTTCTGCAGGATGATTTTCCTCAGTGTCTGCACGAAGAGGACCAGAGAAGATCGTTTTTCACCTTAGGGTTCACTGCCCTGAGATCCGTCTCTTTCCAAAAACATCATTCTTTTTAATTCTTTTATAAAATAGAGTGATTTACAGTGTTGTGTCCATGTCTGCTGGACAGCAAAGTGACCCACTCATACACAGATATACATTGCCTCTCTCATACTATCTTCTATCACGGTCTATCCCAAGAGACTAGATAGAGTTCCCTATGCTGGAGAGCAGGACCTCATTGCTTAACCATTCTCCATGTCATAGTTTGCATCCACCAATTCCAAACTCCCCATCCATCCCGCCCCCTCCCCCTTGGCAATGCCAAGGCTCTTCTCTATGTCTGTGAGTCTGTTTCTGTTCTGAAAGTAGGTTTGTTTGTGTCATAGTTTGGATTCCACATAGCAGTGATATGATATGGTATGTGCCTTTCTCTGATGTACTTCACTCAGTAGGATCATCTCTGGTTGCATCCGTGTGGTGGCAAACAGCCTTTTTCATGACTGTGTAGTATTCCCAAAATGCCACTCTTAACCCAAACTGAACAGTGCTCCACCTTAACGATGCCCACACGCTCATTCCAATCCCTGTGCATACGTTATCTTCCATGGCAGAAGGGACTTTGAGGGTGTGATGAAGTCAATCATACCTTGATGTGGGGAGATGACCCTGGCTTATTTGGGTGGACCCCAATGCAGTCACAAGAGTCCTTCTAAGAATAATAGAATCAGAAATCAGAAGAAATAAGGGGATCCGTGACAACAGAAGCAGAACAGGGAGTGATACAGCCAAGGAAAGCAGGCGGCCTCTAGGAGCCAGAATAGACAAGGAAGAAATTCCTCCCCAGATCCTGCAGAAGAAATCAGTCCTGCCAACTCCCAGATTTTAGCCCTAGAAGATGAATTTCTGATTTTTCTGACCTCAAGCACCATCACATAATAATACATTTATGTCACTTTCAGACATGAAGAGGAAACGGGTCATAGCAGCCCTCAGAAAACCACGCACCAAGAATCCACGTGAAAGCTATTTCCGGATTTGTGACCCTGAGCCACCAGCTTGTGGTCCCAAGGCTGATTCACCAAGCAGCTCGCCTCTTGAAGCTTCCAAGGGCTGGGGGCCACCTCACAATATGCTAATGACCTCTTTGTCCAGCTTTCCAGAACTTGGAGCATTCCTTGCCCTACAGGAAAGCAGCCATCCTCTTGCATCTACAATGCAAATAGAGTTCTCGCTCTCCTGGTCTCTAAACGGCAACAGGGTAAAGATGATGCTCATTTTCGGGTTCCACAAGGTCCCTTCAATCCTTAAGAGACTCCAAGTTGAGTCAACCCTCAAACACACAAGACTTCCTCTGATGCTGCCTGGCTGGGTTCATCCTATTCCGAGACCAAAGGCTCACGGATCTTTGCAAACACACCATTTTTCTAATGCTTCAGCTTCTGCCAGGAATGCCAGCCTGCTCCTTCCTTTCAGTTGGCTCTGACTCACCTGTGAAGATTCAGGTGAGCTATCATTTTATCAAGGGTGCTTCTTCTGATGTATCCAAAAGTCTACAGCATGAAAGAACGGCATCCACGCTGATGCCCACACGCCCATATTTCTCACCATGGGCTTGTTCCCATCACTCAGTGAAAATGATTCCTTGAAGTCAAGATCCCAAGACGGTACAGGGTGAAGCTCAAAGTCTCCACCGATGATGAAAGAGCTAACGAAAAACATGTTTGCGGACTTTTCCTAGAAGGGGCCCCTCTCATTTTCATGAGGGAAAGTTCCCCGTGTGCTGGATGCAGTGGGGCTTCATAAAGGCCATCGTGATGCTCTCAACATAATATCCCTTAGCTGTCACATGCTCACAGATAACCCTTCCAGAGTTCCCTGGTGGCCTGACGGTTAAGGACTTGGCGTTATTGCTGCTGTGGCTCAGGTTTGACCCCTGGCCCTTGCCCAGGGAACTTCTGCATGCCATGGGTGAAGAGAGGCAAAGAGAGAGAGGGAGAGATAGAGAAAGGAAGGAAGGAAGGAAGGAAGGAAGGAAGGAAGGAAGGAAGGAAGGAAGAGGCAGGAAGGAAGGAAGAAAGAAGCAAGAAGAAAGATGTGGGTGGGGGGAAGAAGGAAGGAAGAAAGAAAGGAAGGAGGGAAGGAAGGAAGGAAGGAAGACAGACAATCGTTCTGATTTGAATTTGCCAAGGTTTTTCCTGAACAGGGAGATAATGAAATGGTCAGCATATCTTAGTGTCTCACTCCCAAGCACCTGTACTTCCCACTGTCACATGCACCGTGCATTAATAAGACCAATGTGCGGGTTTGACTCTAGTGTGATCGGATCTTGGTCGGAGAGAATATGAATTTCAGGAACCACAGAGCGGCTGTGCTTTTCATAGCAAAGACTTAGCGACACTGCCCTTGGAGGTCCAGGTGGCCTTCCAAACACGCCCTATCGTTGTGTAGCCCGAACCATGGCCTTGCACAGGAAATTCCATCCCTTGACTCAGTGTAGTTCGTGTCAGCATCTGCTATTTTTTTCAATACTCATTCTTTCATCCTTAGCCCATGGATTTTTTTCTTTTTTCTTTTTTTCTTTCTTCTTTTCTTTTTTTGAAGGGGCCTTACCTTTCTAAAAACGAGAGCGCCTCCTTCAGCATGATGGACCCAGCCCGTTCTGCCTTCATCGGCTGTTCGGTGATCTTGTGCTCTCGCAAGAGGAGGCAGTCCCAGTAGAGAGAGGAGTGAAAGCTGGAAAACCAGAAGTAGCCCAGGAGAAAGATAAAGAGGACCATGACGAGGATGAGGAACCAGGGGACGGAAATCCAGCCGCTCAGCTTCCCCAAAGCCAAGGTGAGCACTGCCACGGCGATCAGCTGCACAAAGAGCCAGATTCTGCTCGCGATGGCTAATTCTGTCTGACGGGAAGGATCCGGCCAGCAAGGGGCGACCAGAGTGAACGGCATGCCGTAGAAGTAATCAAACCCATAATTGGAGGGATGGTGGCAGTGGTCATTCCGGGAGTGGCAATTCAAGCCTTGGTGCCATTTGCCTGAAATCAGACACACACAAGCAAGGCATGATACCCTGGCACGTCACAAAGAGCATATGAGACCCTTCTCCCTTTGAAAGAGTCCATCAAAGCACAAAAATGGAGAAGGCAGGCATTCCCTGGTGTCCTAGTGGTTAAGGATTTGGTGTTGCCACCGATATGGCAGAGGAAACTTTGGCATGCCAACGGCATGGCCAAAAGAAAGAGAAAAGCAGTAATTAATGGAGCAGATATTTTTTCTTTGGCTGAAAAATCTACGTTCGGGACGTCCCGTTGTGGCTCAGTGGAGACGAACCCAACTAGAATCCATGAGGATGTGGGTTTGATCCTTAGCCTGCCTGAGTGCGTTAAGGACCTGGCATTGCTGTGAGCCGTGGTGTAGGTCACAGATGTGGCTCAGATCTGGCGCTGCTGTGGCTGTGGCATAGCTGCAGCTCTGATTCAACCCCTGGCCTGGGAACTTCCATGTGCTGCACCTGTGGCCCTTAAAAAAAAAAAAATCCAAGTTCAGCACAGACTCATGTTTTTTTGTTTGTTTGTTTCCCTAGCTCATATAAGTTTGTGTTGAGATCTGGTTGTGAGTGACCAGAGAGGATGGAAAATAAATGGAGAGAAATATCATTGTGGGTTTGCAGCAAGGATGTCACCTGGGCGATTTCTCATTCACAGAGAGGACAAGGTCATGGCCACAAAGTAGGAACATGAGAGAGACAAAGATACTATGGCTGATGGAGAGGTAGGTAGGTCAGCAGGTTGAGAGAGACAAAGATACTGTGGCTGATGGAGAGGTAGGTAGGTCAGCAGGTCAATAGTGAGGTGGATACAACAGAAGACGGATGGATGGGTGGGCTCCGGGGTGGCTACATCGATAGCTCAGTTATAGCCACAAGTTAGAGACAAGTTAGCTGATACACGATGGATGGACAGATAGACATGGGATGGACAGATAGATGAATGGTTGATGGTAGATAGATATGGTCAATGGAGTATTCATCTGCAGGCAGATGGACGGGGAGATAGATAGATAGATGATAGATAGATAGATGGATAGATAGACGGATGTACGGATGGATAGAGAGACGGACAGACAGATGGATGGACAGAAAGATAGATAGATAGACAGACAGATGGATGAATAGATAGATGGATAGATAGACGGACGGATGGACGGATAGATACATGACAGATAGAGGGATAGAGGGATGGATAGATAGACGGATGGACAGACAGATAGATAGACAGATGAATAGATAGACAGATGGATGGATGAATAGATAGATGACAGATAGATGCTAGATACATAGATACATAGACAGATGGATGAACAGATAGATAGATGAATAGATGGATTAATGGAGGACAGATAGATACATAGATAGATGGAAGAATAGTTAGATAGATAGACAGATAGATGGATGAATAGATAGATGGACAGACAGACAGATGGATGGGTAGATAGATATATAGACAATGATTTGATAGGTAGATGACAGATATGTAGGGGTAGATGGTTAGCTGGATAGATAGATAGATGATAGACAGAGGCAAATAATGGAGGATTTATACATGGCTATCTTACTGGACAGAAATCATAGGGCCTCTACTGATGTTCTTCTCTGTTGAAGGAAGGGCTTTATGCTGTAAAAATTGCCACACCCTGACCCATAACCAGAAGCTCCCGTGAGTCCTACTGGCGTGTGGACTCTCCGAGACTGTGCTAACGTGCGTCTTCTAAAATGGAGAAATCGTTCGGGCTGCCTGGAGGAGGCACGTCCACCTCTCTGAGGGCCCGCGGGGGCAGGTGGTTGAGAGGCCATGGTGGTGGGGCAGGTTTCTGTCCTGCATCTTCTCTGGGATGGGCTTTTCTTGTCCACGTCCAGCTTGTTACCAAATCAAAGAGGTCTGAGAAACAGACTCACAGACACAGAGAATAGCCGTGGGGTTGCCGAGGGGGAGGGGAGGGAATGGGATGGACAGGGAGTGTGGGCTGAGCAGATGCAAGCTACACCATTGAGAATGCAGAAGCCAGGAGGTCCTGCTGTCCAGCACACGGAACTCCATGCAGTCTCTTGGGCTAAACCATGATGGAATATAGTACGAGAAAAGAACATATACGTATACCCACACACACATGCACACACACATACATATAACTGGCTGACTTTGCCATATAGCAGACATTGACACAACATTGTAAATAAACTATACGTTAATTTTTAAAACATGCACAGAAATCAAAATACCGACTTTCTGGCACTTTACAAAAAAAAGAAAAAATACAAAAATCAAGGGGGTTTCCGATGGCGAGCTGGGAGAAGGCCACCCCCCGTGGTCCAGTGTTAATGAAACCGCGAGGTGGGTGGAGGCCCACGCAGCAAGAGAATGTGCCCAGCTGGGGCAGGTACCTGACCTTCTCGGACAACACTCCTCACGTCAGAACATCCCCTCTGTCCTTCAGCCCTCAGAAGAATCCACGTCCTCATCCCTGAGACTGGCGAGGTGAGACTGGTTTCTGCCCTCACATCCTTTCACCTGTCAGCTTCCACCAAGCCAGGTCACTGGGGTACCATTAACCACAAACTGGGGTCATGACCCCCAAAGAGCACCACGGTTTCACCTCTGAACTGACCCCTAAATCCTGGGATGGGATTGAAAGCCAGTGGGGCTTGTGCCCAGGAGCTCCACAGGACTGGGGGAAACAGAGACCCCAGTCTTAAAAGGCGCACACAGACTTTCACATGCACTGAGTCCCCGGGCAGAGCAAGGTCTCCATAAGAATCTGGGTCAAACCTGACTGCAGTTCTTGGAGGACATCCTGGGAAAACAGGGGTGAATGTGGTTTGTTGTGAGGGAAGGACATTGGAAGCAAAGCTCTGGGGGGGGGGAATATTCAGCAGCTGCCTTTCTCTGGAGGGGGCCATTTAGGGAAAATCGGGCCCCACCCATTAGTCAGTCAGTGCTGAGAAGCCCCAGGGCAAACAACAATCCAGGTGGGATCACAGCCCTGCCCATCAGGAAACAGGCTACCTAAAGACCCCTCAGGCACACAGCTGCCCCAATCCCATCCAGAGACTAAGCCCCACCCACCAGAAGGATTAGAATCAGCTCCACCTACCAGGGGGCAGGCATCAGCCCCTCCCATCAGGAAGCCTACATCAAGCCCCCATACTGACTTTAGCCACAGGGAGGCACACATCAGAAGTAAGAGAGGCTACAACTCTATTATCTGTAAAAAGGTCACAACACCAAAAACCTATAAAAATGAAAAGACAGAGAACTATACCTCAGATGAGGGAGAAAGAAAAAAAAAAACAGAAAATCAGCTAAGTGATCAGGAGATTCTCAGCCTCCAGGAAAAAGACTTGAGACTGTTGATGCTTAAGATGATGCAAGACATTGGAAATGAACTGGAGGCAAAGATGGATAACTTGCAGGAAACACTGAGCAACGAGATACAAGATATAAAACTTAAATAAGAAAGGATGCAAAATACAATAATTGAAATAAAAAATTCACTGGAGGCAGCTAACAGCAGAATACAGGAGGCAGAAGAATGAATAAGCGAGGTGGAGGACAGATTAGTAGAAATTACAGATGCGGAACAGAGAAAAAAGCTTGAAAACAAATGAAGAGAGTCTCAGAGAACTCTGGGACAACATGAAACACACCAACATCCGTATTATAGGGGTGCCAGAAGAAGAAGAGAGAGAGAATGGGACAGAAAAAATATTCCAAGAGATAATAGCCGAAAACTTCCCTAACATGGGGAAGGAACCACTCACTCAACTCCAGGAAGCACAACGAGTACCATATAAAATAAACCCAAGGAGGAACACCCCGAGACACATACTAATCAAACTGACCAAAATTAAAGACAAAGAGAAAATCTTGAAAGCAGCTGGGGAAAAGAAACAAATCACAAGGGGACCCCAATAAGGTTATCAGCAGATTTTTCAGCAGAAACTCTGCAGGCCAGATGGGAGTGGCATGATATACTCAACGTGATGAAAGGAACAAACCTCCAACCAAGATTATTCTACCCAACAAGGCTCTCGTTCAGATTTGAAAGAGAAATCAAAACCTCCACAGATAAGCAAAAGCTGAGAGAATTCAGCAACACTAAACCAGCCTTAAAACAAATACTAAAGGAACTTCTCTAGGCAGAAAAGAACAAGAGAAGAAGGAAAGAAAAAAGACCAACATAAACAAATCTAAAGCAACTAATAAAATGGCAATAAGAACATACATACCAATAATTACCTAAATGTTAATGGACTAAATGTGCCAACCAAAAGACATAGACTGGCTGAATGGATACAAAAACAAGACCCATATATATGCTATCTTCAAGAGACCCACTTCACTTCTAGGCACACATACAAATTGAAAGAGAGAGGATGGAAGAAAATATTCTAGGCAAACGGGGATCAAAAGAAAGCTGGAGTAGCAATACTCATATCAGATCAAATAGACTTTAAAATGAAGAATATTTTAAGGGACAAAGAAGGACATTACATAATGATCAAAGGATCAATCCAAGAAGATGATTAACAATTTTCAATATCTACGCACCCAACACAGGTTCACCACAACACATAAGGCAACTGCTAACAACCTTAAAAGGAGAAATCGACAATAACACAATAATAGTGAGGGACTTTAAGACCCCACTTACAGCAAAGGACAGATCAAACAGACAGAAAATCCATAAGGAAACACAGGCCCTGAATGATGCATTACACCAGAGGGACTCAATAGATATTTATAGGACATTCCATCCCAAAGCAGCAGAATACACATTCTGCTCAAGTGCACATGGAACAGTCTCTAAGATGGATCACATCCTGGGCTACAAGTCCAACCTTGGTAGCTCTAAGAAAATTGAAATCATATCAAGCATCTTTTCCGACCACAACACTATAGCTATACAATAGAAATCAACAACAAGAAAAAAACTGCAAAAAACACAAACACATGTTGACGAAACAACATGCTACTCAACATCCAATGCATCACTGAAGAAATCAAAGAGGAAATTAAAAAAGACCTAGGAGCAAATGACAATGAAGATACAACACTCCAAAACCTATGGGATACAGCAAAAGCCATTCTAAGAGAAAAGTTTATAGCAATACAAGCCCACCTCAGAAAACAAGAAAAAGCTCAAAGAAACAAGCTAACTTTACATCTAAAGCAGCTAGAGAAGAACAGACAAGACCTAAAGTTAGTGGAAGGAAAGAAATCATAAAGATCAGAGCAGAAACCAGTGAAATAGAAACAAAGAAAACCACAGAAAAGATGAATGAAACAAAAAGCTGGTTCTTTGAAAAGATCAACAAAATTGATAAACCCCTAGCCAGATGTATCAAGCAAGAAAGAGAGAGGACTCAAATCAATAAAATTAGAAATGAAAAAGAAGTAACAACGGACATCCCAGAAATACAAAGGGTCATAAGAGACTACCATACGCAACTCTATGCCAATAAAACGGAAAACCTAGAAGTGGACAAACTCTTAGAAAAGTACAATCTTCCAAGACTAAACCAAGATGAAATAGAAAAGATGAAAGGACCCATCACAAGAACTGAAATTGAAACTGTGATTAAAATACTTCCAACAAACAAAAGTCCAGGACCAGATGGCTTCACAGGCAAATTCTATGGAACATTCAGAGAAGATCTAACACCTCTCCTTCTGAAACTATTTCAAAAAATTGCAGAAGAAGGGATACTCCCAAACTCATTCTATGAGGCCACCATCACCCTGATACCAAAACCAGACAAAGATACCACAAAAAAAGAAAACTACAGGCCCATTTCACTGATGAACATCAATGCAAAAATCCTCAACCAAATACTAGCAAATTGCATCCAACAATACATTAAAAGGATTATACATCATGATCAAGTGGGATTTATCCCAGGGATGCAAGGGTTCTTCAATATCTGCAAATCCATCAGTGGGATACACCACATTAACCAACTGAAGAATAAAGACCATATGATCCTCCCAATAGACGCAGAGAAAGCCTTTGATAAAATCCAACACCCATTTCTGATGAAAACCCTTCAGAAAGGGGGCATAACGGGAACCTACCTCAACATGATAAAGGCCATATATGACAAACCCACAGCGAACATCATTCTCAATGCTGAAAAGCTGAAAGAATTCCCTCTGAGATCAGGAACAAGACAAGGATGTCCACTCTCGCCACTACTCTTCAACATAGTTTGGGAAGTCCTAGCCACAGCAATCAGAGAAGTAAAAGAGATAAAAGGAATCCAAATTGGAAAGAAAAGAAGTCAAACTATCCCTATTTGCAGATGACGTGATACCATACCTAGAGAATCCTAAAGACTCTACCAGAAAACTGTTAGAGCTCATCCACGAATTTGGCAAAGTCGCAGGAGACAAAATCAATACACAGAAATTGACAGCATTTCTATACACTAACAATGAAAGAGCAGAAAAAGAAATTAGGGAAGCAATCCCGTTTACCATCGCATCCAAAAGAATAAAATACCTAGGAGTAAACCTACCTAAAGAGACAAAAGACCTGTACTCTGAAAACCATAAGCCGCCGATGAAAGAAATCAAAGAGGACACAAATAGATGGAAAGATATACCATGCTCATGGATTGGAAGAGTCCATATTATCCAAATGACTATACTACCTAAGGCAATCTACTGATTCAATGCAATCCCTATCCAATTACCAAGGACATTTTTCACAGAACTCAAACAAAATAGTTTAAAGTTTGTTTGGAAGCACTTTTGGGGGTGGGGGGATGTGCTTGCGCTATGGGATGGAAATCCTGTGAAATCAGATTGTTATGATCATTACACAACTACAGATGTGATAAATTCATCTGAGTAATAAAAAAATAAAAAGAAAAAAAAAGTCAACAATGCATAAAGCCAGTTGTGTGAATGCCATGGCATTTTTTTTTTTTTTTTTTTTTTGTAGAGCCACACCTGTGGCACATAGAGGTTCCCAGGAGAGGGGTTGAGCTGGAGCTGCAGCTGCCAGCCTACACCACAGACACAGCAACTTGGGATCTGAGCCGTGTCTGCAACCTACACCACAGCTCATGGCAACACTGGCTCCTTAACCCACTGAGCAGGGCCAGGGATGGAATCCGTGTCCTCGTGAATACTAGGCAGGTTCCTACCGCAGAGCTACAATGGGAATGCCTACATTTCTCACATGATATGTGGCTGTTGAGATGAAGGCTTTCAGAGTCTGCAAAAGATTATGGAGAAAGACCATCCCAGGACAGAGGAGTCTTTGCAAAGATGAGATGCATGGGGTGATACAGAAGCACGAAGCATGGGGACATCTGGCAAAGCGGGGGGTGGGGGTCAGGTGGGAAAGGGGTCTTGAGCCATGCCTGAGCTATGTCTGAAATGAACACGGTCCTTTTGGGAGAAATGCATGGGAGGGGGCCTGGTGGGTCTCCAGTGACCAACATGCCATGGTGAGA
This sequence comes from Sus scrofa, assembly GCF_054392235.1. Taxonomy (NCBI): domain Eukaryota; kingdom Metazoa; phylum Chordata; class Mammalia; order Artiodactyla; family Suidae; genus Sus; species Sus scrofa. Next base: position 3,568,356 of record NC_139401.1, on the reverse strand, counting down.
ACACATCGTTCCGGAAAGCCAGGGACAGGCGTTAGCCGGTACAAGACCACAGGAGATGGATACAGCTTAATCTTGCACCACAAAGACACACAGAGACCAAGATGGCAGATGGCCCAGGCCTGGGTCGGAAGAAGGGTCTTCTCTGCCATAGCCAAGATGCAGCCTTGTTTTTAAAGAAAGATCTCAGGGAACCAGGAAGTCCAGGTAGGAGCACGTCTCCGGGTCCACCCTGCAATGGCATCTTACCTATGATTGCCGTGTGATAGCCCTGCTTCTTGAGCAAGGCTGCGAAGGTGGTTTCATTCAGAGGGAGACCGGCTGGGACTCCAAGAGATGTGATGACGCGGGAAATTCTATTAGAAGTCATTCCTAAAAGGGAGGTGGGGGAAAAATCATACAGCTAGGATGAGTCAGCGAAAGCGTGGGAGAGCTATGGAGCTTTCTGGAAGGCAGACATGTGCTATCTGATGCTTCTAAGTAGGATATTATAAATCTCACTGGGCATAAAAGCTTCCAGGAGACCGTTAGGCATTGAAGGGACAGCTTCAATGGTTAATTGAAGAAGAGACTGACAATAGCACCTGTGAACAGATGCTCTGTGCCCTCTTAAATCACCCATCCATCACCTGTGCCCATCAGCCACAACCATCCTGCTCCCCTTTCAAAGCACAGGCAGACCCGGTTTTATTGCACTCCACAGATTTTTTTTCTTTTTCATTTTTGTCCAGTTAAAGATTTGGGGCAACCCTGCAGCGAGCAAATTTATCGGCACCATTTTTTCCCAACAGCCTTTGCTCCCCTCGTAATTCAGCATCCCCCTTTGAGAGTGCTCAGAGGATTTCAACCTTCTTATTATGACCACAGGTATGTTGCTACCTGTGATGGGAAACATTTTGATGTTACTACTGGGACTGGCCAAAGGCTCAGAGGAAGGTGAGCATTTCTTAGCCATAAAGTATTTTTGTGTTGCTATGTAGGGCTGAACCTGTGGCATGTGGAAGTTCTTGGGATAGGGGTTGAATCGGAGCTGCAGCTGCAGGTCTATACCACAGCCATAGCAACACTGGATCTGAGCTGCATCTGTGACCTACACCACAGCTTGAGGCATCACGGCATCCTTAACCCACTGAAGGAGGCCAGGAATTGAACCCGCGTCCTCCCAGACACTACGTTGGGTTCTCAACCCACAGAGCCACAAGAGGACTCCATAAAGCTTTTTTTCATGAAGGTCTGCACATGATTTTTCTTTCTTTCTTTCTTTTCTTTTTTTTTTTTTTTGTCTTTTTGCTTTTTTTGGGCCACTCCTGCAGCATATGGAGGTTCCCAGGCTAGGGGTCGAATCGGAGCTATAGCCACTGGTCTAAGCCACAGCCACAGCAACATGGGATCCAAGCCACATCTGTGACCCACACCACAGCTCACGGCAATGCCGGATTCTTAACCCAAAAGGCCAGGGATCGAACCCGCAACCTCATGGTTCCCAGTCAGATTCGTTAACCACTGCACCACGATGGGAACTCCTGTACATGTCTGTACACATAATGCCCTCACTCCCTTAGTAGACTACTGCATAGTGGAAACCTCACGTTTATAGGCACTGGGAAACCAAAACATTCGTGTCATCACCTTGCTGTGATATTTGCTTGGCAGAGGGGGTCTGGAACCGAGCCCACCATCCCTCTGGGGTCTGCCATATAACCCAGCCAATCCCCCTCCTAGGTCTGTATCCACAGCACGGAAACGAGGTGTCTACAGAAACACTTGAAGAGGCAAATTCACCTTGGTGCTATGCCTAACAGCCAAGCAGCAGGACAAAACTGCACCAGTTGTGGGTTGATGAATGGATAAACAAAACGACAGTTCCATCCATACAATGGCTACACTGTTGCCACAGAAGTGTGACACATCCCGACTCATTTTTCCTCACCATAGCCTGGATCCAGGCAGACACCTTCAGTTTATTGTTCCCATCCAGGGCAGCTTCCCGTTTATTGTCCTGGGAGAAAGCCAAGCCCGTACCCCGTCACCGGACTCTCTGAATAAGAGCGTCATCTTGAGGTTAGAAAAACCTGACTGAGCTACATGTGTGCGTGTGCCCTTGGGGACTTTCCAACACAGTCCAGCCATACCTCTGTTTCCCCACATGCTGAGGGGACCGCAGGCTTCCCCGGGTGACGCACCTGATCGGATGGGGTATCTTCCCGTCAGGAAAGCAGATCGGCTGGGCGTGCACATGGAAGCTGCTGAGATATGTTGAGTCAGCTGCACACCTTCCCTGGCCAAGCGGTCCACGTGAGGGGTCCTGGGAGGAGGGAGTCAGGAAGATAGACGGGAGGACAGGTGGTGGAGAGGAGAGAGACAGAGAGGGACACAGAGAGAGAAACATAGAGGAGAGAGAAACAGAGAGGAGAGAGAGAAACAGAGAGGAGAGAGAGAGAGAGAAACAGAGAGAGACAGAGAGGGAGAGAGACAGAGAAGAGAGAGAGAGAAATAGAGAGACACAGAGAGAGAGAAAGAGAGAGGGGAGAGAGAAACAGAGAGAAAGAGAAACAGGAGAGAGAGAGAAACAGAGAGAGACAGAGAGGGAGAGAGACAGAGGAGAGAGAGAGAAATAGAGAGACAGAGAGAGACACAGAGAGAGAGAAAGAGAGAGGAGAGAGAGAAACAGAGAGGAGAGAGAGAGAGAAACAGAGAGAGACAGAGAGGGAGAGAGACAGAGAAGAGAGAGAGAGAAATAGAGAGAGAGACAGAGAGAGAGAGAAACAGAGAGAGAGAGACAGGAGAGAAAGAGAAACAGGAGAACAAGAAACAGAGAGAGAGAGAGAAACAGACAGGGGAGAGAGAGAGAGTGAGAGAGAGACAGAGAGAGAGAGAAACAGAGAGAGAGAGACAGGAGAGAAAGAGAAACAGGAGAACAAGAAACAGAGAGAGAGAGAGAAACAGACAGGGGAGAGAGAGAGAGTGAGAGAGAGACAGAGAGAGAGAATGAGCAGAGAAATCTGAAAGTAACCAACTTGTCTGTTCACCGCAACTCTCTGAACTCAGAAGGGAAAAAAAAAGCAGAAACCTGCCCACAATGCTCCTTTTCCTTTTCTTCCTTCCCGCCCCCACCCCCCATGAGGGTGAACATACCTACGTTTAGGCAGCTGTTGTTTTGGTAGGACAAGTGCAATTTCCTTTTGCACTGTGGTATCTACTGAGGATTGTATGACCTTTTCAAAAAGGATATAGTGGAGGAGTTCGAGGGGCTGAGTGGGTGAAGGATGGTGGGTTCGATCCCTGGCCTCACTCAGTGAGTTAAGGATCCAGCATTCCCACAAGCTGTGACATAGGTTGCAGATGCGGCTTGGATCCAGTGTTGCTGCAGCTGTGGCAGTGGCTGTGGCCGGCAGCTGCAGCTCGGATGCAACCCCTAGCCTGGGAACCTCCATGTGCCGCAGGTGTGGTCACAAAAAGAAAAAAAATGTGTGTGTGTGTGTGAGTATCTATACATGTATATATAAATTATATATGTACATATAAAGTATATATATAAGTACATATAAATAAACTTTAAAAGTATTTATATGTGATATATTAAATATTTAACTACAGTTAATATAATTTTATATAACTGATTATAGTCGATGATAATTAATTATACAAATGATTATGCATTTAATTATAAATAAATACATTATATATTTAATTTATAATTAATGATATTAGATCTACAATATTTAAGGGTCTCTGGTTAATTAAGGCTAATCGCTTACAGACCTTAGGTGACTTCAGACCTAAGTAGAAATTCAGACCACACCCTCCACTGATACATGTCTCTGCTCGAGGAGAAGGTGGAAAAACCCTGCTGGGGATGAACTGTACAGATGTGTGGGGGCTGCAGGGAAGCAAAGGGACACATGAGTGGGACAGACTGGTCGTCTGCTTGGGAGAACGTGAAATATAATGAGTCCTAGACATCATGGGAGCCTCGGTGCCTCGGTTTAAGGATGCGCATAGCCACAGCTGCGTCACAGGTCCGCACAGAGGTGAGGGTTCCATCCCTGGCTGGGAACTTCCACATGCGGCAGGTGCAGCCAAAAAAGAAAGCAATAATTAATTTTGACATCTACTTTTTCAGGACAGCTCTTTTTTTTTTTTTTTTTTTTTAATCCAAATCAGAGATTTGTAGCGTGGGTATACCAGGAAAGAATTCTTCACGTGTATACAGTTCATAGGTCTAATCATGAAGTTCTTCTAAGCTTTCCCTAGGCGTGGCTCATGCAGGAGGCGTGGCTCATGCTCTGAGTTCCTGCTTGATGTTTTTCTTTCAGAATGCCCACTGTTCAATTACGACACCTCGTGAAACAGTCTGTTGGCTTCCCCCAATGAGGAAGCATTAAATGATGAGTTGTGAAACTATGCCTAATCTAGGACAAAATCACCCCACCTTACAACAGTCTATATCAAAGAGGGCTTGCTACGTGCCAGGGGACGAGTTTAAGGGCTTTGCATGTATGAAATCACAGATAATGCCCTTTCCCTGAGCACTCAATCCCAAAGAAAAACAAGACATGTACACACCAAAAAAAAAACAAAGCAATACAAACCAGACCAAAAACAAAAAACACACAAAAAATGGACTTCCCATTGTGCCACAGCAGAAAAGGAATCCGACTGGTAACCATGTGGTTGCAGGTTTGATCCCTGGCCTCACTCAGTGGGGTAAGGATCCAGCGTTGCCGTGAGCGGTGGTGTAAGGTCACAGATGAGGCTCGGATCTGGCTTTGCTGTGGCTGTGGCGCAGGCTGGCAGCTACAGCTCCCATTCAACCCCTGGCCTGGGAACCTCTATATCCCGAGAGTGCAGCCTTAAAAAAAAAAAAAAAAAAAAAAAAAAGAAGAAGAAGAAGAAGAAAAAGAGAGAAAAATAAGGCACACAAAGGTCAAGTCACTTCCCCAAGCTGTCACAGCTAGTACGCACAGAACTAAGAATCCACCCCAAAAGTCCTGCAGTGAATATTTGCTTCTTTAACAACAAAAACAAATCAATTTCCTTTTGCCTGTAGAGGCAGTCAGACACCATATGAACTTCCAATGCTGAACGAGGGATGAAAAACATAGGATTCAGGGAGTTCCCATTGTGGCTCAGGGGTTTAAGACCTGGTGTCCGTGAGGATGAGGGTTCAATCCCTCGCCTCGCTCCGTGGGTTAAGGATTCCCCCATTGCTGCAAGCTGCGGCATAGGGCACAGATGCGGTTCAGGTGTTGCTGTGGCTGTGGTGTAGACTGGCAGCTGCAGCTCTGATGCCACCCCTAGCCGGGGAACCTCCATATGCTCTGAGTGTGGCCCTAAAAAAAAAATAAAATAAAACCGAAACACAAAACAGGATTCAGTAAGAAACCATACCTAAGGGTATTGTTGCCATAGCAACCCAGGTCTCCAATGCCAAGGTCATCCACCATTACCAGGACAATATTGGGCTTCTCATCCTTTACCACTTGGGACCGGCAGGTGTCTAAATGGAAACACACCCAAGACAGGCAGAACAAGAGGGTCCTGAAAAGCAAACATGGATATTACAGGCAGGAGCTTGAGGGAGCCACATTCAACTCCAGTCTCCTGGAGACCTCACAGGGCTCCTTGGAGATGCCCACCCTCCCCAGGCACACACAGACGAGGCTCATGAATTTCTCTTGCCAAGTCCTGGCTGCCGCTGTTGAAGGGTACCCGCTGGGCCCGGAGAGAGGCTTTCCTGGGCTCACAATTCAAATACACCATCTGCCCTTCGAGGCGGGGAGTCTGAAAACGTTTACCCGGAGGCAAAGCGCTCCTCCAACAGAAGACGTGAAAACTCAGGAGGTTTGGTCCCTCCCTGGAAAAGGGAACATGTCCTTAGAACTTTCCCTTGATGACCGGCGTCTAAGCATCCCCCCCTCACACCAGAACAGAGACACCTGTGCAAGGAGGAGCTTTGCTGAAAGGACCTTTGCTCGGAGAGAAGAGAAACAAGCAAGGTAAATAAAGATAAAGAGGAGTTCCCACCGAGATGCAGTGGGCTAGGACTCTTGACTGCAGCGGCTCGGGTGGCTGTGGAGGCACAGGTTTGATCCCCGGACCTGCGCAGTGGGTTAAAGGATCTGGCGCAGCTGCGGCTGCAACTCTGCAACGCGGAGACCTTTCATATGTGGCGGCGGGTGCAGCCATAAAAATTTAAAGAAGGGGAGGGGGGAGGAAGAAAAGAAGGAAGGGAGGGGGATTCCACAGAAGAAAGGAGCCGTGAAGAAGGGCCCAGGACCTGAATTCTGCAAAGGGGCCAGCCTGGCATCCAGACACCAATTTTTAGTCCACTTCCACCCCTTTGCTCCATCCCAATTGAAGTGGCACATTCTCAGCAAGGCAGTGAATTCGCTTCCCGCTGGATTCCGACCACCCCCACCCCACCCCCCCCCCCCCCCCCGCGACATGGCTCTGCAACCCCTGAACACTCAGTTCCAGCGCCAGCTCGTGTTTGTATCTATTTCAAACCCCCTCTCGCATCTTTTCCCCCCCAGAGGAAGGAAAGAAGGTGTCACAGGCCACCCCGCCCGCCCCCAGCTGCTCCTTTATCTGACTCCCAACCAACAGGACCCACGGGAGATGGTGCCTCTCTCTGCGGAACACGAACCTTTTCCCCAGGGCTTTTCCGAATCACCAGCAGGGCAGAGACGCTTTCTATCTGCCCGGAGTTGGTGGCATGGCTGTTCCCATCTCCTGTTTTTACAATATTGCTACAAAAGATTAAGTGTGTTGGAAATGTGTCTCTGTTGGGCTCCACTGCCTCGATCGCTCATCTATTTTTTTATTTTTGGTATAATTGAAATAGAGTCAATTTACTACGTTGTGTTAGTTTCCGGTGTACAGCGAAGTTATTTGGTGTTGTATGCGTGTATATATATATTTTTGTTTTTCTAGTCTTTTGCCTCGTAGTTTATTCTAAGACAGTGGATGCAATGCCCCGTGCTGTGCCGAATACCTGTGTTGCTTCCTATTCTTTCTCAGAGACGCGCTGGAATCAGTCTGAGCGCAGAAGGAAAACATGGCGTTAGGGCCTCTGTCTGGAATACGCAAGTCACCGAGGACCCCAACCTGTCCAGGACACTCAGCAGGCTCAGCCCCTCAAGCCCGACTCCCTTACCTGAAATTCATCACGTCCGTCCAAGCCGCTTCCTGTTCTTTGGCTGAAGATCAAAGGTCCTGGATTTAAAAAAAAAAAAAAAAGGTGTTATGTGCAAGCTTATTAAATTAGGGTGCAGGAATTGCCGCCGTGGCTCATCAGAAACGACTCTGACTGCTATCCCTGCGCACGCAGAATCGATCCCTGGCCTTGCTCCGTGGGTTGAGGATCCCGCGTTGCCGTGGGCGGTCGTGTAGGTGGAAGACGTGGCTTGGATCTGGCATTGCTGTGGCTGTGGTGTAGCCTGGCAGCTGCAACTCTGATTCGACCCCTGGCCTGAGAACCTCCGCATGCTGCAGGGGCGGCCCTAAAAAGACCAAATATATATATATTAATTAAAAAAAAAAAAGTTAGCGTCCATTGTGGATTTCTCTCTGGAATTGGGAGCGGAGGCTCGGCTAACATTCTGAAACTGGATTTCCAAATCTCATGGCATGCACCCTGCATCCAGGACATGCTGGCTCTGTGAGCCTCTTTTTATAGAACTCCTGCTGTGCCAAATGCTAGGGTTACCTGGTTCCCTTTGGCTCCTGAGTAAATTTTCTGACTCCCAACACCTACCTTAAAACATGCCCAGGTGACATGTGAAGAGTCTCAGGAACTGCTGAACCTAAAGGTTTAAGCTCAGAAAGTCTACAGGGCAGATGCATGTGGATCTCCTGAAATGACAAGCTTACCTGACGGATCTACCTCTTCTTTTTTTTGTGTGTGTTAACCCCAATCCAAACCAGGATATGGCAGGATGTTAGGAGAGCTAATCGTTGTATAAAATCGGGGGTAGGGGGTTCGATGAGGACCAAGGAAAATTCATGGCAATCAAAGAAAAGAAAGTTGTGTCTTTCCTCGTACTGGCTATTAAGGGAATGTGTGCTTTAAAAAGATACCAGAACAGCATGCTAATGGCCTCCCCAAAGCAAGTGACAGAGACCCCCCCCCCCAAAAAAAGATAGGGTAAGAAACAGAAAGGAAGGGGGGACCTCAGTCAAATGCTGACGTGGAATCAAATTCTCCATCTGTGAGCTGATCCACTGAGGTCTAAAAAAATAGCCACAGGAGTTTTCAAAATCCCAAGGTCATCTACTGCCCATCGCCACGGGGTGGGGGGGGGAAGGAGAGGAACCTTAAGAAGGGATGTCCCTGCAGCCCCTCTGAACCCACCTGCCAGTAGTGCTGTCACCTGAGCTCTCAGATTTTTGCTCCTTGTCTGCCAGGAGTCCACCTGAGCTCTAGCCCTTCTGATTCCTCTCACTGACACGGAGCTTTGTGCTGCATGGACCACCAGCTCATGCAGCCGGAGGAGGTATGGTGGCTCCCCTCTCTGCTCCTCCAGGTCCTTCACGCCGATATGCAAATGAGGTCACCTGCACCCCTCATTTGCATCTCGTGTTGACAAGTCCAGGGGGGAAAAATGAATTCAGCATAATACCTGCTGCCACCCTTGTCAGAACTGAGTGTTCTGAGCCGTGACTCTCACCAGAGTGATTCATTCTGGTGAAATGAAGCCTGGCTTTCCCAAGGAGGAACGTGCTTTCCCAGTGTGAGGAGCTGGTTGGATTCTGCTTCTTGGATGCTGGTCTCCAGCGTGGCCTTAGGGTGGTCCGGGTGCCTCGAGAAGGAGAGAAGGATACAGCGTCTGCCCTGGGGATCCTTTCTGAATCGCGTCCTACAAGACAGGTCACAGGGAGGGACTGTGGCAAAGAGGCAGTATCCCGATTGGCAATGCCATGCCCCAGATAGTGGCTGTCGTGAAGTCAGAGAAGGAATACCCCATAACCCCTAACCCGGCATTATACATGAGAGGTGGGTATAGAGGAACAAACACGCAGGGACTCTACGCCCAAGGAGAAGTTCATGAGCAGTCAGGCAAAGAAATCAACGAGGTAGGCAAGTTGGGTCTGCCAACCATCTGCATATGCTCCCCCTACACGGCCCTCTTTCACCAGAATACTGCTTTTCCAGATGACAGGTTGTATTAAAATTGTCTCTGTGTGGGACTTGTGGTTGCCAAGGAGGAGGGGGAGGGAGTGGGAGGGATGGGGAGTTGGGGTTCAGAGATGCAAACGGGGACTCTGAGAAGGGATCAGCCATGAGGTCCTGCTGTCCAGCACAGGAAACTCTACAATAAACCATAATTGAAAGGAATAGTTTTAAAAGACTGTATGTGTGTATATATCATGAGATCACTTTCCTGCACAGCAGAAACTAGCACGACAGCTGTAAAGCAGCTGTGCTTTACAAGACACCTTCATAGCAACAGGGCTGCCACTAGAGAGTCTCAGACTGAGTGAAACAAGTCAGAGAAAGACACACACCACATGGCATCAATTCTATGTGGCACCTAAAATATGGCACCAACGATCTTCTCTGCAGAACAGAAAGAGACGCACAGCCACAGAGAACAGACTTGGGGTTGCCAAGGGGAGGGGGAGGGAGTGGGATGGACGGGGAGTTTGGGGTCCGTAGATGCCAACTTCAACCTTGAGAATGGAGATGCCATGAGCTCCTGCTGTCCAGCACAGGGCACTCTATCCCGTCTCTTAGGTTAGACCAGGATGGGAGATAAAATGAGAAAAAGAATGTATATCTAGGTGGGACTGGATCTCTTTGCTGTATAGCCGAAGTTGACCAAACATTGCAAATCAACTAAAATTAAAAAAAAAAAAAATTTTAAAAAAAGGTTGGGACCCGGTCTCTGTCAGGAGAGCCTCAAACGGCAGAGTTTTCATCCGGCGCAATACATCACAGAGGATAAAAATGTCTTAAATACCAAATCCTGCAGCAGCCCCCTGACAAGCATGTTTGAAATATCTCAGAGGTGTATTTTCTTTTCTTTTCTTTTTTTTTTTTTTAACGAGATACAGATTTTATTGGCATCCTATTTTAAACATACAGGCTGTTTAAAAAAATGATACAATCAGGGAAATAGGAACATATTTAATATTAAGGAATTCTTCTTAATTACTTAAAAGTACAAAAGGTATTGGTACTATGTTTTTAAAGTCATTATTTAGGGATGTATACTGAAATATTTACGGATGAAATAATACATCCTATTTGCTTCAAAGGAATCAGAACAGGAGGCAGGATTAGAGATGAAATAAGGTTAACCATAATAAGGCAATAACGTTGCAATGATATGCAAATGCGGTCACCTGCATCCCTGATTTGCATTTCGTAGACAAGTCCAGGTTCATTTTATTAGCCCACTGCTTTGGAATATTTGAAAATTTCCATAATAGAGTTTTTTTTAAAAAGCAAATCTTGGAGTTCCTGTCGTGGCTCAGTGGTTGATGAGTCCGACTAGGAACCATGGGGTTGCAGGTTCGAGCCCTGGCCCTGCTCAGTGGGTTAAGGATCCGGCGTTGCAGTGAGCTGGGGTGTAGGTCACAGATGTGGCTTGGATCCCGCGTTGCTGTGGCTCTGGCATAGGCCGGCGGCTACACATCCAATTCCACCCCTAGCCTGAGAACCTCCATATGCCGCGGGAGCGGCCCAAGAAATGACAAAAAGACCAAAAAAAAAAAAAATTGCAAATCTCAAAAAAAGAAAATGTACGTATTTGAAACATGGACACGGAAATGAATTTCATATACTCCTCTTTTATTGGAGCCCAGTTCAATTCCTATCAGAGGCATACATTCGTTCCATGGCTTCTTTTTCTTCCACCCGCTAAGGTTCTGACTGTCCCGCCCATGGGTTTTTTGGTTTGTTTTGTGGGTGAAGTTTTCCCTCTGGGGGTTTCCCCAGGACACTTCCTTCCACCCCAGAAAATTTTCTTGCTCCTGTGCATTTGCACGTCGCTGGGGACTTGCTGGGTCCTGTCTTAAGTCCTTTGTTTCAACAGGACTTGGGGCTCTTTGCATTTTCTGCACACCCTGAGCCTGCCAGCTGCCGCTTTCGGTTACAAACGCTGGCAGCGTGGCCAGGCTGGTCCCGTTTCAAAGTCTGATTCACGCTCTCCAATGGAGGGTGTTGACCGAATGCCACTACGGTGTAGGACAGCGGTTGTGCTTTCTTTCTTCATGGAAGAAAGATCGGCAGATGAGACCAAAGAACTGATGAAAACGGAGCAAGCCTTTCGCCCAAACTGAGGCAACGGTTCCTTTTTTTTTCCCCCACTGAAACGGAGTTGATTTATAATATTGCATGCATTGCACGGGGACAGCAAAGTCCTGCAATTACTCCTGTAAATGTGTTCTTGGCCTTTCTTTTCCATCAGAGGTCAGGACAAGATACTGGCTGCAGTTCCCTGTGCTAGACAGCAAATCCTTGTTGCTGATCTATTTTCTATAGACGGGTTAATCCCAAGCTCCGAAGACTCCTAAATTATTCCTCCCTCCCTTTCCCCTTTGGTAACCACGAGCTGGTTTTCTGTGCCTATGAGTCTGTTTCTATTTTGTCACTACGCTCATTTGTAGTATTTTAGATGCCATATATAGACGTGACATCATATGGTATATTTGCCTTCCTGGGGGTGAGATTTCTTGACTTGTATCATCAGAAACAAAACCCTCATGGATCATGGTTAGAAAGGGCATGTCGACAACTCCGGTAGTCGTGGGGACCTGATTTTCACGCAAACAGTTCCAAATTGGCACTAGGACACGATCCCCGAAGGAGAAGGGCAAGTGATATCACTGTACACCTGCAGTGTGGCTTTCTGGGTTCTTTTTTCTTTTTTTCAGGGCCACAGCTGTGGCCTATGGAGGTTCCCAGGCTAGGAGTCAGATTGGAGCTGTAGCCGCCGGCCTACACCGCCGCCATAGCAACACCAGATCTGAGCTGCATCTGTAATCTACACCACAGCTCACGCCAATACCGGATCCTTAACCCACGGAGCAAGGCCAGGGATGGAACTCGAATCTTCATGGATGTTAGCTGGGGTCTTAACCCACTGAGACACAATGGGAGCTCTGCTGTGTGGCTTTTTTATAGGATACTGAGTCCATGCTAGCTAGGGGGAGCCTGAGCACAATCGAGTCTCCCAAGGAAAGTGATAGTGAAGTTCCCTTTGTGGCTCAGTGGAAATGAATCCATGAGGATTCGGGTTTGATCCCTGGCCTCGCTCAGTGGGTTAAGGACACAGTGTTACCATGAGCTCGTTGGGTTCCACTGTTGCTGTGGCTGTGGTACAGGCTGGTAGCTGCAGCTCTGATTCCACCCTTAGCCTGGGAACCTCCATATGCTGCAGGTACAGGCCTAAACAGAAAAATAAATAAGTAAATTGATTGATAGGGGGTTCTGCCTTATAAAGCTTGCATTTCTTTGAACATGTGGATTCTGCACATTCAGGAATGGAGGGGGCATCTCTCACAGGAGTCAGCGTCAGATTATAACCCGTGGGCTGCCTCTCGTGGGTTGCTGTCCTCAGGTCCTTAACCTCCCGCTACCCCAGAATTCAGGAGCCTGGCAGATGCAATCACGGTTTTGCGGTTCTGTGTGTGCAGACACGAAGCAAAGCAGCTCTCACCAAAGCAGCTCGGAGGGACTCTCCCAGCCACATTCCTCAAGGATCTCAGATGCTCCCCGGCGAGGTTGTCCTTATCTGCATGCTTCATGTGATGAGATGCTGCGGGCTCCATAACTCATCCTAAGTGACACAGGTTGGCCCACTGTGCCTGGAGACAAAGGGAGCAAATGACAGGTGATGAATTTCTCAGGTGAGCAACATCCAAGAACACGCACTCCCTTTCTGATGTGGAATGTAGCTTGTGCCTAACCCTTCTTGCCTCTCGGATATCAAAATTGTCCTTGAATGCTCTCCAGTCTCAGACACGCCTCAGCATCGATCGCTTTGCAAAGAACTGCATGCTGCAATGTTCGCCAGGAAAAGCATCCAAAAGTGCATTCAACCTGCAGACCTGCCCCTCCCTCAAAGCAACACGCTATCCCTTCAGACCATTTTTTGTAGAGTGCCCATGATACGGGGGACTCCAGGCGTGGACCCCCCAGCTCCAGAGCTGAGGCAGAATCCCAGAGAGCCCTAAAACCCAGACTAGGAGAGAGGTATGGAAGTGAAGAAGTGCCAGCAAAGAGCACCAAGGAAAATGGCACACATCCAGGGTGGAAAGGAGAGCACGCTTGGGAACTCTGCAGAAGAAATTCCACCAGGGCCTGAACAGGTGGAATCTCTGAAAAGGGAATTCTTGCACTATGATCCAGGTAAGTCTGGGGTTCAAGGGGGGAGGAAGACCGGTCATAGAGGGCAGTGTTCTCTCGGGAGGGGGGGGAGCCAGGATCATAAACTACAGGCATCCCATGGAAGCTGGGTTTTCGCTCGCAGGCAAGGAGCACTAGGCTATGATTTAGGCCCAGGACAGACATGCCCAGGCTTCTGTTTTGGAGCAAATCCATCTGGGGCACAGCCGGCATGGCGTGGGAAGCCTCTGCAAAGCCAAGTGAGCCTGATGGCCAATTGAGACATGAGTGAGTCCAGACAGAGGAGGAGGAGGATTCCAGACAAAGGGGCTGCCCTCTCTGCTCACTCACTCAATGCACGCACCAGGCAGGGGCCAGGGGGAGGGGGACGTGGTGGCAGGAACAGGAATAAATCAGGCTTGGGGAAGAAGGTGGAATAGAAGGACTCGAGCTTGGGAGTTCCCATCATGGCTCAGTGGTTAACAAATCCAACTAGGAGCCATGAGGGTGCGGGGTTCAATCCCTGGCATCGCTCAGTGGGTTAAGGATCCGGCACTGCTATGAGCTGTGGTGTAGGTCACAGATACGGCTCAGATCTGGCATTGCTGTGGCTCTGATATAGGCTGGCAGCTGTAGCTCCGAATAGACCCCTAGCCTGGGAACCTCCATATGTCACAAGTGCAGCCCTAGAAAGACAAGACAAAAAAAAAAAAAAAGGACTGGAGCTCAACTTCTCTCCTAAAAACAACAAAATTTACAAATGATGAGCAATCTTCAACCGAATGTACCAGAAACTTTCAAAAGATGTCCTACTCCTGAAAACAAAGCAGAGGACCCATCAAGAGGCAGGAGGGGCGATTTCACAATATAAACAACCCCACACCTCCCGGGTAGGAAGCCCCACAGACTGGAATCTAACTGCTTCACAGAGACTCACCTACAGGAGTGACAGTTCGGAGCCCCACATCAAACTCTCACGTGTGGGGATCTGGCAGTGGGAGAAAGAGACCCTGGAGCATCTGGCATTGAAGGCCAGTGGGGCTTGTGCACAGGAGCTCCACAGAACTGGGGGAAATGGAGACTACATTCTTAAAAGGAGCACACAGACTTTTACGTGCACCGGGTCCAAGGACAAAGCAAAGTCTCCATAGGAATCTGGGTCAAATCTGACTGCAGTTCTTGGAGGACATCCTGGGAAAACAGGGGTAAATGTGGTTTGTTGTGAGGGAAGGACATTGGAAGCAAAGCTCTCCGGAGTATCCAGCAGCCGTGCCTTTCTCTGGAGGGGGCCATTCTGGGAAAATCGGGCCCCCCCCATCAGCACTGAGCAGCTGCAGACCAAACAACAATCCAGGTGGGATCACAGCCCTGCCCATCAGGAAACAGGCTGCCTAAAGACTGCCCCCACCCAGGCACACAGCCACCTCTAATCTCACCCAGAGACAAAGCCCCACCCACCGGAGGGATTAGAATCAGCTCCACCTACCAGCCTACCAGTGGGCAGGCATCAGCCCCTCCCATCAGGAAGCCTACAGCAAGCCCCCATACCAACTTCGGCCACAAGGGGGGCAGACACCAGAAGTAAGAGAGGCTACAACCCTATTATCTGTAAAAAGGTCACCACACCAAAAACCTATAAAAATGAAAAGACAGAGAACTATACTTCAGATGAGGGATAAAGAAAAAAAAACAGAAAATCAGGAGATTCTCAGCCTCCAGGAAAAAGACTTTAGGCTGTTGATGCTGAAGATGATACAAGATATTGGAAATAAACTGGAGGCAAAGAGGGATAACTTACAGGAAACTCTGAGCAAAGAGATACAAGATATAATACTTAAACAAGAAGAGATGCAAACTACAATAACTGAAATAAAAAATTCACTAGAAGCAGCTAACAGCAGAATACAGGAGGCAGAAGAATGAATAAGCGAGGTGGAGGACAGATTAGTAGAAATTACAGATGCGGAACAGAAAAGAGAAAAAAGATTGAAAACAAATGAAGGGAGTCTCAGGGAACTCTGGGACAATGTTAAATGCACCAACATCCGTATTATAGGGGAGCCAGAAGGAGAAGACAGAGAGAGAAGGGGACAGAAAAAATATTCCAAGAGATAATAGCCGAAAACTTCCCTAACATGGGGAAGGAACCACTCACTCAACTCCAGGAAGCACAACGAGTACCATATAAAATAAACCCAAGGAGGAACACCCCGAGACACATAGTAATCAAACTGACCAAAATTAAAGACAAAGAGAAAATCTTGAAAGCAGCTAGGGAAAAGAAAAAAATAACATACAAGGGAACCCCAATAAGGTTATCAGCAGATTTTTCAGCAGAACCTCTGCAGGCCAGAAGGGAGTGGCATGATATACTTAACATGATGAAAGGAAAAAACCTCTAAGCAAGATGACTTTACCCAGCAAGGCTCTCATTCGGATTTGAAGGAGAAATCAAAAGCTTCGCAGATAAGCAAAAGCTAAGAGAATTCAGCACCACTAAATTAAGCTTAACCACAAATACTAAAGGAACGTCTATAGGCAGAAAAGAAAAGGCCACAACAGGAAACAAAAATACCACAAATGACAAGGCTCACCAGGAAAGGTATATATACAGTAAAGATACAAAATTATTCACGTGCAATTATGCCACCAAAATCAGAAATTGTGAAAAGAGGTGGGTACAAATGTAGGACACTGGAGATGAACTTGCAATTAAGAGACCAACAACTTAAAACAATTTCAAATATATATAGACCCTTATATCAAAACTTCGGAATAACTGCAAACCAAAAATCTACAATGGATACACAAATTAAAAAAATCAAGGCAAGTACAATGCTAAAGATAGTCATCAAACCACAAGAGGAGAGAACAAGAGAAGAAGAGGAGAAAAAAAAGCAACAAAAACAAATCCAAAGCCATTAATACAATGGCAATAAGAACATACATGTCAATAATTACCTTCAGGAGTTCCTGTTGTGGCGCAGTGGTTAACGAATCCAACTGGGAGCCATGAGGTTGCGGGTTTGGTCCCTGCCCTTGCTCTGTGGGTTGAGGATCCGGTGTTGCCGTGAGCTGTGCTGTGGGTTGCAGACGTGGCTTGGATCCCAAGTTGCTGTGGCTCTGGCGTAGGCCGGTGGCAACAGCTCCGATTAGACCCCTAGCCTGGGAACCTCCATATGCCTCGGGATCGGCCCAAGAAATGGCAAAAAGACAAAAAATAATAATAATAATTACCTTCAATGTCAATGGACTTAACGCCCCAACCAAAAGACCCAGACTGGCTGAATGGATACAAAAACAAGACCCATATATATCCTGTCTTCAAGAGGCCCACTTCACTTCTAGGGACACACACAAATTGAAAGGAAGAGGATGGAAGAAAATATTCTAGGCAAACGGGAATCAAACAAAAGCTGGAGTAGCAATACTCACATCAGACAAAATAGACTTTAAAATGAGGAATATTTGAAGGGACAAGGAAGGTCATTACATAATGATCAAAGGATCAATCCAAGAAGATGATATAACAATTTTCAATATCTATGCACCAAACACAGGTTCACCACCATATATAAGGCAAATGCTAACAACCTTAAAAGGAGAAATCGACAATAACACAATCATCGTGGGGGACTTTAACACCACACTTACAGCAATGTACAGATCATCTAGACAGAAAATCAATAAGGAAACACAGGCCCCCCTGACCAAGGAGGTAAAGGACCTATATGCCGAGAACTATAAAACCTTAATCAAAGAAATCAAAGAAGATGTAAAGAAATGGAAAGATATTCCATGTGCCTGGATTGGAAAAATCAATATTGTAAAAATGGCCATACTACCCAAACCAATCTACAGATTCAATGCAATCCCTATCAAATTACCCAGGACATGTTTCACAGAACTAGAACAAACAATCCAAACATTTATATGGAACCACAAAAGACCCAGAATCGCCAAAGCAATCCTGAGAAACAAAAACCAAGCAGGAGGCATAACTCTCCCAGACTTCAAGAAATACTACAAAGCCACAGTCATCAAAACAGTGTGGTACTGGTATCAAAACAGACAGGCAGACCAATGGAACAGAATAGAGAATCCGGAAATAAACCCTGACACCTATGGTCAATTAATCTTGGACAAGGGAGGCAAGAACATAAAATGGGAAAAAGAAAGTCTATTCAGCAAGCATTGCTGGGAAACCTGGACAGCTGCATGCAAAGCAATGAAACTAGAACACGCCCTCACACCATGCACCAAAATAAACTCCAAATGGCTGAAAGACTTAAATATACGACAGGACACCATCAAACTCCTGGAAGAAAACATAGGCAAAACACTCTCTGACATCAACATCATGAATATTTTCTCAGGTCAGTCTCCAAAAGCAATAGAAATTAGAGCAAAAATAAACCCATGGGACCTCATCAAACTGAAAAGCTTTTGCACAGCAAAGGAAACCAAAAAGAAAACAAAAAGACAACTTACAGAATGGGAGAAAATAGTTTCAAATGATGCAACTGACAAGGGCTTAATCTCTAGAATATATAAACAACTTAAACAACCCAACAGCAAAAAAAACAACCAATCAATGGAAAAAATGGGCAAAAGACCTGAATAGACATTTCTCCAAAGAAGATATACAGATGGCCAGCAAACACATGAAAAAATGCTCAACATCGCTGGTTATAAGAGAAATGCAAATCAAAACGACCATGAGATACCACCTCACACCAGTCAGAATGGCCATCTTTCATAAGTCCCCAAAGAACAGGTGCTGGAGGGGCTGTGGAGAAAAGGGAACCCTCCTGCACTGTTGGTGGGAATGTCAACTGGTACAGCCACTATGGAGAACCGTTTGGAGATACCTTAGAAATCTATACATAGAACTTCCATATGACCCTGCAATCCCACTCTTGGGCATCTATCCGGACAAAACTCTACTTCAAAGAGACACGTGCACCCGCATGTTCATTGCAGCACTCTTCACAATAGCCAGGACATGGAAACAACCCAAATGTCCATCGACAGATGAGTGGATTCGGAAGATGTGGTATATATACACAATGGAATACTACTCAGCCATAAAAAAGGATGACATCATGCCATTTGCAGCAACATGGATGGAACTAGAGCATCTCATACTGAGTGAAATGAGCCAGAAAGACAAAGACAAATACCATATGATATCACTTATAACTGGAATCTAATATCCAGCACAAATGAACATCTCCTCAGAAAAGAAAATCATGGACTTGGAGAATAGACTTGTGGCTGCCCGATGTG
Organism: Sus scrofa; assembly: GCF_054392235.1. Lineage (NCBI taxonomy): Eukaryota > Metazoa > Chordata > Mammalia > Artiodactyla > Suidae > Sus > Sus scrofa. The sequence goes on along the minus strand of NC_139401.1, from coordinate 3,549,734 downwards.
AGAGGGAGGGAGTGGGAGGGATCAGGAGCTTGGGCTTATCAGACACAACCTAGAATAGATTGACAAGGAGATCCTGCTGAACAGCATTGAGAACTTTGTCTAGATACTCATGTTGCAACAGAACAAAGGGTGGGGGAAAAAATGTAATTGTAATGTATACATGTAAGGATAACCTGACCCCCTTGCTGTACAGTGGGAAAATAAAAAAAATTATTAAAAAAAAAAAAGGAAACACAGGCCCTGAATGATGGATTAGACCAAATGGACTCAATATTTATAGGACATTCCATCCCAAAGCAGCAGAATACACATTCTGCTCAAGTGCACATGGAACATTCTCTACGATGGATCACATCCTGGGCTACAAATCCAACCTTGGTAGTTTTAAGAAAACTGAAATCATATCAAGCATCCTTTTCTACCACAATGCTATATGGCTGGACATCAACAACAAGAAAAAAAACTGCAAAACACACAAACATGTGGAGATGAAACAACATGCTCCCAAACAACCAATGGGTCACTAAGGAAATCAAAGAGGAAATGTAAAATGACCTAGAAGCAAATGACAATAAACATACAACACTCCCAAACCTATGGGATGCAGCAAAAGCCGTTCTAAGAGGAAATTTTATAGCAATACAAGCCCACCTCAGAAAACAAGAAAAAGCTCAAAGAAACAAGCTAACTTTACATCTAAAGCAGCTAGAGAAAAACAGACAAGACCTAAAGGTAGTAGAAGGAAATAAATCATCAAGATCAGAGCAGAAATCAATGAAATAGAAACAAAGAAAACCACAGAAAAGATCAATGAAACAAAAAGCTGGTTCTTTGAAAAGATCAACAAAATTGATAAACCCTTAGCCAGACTTATCAAGCAAGAAAGAGAGAGGACTCAAATCAATAAAATTAGAAATGAAAAAGGATAAGTAACAACAGACACCACAGAAATACAAAGGATCCTAAGAGACTACTATATGCAACTACATGCCAATAAAACGGAAAAGCTAGAAGAAATGGACAAATTCTTCGAAAAGTACAATCTCCCAAGACTAAACCAAGATGAAAGAGAAAAGATGAACAGACCCATCACAAGAAGAGGAATTGAGCAAATGCATCTGAAGCAAGCACAGCATGAAAGGTGAAGATTATGGGAGAACAGAGAGAGGACTGAGGGGGTGCACAGGAACGCTGGGGCTCTTTCTTGTGGCACCACCATTGTGCCCAAGACATGAACTGGAGAAAGTGCTGGGAACAGTCTGGAAGGACCACTCTCCAGATGAGAGATGGGGGGACGAGGATCCCTCAGAAGTCCCGTGGGAAACCATTGCAGGCTCTCATCCTTCTCTAGAAGGGAGTTCGAGACCTTCCCAAAACACCAGGGGTTCCCTAGACTGGCTGAATCCCCGAGGAGAAACCGAAACGGGTAAAGCAAGAATGCTGTGGAAAAGGCTGCGTCCTGGCTTCCGTTCCAGCAGCCAGGGGCAAGGAAGTGTGTCGCCATCTGATAAAATTATCAGCCCAGCTCTCTCCATGTGAGGATGCTATAACCCTCCACCCAGCCTGTCTACAGGACCCCTGGGCATCAGCAACAATGTACTCGCCTTACACAGCAAATAGCGAGTTCCCGTGGTGGCTCAGCTGCTTCAAACCTGACTAGTATCCATGAGGATGCAAGTTCCATCCCTGGCCTCGCTCCGTGGTTAAGGACAGGGCACTGCTGTGAGCCACGGGGTGTAGGTCGCAGAGGCAGCTCAGATCTGGCGTTGCTGTAACTGTGGTATAGACCTGCAGCTGCAGCTCTGATTCGATCCCTAGCCTGGGGACTTCCCTCTGCTGCAGGTGTGACCCTGAAAAAAAAATTAAGAAGAATAAAGGTGTTGATGCTTATAACAGCCCTGGGAAAAGTGCCTGATATATATACATCTATATATTATATATTATCTATTATACATTTATATCATGTATACAGATATGGTCTATCATATATATCACTCATTTATTGTCACATGTGTATCTACCATATACTATATATCATATAGTGTGTCGTCTCCTTCATATACAGATATTATATGTTACATTATTATATATTACATATCACATCCTGTGTATGATAAATCTACATCCACGTCCATGTCTGTATTTATATCTATCCGTAATACATTACATGTCTATTGTTTGGAGATATATACCACATATAATCATGTACAGCTATCCCATATTTTATGTCATCTCATATATATCATATTATATGCATCATATATCTGTTTCTGTATAAGCACCTTATACATATTCTTCATATATTTATTCCTCTGTTTTGTTTTATTTTTCACTTTTTAAGGCCACACCCACAGCATATGGAGGTTCCCAGGCTAGGGGTCCAGTTGGAGCTGTAGCCACCGACCTACGCCACAGCCACAGCAATGCTGTGTCCTTAACCACTGAGCGAGGCCAGAGATCAAACCCGTATCCTCATGGATGCTCGTCAGATTCATTTCCCCTGAGCTACAGCGGGAACTCCTACTTCCTGTATTTATATATATGAGTACACATGTGTGTAGGGCATGTGAATATGCTGTTTATATATGATGAGCACAGGCACACTATATACAAACACCATATCCCTGCCCTGCACATATCTCTCTCTCTCCACCATGTCCATTAAATACATGTAGTGATTCCACACCATAAATACTGCCAGCCAACTCTGGTTAGGTCCTACTTGAGTCCTCCTGTAGAAATTCCAGACCACATCTTACTGCTTTTTTAGGGCCACACCTGCGGCATGTGGAGGTTCCCAGGCTAGGGGTCGAATCGGAGCTGCAGCTGCCGGCCCACACCACAGCTACAGCAACACCAGATCCGAGCTGCGTCTGCGACCTACACCACAGCTCACAGCAATGCCAGATCCTTAACCCATTGAGCAAGGCCAGGGAACGAACCAGCATCTTTTTTTTTTACCTTCACATCTTTTAGACATTCTGATGTATATATTGTTGAGATCTGTTTTGAGTTATATAGAGTATGTATATATTCACATATATAAAATATAAGACCAATTGTACGTATCCTTCATTTCCTGATCGGTGAGGTTAGCACCCGCCGCTTAGCAAGGACACAGGGACAGGATAAAACACCGTCCTAACATGGAAATATCTGCAGACTCCACAGACCAGGGGTGTCCCAAGGCAAAAGAGGAAAACACATCACGGCTGGTAGGAAGACTCTCCAGAGGTGTATCCATGCTCTTACTGCAATAACTGGTGGCTCTTGTAGACATGTGAACGAGAGGTCCACATGAAATTTTTTTATTTTTAACATACAGTTGATGTACAGTGCTGTGCCAATGTCTGCTGGACAGCATGGTCACCCAGTCTCACACACACACACACACACACACACACACACACACTCTCTCTCTCTCTCTCTCTTTTTCTCATATTATGCCATTCCAGGGCATCCATCTGTTACTGAAAAAGTGCCAGGAAAACAGTAGATTCCTTTGCCTCTGAAACCAACGACCCCAGACTTACTGGCTTTTAACAGTGTTTATCTTCTCCTATCCCCAGAGGCCAGCCTTCTAAAATGAACATCACAGGCCCCTAACCAAGAGGTAGGCAGGGCTGCCCCAGGGGAGAAGGCTCCCTTTGAAAAGTTAAAACATCAGAAAAGCTCTGATTCCTAGTCAGCAGATGCAAACGCTGACATGGAGAATGGATGAGCCATGAGGGCCTGCTGTGCAGCACGGGGAACTCTATCCAGTCTCCTGCAATAAACCATAATAGAAAGAAATATTTTTAAAAAGCATATGTATTACGTCTATAACTAAGTCATCTTGCTGTACAACAGACACTAGCACCACATTGTAAATCAAGTGTAATTTAAAACAAACGAACATCTGTAGCAACATCAATACAACTAGAGATTCTCGTACCAAGTGAAGTAAGTCAGACAGAAAGACAAATACCATAGGATATTAATTCTGTGTGGAATCTAAAATATGGCACAAGTGCAAGACATGGAAACAACCCAGTGGTCCATCGACAGATGATTGGATGAGGAAGATGTGGTATAGATACACAATGGAATACTACTCAGCCATAAAAAAGAACACCATAATGCCATTTGCAGCAACAGGAACCAGAGACTCTCATCCTGAGTGAAATAAGTCAAAAGAGAAAGACAAATACCTTATGATATTACTTAGAACTGGCATCCAATGTACAGCACAAATGAAGCTTTCCACAGAAAAGAAAATCACAGACTTGGAGAATAGACTTGTGGCTGCCTGTGAAGAAAGGGAGGGTGTGGGAGGGATTGGGAGCTTGGGGTTAATGGAAGCAAAGTGCTGCTCTTGGAATGGATTTACACTGAGATCCTGCTGTGTAGCCCTGAGAGCTATGTCTAGATATTTACATCACAACACAACAATGACAGGAAAAAGTATGTGTACACGTATGTGTAACTTGGTCCCCATGCTGTGCAGCGGAAAAAATAATAAAAAAATCATTATTAGAAATAAATAAAAACAAAAACAAAAAAATAAAATGTGGCACAAATGAACCTATCTACAGAGCAGAAACAGACTCACAGCCATAGAGAACAGACTTGTGGTTGCTGAGGGGGAGGGGGAGGGAGTGGGATGGACGGGGAGTTTGGGGTTCACAGAGGCAAACTATGACACTGAGAATGGATAAGCAATGAGGTCCTGCTGTCCCGCACAGGGAACTCTCTCCAGTCTCTTGGGCTAGACCAGGATGGAAGAGAATATGAGAAAGGCAATGGATATATCCTATGACGGGGTCACTTTGCTGGACAGCAGACATGGACACTATAAATCAACTATAGTTTAATTAAAAATTTAATACCATCAAACAAAACTGATGCTGTGTAGCCCTGGGAACTATATCTAGCCACTTATGATGGAGCATGAGAATGTGAGAAAAAAGAATGCATACACGTATGCATAACAGGGTCCCTTTCCTGTAGAGTAGAAAATTGACAGAACACTGTAAACCAGTGGCAATGAAAAAAAACATCACGCTAGAATAAAATCTACTCAATACTCTGTGATAACCTATATGGGGAAAGAATCTGAAAAGGAATGCGTAGATATATATGTATAACTGATTTGCGTGGCTGCACACCTGAAACTAACATGACGTGTAAGTCAATTCTACTCTAATGCATTGTTTTGAATGGCAAAGAGTGGCTATAACTGAGATGCCTGTCAGTGCAGTGTTGCTTCTATCAGTGATTTGTTTTGCTCTACCTGGATACTGCACATATATGCAGTCAATATATACTGTTACGTACAGGCATGAGCGTAAGACCCTATAGCATGTACAATGTATAAAGCATATATAATAGCAGAGACTATAATTCTCCATGGATACCACCTGAAGTGCCACGTGGTAAATAACAGCAAACATGAAATACATGATCTGACAGAATCTGATTTACACCAACAACTGCACAAAAAAATAGTAATTCCACAGTGGGAATTCTTAGAGAAAAATGCATTTTCTTCTTGAACAGAAAAAATCAGTGGTATAAAAATAGGATTTCCTCCTGTACCAATCCAAATTTTTTTTTTTTTTTTTTGCAGGGGTCGGGGGGCCATGCCCTGGGCATGCAGAGGTTCCCCGGGCCAGGGATGGAACCCACGTCACTGCATCGACCTGAGCCACAGCCATGACCATGCTGGATCCTTAACCCACCAAGCCACCAGGGAACTCCCTCATCTATATTTAAAAAAAAAATTGTAACCTGGCCAGTGGCCCCTCCCATTCATCTGGAACAAAATGAACATAAGGGAACAGAAAGGAAAAAAAAATTCCTTCAAATAAGTGATGGTCAGAGGCAAGTTGACAGGACAAATGGTCAAAGGCATTCTAACACTAGAGTGATGTAATCAATTTGCTACATAAAAGACGAAAAAGGAAGCAACTCTGGTAAAAGAAGAAGGAGACAAAGAAGAGGAAAAGGAAGAAATTTAAAAAGAGAGAAAGGGGACAACAAGAAGAAAAAGGAGCAGTTTGAAAGGGGTTGTATTCCTCCACGGTGTCATTCCAGAATCACATCCAGGACTGTGGGAGAAAAAAAAATCTCCATTTATGCCAATACGTTGAGTGAATTTCTGGACCCATGTACTCAGAGTGTATTGATCGTAGGATTATGTTACTTAAAAATTATACACGACTTGAGGAGTTCCCGTCGTGGCGCAGTGGTTAACGAATCCGACTAGGAACCATGAGGTTGCGGGTTCGGTCCCTGCCCTTGCTCAGTGGGTTAACGATCCAGCGTTGCCGTGAGCTGTGGTGTAGGTTACAGACGCAGCTCGGATCCCGCGTTGCTGTGGCTCTGGCGTAGGCCGGTGGCTACAGCTCCGATTCAACCCCTAGCCTGGGAATCTCCATATGCCGTGGGAGCAGCCCAAGAAAATAGCAACAACAACAAGACAAAAAGACAAAAAAAAAAAAAATTATACACGACTTGAAATGTTCAGTAAATCAACACGACATGTGCCATGTCCAGATTGTCTGCATCATGTACTACCTTCATCCTTCAGCGATGCTCTTCGTAGAAACCCAAGACCAGAGGCACAGGTGGGGGTGCCCTGGATGAAAACCATCCTTTCTTTGGTCCCTGGAGTCTGGGAACGGAAGCAACAGCGAGATGTTGACATCTGCGTATTTCCTAAGATGCAACAGCCAGCCCATGCATGCACCCGATACCCACGGGGGCATCACCAAAGGCATGAGGACAAAATGCTAGCCAGAGCCTCCGACGTGGGACTTCCAGCACGATTGCCCCACGAGCAGCTGGCTCACCCGGGGTGCTGCGGAACAGCCTCCTGCCACGAGAGAGAAACTCAGGATTGCTCCACACTGACCTCTGAATAACCTTATTCATTGTTTCTTGGCTGCAGAAACCTTTGGGATTAAATTCTGGGGCTGGATGAGTGTAGGTAACACAAACTTCGTACTTGCTGTGAGAGAGACCAACACAGCTTTGAAAATAGGGCACGGCCAGGGTATGTATGATCCAACACCTTTAGGAGTTCCCGCTGTGGCTCAGCGGGTGAAGCACCTGACATTCCATCCATGAGGACGTGGGTTGGATCCCTGGTCTCGCTCAGGGGGTTAAGGATCTGGCATGGCCACAGAGGCAACGTGGGCTGCAGATGAAGCTCAGATCTGGCATGGCTGTGGCTGTGGCATAGGCTGGCAGCTGCAATTCGACCCCTAGCCTGGGAACTTCCGTATGCTGCCTGTGCAGGTGCGACCTTAAAAAATAAAATAAAATAAAATAAAATAAAACAAAATAAAATGTGATCCAGATATGATGCTGGATGATTGACTGTAAAAATTTTTCTATGAAGGCCTCAGAAAGATCAAATCATGGAAAGCAGTCTTCAGTCAGACCTATGACCCGTTTGGGGAGGTGACAAAGGTGGCTTTGCATAGTATTTTAATGGAACAAGAGGGCCTGGGAGAAGCGGAACGGCTTGTCTCACAGAGAGAGGGGGGCCTTTTGTGCGACAGATCGAAGGGCAGTGACAGGCATAGGAGGCCTACAAAGTTCTTGAGAAAATTACATGAGCAGACGTTTTCTCAGATGGGTCTGAAAGGGGCTCCTTGGACCCTAATGATATGTGCAGGAAGGAAGCAAACTGAGAAAACAACGCCGCCAAAAACACATGATCCATTTTATGAAACCGACTCAGAGGGATGACATAAGAGCCACAGAGACTCATACTCAGGCTTCAACACCTAAGTAAGCAGCTTTTAACCTTGCCTGGTAGGATTTCAGCATTGTTAGGAAACTGAAACTTTTTTTCTTTCCTCTCCTTCTTCTTTTTTTTTTGGTCTTTGTTTGATTTGCTTCACTTAGTATGAGAATCTCTAGTCACATTCATGTTGCTGCAAATGACATTATTTCTTCCTTTTTTATGGCTGAGTAATATTCCACTGTATATATGTACCACATCGTGTGTGGGGGCGGGGGTTCCCTTTTTAAATTTTTTAAATGTTTACGTTGTTTGTCTACCACATCTTCTTGATCCACTCCTCTGTCGATGGACATTTAGGGTGTTTCCACGTCTCGGCGATTGTGACCAGTGCTGCAATGAACATTAAGGTGGGATCATTTGCTTTTAATGAGGCAGAAAGCCCCCATCAATGACTCTCTGGTAGATGAACTTTAAACCTTTCTGAGAGTTCCCCTTGTGGCTCAGCAGGAAGTGAATCTGACTAGGAGCCACGAGGATGCAGTTCCATCCTTGGTCTTGCTCAGTGGGTTGAGGATCCGGCGTGGACGTGAGCTGTGATGCAGGTCGCAGACGAAGTTCAGATCCCATGTTGCTGTGGCTGTGGTGTAGCCCAGCAGCTACAGCTTCAATTTCACCCCTCGCCTGGGAACCTCCATAGGCCACAGGTGCGTCTCTAAAAAAAAAACTCTGGTGACACAGGGCAGCAGACAACTCTTGATCATAATGTTCTAATGTCCTGGGCCACTTACTCCAGCCACAGCTGTGCCCACATGCTTTTATAAATGTCACCTGACACGATCTCATTTCAACAGCAGCGTGGTTCTATCGCCAGCCCAGCCCAGTGGATCAAGGATCTGATGTTGCTGCAGCTGTGGTGTCGTTTGCAGCTCTGTCTTGAACTCAGTCCCTGGCCAGGGAACGTCCATATGCCCATGGATGTTGCTAAACCTATAAAAAAAGAATATATAGCATACGTTATACCTAGCATAAATAGGATAGTAACAGACTTTATTATGCAATATGTACTTTCACTGTATATGATTCTATGTATCTTTTAATTATACATCTCATTTTATTACATATTTATAAAATGCATCTCGTTTTACAAATTATGGAATAATCTATACAAATAAGGTCATAGTGCAGACACGTTATAGATACATTATAAATATACATGTTATATTATGACAAAATATGCAATATATCTATAATAAGCAATGTCGTCACGCATAACAGTTCAAATAGCCGCTATGAATGAGCTCCAGCAGTTAAAGCTATGAGCCCTAATAAAAAGGAATTAATTTTAAAAATGGCGTTTCTGGAGTTCCCGTCGTGGCGCAGTGGTTAACGAATCCGACTAGGAACCATGAGGTTGTGGGTTCGGTCCCTGCCCTTGCTCAGTGGGTTAACGATCCGGCGTTGCCGTGAGCTGTGGTGTAGGTTGCAGATGCGGCTCGGATCCCGCGTTGCTGTGGCTCTGGCGTAGGCTGGCAGCTGCAGCTCCGATTAGACCCCTAGCCTGGGAACCTCCATATGCTGCGGGAGCGGCCCAGGAAATGGCAAAAAGACAAAAAAAATAAAAAATAAAAAAAAATTAAAATGGCCTTTCTGGGGAGTTCCTGTCGTGGCTAAGTTGTCACGAACCTGACTTGCATCGGGGAGGACTCAGGTTGGATCCCTGGCCTCGCTCAGTGGGTTAAGGATCCAGTGTTGCCATGAGCTGTGATGTAGGTCACAGACTCGGCTTGGATCCCGTGATGCTGTGGCTGCAGTGTAGGCCAGCAGCTGCAGCTCCAATTCGATCGCTAGCCTGAGAACGTGCATATGCTGCAGGTGCAGCCCTAAAAAACAAAAAAATAAAAATAAGAAATAAAAAAAATTGCCTCTCTGGGAATAAATAAGCAAAGTCACACACTTGCTCCAGGGAGCGATACCCCCTGTTCTCTCTCTATAATCCGCATCGAACCAGCAAGTTATTCTTGCTTTTCAGGTTGTAGTGAAGCTCCTGTTCTGGCTCAGCCGGTTAAGAACCTGACATAGTATCCATGGATTCAATCTCTGGCCTCGCCCAGTGGGTTAAGGATCTAGCATTGCCATGAGCTGTGGTGTAGGTCACAGACACGGCTGGGATCTGGAGTAGCTGTGGTTGTGGTACAGGCCAGCAGCTGCAGCTCGGATTTAACCCCTAGCCTGGGAACTTCCATATGCTTTGGGTGTGGCCTTGAAAACAAACAAACAAATAAATACAACTAAGGAAGACCAAAGGAATGTGATCGAAAGGAGAACATGTCATCTGTAGAAAGGTTTCCTCCTCGTTCCTTCCTTCTTCTTCTTGGTGCTGCCTGGTTCAGAAGCATGATGGCTGGAGCAATGGCATCCACTTTGGACCATGAGGCCGCCCACGCAGGTAGGAAAACAGAAGCAGCTAGGGTACTGAGAGCCGAAGAACCTTCTCACTGATATTTTGTTTGTTGTGGTTGGCATTTTATCGTCCTGTGTCACCATCCTAAATCTACCCTTTCGCGCAGTTAAACAAAGGGGGAGGGGCAGAGAGACGAGGGATGTTTTCTCAAGGATAGCCCACGCAAAGTGAGTTGGGATGGGAGCAGCAGGGAGGAGGAAGGCAGCTGGGGGACGGTACCAGCATTCTGACCACTAGGTGACCGCCAAGAATGAACATGACCTTCTCAGGCTTCCCTGTCAGTGAGGTCCTGTTGGTTACTCGTGAACCTCATGGAGTTAGAGAGACTTCTTTCCATCCACTCCCCTGCAGCCTCTCTGAGTGCACAGAGAAAGATGAGTGAGACGTCATGCCAACGACCTTCCTCCACCTCTACAGGCTCAGCTACAAGGGAGTTGGCCTGGAAGGATGGCTTTTTACATCCATGCCTGCATGGCTTGTATTATGCATATAAAAGTTAATAAATGACTCTGTAAATAGAGTCACCACTCAGTGGTTCCTGGACCGAGACATCTTCTTGCTGCTGTTTCTGAAGCAGAGCAAAGGCAACTCTAGGCCCCGAAGCGTCAACCCATTTCGAAACTAATCCACAGGGATGCAATATGGATTAAAATAAAGTAATTCCATTTTTTATAAAAGCGAGCTAAATATATTTCTTTCCATTTTCCATGTTCAACTTAGTAGGACGTTGAACACTCAATTTCATTTACCTAAGGAGACAGTCCAAGAATCCCTGGTGGCCTAGAAGTTAAAGATCCAGCATGGTCACTGCTATGGCTCGGGTTCGATCCCCGGCCTGGGAACCTCCATATGCCATGGCGAGACAAAAAAAAGAAAAAGAAAAGAAAGAAAGGGAGAAAGAACAAGTTCTGGGAGTTCCTGTTGTGGCACAGCGGAGAGGAATCCGACGAGTATCCGTGAAGATGAGGGTTTGGTTTGGGCTTATCAGACACAATTTAGAATAGATTGACAAGGAGATCCTGCTGAGTAGCATTGAGAACTTTGTCTAGATACTCATGTTGCCACAGAACAAAGGGTGGGGGAAAAAATGTAATTGTAATGTATACATGTAAGGATAACTTGATCCCCTTGCTATACAGTGGGAAAATAAAATAAATAAATAAATAAATAAAATAAAAAATAAAATAAAATAAATATGCAGAGTAAAACTATAAAACTTGTAGAAGAAAACATAGAATATTTTTGGGGCCTCAGAATAAAGAAAGATCATAGGCAAATAAAAATATAAACTGTAGTATATTTATACAATGGAATATTACACAGCAGTGAAACTTAATAAACTACATCTCTACATGCAAAAAAAAAAAAAAGATGAGGGTTCGATCCCTGGCCTCACTCAGTGGGTTAAGGATCCAGTCTTGCCGTGAGCTGTGGTGTAGGTCGCAGACACGACTCGGATCCCGCTTTGCTGTGGCTGTGGTGTAGGCTGGCAGCTGTAGCTCCGATTGGACCTCTAGCCTGGGAATTTCCATATGCTGCTAGTGTGGTCCTAAGAAGCAAAAAAAAAGTTCTGGAACTCTACAGAGGTGATGGTTACAGAACATTATGAATTTACTAAATGTCTCTGAGCTGCTGGCTTTAGGTTGGTTAAAATTAATTTTAATCATGGGTATTTTACCGCAACTGCTATAGACAGAGGTTAACTAAGACGCCAAATGCTGTGCCCATGCTGTGCGGCCTTCTTAGAGCGCCCTCTGCTGTTCTCATTGAAAACTGCTCCCCATCAGCCGTTCTCCAAGGCAGAGGTGCGACCAGCATGGCACCACCACCTGCAGGGGGCAGTTTCCTTAACCCACCGAGTTAATAGGGCGGCAACACGAATTACATTTCCTACCCAAGGTTGTCCGACATCAAGAGAAGAAAGAGGGGCTTGGAGTTCCTCAGCACCAACATGTCATGAAGGCTCCCAGACAAGCGCCACAGGCACAGGGACAGCCAGCCACGCCTGAAAGTATTTAGGGGGAGAAAAAAACAAAAAGCCATTTTTAAAAAACCCAGAAGCCATCTTGGCACCATATTGTAAATCAACTGTATTTAATAAAAAAAAACAATAATAAAAAAAAAACAATTCAAGCCTGCATTTTAGACAACTTAAAATAGGAAAGAATAGCATTGCTTATTGATGTTGGCAGCTCACCCGAGCGAGATTATTCAAAAAACAGAAACGTGGAGTTCCTGTCGTGACGCAGCGGAAGTGGATCCGACTGGTATCCATGAGGTCGCCGGTTCGATCCCTGGCCTCGCCGTGGGGCGACATTGCCGTGAGCGGTGGTGTAGGTGGAAGCCATGGCTTGGATCCGGCAGCACTGCTGTGGCTGTGGTGTGGACCTGCAGCTGCAGCTCCAATTCGACCCCTAGCCTGGGAACCTCCATAGGCCACAGGTGCGGCCCTAAAAAGACCAAAAAAAAAAGAAGAAAGAAACTTTTTTAAAGTTATGATTTATGTGAATGTAGTACACAAATTAATTTTATATGGGTGGGGACATTAAATTCTCATCACTTTTCAACTGTTTTAGTAGCATAAGTCCGCTAAAAAACAATAGTAAAATAATAATAAAAATAATAGTAAATTGAGTAAAGGCCTAATGATTTAATTCCTTTGCTTAAATATGTAAACCAAATGGAAACTCAGAGGCTAAGAGCCAGGTAATCGGGTCTGACTTTTTAATTTTTTTTTACTTTACTTTTTTTATTTTTATTTGTTATTATTATTATTTTTTTTGTCTTTTTTTCTTTCTCTTGGGCCGCTCCCACGGCATATGGAGGTTCCCAGGCTAGGGGTCCAATCGGAGCTGTAGCCACCAGCCTACGCCAGAGCCATAGCAACACGGGATCCGAGACGCGTCTGTGACCTACACCACAGCTCACAGCAACGCCAGATCCTTAGCCCACTGAGCAAGGCCAGGGATCGAACCCACAACCTCACGGTTCCTGGTCGGATTTGTTAACCACTGGGCCATGATGGGAACTCCAATGACTTCTTAGCTCTGACACCGAAAGCTCTAGCAACAGAGGCCAAGAAAAAGAGATCAGAATTCAAAATGCATGGGCCTCCCAGGACGCAATCAGGATCGCGCAAAGACAGCCCACGGCGTAGGAGACGTAGGAGACCGTGTTTGCAAAACCCTGCAGGGTGGTATTTCTGAATTGCAGATGCATGTTCCAGATGCCCATCCGCCAGGGGGCCGCCAACGCCTACCTGTGCACAAACCTCAAGAAATCTCAGGAAAGTGCCACTGACAGCCTGGGGTCTCCTGAGCCCCTCGCAGCTCGGTCACTTATTATCATTCCTGCCATTTTTTCCAGTTGGTCTTTTTTTTTCCTTCTTTAGGGCTGCAGTGGCACAGGGAAGTTCCCAGGCTAGGGGTTGAATCAGAGCTGCAGCTGCCGGTCTACACCACAGCCACCGCCCCCCCCCAAGATCCGAGTCACCTCTTGACCCTACACCACAGCAGGCTCCTCAAACCCGCATCTTCATGGATACTAGATGGGACTCGTCACCCGCTGAGCCACCGCGGGAATGCCCGGTTTCTTTGGTGGTGGTGCTGTTGCAGAAAGCTGCCTGCAAAGTCTCTCAACAGTGTCCATTGTGAGACGCTGTCTTTCCTGCTCATCACAGGCGCTACCCGCTTCGCAGTGCAAGAGGGTCCCATTCTTCAGGCTAGAACTAGCATCTCCTGCCTCCGAATACCCTTCATGCCCTGAAGGAGCCTTTGCAGGGGACTGATTTGCTTGTAGAAACAAGACTGCTTTGTCCACCGGCTTTCTCTGGGACCAGCCCTCTCACTGCATCCACCCTTGATCCAGGGAACCGGCCTCTTAAGGAAGGGGCGTCTCTTGTCACCATGTGCTCTGGGTGGACCCGTGTCTCCCCTGAAAGAAGGTCAAAGTCCTCCCCTCCAAAACCCGGAAAAGTGACCTTATGTAATTCTTCCTGGATCTCAAGTTCCCACAGGAGGCGGACTCGTATATCCCAGGACGGGTGCCCTTACAGGAAGAGGAGCAGCAGTTCCGGGGTGGCTCATCTGGTTAAGAACCCAACACAGTCTCCGTGAGGACGCAGGTTTGATCCCTGGCCTCGCTCACTGGGTTAAGGATCTGGCATTGCCGTGAGCTGTGGCGTAGGTCGCAGACGCGGTTCAGATTTGGCGTTGCTCTGGCTGTGGTGTAGCCCAGCAGGTGCAGTTCTGATTCAACCTCTAGGCTGGGAACCTCCATATGCCGCAGGTGCAGCCCTAAAAAAACAAAAAATAAATAAAACAAAAGAAGAAGAAGAGGAAGAGACACAGGTCAGACACAAGAGAAGTCATATATATATATAAAGCTGGAAGCAAAGCTTGGGGTGATGTGTCCGCACCCTAAAAGAGAAACTTGCCAGGAGCCACCGGAAGCTAGAAGATGCAAGGCGGGGGGGTCTCTCTATGATTCTGCAGAAGACGCCAGCCCTGCTGACCCCTCCAGTTCAGAGAGCAAGCCTCCGTACCTGAAAGATTGTAACGGTTTTAAATTTTTAAAATTGTACTGGAGTAGAGTTGACTTGCAAGCTGTGTTGGTTTCAGGGGTACAGCACAGGGATTCGAGGGTGCCTATACACACATGCCTTCCTTTTCCGATTCTCTTCCCATGTAGAGGCTCACACAGAGTGTGCAATAGAGCTCCCTGTGCTAGACAGAGGTCCTCGCTGTGTGTCTATTTTACATATAGTTGGGTGTCTCTGACAACCCCAACCTCCTAATTTAACCCTCTCTCCAATGGTTTCGCCTACGGGAACCCTGAGTTTGGTTTCAAAATCTTTGAGTCTGTTTCTGCTTTGTACGTGAGTTCATTTGTATCTTTTTTTTTCCTAGATTCCACACAGAAGGGCTATCCTATGATATTTCTCTTTCTCTGTTTGACTTTCTTGACTTTGTAATTATATCTAGGTCCACCCATGTTGCTGCAAGTGGCATGACTCCAGTGTCCAGGATGAGAACATATTGATACAGCCAAAAACTAGGGAGAACCACCTCCATGACGTGCAGCCTGGCCTTGGCCATGAACTTGCTCTAACCCGCTTTGCACACATGGTCTTGTCCTTGCTGAACTGTTTCTGTCCCTCATGGCTCCTTTCAACGTTGAGTTCTGTGGCACGTGGGGGTTTTTTGCCTCTGAAACCCTCCCCCACACCCCTTCCTTGGTGAGCTGTCTACACTGCAGAGAGAAGGGCAAGGTGCCATCACCCCAAAGACCACCAGGCACCGTCCCCGGACCCCCGGACTGCGGTCGTGATGACTCTGAAATGACCTCTGGAGGGAGAAGAATGCAGGCTCCCACATCCTCATCAACAGCCCTGGTTTGCAGCTCAACCTCGAAGAGCCCTGGCTGTCCCCTCTCAAGGGAGGACCCCATTTGGAGGGGCTCACCTGCCGGGGCCTCCTCTGCCTGGCAGAGCCATAGAGCTGGTCTTTCTGCTTCACCCCAACTCTGTCTCCGAGACTTCATGGGGGCCGCTGGACAGAGGCCACATGTTCAGCTCCACCTGCAGAACCACGAGAGGGCTTTCTCTTGACTTAAGCATCCGGCTGCATGTCCTTGGTCACCGCGGGACCCGATGGCAGTTTTGTCCATGGGATGCTCTGTCACACTCTGCAAACATCCTCTGGGTACCACGGCAGCTGCTGCCCTGGAAAGAGGATGCAAGCAATGAGCTATTCCATCCCCTCTCCTGGCACCTCCACCCCCCTCCTTCCAGAGCCAGCCAAAGGGGAGCAGGGCCAGGTTGCTGCCAAAACTCGGCCTCTGTCCACCGGTGCCAAATAGAAACTCCAAGACAGAGTTTTGGGCATAGGAGGAAAAAAAATAGCTTTATTGCTTTGCCAGGCAAAGGAGGCCACAGTAGGCTGATGCCTAAAGACTGTGCCCCCCTTTGGGAGAGAATAGGAAGGGGTCTTACAGCATGAAGCGGAAAATAGAGCCGCAGATAAGGATCAGGGTGGGTGCTAGGTTGCATTCTTTTTTTTTTTTTTTTTTGTCTAGGGCCACTCCTGCGGCATATGGAGGTTTCCAGGCTAGGGGTCTAATCAGAGCTGTAGCCACAGGCCTACACTACAACGCCTGCCACAGCAACGCCTGATCCTTAACCCACTGAGCAAGGGCAGGGACCGAACCCGCAACCTCATGGTTCCTAGTCAGATTTGTAAACCACTGAGCCAAGATGGGAACTGCTAGCTTGCATTCTTTTCCAGGCTGCTGTTTAGTGGCTCCGGGACTGGTTCTGAGGGTTATGGAGGCTTTCACATATGACCTTCTTTCTGGAATAAAGAAGTTTTATCAAGCAGTTAATGCCTTCCATCTGTCGGGGGTTTAATTCTGCAGAAGGGCTCAAAGACATTGTTCTGTGTGTGTCCCTTGAGGGGGAACCAGGACCTGCCCCCAGGGGGCACTGTGGTCCCCTGCCATCCCCTCGGGGTCTCTGTATCCCCTCCCTTCCTTGATCAGCACCTGCAGGCACCTGCCCTTGGGGGCTCAGAAAAGGGTCTGGAAGCTGAATGAAGCTTATTTCCTAAAAACAAAAAATGGGGGACCTGGAAAGCCTTTGTGTGCCCAGGAACCTCCCCCCGCCCCCGCCCCAGGGCCCTGCTGAGTTTCAACATGGGGTGTACTAGAGCAGAAACGCAAAGGAGAGGCAGGAGGCCGGAGCAATGCGATTTCAGGTGAGTTTTATTGACCAACAGATGGGCCAGGAGCAGTGAGAGCCAACGGAGGCCCCCTCGGCTTAGGGAGCAGTTAGTTATTCGGGAAAAAGGGGAGTTTCTACTTTCAGCCCAGGTTTGTTCTTGTCTGTGTCTACAGTCAAGGGTTAGGGAAGCAATTGCCTTAGGAATGTGGGTAACGGTTTGGGGTCAGGGGTAGGGGGGAGTTGTAACAGAGTGTCCCAGGACAAAAGGCTAGTTAACTGGTCGCCAAGGCAACGCACTGTTCCAGAAGGATCAGCCTTCTAGCTTGCACGTCTGATTAGAGTTTTGGTGGCGCCTGGCAAGTCATGCCTGAGTCCCCTCAAAGGCTGGGGTGCCCACAAAGCTGTCATTCACTGTCAATGCCTAGGGGAGGTGATGCTGGAAAGATGATACCAGAATCCGGGTTCTTATTCATGCAGCCAAAGAAAGACCTTTGCAAACACACAGGCAGCAAGCCAGCAACGCCTTTATGACAGGAAAGCAGACGGCTCCCGGCAATGCTGGGAGGGGGGGAGAAGAGCCCCCCCCCCGTCCTATAGGTGTTTTTATCCCTTAAAGATGGGGGGGTACCAATGTGGGGTCCAGAAAGAGGTGGTTTTCTCCGACTGGCCCTGCCCAGTGACCTGTATCAGTCCTTGGCCAATAGGGGTCTTAGGAATGAAGATGCCCCCTAAGTCTCCTGGTTTCTTTGCCTTTTTCTTCCTATAGACTGAGTCACAGGGGGTTAGGGATTAATTCCATCTGGGGGTAGGTACACTCCTATAGTAACAAGGCCTTTGGGCATGTTACTCCCGGGAGCCCTTAAGCCACACAGGTGAATCAGTAGCCACATCAGAGGATGCTTCGAAGCCCCTGCTCCTACACTGACTATCTGAGTTAGGATTCTGCCCCAGAGAAACACCACATGGGGACTCGAACCCACGTGCCGGGACCCAAACCCAACCTGAACCCAGGTGGGGACTTGACCCCACGGTGGTTTTTTAAGTGAGAATCACTCACCCGGCGTCGGGACGCACTGAGGTCCAGGTTCTTCATATGTCTGCGCAGAAAGAATTCAGCGAGAGACACAGGGCTAGGCAAGAAATAGACTTATGAGGATAGGACGCTTGTGAGACATGCAAGCGGGCAGGCACAGAGGCTCTGCTCTGAGGATCCAAGGAGCCGGTGGGCTACAGGTTTATCTTCCAAGGGCGCATGGGGGTCGGAAAAGCCCCGCCTCTTCCTTTCTGGGAGGGATAGCCCCTCCTTTGCATCCGGGAAGGTGTGTATTGACAGCAGCTGAAGGGCGGTCTTTGAACTCCTGCCCCGGGTCTGAACCGGACTGCAGGGCTCATCCCGCCCCCCACCCCAAGACCTGAGGCAATTTGGGCACTTCCGCTAGTCAAGCACTAGTCAAGCCTTGTTTTGATGGCTTTCTTGAGCAATTTACTTACAGTGATCTCCCAAGGTCCCCTACGTTTCCCCCGTTACCTGGGGTCTTCTACTGGGACTTCCACAACCACCTGTGCCCACTCCCTCCCCATCAACCTGATCCTCAGGCCAGAGGCTCCTTACCTGCCCGCTGGCATCTCTCACGCATGTCTCATCATAATAAAGCCATTTCTTGCCTGTGGCTTTGTCTCTCGCTGAATCCCTTCTGTGCAGAGACACCAAGAACCTGAGCCTCCCTAAGTCCAGACACCAGGGGAGGGATTCGAATCTAAAAAAAACTGTGGGTTCACGTCCCAACCTGGCTTCTGGCTGGGTTCACGTCATAACGGTGCTCAGTTTCACTGGGGGAAGAAGGATGCATATGTATGTATGACTGGGTCACTTTGCTGGACAGCAGAAACTGGCCTGTTATAAATCAACTCTAATTTTTCCAAACACACACACAAAAGGAGAACGAGCTCTGTCTTCTGCTGCCAGATGGGGAAATGTGTTCTCGAACCACGAGCAAAGACACAAACCTGGCTTGGAACCCAGAAGAAGTGGAATAGTCCAGCCACCAGGTCACCGAGCCTTGTTTTCACAGACAGCAAGTCAAATGTGATTTGCGTCTAGAGGTAGGTACAGCCTGGTCAGAGCTGTTTTGTCTCCTCCTCGCCTTTTGGAGGCAGCCGCCAGCGTGGGTGGGGGGTGGGGTGGGGGGACTACGCCCCTTCAGGACTGTTCTAGAGAGATTTTCAAGGCAACTGCTTGGCAGCTCTGGGACACAGCCAGCGACCGCCCCGTCTGAGTGACCGGTGGCCGGCGGGTTTCCTGGCGGCGGCTCCTGCATGAAAGGCTTGCTGTTTCCTGCCAGAGCTGCCGGGATCCCTCCGCGAGTGTTGCATTTTGCGACTAAGAACAAAACGTCTTCTGTGGAAAGCTGAAAAGAGACGGCTGGGCGGCCCAGGAGACAACCTAGCTTGGTGTCTGGGCCGTTCGTCTTGCTTTGAGGTGGGGATCGCCTGGCGTCTCCTGGCCGAGGATCAGGCGCCTGGAGGAGCAGCCACGCACCGACCTGCAGCTGGCCTGTCCCCGCCGCACCTTCAGGTAACCCTCTCTGCCTGTGCCGCCTGGACGGCCACCCTTGGCGGCCACCTCACACACACGCGGCCACCGGGCACCTGGCCAGGTTTTAGAGATACGTTCCTTTGCACGGGGAAAGCAAGATACTCGACAGATTTACACCCACCCCACCCCCAGGTGATTGCTAGAAGGAATGCAGAATGATAAGAACCAGAGAGCCAGGGGACACGCAGCACCACTAGAGGCTAAGAGGCTAAGAGATCCGGGGGCAGGGGGACCCGGCGCCGGAGAGATGCTGAGATTAAAAACTGCCTGTGGGAACAGAGGCCGAGGGCCATGAAGAAATGTGGGCGAGCTGCCTGCGGGCTGGAGGACAGCCCGGGACCCAGGGGCTGCAATTTCTTCTGCCCTGGAAGAGCATCAGAGGCAAAATGTGGGCTTCCTTTCCCTTTGGCCGGATCTTTTTTTAAATTGAGATAACAATTAGATATAATTAGCTGATAACACTGTGAGAGGCTGAGGTGGGACAGAGTCAGCGTGACATGTTTAACTGTTGCAATACGATTTCAACAATTGTGTTAGCTGACTCTCACGTCCTGTAGGTGCCATTGTGTGTTTGTTTGGCCGGATTTTTTTGTTGGTTTTTTTTTTTTTTTTTTTTTAGGGCCGCGTGCATATGCAAGTTCCCAGGCTAGGGGTCGAATCAGAGCTTTGTCGAGGGCTACACCACAGCCACAGCAAGGCTGGATTCGAGCCATGTGACCTACACCACAGCTCACAGCAACACCAGATCCTTCACCCACTGAGTGAGGCCAGGGATCGAACCCACATCCTCATGGATACTAGTCAGGCTCCTAACCCACTGAGCCACAAGGGGAACTCCCGGGGTGGGGGGTTGGTTCCCCCGGCCAGAGGTTGAACCTCTGCCACAGCAGTGACCCAAGACCCAGCGGCAACACTGCCAGGTCCTTAACCTACTGAGCCACCAGGGAGCTCCGCCATTGCTTTTTCGTTTGGAAGAACAATTACCAGTTAGTCTCTTAGCAACCTTGAAATTTCCCTTCCAGCAGCAGTTGAGTATAATCAACAAGGGCTGAGTTAGCTCTCCAGAATGTTTTCAACTACGTGTTGCAACTTTGCATCCTTAAAGCCTCTCAATTTCCCCACCCCCTACCTCCTGGGAACCACTGCCCGCCCCTCTGTTCTTTCTCTGTATCTTTCTTATGGAAAGTTTTCTCTGCTAACAGGGAGCCCATAGGAAGAAAAACATGCTGTGCTTTTAGGCATAAATCCCTGCATTGAGTGGAACGAAAAACAACCACACTCCTTCATGTAGCGAAATACAGACCACCGATCTTCAAATCAGACCAAACCTTGTAGGAAATTAACCCCGTCAGTGAGTTTAGCATATAATCACAACTCTAACCAGTCAGGTGGAACGAATAGAACCAGTCATTGCCCAGAAGCGTCAGAAACTGCCCATAAGATGCTTTTTTCCCGAGAGGAAAAAGACTAAGCAGCTATCAAGAAAAAAATCATATCTACTTTATGCTATGTTATAAATTCATGCATAATGCATGTGTATTGTGTTTTATATTGTACGTCTCTGTATACATATGTAATACATAATATGGGTAGGATATTATACATTTAAAATGTATGTTATCTCATATATAAATATGTCAAAATCAGTGTGCCCATAGACCTTCTAAGAAGCCAAAAATCACACGAGGGAACAAACGAGGGCTTGTGTACATGCCAGCGGTATGAAAAGAATGCATCTCCAGCCTTCCTCCTCTGCTCTTTTTGTGATAAGCCGTCAAAGCCACCTGCTTGTTACAACAGCTCGGGGAGCTCCCTCTGTGGCTCAGAGGGTTAAGAACCCCACACAGTCTCTGTGAGGGTGTGGGTTCGATCCCTGGCCTTGCTCAGTGGATTAAAGATCCTACATTGTCGAAAGCCGTGGTGTAGCTGCAGTTCTGATTCAGTCCCTAGCAACGTCCATATGCTGCAGGTGTAGCCATAAAAAGGAAGAAAAAAAAAGGGGGGAGTTCCCGTCGTGGCTCAGCAGTAACAGACCCAACTAGTATCCATAAGGATGCAGATTTGATCCCTGGCCTCGCTCAGTGGGTTAAGGATCCGGCGTTGCCATGAGCTTCAGTGTTGAGCTGCAGTGTAGGTTGTAGACATGGTTTGGATCTGGTGTGGCTGTGGCTGTGGTGTAGCCCGGCAGCTATAGCTCTGATTTGACCCCTAGCCTGGGAACTTCCATGTGCCAGGTGTGGTGCCTAAAAATGTGTGTGTGTGTGTGTTTGGATAGGGAGTTCCCTGGTGGCTCAGCAGGTTAAGGATCAAGTGTTGATACTGCTGAGGCTCTGCTTATGGCAGGTTTGATCCCTGGCCTGGGATATATGCAGAATGCAGTCCACTATTATAAATATTATAATACATATAAATATATACATTTATAACATAAATAGCATAAATATAAAACATAAAGGAGTATCATTCAGCCATAAACAGGAAGGGAATTCTGACAGAGGCGACAACATGAGTGAAGCCAAAGGACAGTCTTGTCAGGGGAATAAGCCAGACACGAAAGGACAAAGACTGCGATTCCGGCTGTGTGAGGTCCCTTGAAGACTCACCTGCACAGAGATGGAAAGTCGTAGGGTCTGTTCCAGGGGCTGGGGGGGCAGAAGGGGGAGTCGGCGCTGGATGGGGACAGGTTCTGGATGATGTGAGGTTTGCACAACAGAATGAATGCGCCCTCCACGCCGCGGATTGTGTGCTTAAAAATGGCTAGGATGGGAAAGTTCTTTATGCCAGCGTACCACGATTACAAATAAAACATACGGGGACTTCCCGTTGCAGCTCAGCAGGTTAAGAACCCCACATGGTGTCCATGAGGACGTGGGTTCCATCCCAGGTCTTGCTCAGCAGGTCAAGGCTCTGGCGTTGCTGTGAGCTTAGGTGTAGGTCACAGATGCGGCTCGGATCCCCAGTTGCCGTGAGGTGTGGTGTAGGGCTGCACCTGCGGCATATGGAAGTTCCTGGGCTAGGGGTGGCGTCAGAGCTGCAGCTGCCCGTCTACACCACAGCCACAGCAAGACTGGATCTGAGCAGCATCTGCGACCTACACCACAGCTTGCGGCAATGCCGGATCCTTAACCCACTGAGCAAGGCCAGGGATGGAACCTACATCCTCATGGAGACTAATTCAGGTCCTTAACCTGCTGAACCACAGCAGGAACTCCTATTCTTTTTTTTAAAATAGTCTTTTCCACGATGCTTTATCACAGGATACTGAATGTAGCTCTCTCTCCCATGGGAGCTTGTTTATCCGTTCTGGGTATAAGGGTTTGCATCTGCTAACCCCAGACTCCCAGTCCATCCTCCCCGACAACCTCTCCCCCTTTGTGACTTTTTAGCAGTAGTTTTAAGATGTTACCAATAAGCATCAGAGAAAGTGGAGTTCCCGTCGTGGCTCAGTAGTTAAACGCATCCGACTAGGAACCATGACGGTGCAGGTCCGATCCCTGGCCTTGCTCTGTGGGTTAAGGATCCGGTGTTACCGTGAGCTGTGGTGTAGGTCACAGATGTGGCTCAATTCTGGCATTGCTGTGGTTGTGGTGCAGGCAGGCGGCTACAGCTCCGATTCAACCCCTAGCCTGGGAAACTCCATATGCCTCGGGTGCGGCCCTAGAAAAAACAAACCAAAAAAGCATCAGAGAGAGGCTAACATCTGCTTCTTGTTACAGGTGTAACTCTTCCTGAGCTGGTTCATTTTCCGCTGCCTCTGTTCATATAAACCTTTTTATTTCTTACAGGAAATATAAGAAACGGGAGGACATGTTACATCTGGGCAGTTCTTGGTAAGATGGGATCCTGTGCCGTTGTGAGGTCCTGTCTTTCTCAGCAAGCAGTGATGACAAAGTGACCTTTTCCAGTGAGTGACCGATGGTGCCTTGTGACGATCCGGCATGAGGTTCACGATCAAAACCACAGGATCCACGAGCCTCCCCTACCTGGGAGGTACCCCAGACCCCTGCCGAAGGAATTCCGTTTCCTTCTCATCGAGCTGCGTATCAAGTCCTGCCACGGGCCAGGTGTCTGCTTTTCCTGGAAGCCCAGGATGCAAACTGCATCGGACTCAGATTTCCATCTTTTTCCTTCTCCTTCTCCTCCTCCTTCTTCTTCCTCTTCTTCTTCTTCCTTTTTTGTTGTAGGGCCACAGGTGCAGCGTATGGAGGTTCCCAGGTTAGGGGTCCAGTTGGGGCTGCAGCCGCCAGCCTACGCCACAGCCACAGCCACGCGGGATCCAAGCCACGTCTGTGACCTACAACACAGCTCGTGGCAACCTCGGATCCTTAACCCACTGAGCAAGGCCGGGGATCGAACCCCCATCCTCGTGGATCCTAGGCGGCTTCGTTTCCGCTGAGCCACGACGGGAACGCCATCCACCCTTATTTCTTGGGGTTGGGGATTGGAACATCGTTGACTTGCTCTTTATGGGCCTGCCCAACTGGGCATCCATAAAGCGATGAGTTCTTTTTAATTTCAAAAACAAGAAGAAAAAAAAAAAAAAACCTAACAGGTGCATTCAAACGCTTCAGACCTGGGATGACCCTGCCGACGTGCCCTAAAACGGTGACCCCCAACTTCCCCCTTTACAGAAGTCGTGCCAATGGAATGGACAGCAGTGGGAGGAAGGCTTGTCTGGGATGCTGTCTTTCAGGAGCGGGCTGGCCCTGACCATCGGCGTGCTTCTGGGTTCGAAGCCCTCGGCTTACGGCGATTTGTCCGCCTCCCGTCCAAACATCCTTCTTCTGATGGCGGACGATCTGGGCATCGGAGACCTTGGCTGCTATGGCAACCACACCATAAGGCAAGGGGCAGAGAACGGCTTGTCTGGGACCTTGGTCCGAAGGGCGCGGATAAAGCATCCCGGCCTTGGGCCTCGCCATTCCCACTTGACGAGATTCTGCACTCCCGCCATCCTTGCTGGGAACACCCTTGACCCAGCTCACATCCCTCCCATGTGTGAACAGTCACGCCACGATTTAAGAGGAGGTCCCTCAGCACAGTCTAAGGCAGGCAATGTTGCGTATTTTAAAAAGTTTTTCATTTTAAAATTAAATAAGTGGGGAGTTCCCTTCGTGGCTCAGCAGTTAACAAACCTGACAAAGATCCGTGAGGATGTGGGTTCGATCCCTGGCCTCACTCAGTGGATTAAGGATCCTGTGTTCCATGAGGTGCGGTGTAGGTTGCAGACACGGCTCGGATCTGATGTGGCTGTGGCTGTGGCTGTGGTGGAGGCCGGCAGCTACAGCTCCAATTCGACCCCTAGCTTGGGAACCTCCATATGCCGCAGGTGTGGCCCTAAAAAGCAAAAAAAAAAAAAAATTAAATAAGCGGCTATGGCAACAATGCCAGAGCCTTAACTCCATGCACCCCAAGAGCTCTCCTAGACAAGGGTTCTTATTTTATTGTTTATTTATTTTAATGTAAAAAAAAATTTTGTACAGCCGCACCTGTGGCATAGGGAAGTTCCCTGGCTAGGGGTCGAATCAGAGCCACAGCTGTGACCTATGCCACGGCCATGGCGATGCAAGATCGGAGCTGCATCTGCGACCTACACCACACAGCTCACGGCCACGCTGGATCCTTAACCCACTGAGCGAGGCCAAGGATTGAACTCACATCCTCACGGATACGAGTTGGGTCCTTAACTCACTGCGCCACAACAGGAACTCCTCTTTTTAATTAAAAAAATTGTTGAATTAAAACTTAGTGGACTTACAATGTTGTGCCAATGTCTGCTGTACAGCGAACTGACCCAGTCATTCATATATAGCCAATCCCTCTCTCGTATCATCTTCCATCATGGTCTATCCCAAGAGACTGGATAGAGTTCCCTGTGCTGCACAGCAGGATCTCATGGCTAATCCATTCTCCATGTCATAATTTGCATCTGTCAACCCCAAACTCCCCGTCCATCCCACTCCCTCCCCCTCCCCCTTGCAACCTCAAGTCTGTGACCCACTGGACAATGCTTTTTAAATCACTGCTATTGTCTGTAAGCCAACGGCCGATTTCTAGGTTCCATCACCCTCCAACCTCCATCCACCACGCCACGTCTGCACGCACACACACATGCACACACACATGCACGCACGCATGCATGATTCCAGCGCCCCCTGTTGAAAATCTCTGTGCCGCAGGGAGTTCCCTTCATGGCTCAGCTCTTAAAGAACCCAACGAGGATCCAAGAGGATGTGGGTTCTATCCCTGGCTTTGTTCAGGGGGTTAAGGATCTGGCATTGCTGGGAGCTATGGTGCAGGTGGCAGCCACAGCTCTGATCCCGTGGTGCTGTGGCTGTGGTGTAGAAACGGCAGCTGCAGCTCTGACTCAACCCCTAGCCTGGGAACCTCCATATGCTGCAGCTTCGGCCCTAAAAAGAAAAAAAAAAAGACCGACTCCTATATGAGAAATCATATTGGACTCTCTCAGTTCTAGATATTTTATCGTGTCCCTCTCAGCACCAGGATTCTTTTGTGCAAACCTAGGGCACAGTCATGGAGTCGATGCCTCTGCGCTGACTTGCATGACTGGCCCCTGCCTTTGGTCACTGTTAAGAATATGCCCATGTTGGCGTTCCCTGGGCGGGGGGGGGCCTTGGGTTGAGGATGGGACGTTGTCACTGCAGCAGGGTGGATTCCATCCCTGGCCCAGGAAGATTTTTATGCCACAGGTGCAGGCAAAAAAAAAACCCCAAAACAAACACATGGATGTGTTTATTGCTGATGGTAGATTTTTATGCAGTGCAATGGAACAGGGATGCTTCTGGGGGAAACACCTGGATGGGTGTTGGCTGCGGGATCCACGCTCATGCTTCCTCCTGCAGGACGCCAAACATTGACCGCCTCGCCGCGGACGGCGTGATGCTCACCCAGCACCTCGCGGCAGCTTCACTGTGCACCCCGAGCAGAGCCGCTTTCCTCACGGGCAGATACCCACTCCGATCAGGTGCGTCCATGCTAACTGAGCCTGGGACGGGCACCTGCAGTTCCTTGAATAAAGGCTGGATTGATTCCTCAGTACCGTGGGGAGGGAACGCTCTGGGTCCCCCATACTGTGTTTTTGAATTTTTTTAATTCTTTTATCAGAGTTGATTGCCAGTGTAGTACCAATTTCTGCTGAACAGCAAAGTGACCCAGTCAGACATAGACACACATTTCTTTTTTAATATTATCGTCCATCACGGTCTCTCCCAAGAGAATGGATCGAGTTCCCCGTGCTGTACAGCTGCACCTCATGGCTTATCCATTCACAAGCCTGTGAGTCTGTTTCTGTTCTGCAGACAGGTTCATTTGTGCCGTATTTTAGAATCCACCTGTAAGTGATCTCCTGTGGTCTGTGTAAGTGATCTCCTGTGGTCTGTGTCTTTCTCTGTCTGACTGACGTCCCTTAGCATGAGAAACTCTAGTTGCAACTATGTTGCTGCACTTGGCATGATTTCATTCCTTTTTACGGCTGAGTAATATTCCATTGTGTGTATGCACCACATCTCCTTGATTCACTTTTCAATTTTTTTATTATTAATTTTTTATTGGCAGAATGAGTTTTATTTATTTTTTTATTATTTTTATAATGATTTTTATCTTTTCCATTAGAGCTGATTGACAGTGTCCTGTCCATTTGCTACTGCACAGCAAGGTGACGCCGTCACACAGACATGCACACGTTCTTTTTTCTCACAGGCTCATGCTCCATCCAAGCGACGAGACACAGTTCCCAGGGCTACACAGCAGCATCCCACTGGACCACATCTTCTTTATCCATCCCTCTGTCGATGGACATTTAGGCTGATTCCATGTCTTGGCTATTGTGAGCAGTGCTGCTATGAAAAAGGGCTGCAGGCATCTTTTCAAATGATGCTTTTCTCTGGATAGATGCCCAGGAGTGGGATGGCTGGATCGTATGGTGGTTCTACATTTTGCTTTTTAAGGAGCCTTCATACTGTTCCCCACAGGGTTCCAGCCATTGACATTCCCCCCAACGCTGTGAGCTTCCACTTTAAAACGTTGCACTAGATGTCTTGCCTGTAACAGAGACAGGAGGAGTTACATCCGTGGCTCCCAAACTTTTCAGCTCATGAGAAACCTGTGGGGGATCTTTCAACCATTCCAAATTCCACCCCAGACCAACGAAAATCACAGTTTCGGGAATGACAACCAGGTCGGAGAATATTGGGAAGCTCCCCGCACGATACCAACGTGCAGACACGTTTGAGAAGCGCTGGATGCGATCAGCAGTGGGATGAAATCAGAAAATCAGTTTTTTCCTTTTGAAACATTTTACCAGGATATAGCTGACTTACAGAGTTGTGTGAGTTTCAGGAGTACAGCAAAGTAGATCCGTTCCCAAAACATCATTTTTATGTATCCATTCCCATAAAATCATTTTTCATTCTCCTTTCTTTTTTATTTATTTCTCTTTTGGTTTGTCACTTTCTTTCTTTTCTTTTTTTTGGTCTTTTTAGGGCCACACCCACGGCATATGGAAGTTCCCAGGCCAGGGGTCGAATCGGAGTGGTAGCTGCCGGCCTGCACCACAGCCACAGCAACACCAGATTCGAGCCATGGCTTCGACCTGCACCACCGCTCACAGCAACGCCAGATGCTGTACCCACCGAGTGAGGCCAGGGCTCGAACCCCTGTCCTCATGCATACGAGTCAGGTTTGTTACCAGTGAGTCACAGCAGGAACTCCTTGGTTATCAGTTTCAACATAACAGAATAACAGCACAACTTTTTCAAGGAATGAATCATTTTTTTTTTTTTTTTTTTTTTGCTGCCAAAAAATAAAACCAGGAGGCAACTGGTTTTATTCCAGCAGGAAGTGAATGTTCAGTTTAATGCTGAAGAATGGTGATGTTCCACAGATCATCCGTGGTTACAAATAAGACTAATGATAAAAACTGGTGTTTGAGAAGCTGCCACCGCGCCACGTTTAGGATCCGGGCCTGTCCCTGCAGTGGCTCAGCTTCGATCCCCGGCCTGGGAACGTCCACGTGCTGGGGGTGCAATGGAAAAAAAAACAAAACAAAACCTTGATGTTTGATTGTAACATTTCTTGGAAAATGATTCATGACAGGTATGGTTTCCAGCACCGGCTCGCGTGTTCTGCAGTGGGTGGCAGCCTCCGGAGGCTTGCCACCAAATGAGACGACATTTGCAAAAATATTGAAGGACAAAGGCTACGTGACTGGACTTGTGGGTATGTACAGCCTCTCAGTTCTACGTGCATTTCTCTTTTTGGACATGTTTTAAAGTTTTATGGAAGTAGAGTTGATTTATTTTATTTTATTTTATTTTTGGTCTTTTTGCCTTTTCTAGGGCCGCTTCCTACAGCATATGGAGATTCCCAGGCTAGGGGTCGAATCAGAGCTGTAGCCACCATCCTATGCCAGAGCCACAGTAACGCGGGATCAGAGCCGCGTCTGCAACCTACACTACAGCTCACGGCAACGCCGGATCCTTCACCCCCTGAGCAAGGCCAGGGATCGAACCTGCAACCTCGTGGTTCCTAGTCGGATGCGTTAACTACTGCGCCACGACAGGAACTCCTGAAGTCGAGTTGATATACAAGGTTGGGATACTTTCTGCTGTACTGCAAAGAGATTCAGGGATTCATGTCCACACATCCATTCTCTTTCAGATTCTTTTCTCACACAGATGATCACAAAACATTGGGTCGCGTTCGCTGTGCTAGACAGCAGGTCCCCATTGGCCCATCATTCCATAGACCTCAGGGTGCACCTGCCAACCCCACACCCCCCATCCATCCTCCCCCCACCCGTCCTCTTTGGTCACCATAAGATTGTTTTCAAAGGCTGTGAGTTTGTTTCTGTTCTGCAAATACGTTCATATGTCTCCTTTTAAAACTTTTAACAAATTTTCAAAAAGTTGTTTTGGAATAGAGTTGATATTATAAAAGGCTGCGATCCTTTCTGCTGGACAACAAAGTGACGCATTCTCTTTCAGCTTCTTTTCCCACGTAGATGAGCACAGAATATTGGGGAGAGGTCCCAGTGCTGGACGGCAGGTCCCCAATGCCCATTACTTTCACATGGAGGTTACAGTCAACTATAAAAGTACCGAAATGAAATAGTTGGGTCATCGTCCATTCCCCTCTAAAGGGGAAACCCACCACTCATTGGGACATGATGTGATGACCCTGGTTGCTTGGGGCAAAGCAGGTGCTCAAGAAATCTCAGCTGGGCCGCTCCTTGGTGGCCTGGCGGTTAAGGATACTGTTGTGGCAAGGGTTCGATCCCTGGCCTGGGAATTTCTGCCTGCCGTGGGGGAGGCCAAAAACTTAAAAAATAATAATAATACAATAAAGTGAGAGACATGGGATTCTGCTTTAAAAAAAAAAAGAAAAGAAAAACACATCAGCTCCATGCCATGTGGCATTTCATACAGTTTGCTGGTGCACCATGATAAAAATACTTAGAAAAAATGCTTCTAATTTGACTACATTACCAAAAATTTCCATCATGCTGCTTTTCCTGTTTTCAGCCTGGAAATGTGACTGCATGCAGTTCCCGTCATGGCTCAACGGGTTAAGGGCCTGATGTCTCTGCGAGGATGTAGGTCCAATCCCTGGCCTCGCCCCGTGGGTTAGGGATCCAGCACTGCCACGGGCGGTGGTGCATGTCGCAGGGGCAGCTCGCATCTGGGGCTGCTGTGGTTGTGGTGTAGACCGGCAGCTGCAGCTCCGATTGGACCCCTAACCCGGGAACATCCATATGCCGCAGGTGTGGCCATAAAAAGACAAGAAAGAAAAGAAAGAAACGGGGCTGCCCAGCTCAGACCCTTCCTCTCTGCTTCCGTAAAATGCATGCTCATGTTTCTTTTTCTTTCTTTTTCTTTTTTTTTTTTTTTTTTTTTTTGGTCTTTTTGCCTTTTCTAGGGCCACTCCCGCGGCATATGGAGGTTCCCAGGCTAGGGGTTGAATCGGAGTTGTAGCCACCAGCTTACCCCAGAGCCACAGCAACGCGGAATCCGAGCTGCATCTGCAGCCTACACCACAGCTCACAGCAACGCCGGATCCTTCGCCCACTGAGCAAGGCCAGGGATCGAACCCGCAACCTCATGGTTCCTGGTCGGATGCGTGAACCACTGCGCCACGATGGGAACTCCTTCATGCTCATGTTTCTAAACGTCAGCACATCACGTCACATGCAGAACGAAGTAACGTCAGGGACGACGGTTTCTTGAAAAAGGACCCCCGTTGTTGTCGCTCTCACGTTGTAGGGATAATTTTCACTGAGGATCGTTTATTGACCACAAAGAACAGGCCTAACTTCTTTAGCCCCTGAAACATCCAGCCCACAGAGTGACGGCTCTTCCTCTGGACATCCCATGAGGTTTCGGGGACAACAGACACCACTGGGTTGAGAAGACACGACACCGTCTCTGTCCACACCCCGGTCGAGACAGAACAGAAACCAGGCATCTCTCACGGCCTGACCCTGAATGTTGGGCTCTGTAAAACCTGCCTCCCACCACGATCCCCGCGGTTGTTACAGGGAATCAGAGGCGGAGGGTCACGTCTAAAGGCGGAACATCTTTGCTCAAGCTGGTCACTTCAGAGGACGTTTTCCAGAGCCCCCTGACCACAGCGTACCTTGCTTTTCACTCGCCCACAGACCGTGGCAAAGTCGGGGGTAGGGGATGGAATAGGGGGTCCCTGAAGACAGCAGGTCCTGAATGCCAAAACCTGCAAACATGACCGTCTGTGGAAAAAAGAGTCTTTGCAGGTGTGAGGAAGGGAAGGGTCTGAGAGGAGGTCCTCCTGGATGAGGGGTCCCTCCCTCCAAGGACAGAGTCCCCCTAAGAGACAGAGAGGAGACCCAGAGACAGAGGAGAAGCCACGGGAAGGGTCTGAGAGGAGGTCCCCCTGAATGAGGGGGGCCCTCCCTCCAAGGACAGAGTCCCCCTAAGAGACAGAAGAGGAGACCCAGACACAGAGGAGAAGCCATGGGAAGACGGAGGCAGAGACGGGAGGGAGGCGGCCACCAGCCCAGGGCCACCTGGAGCCCCCAGAACCTGGAAGAGGCAGGAAGGACCCTGCCCTGGAGCCTCTGTAGGGAGCATGGCCCTGGGACCCCTTGACCTCAGACGTCTGGCCCCCGGGATGGGGGAGTGTGCATTTGTACTATTTTAAGCAATACGTAATGGTCCTTTGTTCCAGCATCACAGGAATGTTGCCAGCCAGCATCCTCAGTCCCCTGAAACAAGCTGACCAGGTCATGGTGCAAATACCAGCAAACGCCACCCCCGCCCCAGCGCCCTGCAGAGGGCCCAGGACGCGGCACACGCGCCACGCCCACTGCCCCGGGGCCGGTGCTCACATCTGCGTCCCTTCTGCCTTTCAGGCAAATGGCATCTGGGTCTCAACTGCGATTCGTCCGAGGACCACTGCCACCATCCCCTCAACCACGGCTTTGACCTTTTCTACGGGATGCCGTTTTCCATGATGGGCGACTGTCTGCCCTCGGACATCTCGGAGAAGCGGGTGATCCTGGAGCGCCAGGTCAACGTCTGCTGCCACATCGTGGCCCTGGCCGCCCTCACGCTCGCCCTGGGGAAGCTGACCCGCCTGACACCCGGCTCCTGGACCCCGGTCGTCTGCTCAGCCCTCGCGGCCGCCTTGCTCTTCCTGTGCTCCTGTGTCCTGAGTCCCCTGATCGCGCACGCGGACTGCTTCCTGATGCGAAATCGCACCATCACGGAGCAGCCCATGCGCTTCCACCGAACCACGGCCCTTATGCTCAGAGAGGTCTCCTCCTTCCTCAAAAGGTGAGGGTCCAAGGTCAGCCTCGGCTGCGCGTTTCACGTCCCGATGGACGTGCCTTTGGAACTTTCTTCTTCCCTGATGGGTAGCGGGCTCAGGCCAGGGTCCTGTTTCCGAAAGCCGATTTTCGATGAAGGTGGGGCCATGCATGATTTTCACGGGGACCCAACGCGACCCATTAAAACAAGTGACCAGGGGTCTCAACTTGACTTCTCTCCCTCCTGTTTTGGAGCCAGTCCCACGCTGTCACCACCCTCTGACCGTCACAGGCTGCATCTAATGAACCTATCAATCTGCTGGCAATAAAGTCTAAGGTTTGTTTTTTCTTTCGTTTTTTCCCTTTTCAGGCTGTACCTGCCACATGTGGAAGTTTCCAGGCTAGGGGTGGAATCAGAGCTGCAGATGCAGGTCTCCGCCACAGCCACACTGGATCCCAGCTACATCTGCCACCTACGCCACAGCTTGTGGCCACGTGGGATCCTTAACCCCCTGAGCCAGGCCAGGGATCGAACCTGCGTCCTCTCAGACACTCTGTCAGGTTCTTAACTTCCTGAGCCACAATGGGAACTCCTCAGTAGACTTTAGAAGGAAAAAACTTATCACTCATCATCGTGGCTCCGTGGAAATGAATCTGAATAGCAGCCGGGAGGATGCAGGTTTGATTCCTGGCCTCGCTCCATGGGTTAAGGATCAGGCATTGCCGTGAGCTGTGGGGTAGGTCGCAGAGGCAGCTCCAATCCCGCATGCCTGTGGCTGTGGTGGAGGCCGGCAGCTGCAGCTCTGATTCCACCCCTAGCCTGGGAACCTCCATATGTCGTGGGAGCAGCCCTAAAACACAAAACGAAACAAGAGAGTCATCACAGCCAATATTGCCCATCCCAGGCGCATTCCCAAATCAGTTGGTTGAGCAGAGGTACGCCTTTGCTTCTGGTGGGCAGAGCCACAGAGACGTATCCCAGCGAGGCCACGGCCAGGGAGAGAGACGTTTCACACATCCAGGAGCTCACGCGCTCATCTACCACAAAACAACTCCCGTCGTGTTACTTGTCTGTCTGCAGAAACAAGCAAGGACCGTTCCTCCTTTTCGTGTCCTTTCTGCACGTCCACAGCCCTCTTATCACCACAGAGCCCTTCCGAGGGAGGAGCCTCCACGGGCGGTACGGGGACAACGTGGAAGAGATGGACTGGATGGTGGGTAAGTGGCCTTTCCGGGGGCAACGCGAGGGTGCCACGTCGGCCAAGGGCAGCCGCAAGGAGACTGTAGAGAGAGGGGAGGGGACTGACTGTTGTTGTTTTCATTTCTTTCCTGGGAGTGGCATTGACTTACAATGGGGGTGAGTTTCAGGTGTCCAGCGAAGTGATTCAGTGATGCATAGACATCCGATCCTTTTCAGGTTCTTTTCCCACTCATGCAGGTTATTACGCAGTATTGAGGAGGTTACCCTGTGCCAGACAGTAGGTTCTTGTTACCTGTTTTATAGACAGCGTGTGACTATGTCAAGTCCATCCCTCTAAACTATCCCTCCGCTCACCCATGTTTTTTTTTTTAACTTGGTAACTTTTTTCCCTTGCCTTTCCCTGCCTTTTCTTTTCATGACAGCACCTGCAGCATATGGACCTTCTCCAGCCAGGAGTTGAATCCGAGCTACAGCTGCCGGTCTACACCACAGCCTCAGCAATGACAGATCTGAGCCATATCTGCGAACTACACCACAGCTCAGGCAACGCCGGATCCGTAACCCACGGAGTGAGCCCAGGGATCAAACCTGCCTCCTCATGGACCCGGTGTCGGGTTCTTAACCTGCTGAGTAACAATAGGAACTCCCACGTTTTTAACTTTTAAGCAGCATCCTTCACCCATGTTCCCCCCCTCCTCTCCACCTCCAATAGTCACCCATCTTTCTTCTGTTTTTGTGAGTTTGACTTTTTGATTCCACATGTAAGTAAGATGGTACAGGGTTTCTCCTTCTGTGTCTTCTGTGTTGCTCTTATCATGATACCTGCCAGGTGCATCCAGGTCCAGGCTGCGGCACAAGGCATGATTCCATTCTTTTTTACGGCTGAGTAATATTCCATTGTATGTATGGACCACCTCTTCTTGATCCATCCCTCTGTCAATGGACATTGAGGTTCTTTGCTTGTCTTGGCTACTGTGACTAGTGCTGCTGTGAACACAGGGGTCCACGGATCTTTTTGAATTGCAGTTTTGTCTGGAGAGATGCCCAAGAGTGGAATGGCTGGATCATATGCTAGTTCTATATTTAGTTTTTTGGCGTCCATCACACATCCACAGTGTTGTCTGTTTTACATATAGTAGTGGCTATATGTTAATCTCGAACTCCTAATTTATCCCTCCCCCCTTGTCCCCACTTGTGATCATAAGTTCTCCATGACTCTCGGTCTGTTTCTGTTCTGGAGATGGGTTCATTTGTGCCATAGTTTAGCTTTCACATAGAAGTGATATGATACTTGTCTTCTCTGTCTGATGGACTTCACTTCGTATGAGAATCTCTGGTTTCATCCATGTGGCTGCCAATGGCACGATTTCATTCTTTTTCATGGCTGAGTAGTATTCCATTATGTACACACACCGCATCTTCTTTATCCACTCCTCTGTCGATGGATATTTAGGTGGCTTCCATATCTTGGCTTATTGGAAATAGTGCTGCTGTGAACATTGGGGTGTGTGGATCTTTAGCTCATGGAACACTAAGAAAACCAGAACCACTATGGAAGACTATTCTTCATTGATATGCATGCATTTCTGATGTCATTACCAGCCTCCTTCTTAGACTCTCCCCACCTACTCCCTCCCCTGTCCTTCTCCCTTTGGTAATATTTTGCCTCCCATTTAAGTTGCAGTACTTTGTTCTAGGCAGCATGAAGTGTTGTAGCCTTCCTAAGACTTTTTTGGAAACAGGTTGGGACCTACAGAAAGACATGGATCCCTGTTAGATCCAGGATGCTTCAAACACCACGATTAGATTCCTGTTCGCCCCCCATCATGCTGGAGGACTAAAGATATGCTGTCACTGAGTGTTCCCAGATGCTAAAGTGCACGCCGAAGAACTGGGTTTAAGACAGTCTTCGATTCTGACCGGCTCCTGCGCCTCTGTCCTTTGCAGGGCAGGTCCTGGATGTTCTGGACACAGAAGGTTTGAGTAACGGTACCCTGGTTTACTTCTCGTCTGATCACGGGGGATCCTTAGAGGCTCACTTTGGAAACCAGCAGTACGGCGGCTGGAACGGGATATACAAAGGTAATGACGAGGGGTTCCTAGACCCTTGTCTGGCTTCCTGACCTTTCCCAGCCCTTCCGCAGGACGGCGGCCACCTGCCTCGACAGAGATTTTGAAGATTCCAAAGACTCTTGCTTTTCTGGTCAGGGAGGAAATGCTATGTCACACTCAGATTTGATTTGTTTCTTTTCCTTTGCACCATTCAGTCAGTGTGGTTTCTCTGCGGAATGGCACAGCCTTGCCACTACATAATTCTAGAACCTGGCCAGCTCCTCAAAAAGAGAGCCAGTTTCAGACCTCTCGTTGTGGCTCAGTGGGTTAAGGACCCAGCGTTGCCCGCGAGGATGTGGGTTCGATCCCTGGCCTTGCTCAGTGGGTTGAGGATCCAGCATTGCCGTGAGCTGTGGTGTAGGTCGCCGACGTGGCTCAGATCTGGCGTGGCTGTGGCTGTGCTGCAGGCTGGCAGCTGAAGCTCCGATTGAACCCCTAGCCTGGGAACCTCCAAATGCCGTGGGTGTGGCCCTAAAAAGACAAAAAGAGACAAAAAGACAAAAAAAAGAAAAAATAATACACTTATATACTTATTTAAATAGGGAGTATATATATATATATATATATATATACACACACACATACACACACTTGGGAATATATATATATATAAAGGAATAAATATATATTTATATATTTACATATTTATACTTGGGAATATATATATAAGGGAATAAGTATATATATATATGGAATATATATACACTTGGGAATACATATGGAATAATATTTATTTATATAGGGAATATATATATCAAGGGATAAATATATATTTATATAGGGAACACCTATCTATATACACTTGGGAATATATATGTATAAAAGGGGATAAATATATATTTATATATTTACATAGGGAATATATATATACTTGGGAATATATATGTATAAGGGAAAACTATAATAAATATGTATTTATTATTCCCTATAGGGATATAGGGAATATATACATATACACACTTGGGAACATATACAAGGAAATAAATAAATATATTTACATAGGGAATAGATACGTATTTAGGAGTACATATATATCTATACGTGGAGTGTGTTTGTGTATATATATACATACAAACTAAATACATTAGTCCCTTTTTTTTTTTTTTTTTTGTCTTTTTTTGCCATTTCTTGGGCCACTCCCACGGCATATGGAGGTTCCCAGGCTAGGGGTCGAATCGGAACTGTAGCCGCCAGCCTACGCCAGAGCCACAGCAACGTGGGATCCGAGCCTCATCTGCATCCTACACCACTGCTCACGGCAACGCCGGATCCTTAACCCGCTGAGCAAGGCCAGGGACCGAACCTGCAACCTCATGGTTCCCAGTCGGATTCGTTAACCACTGAGCCACAGCGGGAACTCCCATTAGTCCCTTCTTAAATCTTCTGATCTTAAGCCCTTTTCATCGCAAGATATCTCTTTCTTCACCCATTTTTTTTTTTTTTTTTGTCTTTTTAGGGCCACACCCGCGGCATATGGAGGTTCCCAGGCTAGGGGTCGAATGGAAGCTACAGCTGCCGACCTACGCCACAGCCACAGCCACAGCAACGCGGGATCCTTAACCCGTGGCACGAGGCCAGGGATCGAACCCGCCACCTCATGGTTCCCAGTGGAATTCGTTTCCGCAGCGCCATGACGGGAACTCCTCTTACCCCATATTGACAGCGTGGATTACACGGCTTTATTTCAAGGTGTTCCGCCACCCACTCGGCGATTTTTTTTTTCCCCCATTCCTCTGACGCCCCATTCCGCCCATCTGGGTGCTCGCCCACAGCAAAGGGCAGCCACGTGCGCACCGTCCCGGGCTGTGGAAGCACCACGTGCACCCGGGAATCTCTGAAACAGAGCTGGGGGTGGGGGGGCTTTGGGGTCTACAAGGCAAAGTCGTAAAAGCAGAGGAAGCTAAGGGATGGTTGCGGTGGGCAGAACACCGCCCCCCCCCACGTCCACATCCCGACCCCCGTGGGGGGAGGGGACAGAAGACACCTCCCCCAAGACGTCTGGGATCCCCACGTGGTAGACAACCCACATCCGGATGAACAGGGACCATAAAATCGAGCCTCTGCCAGGGAGGAACGAAATGGCATCACGCCGTTTAAAGAGCGAGACGCAACGCCAGCAGAAAGCTTCCATCACCCAGGGCAGCATCCGCTCGGATTACCAACCATCATCTCTTCTGTTCACCTCTGACCCGCAGGTGGCAAAGGCATGGGCGGCTGGGAAGGCGGGATCCGCGTCCCCGGGATATTCCGGTGGCCTGGGGTGCTGCCGGCCGGCCGCGTGATCCAGGAGCCCACCAGCCTGATGGACGTCTTCCCCACCGTGGTCCAGCTGGGCGGCGGCCAGGTGCCGCACGACAGGTAGGGAGCAGCCCGCAGAAGGCCGTTCAGTTTTGTGCAGAATTTGTGCCGAGAAGGACACGTGTGTGAAATGTCACGGCCTCTCTTGCTCACCCAAGGGGTGCATGACATCCGTTATCTGCAAAAACACTGCAGGGCTGCCTCACACCTACGGGAGCTGACATCCTTTCATTTTATGTACAAAATGCTTTTGCTTCCCTTCCCCGGATGCTTCAGTGAAGCCGTGGGGGGTAAGGACCGCCGTCATTGAAATGCACCCGTGCATTTACTCAGGGTGCATCACAAGGCATGAATTTGGTGCCGTGGAAGGGGCTTTTCAGGATCCCTATTTTTCTTGCTTTAAAAATGATGGAGGCACAGTTTCCAATCTATCTCAGCAGTTAAGAGCCCCACAGAGTATCCATGAGGATGTGGCTTTGATCCCTGGCCTCCTTCAGGGGATGAAGGATCCAGTGTTGCCGCAAGCTATGGTGTAGGTCACAGATGCGGCTTGGATGCGGTGTTGTCGTGGCTGTGAGGTAGGCCAGCAGCTGCAGCTTGGATTCAGCCCCTAGCCTGGGAACTTCCATATGCCACAGGTGAGGCCCTAGAAAGAAAAAAAAAAATTATGGAGGAGTTTCCTGGTGGCCTAGCGATTAAGGATCCAGCACTGTCATGGCTGTGGCACAGGTTCAGCCCTTGCCCTGAGGGTGTGGCAAAATTATGAAAAATTTGGGGCAATAGAAAGAAAGTAAAAGTATTTTGTAATCTTGACAGTGTGAAGATAAATACATAATTTTGACTTATATATTGAGTTGGTTTTGTTTTTTGTTTTTTGTCTTTTTCTAGGGCTGCAGCCACGGCATATGGAGGTTCCCAGGCTGGGGGTCTAATTGGAGCTGTAGCTGCCAGCCTACCCCAGAGCCACGGCAACTCGGGATCCGAGCTGTGTCTGCAACCTACACCACTGCTCACGGCAACGCCCTATCCTTAACCCACTGAGCAAGGCCAGGGATCGAACCCACAACCTCATGGTTCCTAGTCGGATTCGTTAACCACTGTGCCACAACGGGAACTCCTGTTTTTTGTTTTGTTTTGTTTTGTTTTTTCTCTTTAATGGCTACACCTGCAGCATATGGCAATTCCCAGGATAGGGGTCAAATCGGAGCTGCAGCTGCCTGCCTACACCACAGTCACAGCCATGCCAGATCTGAGCTGCCTCTGTGACCTATGCCACAGCTCCCAGCAATACCGGATCCTTAACCCACTGAGCAAGGCCAGGAATTGAACCCACATCCTTGCAGACACTGTGACAAGTTCTTAACCCACTGAGTCACAATGGGAATTCTGAGAAATTTTTTTATGTTTGTACAAATATATAGCTACGGATATATACATGACATATCTATGTATATTTAGAAACCTTTCTGCATGGGCAAAATTTTAGTGGTTTTTCAGTGTTCTTTCAACTAGCCTCTTATGCATAGACATTAGCCGTATTCTTTTATTTATTTTTTTTTTATTTTTATTTTTTGTCTTTTTAGGGCCACACCCATGGCATATGGAGGTTCCCAGGCTAGGGGTTAAATCGGAGCTGTAGCTGCTGGCCTGTATCCCAGCCACAGCCACACCAGATCTGAGCCATGTCTGCGACCGACACCACAGCTCACAGCAGTGCCGGATCCTTAACCCACTGAGCGAGGCCAGGGATCGAACCCATATCCTCATGGATTCTAGTCAGGTTCAGTTCGTTAACCAGTGAGCCACGATGGGAATGCCTTATTCTTTTTTTTTTTTTTTTTAAGAAAACCCTGCTTTGTCATTTTACTGTGTATCATAATTATCATCTTCGTAAAAATCCCTAGAACTTCAATTCCTGGGCCCAAGTGGGTGGCCTTTTTCAGGTAACGCTCGTGACACATTGTTACCAAGCTGTTCCCGAGGCACTGACACTGGCCATATGGGAGAGTATCTACTTTAAAAAGAGTAGAATTTCATCTATTTAAATTATACATGTAATTTATGTATAAAGGACACAAATGTGTCATTGGAATGATACACGGAGGAGTTCCCACCATGGCTCAGCGGAAATGAAACTGACTAGTATCCACGAGGACATAGGTTCGACCCCTGGCTTTGCTCAGCGGGTTA
Source organism: Sus scrofa (assembly GCF_054392235.1). Taxonomy (NCBI): domain Eukaryota; kingdom Metazoa; phylum Chordata; class Mammalia; order Artiodactyla; family Suidae; genus Sus; species Sus scrofa. Next base: position 3,509,624 of record NC_139401.1, on the reverse strand, counting down.
ATGATTTGGTGTTGCTGTGGCTGTGGTGTAGGATGGCAGCTACAGAGCTTCAATTTGACCCCTAGTCTGGGAATCTCCCTATGCTGCTGGTGTGGCCCTAAAAAGGCAAAAAAAAAAAAAAAATTGTACATGGAATTTCTTTATTATATATATGAAGGAGCTGGATGTGTGTACATAGGCATACATATATCTGTGTGCTGTAAGTTCCATTGCTTTATCACTGCACAGGCTGATTATTTCAGACCTTTAGTTTACATTCTCCTGTTTTTTCTTACATTAAATATCATGTTTCTGGTTGATGTCTTTTACCTAACTGGCTGCTAATTTTTAAAATTAATTCATAGTATCTCGTTTGTGTTAAAAGTAGAAATTTGGGAGTTCCTGTCGTGGTTCAGTGGTTAATGAACCTGACTAGCATCCATGAGGATGTGGGTTCCATCCCTGGCCTCGCTCGGTAGGTTAAGGATCCAGCGTTGCCATGAGCCGTGGTGTAAGTTGCAGATGCAGCTTGGATCCTTTGTTTTTGTGGCTGTGGTGTAGACTGGTGGCTACAGCTCCAATTTGATCCCTAGCCTGGGAACCTCCATACGCCTCAGGTGCAGCCCTGAAAAGACAAAAGACAAAAAAGAAAAGAAATCTGTCCATCATGTGTATTGCAAATGTGTTTTGCTCAATGGTAACATAATTTCACCATATACTGTTGCCTGGTTATATACATATGTAGCCAGTGGTTATATGCATGCATATGTGTGTAAAAGATACATGCATACATGTGCATAGATACGTATATACACAGACACACATGTATATAAATATATGGATACATGGTATGTATAAATGGAAGTGAAACGATAATACGTTGTGGATATAGATGGTATAATATGCTATATATATATGCTGTGTATATATCATATCTATGCTATATGTATAATAGTATATGTATTATATACATTGAATATATAGCACATGTATTATGTCATAAATTTTATAAAAATGTATTTTTATAGAATGATATAGTGTATATGTTGAATATATAAACATACATATATTCACATATATGCATTTTATGTTATATATATATATATATATATGTATTTTATGTTATATATATATATATATATGTATTTTATGTTATATATATATAACACATATTTTCTTTACTGTATATATAACAACACATATATATTTTTTCTTTAATACATATGTAAAAAATTAGTGAATCGATTCCAAGTCCTGTTGAGGAATGCAACCTATTCTATAATGCCTTAAAGCCAAACAGATGTTCCAGCGATGGGAGCCTATTTGAGAGTTCCCAGTCAGGTTGGGTGAACCCTTGCTTCAGTGCAGCAGGCTGGACCCTCCATGGTCTTTCGGCCAAAGGTGCTGTTTGCAGGCGAGCGGCGTGGGGCTGCCCTTGCTTTGCCACGGCTCCCGCCCACCCGCCTTCCCGCAGAACTGCCCTGAGCGCCACCCTGTGCTCCCGCCTGCAGGGTGATTGACGGCCGGGACCTGCTGCCTTTGCTCCTGGGGACCGTTCAGCACTCGGACCACGAGTTCCTGATGCATTACTGCGAGCGCTTTCTGCACGCAGCCCGGTGGCACCAGCGGGACCGTGAGTGGGCCGGGGGAGGGAGTCCCATCGGGGTCTCCTTTCTTGTTCTCCTGCTTCATTATGGCTTTCCTTCCTCCGTTATGTCCCTCTCTGTATCCTTCTTCTCGTGCCAGCAGCATCCCCTAACTGCCCATTGCCCTCTCCTTATGGGAAGGGAATTCTTACTTTAGGTCTAGGCAGGATTTGTGGGGTCATGTATGGCTTTCCTACCTCTCCCTGGGTGTGAATGAGCGACAGTTTTGTCCATCACACGCCCGCGCGCGCGCGCACACACACACACACACACACACACACAGAGTCACACTAACGTCATGACACACACCCTCGCACACACTCAGCTGGCCTAATCTTCCTCTTTCAACTCTCTTCTCTTAATCTAGAGACATGTTTCCATGTGTCTTTGTGACCCCAGCTCACAATTGCTGTGATAATGATCACTGTAATATAAGCCGCAACTGTGCCAACTGCATAATTTTTGAGACTAAAAATTTTCTGGGCCACTTTGGCCCCATGGTCCTTTGGCCCCATGAGCCACAATGGGAACTGTGAATTCCCATAACATTTTCATCACTCCAAAAGGAAACTCCAAACACATTAAATAATCACTCCCCCTCCCCCCACCCCTGGTACCAGAAAAACACTTCCTGTCTCTGTGGACTTGTCTGTTCTGGATGTTTCCTATCCATGGAATCACACACCATGTGTCCTTCTGGGTCTGGCTTCTCTCCCTGAGCATCATGAGTTCAAGGTCCATCCACATGGCAGTGTCAGAGCTTCACTCCTTTTCATGGCTGCATAATACTCCACTGTGTGGGTGGACCACGTGCTGCTTCTCTATCCATCCATCCATCATCCAACCATCCATCCATCCATCATCCAACCATCCATCCATCCATCCTTGGACATGTGGGGAGTTTTCAGCTCCCAGCCAGTGTGTGAATAACTCTGCTCTCCATCAAGGCATCCTGCTTCTCCTCACCAACCGTCCCCAATTCTTGCCACTCCTGCAGGAGGGACAGTGTGGAAAGTCCACTTTGTGACCCCAGTGTTCCAGCCAGATGGAGCAGGTGCCTGCTATAACAGAATGGTCTGCCCATGCTTCGGGGACCAGGTCACACACCATGAGCCCCCTCTGCTGTTTGACCTCTCAAGAGACCCTTCTGAGGCCCACCCCCTCACACCAGACACGGAGCCGTTGTTCCATCAGGTCGTGGAGAGGGTCAAAGAGGCCGTGCGGGACCACCAGCAGACACTCAGTCCGGTCCCGCTGCAGCTGGACAGGCTGGACAATGTGTGGAAGCCGTGGCTCCAGCCCTGCTGTGGTCAGTTCCCCCTCTGCTGGTGCGATCGGGAGGCTGACCCCCAATAGCTGCCCGACCCAGAAAGCTGGGTTCCTGATCTTCCCTGCGGTCCAATAAAATGTCACTGTGAAGTGACATCACCGGCTTGTGTGGGGCTGTGCTGTTTCACCAGCTCTAAAGGGGAAGGTGGTACCCAACTCAGGTTCGGCGGCTCACGGATCAAGAATTCAACACTGAGGAGTTCCTATCACGGCTCAGCAGTCACTAACCTGACTAGTGTCCATGTGGAGGTGGGTTCGATCCCCAGCCTTGCTCAGTGGGTTAAGGATCCGGTGTTGTTGCGAGCGGAAGTGTAGGTAGCAGTGTAGCTCGGATCCAGTGTGGCTATGGCTGTGGCGTAGACCTCAGCTTCGGCCTGGGAACTTTCATATGCTGCAGATGCAGCCCAAAAAATAAATAAATAAATACCCATAGAAAAGAATCCCATACTGGGAGACAAGTGTGGGATGAAAGGAAAGACGGCTTTATCGAGGAAGCCGGCAGTCCTGGGGAGAAGGTAGACTCATGTCCCAACCTTCCACTCCCCAAGTTTTGCTAGGAGATGATACAAGAAAAAGAGGAAAAGGGTTCCGTGCAGAAGAGAGGGTGTGGGGGATGTGATCAGCTCAGGGACTGTCTTCTGATGGGCGGGTGGGGAGGAGTCAGCGTCACCCACCTTCTGGTTCCAGTGGGTCCGGGATCTCCATGCAGGTGGGCAGCATGCAGTTAATGTCTTCCACCTGGTGGGGATTTCAGTGTCTGCCAAACAGCTCCAGGCCATGGCTCTGAACGTCATCTCTCAGCCCTGAGGAGGAACCGAAGGTCTTTGACTTTGTTGAAGGGAGAAATGACTCTTTTGTCCTGCTTGGTGGTTTTCCTGTGTTTACCCATTTTCTCATTTCTCTGGTTAAATGTATTCTTTGCCTGGAGTTCCCATCATGGCTCAGTGGTAATGAACCCATCCATCCATCATCCATCCATCATCCATCCATCCATCCATCCATCTGTTATCCATCCATCCATCCATTCACCATCCATCCATCATCCATCCATCCATCCACCATCCATCCATCCACCATCCATCCATCCATCATCCATCCATCCATCCATCCATCCACCATCCATCCATCCATCATCCATCCATCCATCATCCATCCATCCACTATCCATCCATCCACCATCCATCCATCCATTATCCATCCATCCATCCATTCACCATCCATCCATCATCCATCTATCCATCCATCATCCATCCATCCATCATCCATCCATCCATCATCCATCCATCATCCATCCATCCATCCATCATCCATCTATCCATCCACTCATCCATCATCCATCCATCCATCATCCATCCATCCATCCATCCATCCACCATCCATCCATCCATCATCCATCCATCCATCATCCATCCATCCATCATCCATCCATCCATCCATCATCCATCTATCCATCCACTCATCCATCATCCATCCATCCATCATCCATCCATCCATCCATCCATCCACCATCCATCCATTCACCATCCATCCATCATCCATCTATCCATCCATTATCCATCCATCCATCCATCCATTCACCATCCATCCATCATCCATCCATCCACCATCCATCCATCCACCATCCATCCATCCATCCACCATCCATCCATCCATCATCCATCCATCCATCCATCCATCCATCCACCATCCATCCATCCATCATCCATCCATCCATCCATCCATCCATCCATCCACCATCCATCCATCCACCATCCATCCATCCATCATCCATCCATCCATCATCCATCCATCCATCCCTCCATCCATCATCCATCCATTATCCATCCATCCATCCATTCACCATCCATCCATCATCCATCCATCATCCATCTATCCATCCATCATCCATCCATCATCCATCTATCCATCCATCATCCGTCCATTATCCATCCATCCATCATCCATCCATCTGTTATCCATCCATCCATCCATCATCCATCCATTCACCATCCATCCATCCATCATCCGTCCATCCATCATCCATCCTCAGACGTGTGGGCAGTTTCCACCTCCCAGCAATTGGCAGTTTAACCATCAGACACTGTCTCCAGTCCCAGAGGCTGGACATCTGTGGTCAAGAGTCTGTAGGGCTGGCATGTCTCCTGGGCGTGTCAACAGACGTCTCCTCCCTGTGTCCTCTCACAGCTGTCCCTCTCTGTGTGTCTGTGTCCTGACCTCCTCTTCTTCTAAGGACCCCCATCCTGGGGGATCAGGACCCATTTATTACCTCCATCCCCTCTTGAAAGTCTCCAAATACATCACAATCCGAGGTCCTGTGTTTAGGGCTTCAGTGTCTGAATTCTGGGGACACAGTCCAGTTCAAAATACATCTTCTGTTGGTGGGGTAGGGGTTTGCCTCCCAAGAGTTCTTTCTGTCTCCAGATCCAAAAAACTCCCTCTCTGCAAGCCTGGGGCCACAACGGCCACCCCGTGTTCTTACAGCCACAAGCACCCTCCCCTAAACCCATCCCGTCACAGATGATGGTGGAGAAATTCCAGCCTCCAGCAGAAGAGGCTGCTTACCTCCAACAACCACAGCCAAATCCCTCAGGCTAATTCTGCCCCAAGTCAGTTCCCCTTGGGGGTAAAGAAAGACTTGGTGACCAGGCGTGCATCCCTCCCCCTCCACCCCCTGGGGACCCCAGCTCTTACCCCACACCCATGGTTTACCCAACACCAAACCAGAGTTTTCGGCCAGCTGTCACCCCTGAGGCATTCAGCATGAGCTGTGCTCTGTCACCTCCCTGTGCAGCCCCATCCACACCGGTCACTGATACTGTGAAGCCACTAGACTCTTCTATAGTGAACTCAGAGCCACAGGACTCGTACTGCAGAAAACTCTTTTTCGTGGTTGCCTGGAGACATGACCAAGCCAAAATCACGAGATTAGGGTGTATGACTTCTCACAAGTACAAAGAACACCAGGGAACCTTCCCTAAAGCAGGGCCTCCCCAACAGAAAAACTGGGTAAGTTTAGAGCTAAGGGTACATACATATTCCTGAAGGGCCATGGGTGGTGTATGCATATTCATGAGGAGGGGGCCCCCCTCACATGGTGCATGCATATTCATGAAGGGCCATGGGTGGTGTATGCATATTCATGAGGGGGGGGCCTCACATGGTGCATGCATATTCATGAGGGGGCCTGAGCCGAGGAGAATTCAGCGTAGAATTGGGGCCAAGGTCCATGGAGTCCAAGCTTTAGTGGGCTGAATCACAAGGGTCAGAAAGGGTCACCACTGTCACCTTTAGATTCCAGCTGATTTGGTGGTTGAGCACCTGGGGCGGGGCAGGGGGGTCGTTAAATGCTGCACAACAGCCCAAGAAAGGGCTTGGGGCTGATCTTGACCAAAGAAACACCGAGGAGCCCTTCCCACTGATTTCTTACTTTTGCTCTTATTCTTTCGCCTGAGAAATTTGTTCTTTGGCTCCTTAAGGTCGCTAATTACTGAGACCTGTTGAAGAACAAGCATGGGGACCAGGCTTGGACCAGAAATGGCTCTCGTCTGTCCAAAAACCCCTGTCTGCTTCATTCTTACCTGCTTACACAAATTCCCCCAAATAGTACTTCTGGAGCCACTGGCTCCCTGGCCCCATCCCTCTTCCTAAAGGCTCATGCGGGCATGAGTTTTGTTTGCAGGCTTTGTCTGAGTGTCCGCCAGCCTCCTGTTTGGCACGTTTGGGGAAATCTCCCTTCCTTCCAAGGCTGAATGTCTTCAAAGATCAAATCTGGACCCAACTCTTTTTTTCTTATTTGTTTTCTTCCTTCCAGTGCAGAATTTCTTCAAAGATCAAATCTGGACCCCACTTTTTTTTCTTGTTTGTTTTCTTTTTAGAGCTTCACCTGCAGCATATGGAAGTTCCCAGGCCAGGGGCTGAACCTCCTGGAGCAGCAGCTGCAGGTCTACACCCCAGCCACAGCCACGCCAGATCTGAGCTGCATCTATGACCTACCCCAGAGCTCGCAGCAACGCCAGATCCTTAACCCACTAAGCGAGGCCAGGGATCGAACCCACATCCTCACAGACACTATGCCAGGTTCTTAACACGCTGAGCCACATCGGGGACTCCTCACCAGCCTTCATGTGGACACCAGCTTCCTGCCCTCCCTCCAAGCCTCAAAGCTCTCTAGCTGTTCAGTATCTGCTTAAGTTCAGAACCCCGGGCTGTAAGGTCCTGCACTGGAAAGGTTCCTCTCAAAGAATCCATAACCCAGGACAAAGAGAGAAGCGATACAGATGCCCAAGCACGAATGCTGCTAAATGCATCACCGCAAAAAAAATAAACCACTTGAACTTGCCAAGAAAAAAAGCAAAGGTCTTTGCTCCAAAAGAATCTCCAGCCCTCCTGCTAGAGATTCCAAACGCAGTGAATTTGGGTGGAGGGGTTCAGGGCTCTGGGTTTTCAACACTCGAAGGATTAGGGGGTGTGTGTGTGTGTCGTCTTAGGGCCACACCCTTGGCATACGGAGGTTCCCAAGCTAGGGGTGCTGCTGGCCTGAACCACAGCCACGGCAACGCCAAATCCTTAACCCACTGAGCGAGGCCAGGCATCCAACCCGCTTCCGCGTGGAACTAGTCTGGTTCATTACCGCTGAGCCGCAATGGGAACGCCTCGGCCTCGGGGTTAGTCTTAAGGCCGCGCAGCAGTCCCCTCTCCTCTGCCCTAGGCTTTTGGTCAGCACAGATTTCACGTGACCATGTGGTAGAACTGCAGAAATGAGAAAAGTCAAAAAAAAGAACGGGTGAGCTGCTAAGGGGACCCGAGCACGCCAGGCAGGGCGCCCCCCCCCCCAGACCCCCTAGTAAGGGTCCAACTAGGCTAGCTCATTTTTAAACGCCCCTCTCTTGAACCACAGATGAGAAGCCTGGCATCCTGGACCCTCTAGAATCTGAATTCTTTTCCCGGTTGCCAGTTTGCAGGAAGCAGGTCCGAAAACGCTTCCTCCGTGAGACGGAGAGAGGGAGCTGCCCCGGGGCGGGGCGCGGCGCGGCGAGGGGTGAAGAGAGGGAGTTTACGCGCCCGGGCCAAGCGGGATTAATCAGCCCCTCCTGGGCCCCACTCTCCTGGGAGTGCCCGCCGGCAAGTGCCCGCCCGGAGAAACCTGTGCGCCAGATCCGTTCCCCGGAGGCCCCAGGAGTTTAAGCGGATCAGAGAGGGAGGTCCCTCCACACCCCCGATCGCCGCGCAAGTCCCTGGGCGGGTCCGGGACACAGGGCTCTCGGGGCAAGGTCCGGCGCTCCGGGCCGCGCTCAGCCATGGGACCCACCGCTCCAAGGAGACGCGCTGCGCCCGCCGCGAGGTTCGCGGGACCCTGGGACACGGTCCCCACTCGATCAGGGGACTGGGGGAGCGGAGTTGGGGGGAGGAGCTCCAGAGCGAGCGTGGGCCCCCGGGAAGGCCCGGCTGTGCGTGCGCCTTGGTGTCACCAAACCGCTGCTGGAGGTCGGGTCTCTGCCCTGGACACACTCGGGGCGAAAGCTCTGGGTGGGTTAGTACTCCCCCAACGAAACAGGGGGCTGGGGGAAGCGAGGAGTAGAGAGAAAGGGAACACGGCCTATGGAGGAGGGGGAAGGGCCGCGAGGAGGAAGGGGACCTGGCAGGCCACGCCCCGGCAGAGCGCGGCCGAGCCCCTCCCCGGCTCTCCAAGCACTTCCCGTGCAACCTCCCCGTCCCCGAGTCCCGGGGGCGGCCGTGTCCCCTCCCCCACGCACTAAGACGCGCCCTGTCCGAACCCACGTGGCCGCCTCCTCGTTACCACCCGGAAACGCCACAACGTCCTCCTTCCAAGGCTTTTTCGCCCCGCCCCGCCCCGCCCCCGGCCCTCCAGCCCGAGCGCGGCCTGCAGCCTGGAAACCCTCGCTTCCCGGCAAAACTAAGATAAGCCCTGTCCTGTCCTGTGCACACGCCACCCTCGCCCCCAGCTCCGCCGAGCCACCTCCCGCTCTTCGGCCACGACCTGTCCCCACCCCAGTCCGGGACCCTATCCCAGGAGCGCAGGAGACCACTCCCTACCCCAGTCTCCGGACTGCGGGCGCACGGGGCAGCCCTGCTGGCGGCCCTGGTACCCCCTGGAGCTTCCAGCCCGGAAACCGGGATCGGAGCGCCTCGGGCCCGCGTCCCTCCAGGTGACGGGACTGGGAGAGCCAGGGGTCCACCCCCGGGCCGCCCCAAACCTCCGTGACGCACCGGCGCGGGGCCCCAGCCCTCGCGAGTCACGGGCCTTTCAAATCCGAGCTGTGACCGTTTGGTCCAAACAGCTGTGCCCTCGCCGCGTCCTGTCTAGGGTCCTTGTCCTCCCACGCGTATCCTTTAAAAATGTAGGCCCCCCTCTGCTCCGACCCGGGCCCGCCTCCCCCGTGGCGGCGCCGGGGCTCCGGGGGCGGAAGGCGCGTTCAGGACACCCGGAAAAACGGGCACTGCCTGCCTGTCGCAGCCCGTCCTTCAGTGAGGGCTTAACTCAAGTGGCTTCATTCCGAATTTTGGCCGACTGTGACTTTCAAAACACAAAACTGGCCGTTCCAAGTTTTCTGCGGCGCGCGTTCTTACGCCAGCCCTTGGGACAAAGAGACCCAGAGCGGGAGAGAGGCTAATCCCAAAATCCGGCTTGAAAGGCCGACTTTTCATCCCAAATGAGGACCCCCTCCCCCTTTTTGTTTTTCTCTCCAGGGAGTCGTTGCCCGGTCTACTCACTGTGTGTTTGCTTCTGCCGACTTGCGCATCCAAAGCAGGTCCCGCCTTTAAACCAAATATTCTGCTGATCATGGCGGATGATCTGGGCATTGGGGATCTCGGTTGCTATGGGAACGACACACTGAGGTACCCTGGGCTGGGGCTGCGGGTGGGGTGTGTGTGCGCTCACGCGGGTTTGTGTGTGTTAAGAACCTGACAAGTGGTTCCCCCGTCCTGGCTCCGTGGTTAACGAATCCGATTGGTAACCACGAGGTTGCGAGTTCGATCCCTGGTCTCTCACAGTGGGTGAAGGGTCCAGCGTTGCCACACGCTGCGGCTTAGGTCACAGACGCTGTTCCGTTCCAGGTGGCTGTGGCTGTGGTGTAGACTGGCAGCTGTAGCTCCCATTTGACCCCTAGCCTGGGAACTTGCATATGCCACAGGTGAGGCCCTAAAACGCAAAAAAGAAAAAAAAAAAAAAAAGTTAAAAAAAAATTAGGCCAATGGGACCTAATTCAACTCTGAAGCTTTTGACGCTAAAAACCCACCTCGGAAGTTGGGGAGACCTACTGCCCCGTGGGAGTCACTGGGTGGCCTTTCTTGCGGGTGGGAGCCCAATGATGTTGGGGCTCCTGGTTGGAAGGGAGACTACCCCCTCGGCTTCTTGGCGTCTCACTGCTGCCGGCCTTGGGACCTAACTTCGCTGCCTTGTCCCTGGGTGGTCCCTTTGGACGAGCTGATAAGAAAGCCTGCTGCTCCTTCCTCTGGGGCTCGTGGGAAATTCAAAGCACAGCAGCCCCTGCTGGGCGGGACCCCTCACCCTGGCCCTGCGCCCGCACCCCAGGGAAACCCCAGGCCGCTCTCCTGTCCAGCTCTCTCGCCATCTCACCTTGTGGGAGCCCGTGGTGCTCTCCCCGGAAAGCAGCCTCCTTGGGTGACCAGGAAGTCTCTCAAAAGCCTTTTGGGGGGTATGTGTGTGTGTGACCGTGTGTGTGCGTGCGCGTGTGTGCGTGTGTGTGATGGATCATCAGCCGCCCCCTCTGAACCAAGCTTTTGGGGGGGGGTGCGTCCAGCGGCCCCACAGGGGACACAACTCAAGTAACTATAAAGCCTAGAAAAGTCCCTAAAAATAATAGGGACGCAGTCTGTCCCAGCGCCTTTCAGCGCGGGGACGCGCCTAAGCGCACGCGTCGGCTCACACGGCCCCGTGAGCCACGCGCCCCCCCCCGCCCCCAACCGTGACTTCTGTGTCACTGTGTGTCACCGTGACGTCTGTGCGCCTTGCTCAGGACGCCGAATATCGACCGGCTTGCGGAGGAAGGCGTGAGGCTCACCCAGCACCTGGCGGCCGCCCCCGTCTGCACCCCCAGCCGGGCCGCCTTCCTCACGGGCAGACACGCGCTCAGATCAGGTCGGTGGAAAGGCGCTGCGTCGGGCCCGCCTGTGCCCTGTTGGGGGGTTTCCTCCCGCTGGACAGTAGTCTCCCCAACTTGTGACAACCCAGACCCACTGCAGGCACGGCAGAGCGTGCTCGGGCAGGGGGGCAGGGTCCCGGGGGGCGAACCTCTCGGGAAACCACAGCTGCCTCTCTCCTCCGCTCCCCAGGCATGGATGCCACCCACGGGTACCGCGTCCTGCGGTGGAATGGGGGCTCAGGCGGACTCCCCCAGAATGAGACCACCTTTGCCAGGATCCTGCAGCGGCAAGGCTACGCCACGGGCCTCATCGGTGCGCAGATGGTGACACCCAGTCCTTCTGTGATGGGGAAGTTTGGGGATCAGAAGCACCTGACAGTTCCTGTGGGGCGCGCGGGGGGAGGGGGGGGTTTCTGTGTCAGACCCCAATTTGGAGTTCCCGCCCTGGCGGAGTGGAAACAAATCCAACTAGGAACCACGAGGTTGTGGGTGTGATCCCTGGCCTCGCCCAGTGGGTTTAAGGATCTGGTGTTACCATGAGCTGTGGTGTAGGCTGCAGATGCTGCTCGGATCTGGCATTGCTGTGGCTGTGGTGTAGGCTGGCAGCTGCAGCTCCAATTCCACCCCTAGCCTGGGAGCCTCCATATGCCTTGGGTGCCACCCTAAAAAAAAAAAAAAAAAAAAAAGAACCCAAATCTGGCACCTGATCCCCCTGATTGCTCTTGGTTGGCAACTTGTCCTTGAAGACTCATTTGGTGTTCGTTTTTTTTTTTTAATTTTTAAAATTTTTATTTCTTTTTAGGGCCACACCTGCAGCATATGGAAGTTCCCAGGCTAGGCGTTGAATCCAAGCTACAGCTGCTGGCCTACAGCAGTCATAGCAACGCCAGATGTGAGTCACACCTGCAACCTACACTGCAGCTTGTGGCAACCTGGCACCTTAACCCACTGAAGGAGGTCAGGAATCGAACCCGCTGAGCCACCAGGGGAACTCCTGAAGAGTCATTTTTGTTCAAACTCTGGTCCATTAGGTTCTTTCGTTCTCTGGACAAATCAATGTCCTCTTGGGATTGGCCCCAAATTTCCCAGGTTATCTTTCCCTCAATGGCCACACCCCCTCTGAAAACCCTGAGGCCAAAAAAAAAAAAAATAAATCAAACAGAGAGTTCCCGTTGTGGCTCAGCAGGTTAAGGACCCCACACGTAGTCTCCATGAGGATGAGGGTTTATCCATGGCCCCACTCAGTGGGTTAAGGATCCCACATTGCCGTGAGCTGTGGTGTGAGTTGAAGATGTGGCTTGGATTCCCAGTTGCTGTGGCTGTGGTGTAGACCGGCAGCTGCAGCTCTCATTCGCCCCCAGCCCGGGAACCTCCATATGCCGCAGGTGCAGCCCTTAAAAAAAAAAGAAAGAAAAAAAAAATCAAAGGGCAGAAAACTTTGCAGGTGGGAGGTCCTTCCATTGCATTTTCTTCTCCACAATCCTCACCCCACCCCAGTGTTTTTGTTTCCTTAAACAGGAAAGGTACATAGATCCCTGGGTTTGGAACAGGCACAGGTTCCTACAGGTTCTGGAGACGGTTGGTGAGTGGGGGAGGGGGACCTGGTTTCACTTCTCCACTTGGCATTTGGGGCAAATCGCAGGTCAGAGCCTGTTCTGGGCTGTTCTGCAGCAGGCAGGTGAGCTGGCTGAGGGTTTGCGGCACAAGGAATTAACAGAACGTGAACAGACGACGCAATGCTTGGATCTTCTTGGGAATGTGAGACACGGTTTTTCTCCTGTGCTCCCTCTAGGGCAGTCAAAGTTATTGCCTTCAGAAAAAAATACCTCTGAGGGGGTTTTGTGCAGCAGTTAGTGGAGGAAGCCTGCTACTTCTGCTCTGTCCTGGGTTGTTGAAGAGCCAACTTCCCTTATCAAGTTTTTTTCTTTTCCCCGTGGGTGTGGCACGTGGAAGTTCCTGGGCCAGGGATTGAACCTGCGCCACAGCAGCGACCAGAGCAACAGCAACTCGGGGTTTGACCTGTGTCTGCGACCTATACCACAGCTCATGGCAACGCCAGATCCTTAACCCATTGAGCAAGGCCAGGGGTTGAACCCACGACCTCATGGTTCCTAGTCGGATTCGTTAACCACTGAGCCACGATGGGAACTCCTACTTTTTTTTTAGGTTAAAAAACAAAATCAGAGTTCCCGTTCGTGGCGCAGTGGTTAACGAATCCGACTAGGAACCATGAGGTTGCGGGTTTGATCCCTGGCCTCCCTTTGGCAAGGATCCGGCGTTGCCGTGAGCTGGGGTGTAGGTCGCAGACGTGGCTCGAATCTGGTGTTGCTGTGGCTAGAGCTCCGATTCGACCCATAGCTGGGAACCTCCATACGCCGAGGGTGCGGCCCTAGAAAAGACAGAAAAAAAAAAAAAACTATTACATTTTGTAAAATTATTTAATAGTAGAATGGTCTAGGGTTGCAATCTCTTAATGCCAGAGGCTCCGGTAAAGCTCCAATACCTTTAATCCCCAAGTCAATATCCTTATGTGGATTCGTTAATTCACGAAGCATAAAGGGTGCCTTTACACGGCAGTATCGTCAACCCGTTGGCTGTGTTTCTTTTTCAAATTTCTATTATTCCTTTTCTCTTTCAAATGTTGCCTTTTCATCGGAACATCCAAATTATTCTCAGAAGGTGATTCCTATCAGATAGAGTCCCTTAAGGGTATTTTTAAAATTTGTATTTTTATTATAGTTGACGTACAGGGTTGTGTCCATGTCTGCTGTCCAGCAAAGGGACCCAGGCATATGTAGATATCCGTTCCCTTTCTCATATTCTCTTCCATCCGGGTCTATCCCAGGAGACTGGACAGAGGTCCCTGTGCTGCACAGCAGGACCTCACGGCTTCTCCATTCTCAATGTCCTAGTTGGCATCTACGAACCCCAACCTCCCCGTCTAGCCCACTGCCTCCCCCTCCCTCTTGGCAACCACACGTCTGTCCTCCAGGTCTGAATCTTTTTTATTGCGTAGATAGGATCCTTTGTGCCATATTTTAGATTCCACATGAAAGTGATATCATATATTTGTCTTTCTCTTTCTGACTGACTTGACTTACTGTGAGAATCTCTAGTGGCATCCATGTTGCTGCAAATGGCACGATTCCATTCTTTTTTATGGCTGAGTAGTACTCCATTGTGAATATGGACCACGTCTTTACCCCTTCTCCTGTTGATGGACATTTCGGTGGCTTCCATGTCTGGGCTATTGGACATCGTGCTGCTGTGGACATTGGGGTGCACGGATCTTTTCGAATTAGAGGGGAGGCTTGAGGAGTTTGTCATATCAAGGTGGTTTTATATACACTAGTTTATCCATTCTGTATATACGGCTTTGCATCTAGGAACCCCAAACTCCCTGTCCATCCCACCCCCCATTCCCCCTTGGAAACTGCAAGTCTTTTTTTGTTTTGTTTATTTATTTATTTATGTATTTATTTCATTAATTTTTTTTTTTTTTGTCTTTTTGCCTTTTCTAGGGCCACTCCCATGGCATATGGAGGTTCCCGGGCTAGGGATCAAATCGGAGCTGTACCCGCCAGCCTATGCCACAGCCACAGCCACGCCAGATCCGAGCCGCGTCTGCAACCTACACCAAAGCTCATGGCACCGCCGGATCCTTAACCCACTAAGCAAGGCCCGGGATCGAACCTGCAACCTCATGATTCCTCGTCAGATTCATTAAGCACTGAGCCATGACGGGAACTCCTGTTTTATTTTGGTTTTTTTTTAAGTGTCTTGCTTTCCTCTTCAGGAAAATGGCACCAGGGCGTCAACTGTGAATCCCGCACTGACCACTGCCACCACCCCCTGAACCACGGGTTCGACTACTTCTATGGCATGCCGTTCACGCTGGTCAGCGAATGTCACCCAGGCTGGCCCCCGCAAGTGGCCGTGGCCCTGGGGGGGCGGCTTTGGCTCTCCACGCAGATGATGGCGCTGGGGGTGCTCACGGTGGCGGCCGGCAAGACCCTCGGGCTCATCTCCGTTCCCTGGAAATTCGTCTGGGGTGCGGCCAGCCTGGTCCTGCTGTTCTTCGGCTCCTGGTTCGCCAGCCTGGGGTTCGTCCGCCGCTGGAACTGCATCCTCATGAGGAACCACGACGTGGTGGAGCAGCCCATGGCTTTGGAAAGCACGGCCCGGCTTCTGAGCGGGGAAGCGCTGTCCTTCATCCAGCGGTAATGACACGATCCCGTCGGAAGCGGGAGCGGAGCTCTCCGAGCGTCTGAGCCTCGTTGTCATCCGCGGGGTTGCGTCAAGCAGATGCGTTTGAGGAACGCCCACCTTGGGCGTTCCCTGGTGCTGCCGCAGGTTAAGGCTCAGGTGTGGCCACTGCTGTGGCTTGGCTTCGATCCCTGTCCCCAGAACGTCTGCATTTCATGGGCGCCCCCAAAAGAGGAGAAGGAGGAGAGGCAGGAGGAAGAGGAAGAAGAAGGAGGATTCCTCATTCGCGGGCGGACGGGTTTCCAACACCGGAGCCTCTGCTGCGAGGTCACGGCCCACAGGCGATGCTCCGACACGTGAAAGCTGCTCTTCCTTCTTCTTGCAGACATAAGCCTGGTCCATTCCTGCTCTTTGTTTCCCTGCTCCACGTCCACGTGCCCCTCATGACCACCAAAGAGTTCCAGGGGAAAAGTCAGCACGGCCTCTATGGCGACAACGTGGAGGAGATGGACGGCCTTGTGGGTAAGTGGAAGCTCAGCCGCGCCGCGGCCCGTCCTGACCTCACCTCGACAGCGTGACAGCAGGTTGGCTGTCTCGCCAGGAACCAGAATGAAAGACAGAGAAGAAGAAGGGTCTTCCATATCCTTCGTGTGCTCCTTCTGGCTTTCCCATTTTATTTTATTTTATTGATTTATTTACTTACTTATTTTTAGGGCTGCACCTGCGACCTATGGAAATTCCCAGGCTGGGAGTCGAATTGGAACTCCAGCCACCAGCCTGCACCACAAACCACAGCAACACGGGACCCGAGCCGCATCTGCAACCTACACCACAGCTCATGGCAACGCCGGATCCTTCACCCACTGAGCAAGCTCAGGGATCGAACCCGCAACCTCATGGTTCCTAGTCGGATTTGCTAACTACTGAGCCACGATGGGAACTCCCTTTTTCCCATTCTTTTCTGTGATGGTTTATCACAGGATATTGAATAGCGTTCCCCGTGCTTTCCAGCAGGAGCGGGTTTACATCCATTCTCTATATAACCCTTCGCCCCTGCTAATCCCCACCTCCCAACGCATCCCTCCCCCTTGGCAGCCGCAGGTCTGTTCTCTCTGGGAGTCTTTCTCTGTTCTTTAAGGTCATTTGTGTCGTCTGTTAGATGCCACCTAAAAGTGGTCTCATGTGATACTTGACTTTCTCTGGCTGACTCGCTTCACTTCCTCTGAGAATCTCTAGGTCCATCCATGCTGCTGCACGGCTATGATTTCATTTTTTTTAACCACCCCCTTGCCTTTCCAATTTTTTAGGCTACTTTTACATAAACTCGTCCTTCTAAACTCTGGGATTTAAAGCCACACCACGAGGAGTTCCCCTGTGGAGCAGCAGGTTAAAGATCCAGCGTTGTGTGTGACGCTAGTGGCTCCGGTCACTGCGGTGGCTTGGGTTTGATCCCTGGCCCGGGAACTTCCGCATGCCATGGACAAGCCCCCCAAATTTTTAAAAATAACAAAAGCCATCCTGAGCCATCCCCCAAAGTAGACCATTACTGCTATTGTTCAGAGCAATGGCCTAAAGTCACTTTTCTTCCGTGGCTTCGAGAAAGCCTGCAGGAAACCAGCTTCTCTGAGGAGGTGACCCTTAAAACGTGGACGTGGAAATCCTTGCAATTTATCATAGCACGTGCTGGGACCTGCAGGGTGTGACGTCGGGCCAGGGGAAGCGGCCAACACCCCTCCAAATAGGAAGGTGGATGATACAATGTTTGCAAAATACTTCATTTTCACTGCTGCCCACGCCCCCCCGGGGGTGTGTGTGTGGAAAATCTTTACTTTCTGTTTTTTTCACGTCCATGGGGTCCCCAGGCGGGAACGTGACTGCTTGGTTTACAGACAGCTGCCTGCACCTGCTGTGTCTTGACTCCCTTTGGCCAACACACACTGATGCTCAGGGCTCTGGCTTCCTGCTATGTAGACAGGCACTTGCCACATCCTTCTTTCTCACCATTTCCCCTTGCACACACTTTTTTTTTTTCTTTTTTTCTTGGCCTCACCTGTGGCATGCAGAAGTTCCCAGGCAACGATTGAACGCCGGCCACAGCAGTGACAACGCCAGATCCCCAACTGGCAGGCCACCAGGGAACTCTGCATACACGCCTTTTTTTTTTTTTTTGACATGTGTACACGTGCAAACAGAGCGTTTGGAAACATTCCATGGGTGACCTACGGGCTTGACGTGTTTCTTCTATTTTCTATATCGGTGACGGCTTTGCAAGCAAGATTCAGAATCCTGCAGGGTTAGAAAGCATAGCTCTACCATCCCACGGGGCGCTTACATGGATACTGATGGTCTCCTGGTGACTGTGGTTCCTTTTTTCTTTTTTTTTTTCTTTTTTTTTTTTTTTTGTGGGGGGGAGCCACACCTGCCACATATGGAAGTTCCCAGGCTGGGGGTCGAATCGGAGCTGCAGCTTCAGGCTTACGCCGCAGCCACAGCAACACAGGATCCGAGCCACGTCTGCAGCCTACACCACAGCTCACGGCAACACCGGATCCTTAACCCACTGAGCGAGGCCAGGGATCGAACCTGCATCCTCACCGTTACTAGTCGGGTTTGTGACCACTGAGCCACCCTGGGAACTCCCTGTGGCTCCTTTTTCTTAATTGGCAAGCAGTGATGTATATTCAGAAAGTGGGGTTGTGTTGAATTCGCAGATGCCGTTTTATTGACGCTGCCCTGACACATTTCATTGTTCTGTAAAGGGGACATTCTTAACGCCATCGAAGAACATGGGTTGAAAAACACGACGCTCACGTACTTCACCTCTGATCACGGGGGACACCTGGAGGCAATAGATGGGCACGTCCAGCTGGGCGGATGGAATGGGATATACAGAGGTAAGGCCGTTGGGTTTCAAGGACAGAAACGTGAGCAGTGAGAGGCCATCCACCAGCATGGTCTCCATGAAGATGCAAGTTTGATCCCTGGTCTCACTCAGAGGGTTAAGGATCCCGTGTTGCTGTGGCTGTGGTGTAGGCCGGCAGCTGTAGCTCCGATTCAACCCCTAGCCTGGAAACTTCCATATGCCGCAGGTGTGGCCATTAAAAAAAAAAAATTAAGTATTTTCATAGATACTCTATTGGAAGTTATTATAAAACATTGGTTACTTTTCCTGTGTTGTATAATAATCCTTATAGCGTATTCAAAGGGAATTTCTTAGAGTTTCCGGTGGCCTAGTGGTTGAGGATCCAGTGTGGCCACTGCTATGGCTCAGGTTCCATCCGTGGCCTGGGAACTTTCACAGGCCACAGGTGTGGCCAAAAAAAAGGGGGGGGGAGTTTCTTTTTTTTAAGTGTAGTTGATTTACAATATTGTGAGTTTCAGGTATACAGCATAGTGATTCAATATTTTTATAGCTTATATTCCATTTAAACTTATTATTATAAGTCTCATCCCAGCTCCCAGACGATAAAGCTGTGTCCATTTCATACCCTACTGAGTGCCATGTTTTTGCATCCATGTGTTTTTTGGTTGATGCTTTTGCCGTTTGAAATGCCCCCACGCACGGTGTGAAAGTGCTGTCTACCGCTTCTAAGCACAAGAAGGCTGCCATGTGCCTAATGGAGAAAATGCATGTATCGGATAAACTCAATGTGAATGTCAACAATATCTATTTAATCAGGTGTCTTGAAACAGAAGCGACACAACAGGGTTATGTACTGACGGACTGATGAAAATACAGTGACCAGAGGCTCCCAGGACCCTAACCCCAACTTTCTCCTAAGAGTCAAAGTTCTGTTTTCACTAATTCAGCAGCTATGGTGACTTTGTGGACAGAACAACTGGGAAAAACGAGAAAACCACCAAATGATCTTTTTCATTTGGGGACACACACATGTATGTGCTTATGGTTGGCGAGGTTGTAAAAATGGCCCTAGAAAAATGCTCCTTCCTTTCTTGTGGCCTCTGTGACTCTGATGAGCTGTCGCTGCCGTGATCGCAGGTCCAACAGAGAAGTCACAGGTGACTTCTAGGAAGGCAAGAGATTTGCTGGGTGGGCCTGATCCAATCCCACAAAGTCTTGAACGCAGAGAGCTTTCTCCAGCTGATGGAAAAGGAGAAATCAGATCTATTTGAAACATGAGACGAACTCAACCACCTGTTGATGCTTTGAGGCTGGAGGGGCCGCTGTATGTGAGAAGAAATGCAGAGGGTGACCCTGTCAGCAAGAAAACGGTGACCTCAGGCCAAAAACCACCGTGACCTGGATTTTTCCAACAACTGAACAAATTTGGACCTGAATCTTTCCTCCCATCGGCCATGCACAACCCCAAGATGTCACGGGCACCTCGGTCCTACAACCACCGTGACCCGGATTTTTCCAGCAACTGCATAAACTTGGACACATGAATCTTTCCGCCCATCCACCATACACATCCCAAAGATGTCACAGGGGCCTCAGTCATACAACCACTGTGACCTGGATTTTTCCAACAACTGGATAAACTTGGGCGTGATCCGTCTGCCCATCCGTCGTATGCAACACCAATATGACATGTGTCCATTTACAGTCGAATTGCATTGTTCTCAACACTCATATCCTACAAACCTACACTCTGCAAACATGTTGATCTCAGACTCTCTAACCCACAAGGGACCACCCTGCCAAGCCATGCCAAACTTGCCACCTACACAGCAAACACCTAATAACTAGGGGGTTGTTGTCAGCTGCTGAGGCTGCAATAACGGTTATGCAGCCCTAGGAGATGAATGCGAGAGCGTTAAAATGCTACCTCCAGGAAAGAAGCATTTCTTGAGTGAGATTCTGAACAGTCTCTCTCTGTTTAAAATTCTCCCATTGCAATTTACAGTTGTTTCATTACCAGGTGCCAACTTCGTAGGGAATAACAGCATGTTGCCTTATGCTTGATCATTATTCGAGTTTGTTCAGGAGCCAGTCTGGGTCCCAAGGCTTTGCCAGAGGTCGCTGAGAAGGTCATCTTAGAAATAAGAAGAGCTAGCTGAGGGCAGTAAGGAAACAGGTGGAAGGAAGGATGAAGGGCTTGGAGAGGATAAGGCAGGTTCCCATCCATCTGTCCATCCACTTGTCCATCCTCCCATCTGCTCATCCGTCTGTCCATCCATCCATCCACCCATCCATCCACCCATCCATCTATCCATCCATCTATCCATCCATCCATTCATCTGTCCATCCATCTGTCCATCCGTTCATCCATCCACCCATCCACTGTCCATCCATCATGCATCCATCATCCATCCATCCACCCATCTATCCATCCACCCATCCATTTACCTATTCATCCATCCATCCATCCATCCGTCTGTCCACCCATCCATCCATCCATCTGTCCATCCACTTGTCCATCCTCCCATCTGCTCATCCATCTGTCCATCCGTCCATCCACCCATCCATCTATCCATCCATCCATTCATCTGTCCATCCACCTGTCCATCCATCCACCCATCTATCCATCCACCCATCCATTTACCTTCATCCATCCATCCATCCATCCGTCTGTCCACCCATCCATCCATCCATCTGTCCATCCACTTGTCCGCCCATATGTCCATCCACCCATCCATCCATCTGTTCATCCACCCATCCATCATGCATCCATCCATCCACCCATCCATCCATCCATCCATCCACCCACCCATCCATCCATCCATCATGCAGCCATCATCCATCCACCTGTCTGCCCATCCGTCCATCCATCCATCTGTCCATCCACCCATCCATCATCCATTCATCACCCACCCACCCACCCATCTCTCTGTCCGCCCATCCATCCAGAAATAAAGAGGAAGTTCGTCAGTGAAGGCAGCCCACCATCCATACGTATGAAATCCCAGAGCTAGTTCTGCCTCTGAAGGCACACCTCCTACCCCCCATTTATGGAGGCGGCTACAAAGACTGACCGATTTCATGGGGTTGTGGAGAGGTGGGCCTCACGTGCTGCTGGGGAAGTGACAAGGTGCTAGAACTGTGGTTGCTACTGATCTGGGGACCTCCAGGCTGCCCCACTGTGCCTTTATTTATTTTTCATTTATTTTGCTTTTTGGGCCACACCTGCAGCATATGGAAGTTCCCAGGCTAGGGTGCAGCTGCAGGTCTACACCACAGCCACAGCAACACCAGATCCAAGCCACATCTTCAACGTACACCACAGCTCACGGCAACGTCGGATCCTTAACCCACTGAGCGGGGCCAGGGATGGAGCCCATGTCCTCATGGATCCTAGTCGGGTTCTTAACCCACCGAGCCACAGCAGGAACTCCCCACTATGCATTTCTCTCTGCAGGTGTCTAGGTACAGACACACAGGTGCCCCCAGGTGTGTGTGCAGACAGGACCATCTCCTGGAGGAGCCTAATGACATCATTGCCTTCCAGGTGGCAAAGGCATGGGCGGCTGGGAAGGCGGGATCCGCGTCCCTGGGATATTCCGGTGGCCCGGGGTGCTGCCGGCCGGCCGCGTGATCCAGGAGCCCACCAGCCTGATGGACGTCTTCCCCACCGTGGTCCAGCTGGGCGGCGGCCAGGTGCCCCAGGACAGGTACCTGTATCATGAGACCACCTGCTCCCCAATTCCTGAGATCTCCCTGCCTCCCTCTTCCCTATTTTAGGGGAGAAAACCTGCAACACTGGGAGAGCATTTAGAAAATTCTCAGCATCTTCAAAGGGAGGGGACTGCCTGGTGTGAAATGACCACACTCAGTAAAACATGAACTTAAGTGACCTGCTGGGTCAAACTACTCGTTTGCAGGGTTTTTTTTTTTTTGGTCTTTTTGTCTTTTTGCCATCTCTAGGGCCGTTCCTGTGGCCTGTGGAGGTTCCCAGGCTAGGGGTCTAATCAGAGCTACAGCCGCCAGCCTACGCCAGAGCCACAGCAATGTGGGATCCAAGCCAAGTCTGCAACCTACACCACAGCTCACAGCAACACCGGATCCTTAACCCAGTGAGAAAGGGCAGGGACCGAACCCGCAACCTCATGGTTCCCAGTCGGATTCGTTAACCACTGAGCCAGGACGGGAACTCCCCAAAGTGAATATTTTGATAGAGATTTGATTTTACTTCATTTAAGGTAATAACTAGGAGTTCCCACTGTGGCTCAGTGGGTTAAGAACCTGACTAGTATTGATGAGGGTGTGGGTTTGATTCCTGGGCTTGCTCAGTGGATTAAGGATCTGGTGCTGCCACAAGCTGCAGCATAGGTTGCACGTGTGGCTCGGATCTGGCATTGCTGTGGCTGTGCTGTAGGTCTCTGCTGCAGCTCCGATTCGACTGCTAGACAGGGAACTTCCCTCTATTTTTCCCTAAAAAGAAAAATAAAGAAATAAATACAATGATAAGGCGTAAGGAAGGCCCATCCAGTCACGGGTCCGTCGGTGGCTTCCTTTGTCCTGTCGCTTTGCACATGTGACAACGTATCTTGGGGTGTGTTAGGTTTTCAAAGGTTCTGCTGCCCTCGTGGTCCGCCTAGGGGCCCGGGCAGTCTGGCTGGAATTTAAGACGACCTGGTGTTGATATTTGGAGCCACAACGGTGTGTGTGTTCTGAGCATGAAGTGCTGCCTGCAGTGTGGGCATCCTCAATGAGACCGCTGACCTCTGCTCTGCTGTTATCTGGGGACCTGGCAGCCTTGGCACGTTCAGGGTCCCAGGTCCAAGATGTGGCTTGAGCGTCCTGGTTCTGATTCCCTCCTGTGGTCTCTTCACTCACTCAGGGTGATCGATGGCCGGAGCCTGGTGCCCTTGCTGCAGGGAGAGGCCGAGCACTCGGCCCACGAGTTCCTGTTTCACTACTGCGGGGAGCACCTCCACGCCGCACGCTGGCACGACAAGGACAGTGAGTACACGCCGCGTCCCTGACACAGGGGGCTTGTACTGGCCAGAGCTCCCCGGAGAAACGGAACCCAGAGGACGGGTGGTGGGTAGAGGGATGGATGGGTGCGTGGATGGATGAGTGGATGGATGGTGGATGGATGGATGGGTGGGTGGATGGGTGGGTGGGTGGGTGGATGGATGGATGAGTGGATTGATGGATAGATGGATGGATGATGGATGGATTGATGATGGATGGAAGATGAATGGATGGATGGATGGATGGGTGGGTGGATGGGTGGGTGGGTGGGTGGATGGATAGATGAGTGGATTGATGGATAGATGGATGGATGATGGATGGATGCATGGATGATGCATGCATGGATGATGGATGGAAGATGAATGGATGGATGGATGATGGATGGATGATTGATGGACAGATGGATGGACAGAAGGACAGATGGATGCATGCATGCATAGATGAGTGGATGGATGGATTGAGTGGATGGACAGAAATGGACGGGGACATGGATGGATGGTTGGGTAGGTGGATGGATGGACAGAGTCATGGTAAGTAAATAAATAATAGCAACAGGTAGATGAAAAAGATGATGTGATAGGTGAATAGAGAAATAGACACAGACAAATAATAGATGAATAGATATAATTGTTTAGATACATATAGAGGGAAAGCTATAGATAGCTCATGGTCAGATAAATGATAGACGACTGATCATGACAGAAAAATGCTACACGGATGAAAAGATGTACAGAGATGCAGAGATGATATGTGGAGATATAGATAAACAGAGATGATAGATAATAGACAGATAAAGGTAATAGATGGGAGACAGGTGAAAATGTAGGTAAGAAAGAGATGATAGAAAGGTGATCAGTAGACGATTAGATAGATGAATTGATACGTCGATAGCTGGATGACAGTCGTACTGGCTGACGAGGTTATGGGGACTGTTGAGTCTGTGATCTTCATGGCAGCCTGGCGGGAGCTGATGTTGCCTTTTTGACTCCAAAGGCTGGAGACTCAGGCAGAATGTCTGTGCTGCACTCTGGAGGCAGAATTCCTTCCACGTTGGGAGGCCTCTGTCTTTTTCTTTTTTTAAAGTCCTTCAACTGATTGGGTAAGGCCCACCCACACCATAGAGGGCTGTCAGCTCACCTCCACATCTATTACTTTCAATGTTAGTCTCATCTTTAAAAAAAAAAAAAAAAAAAACTCCCAGGGGATACGTAGACTAGTGTCTGTCCCCATACCTGTGCCCCTTCGCCTGGCCACATGGACACGTGAAACACTCTCATGGAGCTAGTCCTTTTTTCACAAGATGAGAACATTCACTTGCTATCTCAAGGGGGATGATGCTGACACTGGCCCTATTTATGGGAAAGGGATGTGTGGGTCCAGTCCAAGTGCCTTCCTCTGATTGGCTGTTATTGTCCCAGGTGCATCCACCTGAACCCCTTGAGGTCCTAGCAAGACCTTGCCCCACCACGCGGTTGGCCTAAGTTCCTTGCTTCTGGGTATAAAAGTAATACCGGGTGTGCAACACTGCAAATCACCAGTATTTCAATAAAATAAATTTTAAAAATAAAAGTAAGAAGGAAGGAGTTCCAGTTGTGGCACAGCGGAAACGACTCCGACTAGTATCCGTGAGGATATGGGTTCGATCCCTGGGCTCATTCAGTGGGTTAAGGATCTGGTGATGCTGTGAGCTGTGGTGCAGGTCACAGACGTGGCTCAGATCCTGAGTGGCTGTGGCTGTGGCATAAGCCTGAAGCTGCAGCTCTGATTTGACCCTGAGCCTGGGAACTTCCATATGCCGCAGGGGTAACCCTAAAAAGCAAAAAAAAAAAAAGGAAAAAAAAAAGGAAGGAAACAGCAAACAATTAAAAATAGAAAGGATAAGCATAGGCTAAGGGTATCTGTTATCCTAATCCCCAGGGGAGCCCCTGAGCACCTGGCCAGAGGGCCCTTTGCCTCCCTGCCTGGGTTTATAGGAACCACAGGAGGGGCAGCAGGAAGTGAGATGAGAAATCTTCCCCCCATGACACAAGTTCACAAGGTTCCAGGGGCCCCCTCAGAAGTGGTACCGCAGAAAAACAGGTGTAAAGTTTAATTCTTTTTTACTTGACTCGGCCAAGGAGAAAATGTGAAGAGACGGAAAAAGATGCCATTGGTAAGAATTGCATGCGCGCGTGCACACACGGGCGCGCGCACTGATTTGACAGCGATCATGCGGGACCCACGCTGCCCACCCCTTCCGTGCCTCCCTCTCCTGGCCTGTGGGCTGTTGCGGAGGATTCCCCAGGGCTGACACCTGGCCAGGTGTGCAGGGACCTGGCTTCTCCGGCCCTGATTGATGCCCTCCCCTCCCCCAAACCTCTTTGCATCCAGGCGGAAGGCTCTGGAAGGTCCACTACGTCACACCCCGCTTGCACCCCGAGGGAGCGGGGGCCTGCTACGGCCATGGCCTGTGCCCGTGCTCCGGGCCGGGCGTCACCCACCACGACCCCCCTCTGCTCTTCGACCTCTCCGAGGACCCCTCGGAGGCCCGGTCCCTGGCCCCCGGCTCGGAGCCCCTGTACGGCGCGGTGCTGGCCAGGGTGGAGCAGGCGGTGCGCGAGCACAGGAGGACCCTGAGCCCCGTGCCCCCGCAGCTGTCCCCGGGTCGCATCGCGTGGAAGCCCTGGCTGCAGCCGTGCTGCGGGCACTTCCCCTTCTGCTCCTGCAGCCAGGACCCAGCCCTCAGGGAGGCTTGACGGCGCCCAGTCCTCCTGGCTGGGTGACGTCACCAGAAAGTCAGAGGTGCCGCGGGAGTTTGAGGAGGCGGGGGACACTGCACCCTCCTGCCTGGTGGGATTGTGAGCTCGTGCAGCCTCCCGGGAGCTTCCCGAACAATAAAAAGTGGAGCTGGGCAAGGATCCAGCAGTCCCACGCCATTCGAAGCCATTTTTGGTCCCTTTGTGTCTGACTACAGTGAACCCCAGTTCTTTGCTGGGGACAGATTTGGAGGCTGGAGGGAAGAGAAGCTGTCCTTTTCCCTGCATTTAAGAATAGCTTTGGGGCGTTCCTGTCGTGGCTCAGTGGTTAACGAATCTGACTAGGAACCATGAAGTTGCGGGTTCGATCCCTGGCCTCACCTAGTGGGTTAAGGATCCGTCGTTGCCATGAGCTATGGTGTAGGTTGCAGACACAGCTCGGATCCAGCATTGCTGTGGCTGTGGTGTAGGCAGGTGGCTACAGCTCCAATTAGACCCCTAGCCTGGGAACCTCCATATGCTGCAGGAGCAGCCCTAGAAAAGGCAAAAAGACAAAAAAAAAAAAAAAAAAAAAAAAAAAAAAAGAAGAGTAGCTTTGGGAGAGCTGTTTCTCCATGACTGTACCGAACTCATGTATCAACTTGGCAAATGCATCTATGGAAGGCAGACTACGTATTACTATAATATGGGATCAATGATATTGAGGCAAATTCATGCATTAATAATGGTTGAGGAGTTCCCACTGTGGCTCAGTGGGTTAAGAACTCAAGATAGTGTCCGTAGGATGTGGGTTTGATCCCTGGCCTCACTCCGTGGGTTAAGGATCCAGCATTGCTCTGGTCACAGATGCAGCTCTGATTCAGCCTGTAGACTGGGAACTTCCATATGCCGCAGGCGCAGCCATAAAAAGAAAACAACAGGAAAAAAGAAAACGGATCCGTATCACACAGGCGCACACTCGGAAAATGAAATGCTCTTCAGTCATAAAAAAGAAGGAAATCCTGCCATTTGTGACAACACATGTGGTCCTCGAGGGCATTGTCCTCAGTGAAATAAGTCAGCCAGAGAAAGACGAATCTTGTAGGATCTCACTTATGTGAAGAATTTTTTTTTTTTTAAATTTTAGGGCTGTACCTGCAGCATATGGATGTTCCAGGGCCAGGGATTGAATCCGTATGGCAACGCCGGATCCTTTAACCCACTGCACCGGGCTGGGGATCAAACCTGTGCCTTCACAGGGACCCAAGCCTCTGCGGTTGGGTTCCTAACCCCCTGCGCTGCAGCAAGAACTCCATTCTCTGAGGAATCTTAAAAAACAAACAAACGAGTCATAGATGAAGAGATTCGGTGGATGGTGGCCACTGAGGGTGGAGTGGAGCAAGTGGGAAAATGGTCAGAGGGGACCCACCTCTGGTTTGACGATGCATCGGTTCTGGGCATCCGCTGTACAGCAGGGTGACCGCAGATATAACAACAATGTATTATTTCCCTGAAATTTGCTAAGACCCATCTTGAGCGTTCTCGCCACACACACACACACACACACACACACACACACACAGAAAAGCTAAAGATGTGAACTGATGGGTGTGCACACTGACACACCCTGGGGTGAGCACGTCACAGTGTCCATGGATCAAACCATCCCTGTGTACCCTTGAAAGTGATACAATGTGTCAATGATACTTCAATACACCTGGAGAATAAACTTCCAAAAAAAAAAAAAAAAGGGATAGAAACGGCTCCCCCAAGACGAGGAGAGGACCCAAGAGTCCAGGAGTCGGTGATGGGACTGAAAAAAAAAAAATCTACAGCCCAGTCATAGCTTTGGTTTCCCCTTCCAGAGGAAAGGGTTAGAGTTAGGGTTAGGGTTAGGGTTAGGGGCATGGCATGGGTAGTCAGGGAATGGGTCTGTTTTCTCCTCTGTAGAAACAACAGGCTCCCAGTGGACCCGCAGTAATCTCCCTTCTAAGCATGTGCTAAAGCTTAGGGAGTGTGAAGGACTCCCAATCAGAAGGGCCGTCATCAAAAAGCCTACAGCTAACAAGTGCTGGAGGAGTCCCCGTCGTGGCTCAGTGGTTATTGAATCTAGGAACCATGAGGTTGAGGGTTCGATCCCTGGCCTCGCTCAGTGGGTTAAGGATCCAGCATTGCTGTGAGCTGTGTAGGTCAGAGATGCAGCTCAGATCCTGCGTTGCTGTGGCTGTGGTGGAGGCCAGCAGCTACAGCTCTGATTAGACCCCCTAGCCTGGGAACCTCCATGTGCCGTGGGAGTGGCCCTAGAAAAAAAGGCAAAAAGACCAAAAAAAAAAAAAAAAAAAAAAGAGCTGGAGAGGGCGTGGAGAAAAGGGACCCCTCCTACAATGTCGGTGGGAATGTCAGTGGCTGCAGCCATGATGGAGAACAGAATGGAGGCTCCTTACAAAACTAAACAGAGAACTACCGTAGGATCCAGCAGTCCTACTCCTGGGCATCTATCCAGAGAAAACCATAATTCAAAAAGATCCATGCACCCCAGTGTTCATAGCAGCGCTAGTCACAGTTGTCAAGACAGAAGCAAATGAAATGTCCGCTGACAGAGGAATGGATAAGGAAGATGTGGTCCATAGACACAATGGAATATTACACAGCCATGAAAAATAATGACCGAATGCCATTTATACTAACATGGATGGACCTAGAGATGATCATTCTCAGTAAAGTAGGTCAGAGAAAGAAGGACAAATGTCATATGCTATCACTTATATGTAGAATCTTAAAAAATGATACAAATGACTCTATCTACGAAACAGAAACAGACTCAGAGACTTTGACAACAAACTTATGGTTACCAAAGGGGAACTATGTGGGAGGAAGGACACATTAGCAGTTTTGGATTAGCAGATACACACTGCAATATATAAAGCAGATAAACAAAGACTTACTCCATAGCACAGGCAACTCTGCTCAATATACATATATATGTACATATATGTGTGTGTGTGTGTGTGCATATATATATATATTTGTCTTTTTTTTTTTTTTTAGGGAGGCACCTGCAGCATATGGAGGTTCCCAGGCTAAGGGTAGCATCAGAGCTGAGGCTGCCGGCCTACACCACAGCCACAGCAATGCCAGATCCAAGCTGTGTCTGCAGCCCACACCACAGGTCACGGTAATGCCAGATCCTTAACCCACTGAGTGAGGTGAGGCCAGGGATGGAACCTGCATCCTTGTGGATGCTAGTCGGATTCGTTTCCGCTGCGCCACAACGGGAACTCCTACTCAGTATTGTACAATCACCTATATGGAAAAAGAATCTGAAAAAGAATAGATATGGGTATAGACAAGTGAGTCATTTGCTGTACGCCTGAAATGACCACAACATTGTAAAGGACGGATATTCCAATGCAAAATAAAATTTAAACTAAACTGAAAAAAAGGGAGTTCCCGTCGTGGCGCAGTGGTTAACGAATCCGACTAGGAACCATGAGGTTGCGGGTTCGGTCCCTGCCCTTGCTCAGTGGGTTAATGATCTGGCGTTGCCGTGAGCTGTGGTGTAGGTTGCAGACGCGGCTCGGATCCCGCGTTGCTGTGGCTCTGGCGTAGGCCGGTGGCTACAGCTCCGACTCAACCCCTAGCCTGGGAACCTCCATATGCCGCGGGAGCGGCCCAAGAAATGGCAACAAAACAAAAGACAAAAAATAAATAAATAAAAATAAATAAATAAATAAACTGAAAAAAAGCAGATTTTCCAAGATTCCCATGGTCCCACATGCACCCAAGGAATTATTACTTGCATTATTACTATTTTGTTTTAGAGCCGCACACCGAGGTTCCCAGGCGAGGGGTTGAATGGGAGCTGCAGCTGCCGGCCACAGTCACAACCACAGCAACTCGGGATCCAAGCTGTGTCTGCAACCTACACCCACAGCTCACAGCAACGCCAGGTCCTTAACCTACTGAGGAAGGCCAGGGATTGAACCCGCATCCTCATGGATCCTAGTTGGGTTCGTTAACCACTGAGCCATGAAAGGAACTCCTACTTTTATTATTTTTAATTGACATACAGGAAATTTACAGAGGAAGAGCTCTGGCATGCCAATATCCATTTTTTTTTTTTTCTGGCATCACACATAGCATATGGACGTTCCCAAGCCAGGGAGCAAAACCTTGCCTCAGGAGCAACCCAAGCTGCTGCAGAGACACCAGGGAACTCCCGCCCATCAATCTGAAAGCTCATCTGGGATCTCACTGGCTCCACAAATAGCCCTATGAAATGGCAGGCAAAAGCATTCGTACCTTCTCTTTTCAGGTAATATAGGACCACTGCCCGTGTGTCCTCATTTCTTTGGTTAGAGAGTGTTTTGAGCCACTAGTAACACACACCAGCAATAAAAAATATCCTGTAAACAAGCAGGAAGTATGTTATATCCCACCTCATCTGAGGGAAGCAACCCAGGGCTGGCAGCCTCCTTCCAACTCCCTGTGTTGCCATCTTTCACCTCGTGGCCTCAGCATGGCTGCCACTGCTCCAGGCAATACGCAGACATCCCAGGCAGCAGAAAGGAGGAAGGAATGGAAGCAGAAGCATGTTCCTCCCACCTGAGTCTGTCTTGCTGCAGGGTGTTGGAAGCCTGAACCCAGAAATCCTGCCCCCACCAGTCGTCCACAGAAACCACTGGAAATTGAGAAATGCACATGGGCTGCCCTGAACAAAAGCAGAGTCTGACTCATCACCATGAAGGGGAGAGAACCTTTATGGAGTTGAGCAAGCTTTGGGGTGCCTTGTCTTACTGCCCAATTAAAAGACTAATTTAGCAAATGGTGATCAGAGGCGCAGAGAGAACATTTTAACGTCAGGCACGGAGCCAGATGTGGGAGCAGCTTATATTCCTCAGATGCCTGCAATGTGACTGATGTCTCTTGTAAGTCAATTCTGCGTGTGTGCCCACACTCACCTCTGTGGTTTGTCCCCCTCACTAGGCAATGGGGAGGCATGGTGACACCTCACTTTTAGCCCAGTGACACCTGGGTCAGAGGTCTGACACTGGAAGGTAACTAGTAAGATAACCATTTGGTGCTAATTGGGGCTGCTCTGTCGTGGTGACTTGTTCCCTCGGTAAGAGGAACCTCACACATGCCCTGCATGCACCTGCCCAGGTCCCCAGTGATGCTGGGACACTGAACTTTGTGTGTGATCACTTGCCATCACATGCCATCTGCCTCAACGCAGACTGAATCCTGAGCCGCTTCAGGGGCCAACCCTCCACACCCCCTGAAAGGAGCTCAGGGTGGGGACCAGGAGTGGGGTGCTTTGTGCTCTGGGAAAACCAGCAGAACAGGGCTTCAGATAGATACACCTCTTAGGAGAAGATTTTACGTGCCCAGGTCTTGCATCTCCTTGTATCTAGAAAAGCGCTAACATCCTTCATGGTGACATCTGCTCCTCGTGACTCGTAGTGACCTTCACGGGACCAGCAGCGCCCTTCTGTAGAATGTATGCCTGGCTGCAGGCACCTCCCCCTTCCCCTTCTTCACATAGATCCTGACCTTCCCCCTGCCTCTCTGGAGCAGTCTTTCAGAGCCCTGCAATATGACCACTCTGGCTATTTAAAAAAACAAAAACAAAAAACAAAGGATGTCACAGTCATGGGAGAGTGCAGCCACTCCCAAGGCTGAGCGGGTGAGCCCTGAGGGATCTCAGGACGGAAACAAAGCACACCTGCCATCTAGCAGCCAGCAGACTGCAGCCACGCTGAACAGGAGCCCCGCAGAAACTCAGGTTGTGAAAACACAGGACACCGGCCCCCTAGCTGAGGTGCATGGCAAAGGAATGATTTCACTGACCTTTTGCATCTTTCCAGAGAAAAGCGCTAAATTCTTTAACTCAGAGGGCACAGGTTTTCTGCAAACCTTTTGTTTCCACTGCCAGTCCTTTGTTGCCAAAACTCCTCTATCCTAGCTGCCCCTCACCTCCTCAGAGAGGTTTCTCAGGGCTCCTTGAGATGCTGCCTTCCAGGCTTCAGTCCTCATTTTGCCCCAAAGAAAACTTAACTCGCAACTTTTAGGTTGTGCATTTTTTTTAGTCAACACTCCTGTCCAGCGTGACTCTGAAACCCACAGACTGCATCTCAGGGCTTAGCAAGGTAGAGCATCTCCTGGCTGGGCACAGAAAGCATTCAGCTCGAGGCAGAGTGACCAGTAAGGAAAGAGGTGCTGGATGCTTGTGAGGGTACAAGTGGGAGGCCCAAGAGACCTTAGTGGCTACAGGATTATCATCGCAGGAAAAGTGGGATGGGGCGAAGAGCCATCTCCCTCATTCTCAGTAGACATCAAGCTTCCGTCAGCAGCTCCTCCACGTCCAGATGGAGGAGCCTGTTGTCAGACTCGGGCTGTCACGCACAGTGGCGATGAGCAAAAAGGCGGTAACATGAAAATAAGGTGAATCAACTCAGGATCCACCAGAATGTCACTTCTCCTGATATTTTTGTTTTGAGTGCAGGCAGAGAAGCACATCTTAAGGACCATTAGCTGGCGTTCCCAGGGTGGCACAGCAGAAAGGAATCCTACTAGTCGCCAGGAGGATGTGGGTTTGCGCCCTGGCCTCGCTCACTGAGTTAAGGACCCGGCGTTGCCATGAGCTCTGGTGTAGGCTGTAGACGCGGCTTGGATCTGGCATTGCTGTGGCTGTGGCGTAGGCCACCAGCTGCAGCTCTGATTTAACCCCTAGCCTGGGAACTTGCATATGCCGCAGGTGTGGCCCTAAAAAGCAAAATAAAAGAAAAGGAATCATTAACTTGCTGACCTCACGGGGCAGGATGTGGGTGTATTTCACCACTGTTTTATTGTCTGGGGTCACATCGCATGCTTCTGTTGTGTGGTTTTGTTGCTAAGCCAGCCTGCGTGGTTTTGTTGCTAAACCAGCCTGATTTCTCAAGTGACCCTTAACTCACTTCCATGCTTTTCTTCCCTACCTACAATCCCCTAGTGGGTTGGCTATTTCCTCACCTCCTCTGGCCTGGTACTCTGTCCCCATCAGCTCTGCACCCCCCTGCTCAGGATGAACGGTCCCCAGTCACCCCCATAGGTCTGTTCTGCTTCCTGAGCTAGGGAACGACTGGCCCCTGGGGACCCCCACCCTCCCTGTGTTGCCAAAACTCAGCCTCTGTCTGCGGTTGGTGAGTAGAAATGCAGAGGCAGAGTTTTGGGGGAAGGAGAAAAAAGATAGCTTTATTGCTTTGCCAGGCAAAGGAGGCCAGGGCAGGCTCATGCCTCAAAGACTGTGCCCCCCTTGGAAGGGATTAGCAGGGGGCTTTATAATTTGGGGCATGGAAAATAAGGCCTCAGATAAGGATGAGGGTGGGTGCAAGCTTGTATTCTTCTCCAGAGCTGGTGTTTAGTGGCCCCGGGCCAGGTCCTGGGGGTCCTCCCCTCTGGCTTCCATCTGTTGGGGGTTTAATTCTGCAGAAGACCTCAAAGATTGTTCTGTGTGTATCCCTTGAGGGGGGACCAGGACCTGCCCCCAGGTGGCACGGTGGTCTCCTGACAGCCCCTCGGGGTCTCTGCATCCCCTCCCTTCCCTGATCAGCACCTGTGGGCACCTGCCCTTTGGGGCTCAGGGAAGAACCTGGAGGGTGAAGCGTATTCCCTAGAAACCAGACATGGGGGACACATGTGCCCAGGAGCCCACAGGGCCCTGCTGGGTTTCACCTGCATGGATGGGGCGGCCCCCTGCCAACCACACTGACCCAGGTGGCTTTCTGTGACCTCCAGCCAATTCTCTACTCTTCCTAGACCTTAGCGGAACAAAGACCTTCTCTCCTCCCAGACACCCAGGGAAGAGACTTGTTCCCCACATTTGGGGGGGACAGAGGGAAGCCCACCAGATCTGGTGACAATAGGGAGGGTGATGGGTTTGAGGGAAAGTCCATCTCCAGCCAGAACCCCTCAGCCCTGGTCTGAGATCCCA
Organism: Sus scrofa; assembly: GCF_054392235.1. Lineage (NCBI taxonomy): Eukaryota > Metazoa > Chordata > Mammalia > Artiodactyla > Suidae > Sus > Sus scrofa. Next base: position 3,475,773 of record NC_139401.1, on the reverse strand, counting down.
CAGCACCCACAGCCCTATCTAGGGCCTTCACCTGCTTGCCGTCCTTTTAAAATAATCACAGAGTTCCCACTGTGGCTCAGCGGGTTAAGGTCTCTTCGGGTACAAAATGATGGAAGAGAACATGAAAAAAAAAGAATGTATGGAAAAAAAGGAACCCGATTACACTGTTGGTGGATTGTAAATTGGTGCAACAACTGTGGAAAACAGGATGGAGATTCCTCAGAAAACTAAAACTAGAACTCCCATTTGATCCAGCAGTCCCACTCCTGGGCATCTCTCCAGAGAAAACCATGACTCAAAAAAGACACATGTACTCCAATGTCCACTGAAGCACTATTTGCAATAGCCAAGACAGGGAAACAACCTAAATGTCCATTGACAGAGGAGTGGATCCAGAAGATGTGGTCCATATACACAATGGAATATTACTCAGCCATGAAAAGGAAAGAAATAACAGTATTGGTAGCCACATGGATGGACCTGGAAATTATCATGCTAAGTGAACTCAGACAGTGAGACACCAACATCAAACGCTTTCACTGACATGCAGAATCTGAAAAAAGGACCCAGTGAACTTCTTTGCAGAACAGATACGGACTCACAGACTTTGAAAAACTTATGGTTTCCAAAGGAGACAGGTTGGGGGGTGGGGGGACGCACTGGGGGTGTCTGACGGAAATGCTGTAAAATGTGGTTGTGATCATCATGGTACAACTATAAATGTAATAAATTCACTGAGTAATATAAACAAAAGAATGTACGTGCATGTGTGACTGGGCCACTGTGCTGTGCAGCAGAAATTAGCACAATATTGTAAATCAACTGCACTTAAAAAATCATGCTTTCCTACTGGTTGGGAGCAACGGCAGACAAGAATGAAATATGTTCCTTTGGGCGTTCCCATGGTGGTTCAGGGGGCTAAGAACCCAGCTAGGATCCATGAGGATGCGGGTTCAATCTCTGGCCTCGCTCAGTGAGTTAATGATCTAGTGTTGCCATGAGCTGTGGTGTAGGTCGAAGATGCGGCTTGGATCCTGCTTGCATTGCTGTGGCTGTGGTGTAGGCTGGCAGCTGCAGCTCTGATTCAACCCCTAGCCTGGGAACCTCCATATGCTGAGGGTGTGGCCCTAAAAAGGAAAAAAAAAAAAAGAGAGATAAGTTTCTCTTTCTTTTCAAAAATTCCTGCCTTCCCCACGCAGAAAATATGCACAAAAGAAAAACCTGTAGAATAAATACCCATTAACACCCATCTTCTCTCTGTTCTCATATTTAAACACCCCAACTTTCATCTCCTCTGAAAAACCAACGATGCAAACAGGTGTGCTTGCCTTTCGAGCTTCCAGCTACATTTGTAGAACACTTTATCTTTTTCTAAAATGTTTTAAAATCAAAGTATAGTTGATTCACAATGTTGTGCAAAACAATTTGTTTAAATATGATTATTTTAAACATTGTACATTTGCAGAAAACCTTTTGTGCCTTTTTTTTCCCTTTCTTTCTTTCATCTTTTACAACTTTCTGAGGTGCTCCTGGGGCATTCCGTTCCTTTAGAGTCAAATTGCTTTCCTCTCTGGGGAAACGTGGCGGGGATTGGAGCCCGGGGCAGCTTTCGAGGCGTGGTAGCCTGTTGCAAAACTGATTCTGAGCAAAACGGGGAGTTTTCTCCGCAGGTAGATGAGGGGCAGGAAGGGAGCAAAGCCGCCAGCAGCAGCGCGCTCCCCGCTGACCCCAAGGGTGAGGAAGTTGCACGAGGTCCTGGCAGCGGCGGCGACGAGCTGGGGGGGGTGGCCCCCCGAGCAGGGCTTGGCGACAGAGTCAATGTCACCCTGGACTGAACAAACTCCAGCTTCATCTCCGGGGCGCCGGGGGAGATTTACAATCATCCGGGGAAAGGTCACAGTCTCCGGAGCCATCCCCGGGCCGGTTACTTCATTTAGAATTTGCCCGTTTACAACCCGCCTGACGGGTTAGGCAGCTTGCAAACTGGGTGACCAGAGGCAGGCTTGACCCCTCCCATCCAACATCTGAGCCGCTGGAAACCCAGCTTTCTCCCAGAGCCCTTGCTGCTGGTGCAGGGACAGAGCGATGGGGTGCTTTGCACCTGTTATCTGCGACCTCCTGTGCCGGCCTGCCCGCCTCCTCTTCCATCCCCTCACCCTGCGTCCCCCCAGCCCCAATGGAAGTTTGCAGAAGTGTCATTAAGCCCTGTGGGGTCTGGGGAACCCACTGGAATGTCCAAGCAAGGCACACTCTGTGGGGTCCGCAAACGCACTCAGCTTTGGCTGCTCCCAGAGGTCAGCTCGTGAACCTCCCAGGGCGAGCTCAGCACACGATGTCCACTCCACTGCATGATGACACGCCACGGGGACGGATTTAGCCCCTCATCTCACAGGCTGCACAGACACGAACTCGAAGGAGTTCCCATGGTGGCTCAGCAGGTTAAGGACCCAACACCGTCTCTGAGGCTGTGGGTTCAACCCCTGCCTCGCTCAGTGGGTTAAGGATCCGGTGTTGCCGTGAGCTGGGATGTAGGTTGCAGACAAGACTTGGATTCGGGTGTTGCTGTGGCTGGGGTGTAGACCGGCAGCTGCAGCTCCGATTTGACCCCTAGCCTGGGAACTTCCATATGCCGCAGGTACGGCCCCCAAAAGAAAAAAACCAAAAAACAAAGAACCCAAAATTCACCAGAGCCCCACCCAGAAGAGAGAAATCTATGAAACTCTCTGAGGGCCACATAGAAAAAGACCTTTGCCTTCCAGAGTTAGCATGAAAAGTTTCAGGTAAGATACCAAGAGACGAATCCATTTAAAAAACACGGACGTGGCGTGTGTCTCAAATTTCAAAGCGCTCCTGAGGAAAATGAAGAGAGAAGCAGCAGGCTGGGAGTCAATGTGAAGAGAATGCAACTCAATAACAAGGCAGGTGATCTGAGAAATGGGTCAAAGAGGCTCCCAGCCAGTTGACTGAGATGATAGGAACGGCAACATGCAGGTGCCCGCAGGCTGGACGTCACTCATAACTGGAGAAACAAACCAAGACCACGGGGAGAGACTGCGTCCCGCCCCCTCGCAAGGCTGGAATAAGTGTTTTTAAAAACACACGGACACACTGCTATATATAAAATAGATACCTACGTGGGATGGACAGGGAGTTTGGCACTGGTAAATGCAAATTATGATATTGAGAATGGATTAGCCATGAGGTCCTGCTGTCCAGCACGGGGAACTCTGTCCGGTCTCTTGGGACAGACCAGGATGGAAGAGAATGTGAGAAGAAGAATGGATATGTATAACTGGGTCCCTTTGCTGTACACATGAAACTGATACAATGCTATATAGCAACTATATGCCAATAAATTTTTTTTTTTTTGTCTTTTTGCCATTTCTTGGGCCGCTCCTGTGGCATATGGAGGTTCCCAGGCTAGGGGTCTAATCGGAGCTATAGCCACTGGCCTATGCCAGAGCCACAGCAGCGCAGGATCCGAGCCGTGTCTGTGACTTACACCACAGCTCACGGCAACACTGGATCCTTAACCCACTGAGCAAGGCCAGGGATCGAACCCGCAACCTCATGGTTCCTAGTTGGATTCGTTAGCCACTGCGCCACGACGGGAACTTCCCCCAAAATTTTTTAATTAAAAAATAAAACTTCAAAAAAAGAAAATCTTCATTGCTGTGGCTGTGACATGGGCCAGCAGCTGTAGCTCTGATTCGACCCCTAGCCTGGGAACCTCCAGATGCCACAGGTGTAGCCCTAAAAAAAAGAAAAAAAAGAAAAAAAGAAAGAAAAAACAAATCTGTAGAACCTCAGAATGTGCTTGTCTTAGGAAACAGGTTTTTAGTGTTTTTTTGCGTGTGGGTTTTTTGTTTTTTTTTTTCTGGATTTGAGGGCTGTACCCTCAGCATATGGAGGTTCCCAGGCTGGAGGCTGAAGCAGAGCCACAGCTGCTGGCCTACACCAAAACCACAGCAACTCGGGATCTGAACCATGTCTGCAACCTACATCACAGCTCATGGCAATGCTGGATCCTCAACCCATTGAGCAAGGCCAGGGATTGAACCCTCATTCTCATGGATAGAGGTCAGATTCATTACTGATGAGCCATAATGGTAACTCCAGGAGATGTGTCTTCAAAGAGCTCATTAAAGTAAAACGAGGCCACTAGGGTGTTTCCTAATCCAATAGGATTAAATGTCCGTTGACAGAGGAACGGATAAAAAAGATACAGTATGTGCACACGGTGGAATATTACTCAGCCATAAAAAAGAATAACACCATTTGCAACAGCACGGATGAACCTAGAGATGATCAAACGAAGTGAAATAAATCACACAGAGAAACACAAATACCACAGGACCTCGCTTATATGGGGAATCTAGTAGGAAATGATACACAAGTACTTATTTATAAAATAGATGCAAACCCCATATTTCAAAATCAAACTTGCAGGAGAAACTGGGTGGGGGGTCGGTTGGGAGGATGGATTTAACACATATGCAACACCATATAAAACAGATACACCACAAGGACCTCCTGCAGAGCACAGGGAGGGCTACTCAATATGCTGTAATAACCTAGATGGGGAAAAAAATGGGTATATGTCTATGTACAACTGATTCACGCTGCTGTAAACCTGAAGCTAATACAGTGATGTCAATCAACTATACTCCAATAATTTTTTTAATTAAAAATTAAAAAAAAAAAACAAGTGTCGGCAAGAAAGTAGGCAAGTCGGAACACTCATCCATTGGGCTTTCCCCTTCGCCCCCGCAGCGTGGACAAAAATATGAGTTTGGAAGCAAGCGGTCTTGGGTGCAAATTCCTAGCTCAGATTGTTGGGTGATGACGGAAACTCCACTTCACTTGCTGCAACACGGGGCGTCAATGTATTCTCTTTTTCGAAACTTTTAAAATTTTGACACGGTGACAGAGTCACGCCTCCTCGCAAGAAATAGCACAGAGAGGGGTCCTGTGCGTTTTGGCTGGTTCCCCCAATCAGAGCTCTCCTACAGTAGGGCGTGTGCCCTCTACCCGGTTCCCCCAATCACGGGTCTCCTACAATATGATGTGTGTCCTCTGCCTGGTTCCCCCCAATCACAGCTCTCCTACCATCTAGCAACCAGGCATGGAGGCAACTGGTCGACCTCACTCAGCCATCCTCAGTTTTGCTCCTGGGGATGCTGGGAAAATCTGCCGTCTCCTCACCAAGGAGGAACCCGCCCTCCCCACACCTGGACCTCGGACCTCCAGCCTCCAGGGCTGGGAGATATCAATGTCTGTTGTTTGAGGGACCCTGTCTGGGGTGCTTTGTTAGGACAGCTCAAGAAAACCAACAGGAGCGTTCTGAGAACTCCGTATCAAGGTGTATCTTTTTGCCCATGGATATCCAATGGTCTCAGCATCCTTGGTCAAAAAGACCGGCCTTTCTCCCAGGCATTGCCTCTGTGCTTGGCTAAACCCTTGCCTTCGTCATGGAGAAGAGTAGGTGTGCACGCCGGGGGTATTGGAAGATTAAAACACTCGGAATGCAGCTGGTCCCCAATCCTGGGGGTTTCCTCTCCTGGTCTTTGCCCACTCTTGAAGCCTTGGAAGTCTATGAAAGGCTTTCCAGAGGATGCCAGAGGTGAAGAGTCTTGAGGAAAAACTAAGATTTACGCAAGCTTACAGACAGTGTGTGTTTGAGTTTCCTGGGGTGGTAGTAACAAATGACCACAAACCAGGTGGCTTAAAACAATGAAAATTATCCTTTCTCAGTCCTGGAGACCAGACTTTCAAGATCGAGAGGTCCCAGGGCCATGCTTCCTCCCTCCAGAGGCTCCAGGGGAGGGTCCTTCCTGCCTCTTCCAGCTTCTGGGGGCTCCAGGCGGCCCTGGGCTGGTGGCCACCTCCCTCCCATCTCTGTCTCCATCTTCCCGTGGCTTCTCCTCTGTGTCTGGGTCTCCTCTTGTGTCTCTTAGGAGGACACTGTCCTTGGATGGAGGGCCCCCCTCATCCAGGAGGACCTCCTCTCAGACCCTCCCCGTGGCTTCTCCTCTGTGCCTGGGTCTCTTCTGTGTCTTCGAAGGACACCCTGTCAGACCAAATGGCTTTGAAAACAAAGCAATACAGGCGTTTCTTCCTGACTTGTTCTCCCATCATCTTCTCCCAAAGCTGCCATGGTTATATTTTTACAAATCTTTTGTGGTGGTTCCTAATTCCTTGCCCAGTGACTGATCAAAAAATAGTTCTTGGATGAATTGGGACCTGAGTCATTCCAAAAACTTACCAGAAAAGGCGGGGGGAGTGGGTAAAATTCTCCTTGAGAAACTGCCCTAAAAGGGCATGTCCTTCCACGTTTCCTACAGAGCCCTTGGCCAGAGACCTGTTTTTGTGCCCTCGTTGATCCTAAGGAGTGGCCTTCCAGAAAAATTACTTGCATAACAAGCAGCAATAGGCTGGCAGATTTAGCCAGCCCCACCCAGGAAAGCCATGTGTATACTGTACAGCCTGGGACTGGAGGCCACGTAGGCTGAGGGACCCAGTCACCAAGGCGTGTGATTTTTCTTTGTCCCCAGCTTTATGGAGACCTAATCAATGGTGGGAGCTGAAGGTTGCAACATGGTGACTTCATAGCTTTACATGTCTTGCCAAATGGCCACCCTCACAGTGTCGGCAAACGCCTACATCAGGTTAGACAGATGCCCCTTCTTTTTGGTGAGGAGAACTTTTAAGATGTCCTCTCGTTTTAGTTGACGGCTGAGTAATATTCCATTGTGTACATGAGACCACGTCTTCTTTAAATCCATGCCTCTGTCAAAGGACATTGAGGTTGTTTCCCTGCCTTGGCTGTTGTGAATCGTGCTGCCATGAACACATGGGTGCGGGATCTTTTGGAAACGCAGTTAGAGTCTGGATGGATGCCCAGGAGTGGGACAGCTGGGTCGTGTGGTAGTTCTATATTTAGTTTTCCAAGGGTGCAACCAGATATGATCATACCCAGAGAAGTAAGTCAGAAAGAGAAAGACAAACACCACATGATGCCACTTACAGGTGGAATCTAAAATAAGGCACACATGACTGCATATATCGAAAAAACCAAGGCCTGTATCAAAGTGGATGTTGCTATCTATTTTCCATCTTTTATAATAAACCCCATGTTTTCACTAGAATGATACAATCTGCGATTATAAATATGCTGTCAAATCTCAAAAACTATATATGGCACAAAGGAGCCTATCTACAGAACCGATACAGACTCACAGACACGGAGAGACCTGTGGTCGTCAGGGGGGGAGGGGGAGGGAGTGGGATGGACGGGGAGGTTGGAGTTCACAGAGGCAAACTGTGACACCGAGAAAGGATAAGCCATGGGGTCCTGCTGTACAGCACCGGGAACTCTATCCAGTCTCTTGGGATGGACCAGGATGGAAGACAATAGAAGAACCGGCATGTGTGTGTGTGTGTGTAGACTGGGTCACTTTGCTGTACAGCAGAAATTGATACAACATTGTAAGTCAACTATAATAAAAATGATTTTAAAAAGGGCAGTCAAAGGCAGGGGGACCCCAGGCTGGGCTCCTCTCATGTGCATTCTGGTCCCGGATGGGGCTGGTGGCAGCAGGCATCTGAGCCAATCCCCACCCGCCTCCCACACACGGTCTGACCTCCTCACCACGCACGCTCTTCAATTGTCCCTTCATCTCTGTACCACCTCCCATCCTGCATCCCGCATCCCACCATGAGCAATCCAGGTAAGCACATGGCGTCGGCCATACAGTCCCCTCCTGAGACAGAGGACACGTTTCACCCACTGAAAAGGTCCCAACGGTTGCGTCACAGGGTGGCGAAATGTCCAGGAGTGCGGGCTGTCCATACAAAGGTGAGGCTGCCCAACAAGCAGCATCAGGTCCTCGGAGCAGGAGCAGGGGACACCTCCCCAGAGAAGACGCAAGACCCTTCACCCACCCACGGAGAGATACTGAACGGAGGTCAGCTTGGGGGGAAGGGTGACGGCCACTGGAAGGGACAGAGAGGATGAAGCCCTGACGGCTGCAGGTGTGGTCCTGCTGGAGGACCAGAGGCTGAAGCCATTCCTCAGAAGCCACGTGCTCCACAGCCCAGGGCACGGAGCCTTCCGGAGAAGCCCCGGACCAGAGATACCACGTCCTGTGACACCGACAGGGTCCTTCCAAGGCCATGATGCCTCAAGTGGCCCCGTGGCCAGACGCCCATCATCAGCTTCCCGCCAACAGCACACCAACAAGAGCGTGTCTCCCCAGATGCGCCACAGACGCTCGGCTACAAATTCTTGTTGGCCTTTGTTCTCTGACTCCATCCCCCATCCACCCAACATCCGAGAGGGGAGCCCCCTCAAAATGCACAAATCTCCATGCGATCTCAATGCCCAGGTTGTCCTTGGGGCCAAGGACACCACGACGCCAAGGGACACAGGCACCTGGGCTGCAGGAGGCCAGGGGTCAGAAAGGAGGCCAAGAATGGGGTGAGGGTTGAAAACACCACCGGGCAAACGAGGTGGGCCCGTGACGCCTCTGAAGATGGAAACTCTTGGGCCACCTTAACGTGCTGGGGGATCCACAGAGATTTTCGCAAATTCTGTTTGTCGTGAACTTAAGCTGATCCATGGCAGCTTTCTCAAGGTCATAAAGCTAAAATGTCCCACAGGTACCCAGCTGCGCTCCAGGCTTCTAATGGACCTGCCTCGCTACCCACTCTCCTCTTTATAATGTGTTCCCCCTTCCCCCCCACCTGGGGGGTGTTTTTCCTTTTTAGGGCCGTACCTGTGGCATAAGGATGTTCCCAGGCTGGAGGTTGAATTGGAGTTGCAGCTGCCAGCCTGCACCACAGCCACAGCCACGCCAGATCTGAGCCCCATCTGGGACCTACACGGCAGCTCATGGCAAGACCGGATCCTTAACCCACTGAGCGAGGCCAGGGATCAAACCCTCTTCCTCATGGACACGGTGTTGGGTTCTTAACCTGTTGAGCCCCCACATGAACTTCCTACTAAATTTAAAAGACGTTTTTATGATGTGTTATTATCCACAAAGCGTATGTCGCACGCCAGGTATACACTGGAGCTGCATCAAACGCTTCCAACAGATGTTCATGCCAAGAAGAAGATTCCATTGTTGTCTCTTAGGAATCCTGACAGACAGCGTTGGTATGCACGACATCTGGTTTTGAAGCTGAAGGCAGAAAGGTACAAAGGGTGTTGCCCTGTGAAGAGCAGAGGGCTAGGAAATCAGGAACGAGAACGTGTCTGCTTTTCCTAATCCAGGGGTGGAGGCTAAAAATACTCCATTTGACTCCAACTTAATCATGGTTCCACATCAAAAGGCATTAGCCTTAGGACAGTCCAGGTACCTGCAACCACCAGGATATGACCCAGCAACTTCGAGGAACAAAAATACTATGCTGGGTTCCTCAAGAGCCACCTGCCCAGGTCAACACATCTGGAAACACTTTTCTCCCCATGCCGTTTCATCCTGGCCACCCCACCCCCGCCGCCAAGTTGGATGTTTGTAGAACAATGAAATGTTTTTTTTAAAAACTCTGTGTACCAAAATATTAGAGATAGTATCGGCCAAATCACATCCCTCAGGAATTCAGCGTATACAGTTCTGTAGTCCCGACATTACGCAGCACGGCGTCTGGCAGCAGCATTCTTCAGGCAATAATATCACAGTATTTCTCTTTAGTGTCTTTACAAGTCAGTACAGGTTTGCGTAGGTTCTTGTACATTCTCATGTATTGATTTAGCACATGTCCGAGTGTCTGCCATTTGGAGACACTCAATAACTACATGGAGGATGGATGGATGGTTGGTAGGCGGATGGATGGATGGATCAAAGAATGGGTGGGTGGGTGGATGGATGAATTGATGAATGTATGGATTGGTGGGTGGGTGGATGGATTAATGGATGAATAGATAGATGGATGGATGGATGGATGGATGGATGGAAGAATGGGTGGATAGGTGAGTTGGGTGGATGGATGGATGAATGAAAGAATGGATAGATAAAAGGGTTGGTGGTGGATGGATGAATGGATAGATGGATGGATGGATGGATGGACAGTGAATGGATGGATGGATACATGGGACAATGGATGGATGGATGGGTTGGTGGGTGAATGGATAGATGGATGGATGGATAGATGAATGGTTGGGTGGATAGATGTATAAATGGATGGATGCAAGAATGGATGGATACACGGAAGAATGGATGGATGGATGGATGGGTCGGTGGGTGAATGGATAGATGGATGGATAGATGAATGGTTGGGTGGAGAGATGTATAAATGGATGGATGCAAGAATGGATGGATGGATGGATGGGTTGGTGGGTGGGTGGATGAAATGGAGAAGACAAAGCTAGGAAGTGAGCAGCATCCCTAGAGAGACCTCACCAGATTTCTACAGTTAAGAAGTAAACAGTTCTACTCGTTTCACTGCTACTATCCAGTCTGAAAAACCCATTTGGTTGTTTAAATTTATAATAGGACAAAGCCACTCACATTCCTATACCTATTATTCCAATGGCTCAGAACACACACAAATACACACCAGAAGGAGACCCCATCACCATTTTAAAATTTTAATTGCAATACATTTGCCGTCATCCAAACCCTAGAAGGCACAGACCCTAGAAGGCACAAGAGGTCGAGCGTACACCTTCAGCTGGTGCGTCATCGCCCTTACGCACGCATCCTCTTCCCAGAGAAGCTGGACGGGACTCCAATGTTCATTGCCTGGAATTCTCGCACATCTGGATGCCAGACTCAGACTTCTGTTTGTCATAGTCCAACACCGTGGCCCAGAGCGCACACGGTCCTTCTCAGGAACAGACAGATGGGGTTCCTCTGAGGTTATTCTGGGGTTACCCCATCCAACCCACCCGAGGCTCTATCGCTATGGCTATTTCCGACTATCCCTGACGCATCATATGAGTGAAACCAGCCAGGACTACAGACCATTCACCAGCCATCGATAAAAAGAAACAATCCCTCCACAGGTCTCACCTCGAACAAGCGACTGCCCCATCGAGCACCAAATCTTCAAGAAGATTCCCTTACCCAGAGGGCGAGCCTCGTCTGGGGGGGTACACGATGGGGCCAGACGCCCTGCCCACAGCTGCCTCAACTTTCTTCCAACCCTATGCCCTCGCGACTTTCCACAGGACACACATGACAAATACACCATTCAAACATTACAAAAACTGCATTTCTTGGCGTTCCCTGGTGGCTCAGTGGGGTGGAGATCCAGCATGGTGACTGCTGTGGTGCAGGTTCAATCCCTGGCCAGGGATCTACGGCACGCTGCCGCTACAGCCAAAGAAAACTAGATTTCTTTCTCTTTAGTACAGCGGGCGACGTCCAGCTTTAATTACCCTTGTGACGGCCACCGAGGGTGACCCTTAGAGAGACCCCTACATACCGCTCTCATTCCCAGGACGAGGACCCTTCTGAAGGTGAGGCTTTCGGGTAGAATAAAGTGTCCAGTGTCACAAAACGGAGCATTGGCCCCGAAGAGCTGCGCTGGCGTGGCGTGGAGAGCACGATGCCGCCTCACGGTATTTCAAAGAGAGGTAGTGAGACCCAGCAGAGGGCAGGCCGGCGTCCTGGACACACCTGTCTCGAAACAGGCAGCCCCTCCAAGTCCAGGTACTGAGCGTGACCTGTCCCCGCCATCACACATCCCTCGGTGTTAACCCTTGGTTCTCCTAAACCAGTAGGTAAACCAGCGTCGGAGACGTGACCTCCCCCAGGCAGCTGCAATCTGCCTTCCAAATACCGCTGGCTCATCCACACGGGGCCTCTGTCAATGGCCCTTTGAAGTCCTGTGGGGTTTTGTGCAAGAGACACCACACCGTGCTGTTTCTCAGCCACGTTCTGCAAAGCCTAAACCAGAGCGACCCTCAAGACTGAACAGTGACTTTGTCTTAAAGGGAAGGGCTTGTCCTCGCGGAGGGATCCCAGGACTCGCAGTCCCTATACCAGTGTCCCGAGCTTTGGGACAGAAGCTGTGCAGTGACATCTAACCCTACGCAGGATGGATACAGCAGCACGGGGCGGAGGCAGCATTTCTGAGCTGCTTCCAGCAAGATCAGAGAACCGTGTCCAGGGTCGACCAGGTTATTCCTGCTCCCTTTGGCCGACACATCACGTCGGAAAGGAAACGTGACGTCCCGGGAGAGCCAGGGAGGCCCCGTGGGCGGGGCTTCGAGTGGCTTCTGGATGGACCGCGGGATGGACAGGCGGCCTCGCCATCCGCAGAGGCGCATCGCGGAAGAGCCTTCCCTGGGCGGGGCCTGGAGATGCTCGCGGGGCAGGGCCCCTCGGGTCACTGCAGGAAGCGGTCCAGCTTCTCCTGAATGCGGGCAAACGCGTCCCTCCCCAGGTAATCCATGCGCCCCTCCTCCCACTTTCTGCGCTCCTCCTCGGGACTCGGCGCCTTCACCTTCTCTTGGATGGACAGCGCGGAGACGGAGACGGCCAGGGCGACCTAAGGAACACAAGCCCACGGGAGACGGCTTCAGAAAAACTGTCCTCGGACCCTGAGCCATACGCCAGGCGTCTGCCCAGATTGGCATTCCGTTCCGCAGACTCACGGCTCAGGGGGGACCACGGCCCTGCTGACTACAGCAGACCTTCGATTTAGGAGAAAACACGCTGAATGAAATAGAACCTTCTCCGAGTTCCCGTCGTGGACCAGGGATTAACCCGACTAGGATCCATGAGGATGCGGGTTCGATCCCTGGCCTCACTCAGTGGGTGAAGGATCTGGCGTTGCCACGAACTGTGGTGTAGGTCGCAGACGTGGCTCGGATCCTGCGTGGCTGTGGCTGCGGCGTAGGCGGGCGGCTGGCGCTGCGATTCAACCCCTAGCCTGGGAACCTCCATATGCTGCAGGTGCAGCCCTAAAAAGACCAAAATAAGTAAGTAAATAAATAGAACCTTCTTACTAGACGATGCTTTTTTTTGCCTCCTTTTCCAGAAATTTGATAAAAGATAACAGTACCTGTGTTCCCTTGTTCCTAGATTTTTTTTTTCGGCCGTGCCTGCCACTTGCAAAAGTTTCCGGGCCGGGGCTCAAACCCTCACACAGCAGTGACTTAAGCCACAGTAGTGACAACACCAGATCCTTAACCATTAGGCCACCAGGAAACTCTGGACGGGAGTTTATCTTCATGAGCCAGGCTCCCACCAGGATTTTCTCCACACCAGCCCCTGGTCGAGTCCTCCGCCAGCTCTCCCAGGTGGGCACCTTGTCTCCATCTCACGGATGTCCAGAGGACAGGTGCTTACCCACGGTCCCAAGCTCACATCGCGGCTGGGCTGTCAATGGTAGGTCTGCCCAACAAGACTCCCACTCATCCCGTGTCACCCCCGAGACACTCTGCACCTCCTCCGGGAGCCCACAACCACCATGCAGGGGCTGAACGCATGCAGGCGCTCCCATGCCACAGGCTGCACAGCGACGTTTCAGAAGAACCCCTCCACGAGCAGCGCTAGACCTAAGTTCACGATAGAGCATCTGGCATGTGCTATGCTGACCAGCAAGAGACAAAAAGCAAATTCGCAAATTCTGGTCAATGCATCATGCAAACTAACACCTGTTTATGTAGGAAGCCAGCGTCTACATATCTGTTCCTATAAACTGAGTATGTGTGTTTTCACCTCCTCAAACTCATAGGTTAAATTCCAGCCCCCAAGGGGATGGTGACAGGAGGTGGGGCCTTGGGGGGAGTGGGGTCTTGGGGAGGTGGGGCCTTGGGGGAGTGGGGTCTTGGGGAGGTGGGGCCTTGGGGAAGTGGGGTCTTGGGGAGGTGGGGCCTTGGGGGAGTGGGGTCTTGGGGAGGCAGTCATGAGGGTGGAGCCCCCAGGACGGGATCAGTGCCCTTAGAAAAGAGACACCTGGGAGCCTCCTCGCCCCTTCCATCCTGTGAGGACACAGTGAGAAGATGCTATCTAGGAACCAGGAAGCAGCCTCACTCTTGTTGTAGCAGCCTCCACAAACCAAGCCACAATGCAAAAAAAAAAAAAACAAACAAACCAAAAACTAATTTTTTCTTTTTATGGCCACATCTGTGGCACATAGAAGTTCCCAGGCCAGAGATCAAATCGAAGATGCACCTGCCAGCCTACACCGCAGCTCACGGCAACGCCGGATCCTTAACCCACTGAGCGAGGCCAGGGATGGAACCGGCATCCTCGTGGACACTATGTCCAATTCTTAACCCGCTGAGCCACAAAGGGAACTCCTTAATTTTCATCCTAAGCCCAGCACCCACCTCTAGAGATTTCTTGGCTATTACTTAAACATCAGAAGCTGTTATCAGACTGATGTTAGAGAGAAAAATTAGCAACTGCCTGCAGGAAACGTATCATCAGAGAGACTGAGGTTTAGCACCGTAATATCCGGAAGAGGAAGGGTCAGGAGGAAAGCATCCTTCTCTTCCTTCTTCAAGAAGACCCCGACGCATGCTCAATTTGGATGAAAATATTCACCCCCCAATGTCCCAGCTTTTAGGTTCTATTTTTTTTTTTTTTTTTTGGAGACAATTGATATTTGCTTCCATGCTGACTCTGCAGGAAAACACAGCACAGCCCCGTCACCTCAATTAACTTTGGCAGAACAGTGTTTAAAGAGAGGATGGCCCATGATTATCAGAGCTGAGGACAGAGAGGAGCAGGGACCGGCCACCGCAGCAGGCACAAGCCAGGGCGAGGCTACAGGGCTCTAAGCAACAGAAGCGGCCGCACGCGCATCTTAAATCAGGGATGCTGCGAAGCTTAGTGATGGCAGGTGCACGTTTAGAGGCGGCCCCCCGGATCGCGCACAGCATCCATCAGGGCAGCTGGACCAAGCAAATGGCTAGGACACCACCTCCAAAGCGTCCTGGAGTCTGGGGTCCCTGGTGACATCCACAGGGGGCACCGGGCTTGGTTCCAAGGATTCCTCAGAGGGGCCGCCTTCGGCCGTATCCGCTGGCTGCTGCAAACACAACCGTTTCCTGGTTAGTCAGCTGCGGGGCTTCAGAGCTCCGCAGCCTTAAGTGAAATGACAGCGAATGCCTTTTCCCGGGGAAATAAGATCCAACTGGTGGGTTGGGCTCAAGAACCCCCTGAGCCGAGACCACTGTGCACGTCCCGCCAGCCGCCCGCTGCTCCCTGCCTGGGAGGAGGTGCTGAGGGGTTCACACGCTGCATAAGGCTTCACGTTTCAGAGACGGATTCAACGTGCTGAAAGCCAGCGTCTCTGGAAGCATTTGACTCAAACGGTCTTGCAGCGAGAGTTAAGAGTGGGTTCAACCTTCTGGGGGATGCACAGTCACGGAAGCCCGGATTCAGGAGGGCAAATTTAGGGGAAAAAGGCACAGTCAAAATCCCCAAATACTGATAAGAAACATGAGTTCAATGTTGCGCCGTGAATTTTTTTAAAAATTCAGGAAGACGTACATGCAGTATTGACACTGCATCTCTTTCCTGTCTGATTCTCTCTAAAGCAAGAAATAAGAG
The DNA here is from genome assembly GCF_054392235.1 of Sus scrofa. Taxonomy (NCBI): domain Eukaryota; kingdom Metazoa; phylum Chordata; class Mammalia; order Artiodactyla; family Suidae; genus Sus; species Sus scrofa. The sequence continues at coordinate 3,460,255 of NC_139401.1, read as the reverse complement.
AATGACTGACTGACGGACACAAAGCCCAGTGATGGAGGAGGGAAAAGGCAGAGCAGGCAGCCAGGGCTCATAGCCCCCTGGAAACGACACCCACTCGCTGCCACACAAGGGGAAGAGCCATTCAGAAAGGTCACGGGACGGAGAAGCAATAGGCAAGAGGGGCCAGTGGGCACAGGTGCACAGAGACACCCAGGATGTGCCCAAGAGGTAGGAAGGAGTTATACCGAGCCGGTTGGGGTCTCTGTGAGGTCTGCAAACTGGGGGGAGGCTGGTGACACAGGGTCACCCAGCTCTCCAGCAGAAGCTTCCACTTCAGGCCAACCTAGCATCTAAAAAAAAGAGCAAATGTAAGTTAGGACAGAGCTTCAGGTCCATCATTAAAAATACCCTATGATATCACGTATATCTGGACTCTAATACCGGGCACGAATGAACCTTTCCACAGAAAAGAAACTCCCGGACTGGGAGAACTGACCTGTGGTTGCCGCCGAGAGGAGGGGAGGGGGATGGACGGGGAATGTGGGGTTCACAGAGGCAAACTATTGCCTTTGGAGTGGATGGGCAACGAGATCCTGCTGGGTGGCACTGGGAACTCGGTCTAGTCACTGCTGATGGAGCCTGATCACGGGAGAAAAAAGAATGTACACACGTATGTGTCACTGGGTCAACACGCGGTACAGTAGAAAATCGAAAGAACACTGCAAACCAGCTATGATGGAAAAAAATAAAAGTCATTATAAAAAAATAAACATTAAAAATACCCCCAGGTTTTTTTTCCTGCCTCCATGATGCAAGTACAGCTGGAGGAGGAGCAGGTCTGGGACTGGGAGCGCCCTGCTCGCCCACGCTGGCATCTGCTTCTTGGCTCAGCCCCAAGGGGCCTGGCACCTGAGCAGGGCGGTGTGATGAATTCTCACCCACAGCACTGAGATGCACTGTGAGTCACGCCAGACTGGGCAGTGAGATGGGGACACTTCCTACCTTCTGTCCCCACAGGTTGGGTGAAAAGTAAGGTGCCCCCCATGTCCAACATCTTCCAAATTCCAGCTAGAATCCGCAAGAAAGTGGAACCCTACAGAAAGCCATTCCAGCAGCTGCTTTCTCAGCTCTCCCAAGGATCAGACCCAGCAAAGTCCATCCCAGAGGCATAGGTGACAACATCATGCATGACAGGCAATGGATGGCTTCCCCACGGGACCCTAATCCTCTCTCATGGAGCCACCTCGGAAAAATGCTACCCTGGAAGGTGACAGAACAGAGCCATGGCAGGATCCTGGATCCCTGTGTGACGGTGTGGAGCCGAGTGTGTCTTTGCCAACTCGGCTAAACGGGACACAGACAAGAAACAGACGTGTGTATCAGGGGGCACTTAGTGACAGCTGCGAGCCCACCCTGATGGATTCAGGGCTGGGAGGCCAGCCTGGGCCCCCAGGCTGGAGTCCATCCAAGTCCAAAGGCTCCAGGGGTGTAACTGAAAGGGTGTCAGCCAGCGTTGACAGTGAACTTGGTCACTCAGTTGACCATCCCCCCTGCAAACACTCAGCACAAATCGTGGAGGCTGGGCTGACCCTCAGTGCAGGGGCCAGATAGGCATCAGCGACTCTTTATCCTGGGCTTGCAGCGTCCAAAACCACCTCACACACACACAGGTTTTGAGTGAGGGTGACAACGCATACACCCAGCTCTGGATTGCTGACCCCAGCTTTCCTGATTTGGAAAAGGTCCTATTAATCCCTGCATTAACTGAGGCAGCTGTGAGCGCATTCCTGGATATTTATGGAAAGCTGGGAAGATGGGCAGGGGTGTGGGCTATCCGCAGGCGCCCCACCCTCGTCGGCTACAGTCCAAGGACAGAGATCGACGTTCCGCAAATAACAGCCATGCGCTCACCATCCATGAGAGCCTTTGCCAAGGAAGACAAGAGAGGGTCAAGGGCAGGTGTAACAACTCGGATCGATCTTGTTGAGAGAGGGGAGCACTCCTGAATGAGTAACTTGGGAAATGAACCTTTTTTCCTCCCCTGTCCTTTTAGGGCTGCACCTGTGGCATATGGAAGTTCCTGGGCTAGGGGTCGAATCAGAGCTACTGCTGCCAGCCTATGTCACAGCTACCGCAATACAGGATCTGAGTCGCACCTGCAACCTACACCACAGTTTGTGGGGACGCCAGATTCTTAACCCATGGAGCAAGACCAGGGATCGAACCTGCATCCTCATGGATACCAGTCAGGTTCTTACCCTGCCGAGCTACAACGGGAACTCGTCCCATAAATGAAGTCTTGAAGATGAGCGGGAGATGGGGTGAGAAAGAGAACACGCTGAGCAAAACAGGACAGCATGTGCAAATGTCCTGAGGCAGAGGTAAAGGAGGGTGATAAGAAACGGAAGTAACTTTGCTGTAAAAACTGCACAAAACTTAACACCCCCCCCCAAAAAAAGGCCATTTTTGGTGAAATTCAGTTAAATTTTACTGTAGAAGATAGTATGTTCATGAAGTTGCTTTCTTTTTTTTTAATGTTGATTTTTCTATTGAATCAGCTCGAAAGTGCAACGTAAAAGAAGGGCTCTTTACTACACACGACATCCTGCCGTGTGCCGCCACAGGGACGCACCTAGAGATTATCATGCCAAGTGAGTCAGTCCGACAGAGAAAGACACAGACCCTCGGAGATCACTTCCAGGTGGCATCTAAACTGTGACACAAATGCACCTGTCTACAGAACAGAAACAGACTCACCGACACAGAGCCCAGACATGGGGCTGCCGAGGGGGAGGGCTGGATGGGGAGTTTGGGGTCCGTAGATGCCAACCCGGACACTGAGAATGGATCAGCAACTGGGACCTCTTGGGAGAGACCAGGACGGAAGATAAACCACGCAAGGGCACATGTGTGTATACGGCTGACGGGGTCACTTTGCTGTACAGCAGACGTGGACATAACGTGGCGAATCCACTGTACTTTTGCAAAATACATTTCAACCCCCCCTCCCCCAATACGGCTCATTCTCCCCAGTCTTGATTATGGGTGTGAAATCCAAGCATAAACTTCTAAGAATGCGGAGAGAAAGCAAAATGATCGTGTTATCCAAGAGACGAAAGGCCAGGCTAACAGCAGCTCCATTTCATTCCGTGTTCCAACCCGGTTCCTAACGTGCACTCCTCAACGTCCATGTCATGCCTTTTCCTTTGCACAGCAGCCTTGTGAGGGTGTGCTTCCTGCTCTGCCTGGGGAAGAGTTTCATTTGCAGACAGAGACACGGGTTAAGGATGCCAAAGTCACACAGGAGAGACAGGGGATTTGAGCGTGCTCTGCTCTGATCACCCAGCCCTCTGCGAGCCCAAGAAACCTCCCATCATGAAGGCACCTTCAGTCCCTTCGCTCTACAAAACACTACCACAACGTTTAGGAGGCAAAAACAGTGTGAACGAGGTAAATGCACTATCACACCAACATGCACACGATCCAAATACATAATTTCCTTCTCCAGTTAGGGCTGGGGGGCAGAATGTTCTAGATTTGAATGCAGACGCCCGCTTAAGAAAAAAATGTACAAATAGCCAGATAAATCCCTTCCCCACTCTGAGACGCTATTTCTTTAATAACCCATGGCACAGACACCTGATGTCACGGACAAAGAAAGCCAGGCGCCTGGCAAACAGTCAGTGCCCCCCAAAAGATGAGGCAAACTGGAGTGACGAAACGCCCGTGTTGTCACCTGCATGTCTCTCCACAAAGAACACACAGAGAAATTCCACGTGGGGCGTCGTGACATTTTCCCCTTCCTTGGAAGGGACTGAACTCAGGGCTGCAGAGTTGACAGGAACGGAGGGCCCGATAAGCCCCCTCTCCGGCGTGGCTTTAGATGCGGGAGCGTCTCCCAAGTTGCACTTCAGGAGAAGCAGCAACGGCAAGTCATGCTAACAGGTCTGCACGAGCATCCTGATGGCTCCAATAAAAGCTCAGGGAGATAAAACAGATAAACCACGAAGTCCTTCTACAGGGCACTGAGAACGACGTTCAAAACCCTGTCATAAGCCATCGTGGAAAAGAATCCGAAAAAGAACATGCATAGAGTGGAATCTGAACAAAGGACAGACGGACCGTCTTTGCAGAACAGACGCTGACTCAGACAATGAAAAACGTGTGGTCTCCGGAGGGGACAGGTTGGGGGGTGGGGGGATGCGCTTGGGCTGTGGGATGGACATCCTGTGAAATCAGATAGCGATGATCATTAGACAACTACAGATGTGATAAATGCATCTGAGTAATAATAATAATAAAAAAAGAATATACATATGTACTGACAATGTTTTGAGGCATAGTCTTTTTCAGATTTATATATATATGGAAGTGAATCGTTCCACTGTACACCTAAACGATCAAAACGCTGTACAGCAACTCTAATTTTTTTTTTCTTTTCTTTTTTTTTTTTTGTCTTTAAGGGCCGCACTGGTGGCAAAGGGAGGTTCCCAGGCTGGGGGTTGGATCGGAGGTGTAGCTGCCCGCCGACACCGCAGCCACCGCAATGCTGGATCTGAGCCGTGTCTGCGACCGACACCACAGCTCACGGCAACACCAGATCCTTAACCCACAGGGCGAAGCGAGGGATCGAACCCGTGTCCTCAAGGATGCTAGTCAGGTTCGTGAACCCCTGCGCCACAATGGAAACAGCCTCTACTTCCATTTAAAAAGACCAAAAAATGCACGTTAACAACTGAAATAAATATAAGCAGACACAGGGATAATAAATACTCCCCTCTTTCTTTCCAGCGACAGAGAGGGAGGGAATTCCGAAGACGGACGAGGACAATCGCGGGCTCAGAGCCAGCCTTGCAGCCCTTTGCCGGCGAGCTTGGGAACGCAGCCCTGGGACGCGGGGCTTGTGCAGATGGCACGTCTCTGGATCCTTCAACGATCAGCATTTTGCCAAGTCGTACCCCCAACCCGCTGCCCGAAGCTTGGGTCAACTTTGAAAAGAGACACGCATGGGAAGGGAAGAAACATCCAGAGGCTTCTCGGCGCAAAGAACACACAGAAGCCCAAGCATGGACAGCATTCCGAGGCTCAAAGGCGTCTGGCTCCAGAAAGATGGAAGCAGAAAGAACATGCTGAAGCCAGATCACCCACGCACGGAAGGGAGAGCCACGGGACAGGGCGAGACGTGGCTCCCGGCCACCACCCCCCAAGAAGGGAAATTTAGAACCAGCAATGAACACACACGCCGCTGTCCCATGGACCGGCATCCTGGGAACGTACCACTGTCGGGGTGAAAGCAGAGAATACAAACGCGCACAGGTCTTCACGAACCAAAGAGGAAGAGGAGCTCCCGCTGTGGCTCAGCAGCTTAAGAACCTGACATTGTGGCCGTGAGGATCCGGGTTCGATCCCTGGCCTCGCTCGGGGGGTGGGGGTGGGGTGAAGGATCCGGGGTTGCCGTGAGCTGTGATGTAGGTTGCAGACACGGCTTGGATCCTGCATCACTGTGGCTGTGGTGTAGACCGGCAGCTGCAGCCCCTTAGCTCGGGCCCTGCCATAGGCCGCAGGTGCGGCCCTAAAAAGAAAAAACGAAGAACAGAGACGTTCCTGTGTGGCTTGGCAGGTGAAGGATCTGGCGTGGTCCCTGCTGTGACTTGGGTCGCTGCTGTATTGAGGGTTCAATCCCCGGCCTGGGAACTGACCCGTGCTGTGGGTGTGGCCAAAAATAAAGAACTAGCAAAAAATATCTCTCTTACACATGCACTTATATGGGAAATAAATGAGATATCATTCAGCTTCACTTCTGAAAACGGAGACCTCGCATCCACAGTGCCTCCCAGGTCCAGACTCAGCTCCTGCACAGCTACAGGGAGTTATGAAAATATGTTTTTTTGGGCATTGGGTTCCCAATTCCCCAGGAAAGAATCGGGAGCATATCATTCAATGTACGGCCAGTAGGTGGTGGTGATGCTGCCTAACTCGTGAATTCATACCTGGGCGCATAAAACAATGACACTACAAAGATCCCTGCCTCTTAAAAGGGCAGTGACGGCGTCTTTTTTTTTTTTTTTTTTTTCCCCATTTCTAGGGCCGTTCTTGCAGCATGTGGAGGTTCCCAGGCTAGGGGTTCAATCGGAGCTGTAGCCGCCAGCCTACACCACAGCCACAGCATCGCGGGATCCAAGCCATGTCTGCGACCTACAGCACAGCTCACGGCAACACCGGATCCTCAACCCACTGAGCAAGGCCAGGGATCAAACCCGCAACCTCACCCACTGAGCGAGGCCAGGGATCAAACCCGCACCCTCATGGTTCCTAGTCGGAGTCGTGAACCACTGCGCCACGACGGACACTTGAACGTCATCGTTTTACAGACGCATTTCATCACCAAATATTCAATCGATGAGATGTTTCTTCTCTTTTAAAAAACTATATTGACGTAGAGTTAATTTACAATGTTGTGTTCCTGCAAAGTGACTCCGGCAAACTTATATACGTGTGTATATCCTTTCTCATGTTCTTCTTTTGTTTGTTTTGGCCACACCTGCCACATGTGGAATTGCCCCGGCCAGGGATCGAACCCGCACCACAGCAGCGACCCAGGCTGTTTCCATGATGCCAGGTACTTAACCCACTGTGCCACAGGGGAACTCCTCTTTTTCATACTCTCTTCCAGGATGGTTTATTTCATCTGTGCTCTACCACAGGGCCTTGCTAATCCCTCCTATGTAATTCTTTGCCTCTGCTGATGGGAGTTTTTCAAAATGCTAATCTCTGCCAGGAACACCCTTCCTGGCACACGGAGAAATACTGTTTGACCCGCTATCTCTGCATCCTTTAGGCTGGTCCACTGGACCCATCAAAATAAGCATCGGAGCTGGAAAGGGTTTTCACGGAGGTCCTTCACGGAGTCTTACGTGTGGGTTAAACATTTCGTGTGAACGCTGACTTTTAAAAAATCCCGGCAGCAAGGATTTACTGACGAGCACAGGAGATGATATTCAGTATCTGGCAATAACCTATTTATGGAATATAATCTTAAAAAAAAACATAATAACTGCATTGCTCTGCTACACTCCTGAAACTAACGCAACAGTGTACATCAACTCTATTTAAAAAAGAAAAGAAAAGAAAAGAAAAAAGATCCTTGCAGGCTCAGGGCTCCTCCAGGCACCACAGGGACGAGGGGTCATTTAAGAGCTTAACTGACAGATTCTTTACATTCCTGGAAACTTAACTCTCAAAAGGCACTTCCTGGGGCCCAGAGCCGGCAGAGAGGCCCTCAGGGAACAGGAGGAGGAATAAAAAAGCTGGGCAAAGCTCGCCTTCTACCACCCCCGGCAGTCCAAACGTGGGTGGGTGGGGTTTTTTTATTTTTCCGTTTGTCTGGATGGTGCTTGGAAACGGCACCTCAAAAATGATTAATGCAGGGAGTTGCCTGGACCTCATGGATCCCACATTCAAGCAAGATGCAGCCTGCCTGCCATGGATAGATTTGCTAAACTTGAAACAGGCGTGGCTTATCATCCTGGAGAAACAGCTCCAGAGTTATTCCCAAAACACGGAAAAGGACAGTTTCTCTTCCCTCCAGCCCCCAGGTCCGTCCCCAGCCACAAATTCGTGTTAATTCTTGGGAGACCCATAGGAATTGGGAAAAACAGCTTTTGAACGTGAGAATGTACAATGACAACGCCTGAAACAGTCGTGTTCAAGGGGGTCTCACTGTAAAACACATTCCTGCCACCTCTTCTCCTGCGCCCAGAAAGCTTTGCCCCCCCTGCCCCTGACTTTTTAGGGCTGCACCCCTGGCATATGAAAGTTCCCAGGCTGGAGGCTGCAAAGCACAGCCACAGCTACGTGAGATCTGAGCCACATCTGTGACCGACACCAAAGCTCATGGCCACACCAGAGCCGTAACCCACGGAGTGAGGCCAGGGATCAAACCTGCATCCTCATGGATACTAGTCAGGTTTGTTTCCTCTGAGCCACAGCGGGAGCTCCAAGCTTTGCCTTTTGAACTTGAAAAACTGGGGACTCCCCAACACTCTGGAAGAGACTGAACCTCTGTTCTCCAGGTATGAGTTTTCCATGGCTGCTGTGTGACAGAGGGGACCATGAACTTGGTGGCTTAAAACGGTGCCGGCTGATGATGTCAGCTGTTCTGGAAGGCAGAGGGCCCCACTGGGTGGGTGTGGGCAGAGCTGACTTCCCACAGAAGCTTCCAGCACGGACCTGTTTCTTTGCCACCTCCAGCGAGAAGTGGTACCCAGCTCCCTCGGCACATGGCATCTTCATCTTCAAAGCCAGCAGCTCACCAGCCTCCCATCTCTGCCCCTCCCACCTCTGCGCCATCCCATCTCATCAGATTCCCCCTCCGTCCCCCTCTTACACAAACACGGGTGATGACCTTGGGGCCACTGGGAAAATCCAGGGCCACCTGCCCACATCGAGGATCTTAGCTCAATCATCCCTGCAAAGACCCCACTTCCACCTAAGGTAGCATGTCTAGCTTGCAGAGGTGAGGATGTGTCTGTGGATGGCTGTACCGCGCCAGGCAATTCTGCAATTCTCTAAATCCCCAGGGGCCCAGGGACATCCAGGGACTAACCCGTGTCTCCCGCTCCACCGGGCCATGCAAACCACACCCACTTACATCTTCCGCAGAAGGTGCTTCAGGCGAAGGAGGGGTCTCTGACGCCACCACGGTCCTCTCCGGCGGGTCCCGGGCAGGCCTGGGCTGGCTGGGCCCTTCTGCAGAATTTGCACCCGGCTCCCCGGTGCTGGGCACGGAACTTACACCCGGTCCCTCAGCAGTGGGCCCTGAACATGCACTGGGTGACCCAGCGCCCCTGAGGTGAGCCTGCAAAACAGGGGGGGCACGCTTAGCAACGTTTCTCGCAATCTTTGCAACTCACCACTGCCCTTGGGGCCCCAGGACCCATCCGATTTCAGTAAACAGAAGCGTGGGGAGGTCCTGTGGTGGCTCAGCGGGTTACGAACCCGACACAGAGTCCATGAGGATGCGAGGTCCATCCCTGGCCTCGCTCCGTGGGTTAAGGATGCGGCGTTGCCATAAGCTGCAGTGTGGGTTGCAGATGCAGCTCGGATCCGGTGTTGCCGGGGCTGTGGTACAGACCTGCAGCTGCAGCTCTTATTAGACCCCGAGCCTGGGAACTTCCATACGCCCCAAAAAGAAAAAAAACCCAGAAGCACGGCCAATGGATGCCATGTGCTCCTGTGATGCTGTGCCCCGAGAACCTGCAGGTGAGCCGTATGTGTTCTGGGCGGAGGCGAGGTCTCCCATGCCCTCTGGCTGACAGAGAGGCCCCCAGGTCCACAGGGCTCCTGGTGACAAGACAGCGTCCATTCGGATCCAACACTCAGAGGGTGACAGGTGGGAAAAGGCATGAACGCTTTAAGTGGGGACCACACAGCATCAGGGGGTCGAATCGGAGCTGCGGCTGAGGTCTACAGCACAGCCACAGCAACACTGGATCCTTAACCCACGGAGCGAGGCCAGGGATGGAACCCGCATCCTCACAGACACTATGTGAGGTTCTTAACCTGCTGAGCCGCTAGAGGAATGCCCGACCTCATTTTATCTCAAAAAAAAAGCCTCAGAACCACTGAGTCTTACTTTCTTTGCATAGAATCGCGGATGCAGCAGCCTGCTGGGCAGAAAAGCACCGCAACTTCTCATCGGGGACGAGATCGGCATAAATGCTTATTGGCTCGTGCACAGAAGCAGGAAACGGTGGCGTCTACTTGGAAAGCCCAGCTCCACCCAAACCCAAACCAGAGAAAACACCAAACTATCCATCGTTTCCAAGGTCCCCTGTGCCTTGACCGACCCTGGACTCCACTGCACCAGTAAAGGGTGCTAGTAAAAATCAACAAAGAAAGAAAGTTTCCTCGGACCTTATTTTAAAAGGTGTTTTGGAGTTCCCGTCGTGGCGCAGTGGTTAACGAATCCGACTAGGAACCATGAGGTTGTGGGTTCGATCCCTGCCCTTGCTCAGTGGGTCAAGGTTCCGGCATTGCCGTGAGCTGTGTTGTAGGTCGCAGACGCGGCTCGGATCCTGCGTTGCTGTGGCTCTGGCGTAGGCTGGCAGCTACAGCTCCGATTCAACCCCTAGCCCGGGAACCTCCATATGCCGCAGGAGCGGCCCAAGAAATGGCAAAAAGACAAAAAAAAAAAAAAAAAGGTGTTTTGCCAGGCTCATGCCTCCTCGTTAAATCCACTGCATAAACGCTACTCTGGAGAGCAGGGAGGGCTTTTCGTTTTTTTTAATTGAAGTACAGTTGATTTATAATGTTGTTCTAATTTCTGCTATACAGCGAAATGATAGCTTTATATATATATTCTTTGATATGTGATATATTACATGCAATATTTATATGTAACATATCTATTTATATTTTATTTATATTTAATATATATTCTTTTTCATATTCTTTTCCATTGTGGTTTATCGCAGGAGATTGGATAGAGTTCCCTGTGCTATACAATAGGATTTTACTGTTTATCCATTCCTTTTTTTTTTTAATCTTTTTTTTTTTTTTTTTTTTTTTTGTCTTTTTGCCATTTCTTGGGCCGCTCCCACAGCATATGGAGGTTCCCAGGCTAGGGGTCGAATCGGAGCTATTGCTGCCAGCCTACACCAGAGTCACAGCAACGCAGGATCCGAGACGCGTCTGCAACCTACACCACAGCTCACGGCAATGCCGGATCCTTCACCCACTGAGCAAGGGCAGGGATTGAACGCACAACCTCATGGTTCCTAGTCGGATTCGTTAACCAATGCGCCACGACGGGAACTCCTTTTTTTGGTCTTTTTAGGGTCGCTCCCACAGCATGTGGAACTTCCCAGGCTCTAAGTCAAATCAAAGCTCTAGCCACTGGCCCACACTGCAGCCACAGCAACGCCAGATCCAAGCCGTGTCTGGGACCTACACCACAGCTCATGGCAATGCCTGATCCTTAACCCACTGAGTGAAGCCAGGGATTGAACCTGCACCCTCATGGATACCAGCCAGGTTCGTTACCGCTGAACCAGAATGGGAACGCCTACTGTTTATCCATTCTAAACGTCAGAGTTGGCATCTGCTAACCCCAAACTCCAGAAAAATCAGGAGGAGAGGGGAGGAATAAATTAAGAGTTTGGGATTAATATACATACACGACCAGACATAAAACAGAGAATCAACAAGGACCTACCTACCGTACAGCACAGAGAACCATACCCAGTATTTTGCCATAACCTATCAGGGAAGGAACCTGAACAAGAATATATAAATCTATGTGCATAATTGAATCGTTCTGCTGCACACCTGAAACTCACATGATACTGTACATCAACCACACGTCCATAAAAAATATATATATTTTTCATCTTTTGTCTTTTTAGGGCCACACTTATGGCATATGGAGGTCCCCAGGCTAGGGGTCTAATCGGAGCTACAGCTGCCGGCCTGCGCCACAGCCACAGCCACACCAGATCTGAGCCACGTCTGTGACCTAAACCATGGCTCACAGCAACGCCGGATCCTTAACCCATAGAGTGAGGCCAGGGATCAAACCCACAACCTCATGGTTCCTAGTCGGATTCGTTTCTGCTGCGCCACGACGGGAACCCCAAAAAATAAATTAAAAAAAAAAATCAAATGGGTGCCAATCAACACGTTACAAAATACCCTCTTCAGACACTGCCTCCCCCGACTGGTCCTTCAGGGGAGGACAGGAAAGTGGCAAATGTCGCCTCCAACCGCATTTCTCATCCATTCGTCTTGAGCCACTTCATCTGCGAGTGGTTGCTGCCCTGATGCAGGGGCTCATTGAAACACCCGTGGAAGCACCCGTCCTGGAAACCACAGCAGCCGGTCCGCTCATGAACCATTCATGATGCTGCACCCAAAAAAGGAAAAGAACAAAACGGGTGCCTGCCTCTTGCAGCATCCTTCTGCGTGCATGCTGCCGACTCCTGAAGGACAGGAAGAAAAACCCATCCCACCTGCTCAGGGACCATGTATCCCCCTGGGGGCTTCCTTCTCGGACCGTGAGGGACACGCGTACTTACCGTGTGTCCTGGGGGGGTCTGCTCGCCCTCCTCCAGGACAGTTTCATAAAGAGGCAGGACGCCGCGGTGGAAGGTCTTCCACCAGAGGTTAAGGAAGGACGCCTGGTGCTGGCTGAGCGCCCCGGCACCGTCCGTGCACACGGAGCCCGTCTCGGGATTGTAGGTGTAGTGCCAGGGCTTCCTGGACCCCAGGAAGTGGACAACCTTCGCCCTGGAGCCGAATCTGACAAGGAAACATAGAGCATAGGTCCCTCCTGTCCTGGGAAATAATTGTCATCGGGAGGTCCCGGGCGGGGCGCAGCGGGTTACCAACCCGACAAGTATCACGAGGACGCAGGTTCGAGCCCCCGCCTCGCTCAGTGGGTTAAGGATCCTGGCGTGGCTGTGGCTGTGGCACAGGCCCTTGCCTGGGAACTTCCATATGCTGCACGTGCGGTCCTAAAAAGCCAAAAAAAAAAAAAAAAAAAGAAAGAAAGAAAGAAAAGAAAAGAAAATTATACTAATCTGTTAATCAATCAATGTCCCCAGTCTTTCACCTTCCATAGAATAAGAAACATAAATATAACTCCCCGGGAACATTTCCCAAAATAGGAAGAATACATCCAGGGTCTTGTAAAGATGGGCAGGTGGTCCCCTTGTGGCTCGGAGGGTTAAGAACCTGACGAGCATCCATGAGGTTGCAGGTTCAATCCCTGGCTTCGCTTAGTGGGTTAAGGATCTGGTGCTGCTCTGAGCCGTGGTGTAGGTCACCGATGCAGCTGGGATCTTGCATTGCTTGACAGTGGCTGTGGTGCAGGCCAGCAGCTGTAGCTCCAATTCAACCCCTAGCCTGGGAACCTCCATATGCCAGGCGCACAGCCCTAAAAAAGCAAAAATAAATAAATAAAATAAAATAAAATTTGTTATAAGAGTGACATCTTGACTGTTTCAATAGGGGACAGCTGGTTTCTCTTATCTGCACCTGCATTCAGCCCAATGCTTTATCACATCGTGGTATTTCCGCAAATTTATTTATGAGGAAATGGGAGTGAAAAAGGGAAAAATAACATCTCAGAATTATTATTACTTTTGGCATTTAGGGCCGAACCTTCAGCATATGGAAGTTCCCAGGCTAGGGCTTGAATCGGAGCTACAGGGCTGGTCTACACCACGGCCATAGCAACACAGGATCCAAGCCACGTCTGCGACCTACACCCCAGGCACAGAATGCCAGATCCTTAACTCGATGAGTGAGGCCAAGGATCAAACCCGCCTCCTCAGGAATATTAGTTGGGTTTGTTACCACTAAGCCGCCACGGGAACTCCCACAGAATTAATTTTTTTTTTAAGTCACTGACTTCACAAATCCTGGAAAGAGTGGCGGGGAACCCCTGGGGGTTCCCTGGGCAACACTTTGGGAACCACTCTCCTTAAGCCTTGCTGCCTTGACTACCTCTCACATAAACGGATAAATAAGCAGGTGCAGGGACGACCTGGGGATTTTTCCCTCCAAGGTGCCAAAAGATGGCACGGATTCTGAGAGAGAGAACCCGTGACCGGCAGCGGCAGGCAGACAGATGGGGCTCCATGTAAAACTTACTGTCTGAAAGCGGGGCCGTACGTGTACGCCGTGTTGCTACTCAGGTTATAGATGAACGGCAGGTGCTTGTGGATGTCGGCCGTGGACCAGCTACTGAAGAAACTGTTCAACAAGCCTTGGTCTGCCCCTACGCAGTCAACAAACAGCCAAAGAAGTGAATCACGAATGGTGCAGAGCGTCAAGAGGACACAAGACGTGTCTGATGGGCGTAGCGGGAAAACACAAATTGCATGCCTTCTCCCAGCTCCCTGACCACCATGGTTATCTCAAAAGGGACGGATGACCCACAGCATTCATTTAAAAAGTGCTCTCTCCAGAATTCCCCCTGATGACACAAACGATGGCTAATAACCTCGCGTAGGGTCTCCCAAATTCTCCCTTCTGCTCAACGAATTCTACCAGGTACTGACAACTGCTTTCCCTATCCTTTCTGCCAACTTTTGTCAACTTCCTCATCCTTACCTAGAACCAAGTTTTCTTTCTTTTTCTGCCTATGTTTTTTTTGTTTTTTTTTTTTGTTTGTTTGTTTGTTTGTACAGTTGCTTCACTGTTATGTTAAGTTACAGGTGTACAAAAGAGGTGTTCACAATTTTTAAAGGTTATACTCCATTTACAGTTGTTATAAAATATCAGCTATATTCCCTAGGCTGTGCAATGATATCTCCTTGTAGCTTATTTTATTTACACCTCTTAATCCCCTCCCCACAGGTCACCACCACTCTGTCTGCCGTATTGCAAGTCTGCTTCTTTTTCGTGATATTCACTAGTTTGTTGTATTTTTTAGATTCCACTCATAAGTGATAACATACAGTATTTGACTTTCTCTGTCTGATGTGTTTCACTATGTATAATGCCCTTCAGGTCCATCCATGTTGCTGCAAATGGAATTGGTTCATTCTTTTTCGTGGCTGAGTAATATTCCATTCCATATGGACCATATCTTCTTTAGCCATTCCTCTGTCGATGGACAGTTAGGTTGTTTCCATGTCTTGGCTATTGTGAATAGTGCTGCTGTGAATACTGGGGTGCATGGATCTTTACAAATTAATTAGTGTTTTTTAGTTGTGTTTTTGGAGATATACCCAGGAGTGGAATTACTGGATTAGATGGTAGTTTCTATTTTTTGTCTTTTGAGGAACCTCCATACGGTTTCCACAGCGCTGCGCCAATTTACATCCTAATTCTTCCATAGTCTAGTATTTTCTTGCACATTATAAAAACTACAGCATCTTCTCCATCCATGATGCCTGATCTGGCAAATACCTGGTTTCTGGTTGGTTCGCAGTTAAGTCTCCCCTCTATTCTATACCGGGATTGGCCAATAAAGCACGCATCTGTGTTTGTACAGAAGGTTTTGCTGGAACACGGCCAGGCTCAGTGACGTCTTGTCCCTGGCTGATTTCTCGCTACAACAGCAGGGACACGTACCTGCCACAGAGGTGGTACGGCCCACGATGCTGCAACCACTATCCGGCCCTTTGGAGAAAGACTGTCTGCCCGTGCCATGCGATCAGGACGGAGGAGCCCTCCATACACTCACTGACGATATTTTCAGCGGTTCTCTCTGCTGTGTATTCACTTACTAACGTCTTCACTTCCTCCTGTTACCCTGCCTGGCCGTGTTCCTCGAGCCCCCTCTCTCACTGGTGTCAAGCTGCCAATCACAGCAGCAGAGTGTCGGCGGGGATGTGCCGGTGAGCCCGTGAGATGCAGGCAGACCCCCTCGTCTCCCACAGTCACCTGGGGCCCCGTCGCCTACCGTCGAAGCTGCCGTGGTCGGCGGCGTGCCGCAGCAGGAGCCCGTGCGTCTCCAGCGAGGGCTGGAAGACGAACACCCCGCTGTTGAAGCAATCCGGCCACCCAGGATCGGGGGCCGCAGAAAACTCTGTCCGATCGAACAGCTCATCGATATTGGCCAGGACCTGGGGAAAGAGAGCCGGCGTGTCACAGGGAGGAAGCAATCTCAGCACGGCATCCGTCTCTTCTTCTCTAGCCTTTGCATCCGACTGCTTTTGCGCCACATTACTGACTAAAAGGATATTGCCTGGAGCTTAAAGTACACATTGTGGCCCACTGAGTAACAGGGGAGTTCCTTTGGTGGCTCAGGGGGTAAGGAACCCGACTAGTATGCATGAGGATGTGGGGTCGATCCCTGGCCTCGCTCAGCGCTGCCGTGAGCTGTGGTGCAGGTCGCAGACGTGGCTCGGATCCCGCGTTGCTGTGGCTGTGGGGTCGCCAGGCAGGTGCAGCTCCAATTCAACCTCTAGCCTAGGAACCTCCATGTGCGGCAGGTGCAGCCCTAGCAAGCAATACATAAATAAATAATAGGGCAGAACCAATCTGACTCTGTACTGCATCTGCTTCTTTTACTTTAATGTTTATTTTCTATTGCTTTGCTCCAAGTTAACGGCCAAAGGGATGTGGCCGCAAGCGGCAGGTGTCACGGCGGGTCTCTGGGAGCCCGGCTCCTGCGTAATGAGCTTGAGGCAAACATTCCTTTGTTTTGCTCTCAGGAAACATCCCGACCTGGAGACGCTCATCACGAAAGGGGGGTTGCTCACAAGCGTCAATAAATCAGGGAAAAACCAATGTGACGCCAGAGCTGATGTGTTTCTTTTACTTGAATGTTTGCAGTCTATTGCTTTGGCCACACATTCATCACGAAAGGCACGTGGCCTCTAGCATCACGTATACATCGCGGCCCATCTCCGGGAACACTGCCTCCCACACCATGCGCGTTAAGCAAAAATGCCTCTGTCTGGCTCAGAGGCAACATGCTCATCAGGTCCACGCGTGAAAGACGTGCAGGAAGGAAGCAATTCTGACCAGAACCCGGACTCCCCCCTCTCCCCTTTTTGTAGAAAAGAAGCCTGAATTCTAACTCAACGCAGGGATTCTTCGGGATACACAGTCCACCAGCGCTTTAGCCTTTCTGAATCAATTCACACCTCTGCGCCCCAACACCTGTCTGGCATGGGACTGGCCCGTCCTGTGGGCAGCAGGACGAGCTCCGACTCGGTAAATCACAGCAGGTGTCTTAAGCTCTGGTACGTGAGGGAGAAAAGCAACAGGCTGGGAAACAGAGTGTTGAGAGATGGGCAACTTGTGTCCAAATGTTTTGCATGACAGCCACGCTTTTCTCAGGCTTATATTCAGCAAAGAAAGCGTGTGCGTGTTAAGACGGGCCCCTGGTTTATTTCAAGGGATTGAAGTAGCACCATCTCGGAAATGACATTATCTCAAGGTTCTCAAGATCGTCCATGAAACGCTCCTAATTATACGTTCTTTCATCTGGCAAAGGTGACCCACAGGTTTCAGGAAACACATCAACAGAGAGTTTTGTTTCTACCTTTTTCTTTCTTTTAAGGGCTGCACCTGCGGCATATGGACGTTCCCAGGCGAGGGGTCGACTCAGAGCTGCAGCTGGCGGCCAGAGCAATGCCAGATCTGACCCTCATCTGCAGCCGACACTGCAACTCATGGCAACGCTGGATCCTCAGCCCACTGAGCGAGGACAGGGATCGAACTCACATCCTCACGGATATTAGTCGGCTTCATTTCCACGGGGCCACAGTGGGACCTCCCATCCAATTGGCTGATTTTGAAACTGCCCATCCTGGGCTCCTGTAGTGAGAGTCACTCCCTAACATGACCATGGGGGGAGGCCTTACGAAGCCAGGTACACCAGCCCCATCAGCTCTGCATAATCCACGACATGATGCAGGCAGAATATTTTTCTAAGTGGATTATTTTGCGCAGATGAAACAAGGTGGGACCAAAGCCCATTCTAGGGAAGGAACTCAAGCAGCCCCGGGTCCTGGAGGGTGTGGCCCAACGCTCGCAGGTATGTTCTCCCTGATGCGGATCTCGTGATGCTGGTGGTACAGGTGGACCGTACCTGCGAGGGACCCACCGGCACCAGCGAGCAGCCGGCCTGAGGGGGTGGGGGGGAGGCGTGGTCTTTGGGAGGCGCCCCTCATCAAGCGGAGCGTCTGGTCCTCAAGGCCGCCGCCCCCGCCCCCTACTCACCAGGGTATCCGCATCCAGGAAGACGCACTTGCTGTAGTGCGTGAGGGTCCAGCAGTGCAGCTTGGTCAGGGTGACTCCCAGCTCGGGTCGCTTCAGAAACGCCAGGTGCACGTCGTCGGCGCTGTCCAGCTGCTTCACCTCGAGGACCTCATCGAACACCCTCGAGAGGATCACCCTGTGAGAAGACACGCCGCACCCCAGGAAAACGGGAGACCCTTTAACACGGGACGCGCGCGCTCCCTCGCTGCGCACGCGCGGGAAACACGGCCCCAAAGCCCCATCGCCGTCACTGCCGCCCTCACCGTCCGGCGTTTGTGCCCCACAGGTGCGTTGTGTTCATGCGGAAAACTTGGGCAAGCGTGAAGAGCAAAACATATTAAACAATCTGAACATCGGCAGGTTCGGGCCACCCCTTAGGGAGGTCTTTTCTCTTTGCAAAGGGTACGGTCCGCGGGGAGGAGATGCCGAGACCGGAGAAACCATTTTGACAGTCGTGACAAATGCCATCCGTGAACTTGGAGAACAGACTTGCAGTTGCCCAGGGGGAGGTGGAGGCACTGGGATGGATGGGGAGTCTGGGGTTCAGAGATGCAAACTCTTGCCTTTGGAGTAGATAAGCAATGAGGTCCTGCTGTGTAGCACTGGGACCTCTATCTAGTCACTTGTGATGGAGCCTGATGGAGGATAATGGGAGAAAAAGAATGTGTGTGTGTGTGTGTGTGTGTGTGTGTGTGTGTGTGTGTGAGAGAGAGAGAGAGAGAGAGAGAGACTGAGTCAATCTGCTGTACAGCAGAAAACTGACAGAACGCTAAACCAACGAAAGTGGAAAAAAATCATGTTTAAAAAAGTTTTTAATTTATGTATTCAAACCTACATTGCTCATTGCGTACAAGTGTGAGATTCAAATTTTGAAAGAGGGTACATTTCATCCACATGAAATTTGCCTCTGTTCCATTCAAAAAATATTGTAATTAAATTCTATTTCATCTTAGCCTGGAATATCTTGTGATGACAAAAATATTAAGAGCGTGCTAGAAAAAGGATGGGGGCATCTCAAAACCACTCAGGAGGAGCTCCCAGCAGCCAAAGCGGAAGCCGTTTGGGCAAAAAAACAAATAACACACCCAACATATACAATGAATATTCAGGAGTTCCCTGGTGGCTCCATGGGTTAAGGATCCGGTGTTGTCACTGCAGTGGCTTGCATCGCTGCGGTGGCACAGCTTCCATCCCTGGCCCAGGAACGCCCACATGACACAGCCATGAATGAGGGGAAGAGGCAACTCTTGGCTATGAGAGAATCCAGGTAATACATACAGAAGGAATGAAGGAAAGAGAAAAACCACATTTGATGAATATCACAGGTTCTCGCTGTTGCAGGCAAGATCCACCGACCGACCCAAAATCAGTGGGTAAAGGTTCTGAGGAGCAAGAGCTTGTTTTCAAAGTCTGAACATTCCTCCCCGAGATACTTATCAACAACAAAGACAGAAAAATAATAATTTTACAGTGGCGACACCCCCTGGGGGACCAAGATGAATGTTTCTGACAGCAAAACGGAGTTAACACCGCAGACGCCGTAATAGGATCTACTGAAGATGGTACCTGACTTCTGAGGACTGTTCTTCAAAGATGCAGGCACGTAATCCAAGCACGAAAACATACTGGAGAAACCCGAGTTGAAAGGCACTCTATGAAACTGCTGACCAGTGCTCTTCAAATATGCCAAGGCCCTACAACTTAGCCATTTGAAAAAAAAACAAAACTTATACAACTCAACAGCAAAAAAAAACCCAACCCAATGGTAAAACGGGCAAAGACCTGAATAGGCACGTCTCCAAAGAAGAGCCGGAGATGGCCACCGAGCACATGACAACCTGCTCAACAGCACTGAGACATGCAAATCAAAACCACCCCGAGATACCACCCAACACCCGTCAGAATGGCCAGCATTCCTAAGCCCACAAATCACCCATGCTGGAGGGGGTGTGGAGAAAAGGGAACCCTCCTACGCTGCTGGGGGGCATGTCAACTGGTACAACCACGATGGAGACCAGGATGGAGGCGCCTCAGAAAACTAAACATGGAACCACCGTGTGACCCAGCCATCCGGCTCCTGGGCATATATCCGGACAAACCTTGCCGAAAAAAAATAAATGAAATGTTGCCATTTTCAACGATGGGGATGGACCTGCAGATTATCACACTAAGTGAAATCAGCCGGAAAGAGAAAGAAATACTGTACAGTATCGCTTATATGTGGACTCTGAAGATTACAACAAACAAGTGAATATAACAACAACAACAATGACAAAAAAGCAGACTCACAGATCCAAAGGATAAACGAGTGGTGACCTGTGGGGAGGGGGAGGGGCGTGATGGGGGAGGGGCACGAGAGGTACCAACTCCTACCTACAAATAAAATAAAATAAAATAAATCCGAGGACATACAGTACAGCCCAGGGGATCTAGCCAATAGTTCATCATTACTATAAATATATAATCTTTAAAACTTTAAACTTAAAAAAAACTCAGTATGTCGTACACCTGAAACTTATAGACTGTTGTACCGCAACCATACTTCAATTAAAAGAGTCAGGATCATCACAAGTAAACAAAGGAAGAACTGGAGTTCCCGTCGTGGCACAGCAGAAACGAATCTTGGGGACGCGGGTTCGATCACTGGTCTCGCTCAGTGGGTTAAGGATCTGGTGGTGCTCTGAGCTGTGGTGTAGGTCACAGATGCAGTTCAGATCCTGTGTTTCTGTGGCTGTGGTGTAGGCTGGTGGCTATAGCTGTGATTCAACCCGTAGCCTGGGAACCTCCATATGCCGTTAGTGCAGCCCTAAAAAGATAAATAAAATAAAATAAAACAAAATACAATAAAATAATAAAGGAAAACCCCTTATAGATGGGAAGAGATTAGAAGAACCATGACCACTAATAGAAGGAGGGGTCCAGGACTGGACTGGACAACAGAATATACAGTATGACACACACCACTTGATTTTCAAGTTTTTGCAAGCTGTCTCCTGCACAGGTAGAGTGTATGGCTGGATTTTATGTTTATTTTCCCAAGGTGAACATCTCTCCCTCTTAAAAAAGATTTTTAATCCATTCATATTTAATAGAATCGTTGATATATCTGAACCGAGTCCTTTATAGATTGATTTTTCCTTTTCTACAGGTATCATACTTTTTTTTTTTACTGTGAATGCTTACACCTTTTTTTTTATAATACTTTTTATTTTTTCCATGATAGCTGGTTTACAGTGTCCTGTCCATTTACTGCTGCACAGCAAGGTGACCCAGCCCCACAGACGTGTATACATTCTTTTTTCTCACATGATCAAGCTCCATCATAAGTGACGAGACACAGCTCCCAGGGCTGTACTTTCTTCTTTGTAAATGATCCCTCTCTGAGATCTTTCTTTTTGTGTGCAAATTAATTCACTGTGCCGGATTTTACAGAACCTCCCTTAACAGCCCAGCCCCGGGGCCTTTCCACAAGATAAGCCTTGGATGACACGCTCAATTTCGCCCACTGTTACCTGTCTTTTGCTTCCTCTGCTCTGGGTGTGGATCATCTGAATTATGCTGAAAGGATCAAGTATTTCATCACTGCCTTCGATATTATCAACAAAGTGTTCCATACGGTAGCTGCTTTTAAAATCTAAATTATATCCAAATGACTGCCTTTTAATTTTTATGTTTTCTTGAATTTATTATTGTCTTTTGCTGCACCTGCAGCAAATGGTGGTTCCCAGGCTTGTGGTTGAATTGGAGCTGCAGCTGCCAGCCGACACCACAGCCACAGCAACGCGGGCTCCGAGCCACATCTGCGACCTACAGCACAGCTCACGGCCATGCCAGATCCTTGACCCACTGAGCAGGGCCAGGGATTGAATCTTTGTCCTCATGGATGCCCGTCAGCTTCACTTCCACTGAGCCACGTCGGGAACTCCTGAAAGTTTATTTTTAAATGATCCAACAACTGGCTGTTTTTCTTGTTTCTAATTATTCATTTTTGTATGTTCCTTTATGAATCGCTTCCTCCTGTTTGTCCTAAGTATATCTTTTGTTTTAATTTAAAATTTTTTGAACTGGATGATTTCTTTACTGATTTCAGCTAGTCTAGCTGTCCTCTTTGGTTTGTATATGAAGCATCCACAGTGCAATTATCATTTTTTTTAGCTGCACTATAGTTGATTTACAGTGTTGTGTTAGTTTCGGGTACAATCGTTTTAAAAATACTTGATTTTTAGTTTCGGGTACAATCGTTTTAAAAATACTTGATTCCACCTTTCATTGGTTCACTCTTCAAGTTCTTTAGGAAAGAATCTCTCCTTTAAAATGTCCCAAGGAACACAGATTTTGTTTTTTCTTTTGTTTTAGTTTCACTATTAACATCTAGATTTATTTTATATACATTTGAAGAATATAACATTTAGGAGTTCCCGTCATGGCGCAGCAGAAACGAAGCCGGCTTGTATCCATCATGACGACATGGGTTGGATCCTGGGCCGTATTCAGTGGGTTAAGGGTCCAGCACTGCCATGAGCTGTGGTCTAGGTTGCAGATGAGGCTCCCATCTGGCCTTGCTGTGGCCATGGTGCAGGCTGGCAGCTGTAGCTCCAATTCAACCCCTCACCTGGAAACGTCCAGATGCCGTGAGTATGGCTCCAAAAAGCAAAAAAAAAAAAAAAAAAAAAAAAAAAAAAAAGAATACAACATTCAATTCTTGCTCCAAGTAACATATTAAAAGCCTCCTTGTACCCTTGATGCAAAATCAATTTTTTTAAGTGTCCATGGTTGATGAGAGAAAAGACGCTGCGTGCATAATGCATGGCATTTTAAGAGCGATCTTATAGATTATTCATAGGCCAGTTTGCTTGTGTGTTTGCTTTATCCGTCAGTTAAAGTCCAGGAGGACGAAACGGGAGTGTCTCAATATCATTCTTTGCATTTCCAGGTGTACCTACTAGGTTTTGTTTATATGTTTTATCTAATGATTGCTGGCGCATAAAGGCTCATGACCAGTGCAAGGAGAATATGAATGCCACACCTTCTCATCATCCAGCATCATTTACCTGAATACTCAGAAAACAGTGTCATGATCCATTTTTTCCTCTCCTCTAGGCCTTATCTGATACTTCTCTGTCTATCCTTTATGAAATAAATACTTGTGAGTAATACATAGTCTTTTAAGTGTACATAGTTTTGTGCATACATTTACAGCCCTTATTTACTGTTCATATTAGGTTTTTACTTGCTCCTTGTCCTGTTAAAAAGGGCTTTCCTATTAAATTCTGTATTTTCATATAGTGTTTGGTCAGTATCCGACCACTTTTTTTCAGCAGCAAATATCCTACGTACTTGCATGCTTGAGACTCTTTTTCCATTGACACACTTAGCTGGGTATAAAACTCCTGAGATGCTAAACTATGGCTCCATGATTTTATGTCTTATTTTTCTGACCTTAAATATTGTAGGGAGGTAATCTAGATTTTTTTCCTCTTGCAGACAAGCTTGCTTCTGTTCATCTTGGATGCGTATCCAAATTGTTACCACTACAACTTTAAAAATTCATATATAAATATATATATATATATATGAATATATGTGTGTATGTATATGTTTTTTTTATTTGGTTTTCTCAAGCTGGGTGTTACCCATTGTCTGTGGTGTTTCTTCAACTTGGTAAATTTAATCCAAATACACCATTGTTTGTTGAGATAATTTCATGTGCTTTGAACTATAGATCAGGTACCTCTCCATTTTAAAGCATCCCTCTCCAAAATTCTCTCGCTCGCTCTCTTTTTTTTCTTTTGCTTTTTTAGGGAAACAGGTGCCGCATATGGAAGTTCCCAGGCTAGGAGTCAAATAGGAGCTGCAGCTGCCACCCTACACCACAGCCACAGCAAAGCCAGATCCGAGTCACCTATGCGACCTACACCACAGCTCACGGCAACGCCAGACCCTTAACCTACTGGGCGAGGCCAGGAATTGAACTTGCATCCTCTTGGATACTAGTTGGATTAATTTCTGCTGAGCCACAATGGGAACTCCTGAGAATTCGCTTGATGAAAAAAAAAAAAAGAAGAAGAAGTAACACTGTCTTCTCTCTTCCTCCACTAAGATCCTCACTCTCCACAGGGACAGCTAACTCCCAAGGCCATCGGTCACCAGGGAGCATCAGCAGGAAGACATGGTCTCCCTGGTGACCTGACGCCAGGCATGCACAGCATCACGGCAACACCATCTCTCTTACCTGAGTCTACAGTCACCTGTGACCTCCCAAGGTGAACCCTGCCTGGTGATTTTAAGCCATGTCCACGTGCCTCCCAGACCCTAAATCCCCTCCCTCCCACCCTCTGTGGCACTCAGCTTACCCAGGAAACAAGGCATGGACCCCTCCTGGCAGGACCCTTCCCGGTCCCCGCTGGCCAAGGCTGCCCTTGGAGAGATACTGTGACTGCTGCAGTGGTGGGTGACGCAATGCCCCTGGGTGTCCCACTCAGCCTGGGCCCTGCCAACCCCTCTGTCCCCCGCCATCCCAGGGTCTCCCCTGTCCTTTCTCAGACCCTCTGCAGGGCGCATACACCTTACAAGAACTCATAGGCTCTCCTCTTGGTAGTATGTGGGATGCTGAGAGGCAAAGGCTCCAGCTTGGCCACCCGTGCCTGGGGATCTTGGGAAAGGGGGAGGCCAGCAGCTCCAGCAGGAACACCCCACACACCCAGGAGGATGCTGAGCTTTCCCCTGAGTGAGTCCATGCAGGAAGCTCTTGGTGGCTCCACCCAGCTGCCTGCCATCAGGCTGCCCAGGACATGCCAGCTCTGAGGACCCAGGCCACGTGGTCAGCAGGTCCCTTCCATTCTGCATCTTTCTCTGCCTCCCATCACACATCCAGCCGGCCCCTTGTCCTCACTGCCCTTCCAGTCCCTCTCCCTGCTGAGTGCCCTCCACCAGCTGTTCTTTTTACACCATCAAGACAAGCACAGCTGTCCCTGCCTCACTTTGTATCTCTTGGCACATTCAGGACACGCACAGGCGTCCATGCATCTCTCCTTCAATAACACTTTAAAGAAAGAAAAAAAAGAGGAGTTCCCACTGTGGGGCGAGGGGATCGGCAGTATATTGGGAGCGCTGGGACATGGGTTCCATCTGCAGCCCAGCACAGTGGGTTAGGGAGCTGGCATTGCTGCAGCTGCAGCTTAGATTGTGACTGCAGCTCAGCTCTGATCTCTGGCCTGGGAGCTCCCTTTGCCGCACATACTCCTAGACCGGGAGGCAACAGCACGGCTCGGCCACCGCACATACCCGTACGTCCCTTCACAGGGAGAAATACAACAAAAGGAAACAGAAAATGCAACAGGAAACGGAAGCCTATTCTATTCTACACGTGCAAGGACAAAGAGACGGGGGGGGGGGGGCTTCAATTTTTAACTTGCTGTAGTTGCCAAAGGGGAAGGGGGGGATAATTTAGGAGGCTGGCATTCAAACATACACTATTGCATATAAAAGAGGCAAACAACAAGGACCTACTAGACAGCACAGAGAACTGTATTCAATATACTGTAATCAGCTGGCCTGGAAAAGAATCTGAAAAAGAACAAGTAGATGGCTACGTATAAGTGAACCACTTTGCTGTACACCTGCAGTGAACACGACCCTGAAAGGCACCTATGCGTCAATAAAAAGGTCCAACAAATCGCTAACCTAGCTCAGGACAGTTGTTTTTCTTTTCTTTCTTTTTCTTTTTTGGCTGCACCCAGGGCACCCGGAAGGTCCCAGGCAGGAGTGGCATCCGAGCCACAGCTGTGCCCTACGCCACAGCTGCAGCAACACCGGATCCTCTTCACCCGCCGTGCCAGGCTGGGAATCAAACCAGCACCTCCAGAGAGACAAGCTGGATCATGAACCCCCTGCACTACACAGGGAGTTCCAGGAGTACTGCTTTTCAAAGTCCCCCCCCCCACACCACACACAAAAAATAACCGGCTTCTGAATTTCCATAGTTGAGACAAGGAACAGGAGCCACACACAGTGTTGTCTGTGAGGATTCTGCGATCAACCATACACCTGGCAGATTCCCCAGTTTGACTCTTTTTCCTTTTTTACAGCTAAACCCACGGCATATGGAAGTTCCCAGGCTAGGGCTCGGATCAGAGCTGCAGTCCATACCACAGCCACACTGGATCCGAGCTGCCATCTGTGACCTACACAGCAGCTTGTGGCAAAGCCGGATCCTTAACCCACTGAGCAAGGCCAGGGATCGCACCTGCATCCTCACGGACACTGCATGGGGTTCTTCACCCACTGAGCCACCACGGGAACTCCTCCCTGACTCTAAGAAGGATTTGGGAAGTGTCCGAAGCCCGCCAGGACGGCCGCTGGTCCAGACCCATGAAAACCTGCTTCTAGGGGAGGAAGACTCAGCGGGTGTCTGCAGCTTACCTGAGCAGGCTGGACACCTGAGGAGTGACCAGCACCACCAGCCTCCGGGTCGCCCTGTGGTTCCTTAGACTCTGCCCCAGCACCAGGGCCCCCTGGCAGTAGATGTCATTGGTAGCCAGCGTGACGAACGCCTGGTCAGACACTGTGGGCAGCGACAGAAACATCAGGGTTAGGTTCCTGGCGGCTCTCAGGGGAGCACAGGCTGCATGGTGACCTCTGACCCTCTCCAGCTTCACGGCTCATACCGAGGAACCATTCGGTGTCTACAACACGCATCGGGAACGTTTCACGTGCACCCCTTCACGTCAAAGGAAAACCCCCAAATGTGTCTTCGACAAAACCAAAAAACCAAAACACACGTGTGTGTGCGTGCACACACGCACACACACGAAAGTAAGAGGACATCCCCAACACAAGACGAGGCCAAGCAGAGTATGATTAAAATTTCCAAGCACAGGAGGTCCCTCTGGGGTGCGGTGGGTTAAGGAGCCATTTGTCTCTGCAACAGCACAGGTTCGATCCCCAGCACAGGTGGTGAAGGATCCAGCATTGCCACAGCGGTGGTGTAGGCCCTTGCAGCTATGGCTTAGATTCAATCCCTGGCCTGGGAACTTGCACATGCCGTGGGCAGGGCCCAAAAAAAAAAAAAGAAAAGAAAAAAGATCCATGCACCCCTATATTCATTGCAACCTATTCACAAAAGCCAAGACATGGAAACAACCTAAATGTCTACCGACAGAGGAATGGATAAAGATGATGCAGTACCTAGACACAATGGAATACGACTCAGTCATGAAAAATGAAACCATGCCATTTGCAGTGACATGGATGGACCTAGAGATTACCATATAACTGAAGCAAATCAGACAAACATTATACGATATCATTTATATATGTGGATTCTAAAATATGATGCAAAAAACCTCATTTACAAAATAGCAATAGAAAAAAAAAAAAAAAAAGAGTTGCCATTGTGACTCAGTGGTAACGAACCCAAACTAGTATCCATGAGGATGCCAGTTTGATCCCTGGCCCCACTCAGTGGGTTAAGATCCAGTGGTGTCATGAGCTGTGGTGTAGATTGCAGGCGCAGCTTGGATCCCACATTGCTGTGGCTGTGGTGTAGGCCGGCAGCTGTAGCTCCAATTGGACCCCTAGCCTGGGAACCTCCATATGCTGTGGGTATGGCCCTAAAAAGACAAAAAAAAAAAAAAAAAGAAGAAGCAGAAATAGACTCACAGACACAGAAAACAAACCTACACTTACCCAAGGGGAATGGGACAAGAAATAAATTAGGAGTTTGCAATTATCAGATGCATGAAACAGAAAGACAACAAAAACCTCCTGTATAGCAGAGACCGCTGCTCGATATTGCGTAACGAGTACAAGAAAAGAATCTGAAAAAGCATCAATATGGGTCTCTGCCTGAGTCCCTTTGCCGTTCGCCTGAAACTAACACCACATTGTAAAGCACCTCTACTTCAATAGATCAACCTCCTGGTGCCACGACACCCCGGGAGAGGGGCCGAGCTCAAACCCCTGATCTTACTTCCCATGCAAGTCTCAGAAACTCACGCAAAGCATCCGAGTCTCGGGGGAACGGACGTGAAAGAAGGATGCAAAGGCTGCATCATGAGTTCAGCTGGAGGACGCCAGCACCGCTGGCAAAAACTGGACTCTGAGCAGCAACAGCCACGCCAACCCATCAATCAGATTCCACACCACCCGGGTGTCGGAAAGACGTCACCTCGGGGAGGCTGAGGAGACGGGGAAGGGAAAGCTGCGGGTGCCTTCACCCTAAGGTCCTCTTTCCCGATGTCTTCGGGACAGGGCGGGAGCTCCCGCTGACTGACTGACGGCCTTCTGAGTCCAGGCAACTCGTGCCACTGACCTTGCAGGGACTTTTAAACAAGAGGATTCTGGGGCCCCGAGAGCTGGTTGCCAGCATAGAAACAACACGACCCAGAAACCCGAGCCTTGGGCCACTGCCCGTGTGCCGTCTACAGAAATCAGAATTCACAGCGTGTCCCCAGAACACACAGAACTCAGTGGCAAAGACCAGCGCGGCCTCCCCTCCCAGCCCCCCTGTGTCCCCAGAGCCAGGCTCCCAGACATCACGCCAAACGCAACCTGAGGGGGCCGCAGGGTGGGAGTGGGGGGCTGCTTTCCTGCAGCTGCCGCTGTTGCTCCTGACAGGCCCCTG
Organism: Sus scrofa; assembly: GCF_054392235.1. Lineage (NCBI taxonomy): Eukaryota > Metazoa > Chordata > Mammalia > Artiodactyla > Suidae > Sus > Sus scrofa. The sequence continues at coordinate 3,431,931 of NC_139401.1, read as the reverse complement.
GGGTCAAGGCCCGAGGGCGTCTGGGACAACCCGCTTCTGTCTACGCAGGCCTGAGCGGCTTCTTGGATGAAGGAGGAGGGAGAATTCCTGGCATTTCCACTGGGAGCTGAGTTTTACAGGCAGCAGGTGTCACAGCTCACGCCTGCAGACCCAAAGATACCTACGGACTCCTCCATCGCCCTGCCATCTCTCTGCCGGCGTATCTATCAGGGGTGGGTCTTCTACCTACCCGTCCATCCAACCACCCATCCATGACAGCTAGTCTACCATCTACCTCTCTCCCCATCTATCCACCCCTCCATCCAAGATACACATTCTATTATCTACCCAGCCAGGCAGCCATCACATCTATTCTATCATCTATCTATCAATTCATTCACGATATCTCTTCTCTTATCTATCCATCCATCCATGCATCATCGGTTCTATCACTTATCTATTCATCTGTCCGTCCATCCGTCCGTCCATCCATGTATCCTATCTCTTCATCTATCCATCTGTCTGTCTGTCTAATCCATCCATCCACCCATCACCTCTCGTCTAGTATCTACCACTCCATCTACCTACCATTATCTTTCATCTATCCATCTCTCATCTAGAAATGCGCATTAAATTCTTCCTAACTGGACGGCAACGCAAAGACATGAAAAGCTCCCCAAGACACGCTTTTCTGCATTTGCCACGGTCCTTTCAACGGTCGGAAGCCTCTGCACATTTTTGCACCTAACGACTGATTTTTTTTTTTTTTGAAGTCGGCTTCCCTCACCGGAGAGCCCTAGAGCCAGTGACCAGACCGAGCACGATTTCAACCACCCCGTGCTCCTGACCGCTTCGTGGGGACCCGTCAGCTGTTCCTGCAGGAGAAACGCCAACGTCAAAGGCAGGCAGGAGCCGAGAGGTCCTGGGGCGGGTGGAACTGTCGCGGTCTGCAGATAGGAAGCCATATCCAGGAGGTTTGGGGATGAGAGGGCTGAGGCGTGGGCTGTGTGGACTCCAGTGTGACAGGGCAGCGGGGCCGGGCACCTGTCCACGGGTTCTGGTTCTCAGGGAGGAGAGAGTGAGGGCTGCGTCTGTAGACAGGGTTTCATGCTAACACTGGGTTCGCCCTCGGCTTGGGATGGATCAGATGAATGCATTTGCTCATTCTGGGTCATGTTAACAGGATGACAAGACAGCTCTCTGGGGAGAAGACCCGCTCTCCAGAAACCCCAAGACTCAGTGTCACAATCTGGGTAAAAAGACTGTCACCTCCAAAGGCTGGCCCCGGGGGGCCCATGCGTGATGTTGCAAAACCAGGCGTGGATAACGTCTCCATCTCAGAGTTCCTACTGGGGTGCAGCACCTTAAAAATCTGACTGCAACGGCTCGGATCACTGCAAAGGCGCAGGTTCGATCCCCAGCCAGGCACAGTGGGTTAAGGATCTGGTGTTGGCTGCAGATACGGCATCGCTTCCAGCTTCTGGCTCAGATTCAATCCCTGGGCCCGGGAACTTCGTATGCCCCGGGTGCAGCCAGAAAAATAAGAAAAGAAAATATAATGCAAGTGCAAAGACAGACCTTGCCACGGATTTTCCTGTCTCAGAGGATGAGAACGTCGCTTCCTTCAAGCAACTCCCACTGATGGAGTTTCAGCGTGGCATCCAAAACACCCCAACGAGCCAAGGTCCCCCGCGTGGAAAAGCTGAGTGTCCATGCAAGCGGCTCTGGGGAGGGCACGTGTGGGGTGGGCGCAGGGGAAGAGAACACAGAAACAGAGCTGGTCGCTGTCTTCCAACCCCCAGGATGAAAAACACAAAAAGTCTTGCAAAACCAGGTCCATCCGGAAGCCGGGGTGGCTGACAGTTTTATGACGAGTCTGAAGACGTGTTTACTTCCACTCCTTGTCCGCCCTCCACCCCACCCACCTTCCAGCCGCCCCCACCCCAAAATACCATCGCTGGCCTCCTCCTCTGTCCTCCTCTTTTACTCAAAGGTGTTTTTTGTTCCCCGCCAAGCGTGGAACACCCAGATGGGATCTTTGCAGCACATTCCGGCACGGGGGCCCTGCGTCTGAATGCCACCCTTATTCGGGCCCTCGCAGGTCTGCAGAAATCGTGGTTTTTGACCTGGATGGAGCCTTCCAAACCGCTCCCTGCAGCAGACAGACTTTGCTGCTTCTCTGAACGGAATCTTACAGCCCACACTGGGAAAGGGGCTTTTTCCACCCTACCGGTTTTCCTCTCTGGGGCTCGTAGGAGGAAAACAGCCTCTCTCCATAAAAAGCAATTTTTGTTGTTGTTGTTTTTTAGGGCTGCACCCATAGCCTATGGAGGTTCCCAGCCCAGGGAGGTTCCCAGAATCAGAGCTACAGCCGCCGGCCTACGCCGCAGCCCCAGCCATGCAGGATCCAAGCCGTGTCTGCAACCTACACCATAGTTCAGGGCAACGCCGGATCCTTAACCCACTGAGCGAGGCCAGGAATCAGAACTGCATCCTCATGGATGCTTGTCAGGTTCATTAGCACTGAGCCCCAACGGGAGCTCCCTTGATTTTGTTTTTTTTAAGGGCATTCATGAATGATCAGGCTTGATCTGGGGCAAGGAGAGGGTGTCTCCCAGACCACGGCTAGACCACAAGAGGGTAAGATCACCACACTGCGAGGCTAAAGCAGACATCCCCCAAAACCCAAGGGCAGGCAGACAGGAGCGAATTTCAGCCTCTGGGGGCCAGGCCTTGCCCATGTCCCCAGCCGCCTGGCCATCCTCAGCCTGCTGCTCTGCTCTGCTCTGGCTCTGTACCGGAATCACAAATGATACGTCTGAACTCAGAAGAACCAAAGGCTCTCTCTACCCAGAGTTTTAAGAACATAAAAGTCCCATGAGTCCCCTCAACTGTGCCACTCACACACTTGCGTGATTGCCAAGAAAATGGCCCATTTAATCGCCGAGGGTTATTACGTGTTACAGAAGGAAAATTACCAAATCTCAGCGCCCCTTGACCAAACTAAAAGGCGCCTCCTCCCGGCTGTTGACATCCAGCCTGTGCAGTCCCGGAGAGGGGGGCGTTCTGGGACAGGAAGGGTTTGGGGCGATCTTTCGCAAGCAAAGCGGGGCGGGGGGGGTCCTTCTCCCACCCCCGCTCCCGACCCAGCATGAGCAGGGCGGCTGAGCACAGGCGTATTCTCCACTCACCCGGCATGGTCTGAGGCGCGGCGGTTGGAGGTCACCGAGGGACCGGGGGCGCCTGGACGCGGTGGGCCGCCTCTGCGGCCGTGAGCCGGGTTATGAGGAGGCGTCTCTCCAGGGGACCCGCGCAGAGCTGCACCCTGCGGGAGGGCACAGCTCAGTATTCCAGGCATCCGTGGCTGCGGCCCTACCCAGCACCGCCCTGCACCCCTCCCCCGGGTCACCTGCCGCCCTGCTGTGCCCGGGACACCCTCCCGCCCCACGTCTCCTCCGGGCTCCGGAGCAGCCTCTGGTCCCCGGGCCCGTGGCCGCTGGGTGTCCTTGTGGCCCCGCCGCGCCCGGTACTAACTCCCGCGCCCCCGCCTCCCTCAGCGCTCGCTCTCCAGTCCTTGGGGCGTCGCCGCGCGCAGGGCAGCCTCTGCTGCAGCCTGGCCCGGCGCCCCCCGCCCGGTTCTCCTTTCACCCGGTGGCCGCCACTGCGCCCTGCACCTCCGCACGCCCGCAGTGGGTGCGCCCCCCACGCCGCTCCCAGGGCCCCCGGAGCGCCCAACGGCCTCCACGCCCCCCAACCCAGGCGCAGCCCGGCGCCCAGGACCTCCTCTGCCTTCCCGCAGCTTCTCCCGGCGCCTCCTCCGCGCCCTGCCTCCCACACGTCCTCCGAGGTCAGGCAGCCTCGTCGCCCGGTCTCCGCCGCAACTAGGCTGCCTCCACGCCCCCGAAGCCTGCGCCCACCTCCTGCCCTACGGGGGCCTCTGCCCGGGCCTGCGCCCCCTCCCGAGCCCCAGCCCCCGGCACCGCCCGCCCTCCCGGAGTCGCCGCCCGGGGACCACGCCTCCGCCCCGGCCGCGTACGCCGCGTACCTCTCGCGTTCCGGGAGCCTCTGCCCGGGCCCGCGCCCCCTGCCCAGCTCCCGCCCCCGCCCCCAACTACCAATACCTGGAGCGCAGCCCCCGCGCTGGGCGGCCCGCGGCCCGCGATTGGCCGCCGCTCTCCGGAAGCCCGGCCCCGCCCCCTCGGCCTTGGGGTTCGGGCCGCACCCCTCTGCCCGCCGCCGCCCCCCGCCGGCTGCCCAGCGCCGGGGGCCCGGGAGCGGGAGCCGCGAAGGGGCGGCGGCCCCTGTGCCTGCCAGGGCCCCCGTGCCTCCCAGGGCCCCCGTTCCCGCCGAGCGCAGGAGGCTGCGGCGGCGTCTAGACGCGGACGTGCCACCTTTAACCCTCCAGCCCCAGAGTCAATGTTTGCCAGGGCCCCAGGGGCGGGCCCGAGGCCAGCGCGCCGCCGGGGCAGAGGCCGCGGTGGAAACGTCCCAGCCAGCGTGCTTGGGAACGTGATCTTGTTGCGCGAACGCACGGGGCAGGAAAGGGTCGCGTGGGCGGGGATGGTGCGTGGATGCCGGAGCCACGGGCGCTTGGGCTCCGGAGCACACGCGCGAGCGGATGAAGGACGGGGTGGCCGAAGCAGTGGATGCGTGAAGGTTCTGAAACGCGCGTGCACGTGCGCGTGGATGCCTGAGGTCAGGAGTGTGCGCATGCGTGCCTGCCTAAGTGGGTGAGTCGTCGTCTGAGCCCGGGAGCCGTGGAGCGTGGGAGAGGGAGACAGGCGCGGGTCAGAGGGAGGAGGCAGGGGCCAGGGGAGAGGCCAAGAACGAAGGGGCAGGAGTTCCCGTTGTGGCTGGGTGGGTTACCACCTGGACTAGTATCCCTAAGGATGTGGGTTCCATCCCTGGCTTCGCTCGGTGGGTCAAGGATCCCGCGTTGCCGAAAGCGGCGCGGTGGGGTGTAGAGATGCTCAGATCTGGTGTGGCTGTTGCGGTGGCGGTGGTGCAGGCCTGCAGTGTGGCTCTGATTCCACCCCTAGCCTAGGAATTTACATATGCCTTGGGTGCGGCCGTAAAAAGCAAAAATAAATAAATAAAACCAAAAACCAAAAACCAGGAGGCAGAGAAAGCCGGCAGTTATTTCAGGAATTCTCCCATCTGTCGTCTTCTCCATCCAGCACGTTGTCAGGACCCTATGGGATTAAGGAGGTGTATGGACAGACGGACTAGACATTCCTCTTCTGCAGGAACCGAACAGCTGGGCTTCCTGCTCTAAAAATGTCACCTGAAGGGTTGGGGGCAGGCGTCCTGGAGTGGGTCACCTCCCCACCACACTGGCTGCTGCCCCAGCAGATCCCCCCATGTCACTTCTGCACCCTCTGTGCAAACTGCAACATCATTTTTTAGAAGGCTGAGGCGGTCCTCGTGGTATTAGGAAAACTGTTTGGGGAGTTCCCAATGTGGTTCGGCAGTAATGAACCCCACTAGTATCCATGAGGATGAAGGTCAATCCCTGGCCTTGCTCAGGGGGTTAAGGATCCGGCGTTGTTGTGAGCTGTGGTGTAGGTCACCGATGCAGCTTGGATCCTGCATTGCTGTGGCTGTGGTGCAGGCTGCAGCTGCAGCTCGGATTCAACCCCTAGCCTAGAAACTTCCATATGAGTTGGTAGATCCAGCATTTGGAGTGGATAAGCAATGAGGTTCTGCTGTGCAGCACAGGGAGCTATATCCAGTCATTTGTGATGGAGCAGGATGGAAGATAATGTGAGAAAAAGAATATATGATACATGTGCAAACAGGTCACTGCTGTACAGCAGAAACTGACAGAATGTTGTAAGTCAGCTATAATAAATTTTTTAAAAAAGAAAACCCTTTTGGCCCTACATGCACCTCTTGAACGTGGGGAACCCCCCACCTCAGGTTTCCACACCTCCCACTTTGAGAACCAATACAATTTAGATTCAAGAAGTGACAGGGGAAAACTTTTAAATGCCCAAGAGAGAGAGGTCGTGGCCAATGCAAAACCTCATTAGCAATCAGGGCGTAGAGTGTGGACGTCCCCCGTCACCCATCAGACTGGGATTCTTTGTTGGAATTCTCCCCACGGGGAGCAGGGATTGGGCAGGCTTCAAAGCCCTAGGGACTCCCGAGTGTGTTGGAGAAAGGGATTTCCTGTGACAGGGGGAGAGGCCATGGAGAAGGGGCCCCAGATTCTCAGGACATCTGTTCACGGGGATGGCATCCTCCACGGAGAGCCGCCAGCCTCAGGGAACAGATGCCGGAGGTGTTTTTAGCAGCCCGTTACTGATGGACACAGAGATGTTGCAGAAATCTCATCCAGGAGTTGTTTTTGTGGGCTTCCTTTCCACAGTCTGGACATCTATCTGAAAACCGTAATTCAAAAAGCTCCCATGCACCCCAAAGTTCATAGCAGCACTATTCACAATCGCCAAGGCATGGAAACAACCTACAAATCCATCGACAGAGGAATGGATAAAGAAGAGGTGGGTCATATGCATAGCGGAATATTACTGGGCCATGAAAAAGGATGAAAAATGACATTTGCAGCAACAAGGATGGACCAAGAGCCATCCATACCAAATGAAGTCAGACACAGAAAGACATCTCCTTTGCCATCCCTTTCATGTGGACTCTCATAGAAAATGATACAAAAGAACTTATTTATAAAACAGAAACAGACTCACAGATTTCACACAATCAAAGTTAGGGTTACACGGTTACCAGAGGGGAAGAGGGAAAAATTGGGAGGATGGAATTCACAGAGGCGTGCTGCTGTATATAAAATGGATAAGTAACCAGGACCTACTGTCCAGCCCAGAGAAGTGCTGTCAACATGCTGTGATAACCTCGATGGGAAAAGAAATGGATATAGGTATGGAGGTGACTGGTGTGCTTTGCTGTATACCCGAAACTAACACAACATTGTAAGTCAACTCTAGTCCAATAAGACTTTAAAAAGAAAAGAAATCGCATCCAGGTGACAGACCTGGGCGAGGTCTGCTGGAAAACACAAGGGCAGGGCCCCAGCTCATGGCACTCCGTCTCCAAAACGCACATCTGTTCGGCGATGAATATATGGCTGGTCTAAGGCAGCAGGCAAAGGACTCGGGCCTCTCTGCCCGTCCCCCCGCCCCCCGTGGGCTGTGTGCACAGCCTGGTCCTTGCGGAGCAGCGGTACAATGTCTGCAGGCCAGACTGAGCCTCTGGATATCTTGACAACGTCGCTAAAACGGAGCCATCGGCTGGGGGAAGAAGAGGGTTTCTTCAACTCAAAGGGCATAGGGAAGTGCAAGAATGACATTCCGGGCTGGCGGGGGGTGCGGGTGGCAGTGGTTCCTGGCATGGCCTTGATGGGTTGGGGACAAAGTGGGCGGCGCCTTAATCGCCAAGTCGAAACCCTGACATTGAGAAAGCAGAGTCTTCCAACCTCATCCCAAAACCGTGTCCTGCTGATAAAGAATCCTAAGGCGTCCCCGTCGTGGCTCAGTGGATCAAGAACCTGACGTAGTCTCTGTGAGGATGCAGGTTCCATCCCTGGCCTCACTCAGTGGGTTAAGGATCCCGCGTTGCCACAAGCTGCGGTGTAGGTGGCAGATGTGTCTCGAGTTGGGTGCTGCTGTGGCTGTGGCTCTGATTTGACCCCTAGCCTGGGAACTTCCATATGCCTCGGGTGCGACCCTTAAAAGGGAAAAAAAAAAAAAAATCCTAGGAATTCCATGTTCTACCCAGCGCTCAGGAGGGTGGGTAATAATACCAGCTGTTGATAAATTTGTAAGAGGATCACCTAACTCTCACCTCCCCAAGCCCAGCACGCTGGGCTGTGTTTGGCTCCCAGCTCTCCCTGCATCTTTATCCTCCAGAGTGAACCCTGGCTCAGCCCCGGACCAGGGGCTGCATCAGGTTCCCCTGGGAAATTCTGAGAAATGCACCCTGTCCAATTCCCCTTTGATGTGCCCCTGCTGTCAGAAAACTGAGTCAGAGAGCTGGTCCCCTGTCTTAACAAGCACCGCCACCCAGGCACCCTCAAGCCAGAGAAGCGTGGTTGTGATGGCTGACATTTGGACTTGATGGGAAGGTGACAGCTGGAGCAGGGTGGCTGGGGAGGGTGGGAAGCCAGTGGCAGCTGGAGAGAGGGATGAGGGTAACCAGAGAGATGCTGAAAGCAGAGATTGAGGACCCTCCCCCCCAGCAGGCTGCCTCTATCTCTGTGCACCACGCTCACCCCAGCCCTCCCACCAGCTCCATCCTGTGTGCCCTCAAAGCAGGGCATAAGGCACTAAGTCACAGGCAATCTTCCCAGAGCCCCGGGCAAAGGGTAGGTCCATTTTTAAACCCAGAGCAGGCATCCTCCTGGGGGCGTTGCAGGTTCCTGTGTGTGCTGGTCTCCAGGAAGCTGGGAGAGGGGACACCTGGTGAGCTGTGGGCGCCATCAGCGACATCAGAGGGCGCATCTCACCCCCGCGTGCCTGACCAAAGGTGTTTGCCAACTGCAAAAGGCAGCTGCCTTCTCGCAAGACACCATTCAGAGAAAATGGGTCTTTCGTTGGTACCCCAGACATAGAAATGTTGGAAAGTGAACAGGACCCTTTGGGGGACGTGTTTCAAGGCCAGAAGCCAGAAAAAGATGCCAACCAATCGGATCGCTGGAAGGCCTATGAAACTGGAAAGGCCAGTGTGAGAAGGAGAAGAGAAAGCCTGCAGTGTGGGTATGTATCTGTCTGCTGGCATCACAGTGGCAGTTATGTTTCCACATTGTATCAGGTGAGCCCAGGGAGATACGAGAAAATGATCAGAAAATGATCAGGGCGAGCCAGGTGGTGTGAAAATAAGCAAAGCATTTACAGCACCTGCTCTTGGTTGCCGTTCCACCACCATTTGTCTTGTCCTTATTGTCAACAGAGCTGCCACATTCCTCCAGGATTCATGCACCCCGGTTTTAGCGAGGGGCTCTGTGGCCCATTGTGTGTTGGTGAAATGAGGGGTCAGCTGGTGGCTTCTGGAAGGAGCGCTTCACTCTTCCTTTTTTTTCTTTCTTTCTTGCTTTCTTTCTTCCTTTCTTTTTGTCTGCGCCCACAGCATATAAAAGTTCCTGGGCCAGGGATCAAACCCATACCATTGCAGTGATGATGCTGGATCCTTAACCTGCCGAGCCACCAGGGGACTCCTAAAATACCATCTATCTTCCTTCCTTCCTCTTTCTTCCTTCCTTCCTTCCTTCCTTCCTTCCTTCCTTTCTTTCTTTCTTTCTTTCTTTCTTTCTTTCTTTCTTTCTTTCTTTCTTTCTTTCTTTCTTTCTTTCTTTCTTTCCTTTTCTTTCTCTCTTTTCTTCTTTTTATGGCCACACCAATGGCATATGGAAGTTCCCGGGCTATAGGTTGAATCAAACCTGCAGCGGCCAGACTACATCACAGCCACAGCAACACCAGATCTAAGCCACATCTGTGACCTACACCACAGCTCACGGCAACACCGGATCCTTAACCCACTGAGAGAGGCCAGGGATCAAACTTTCGTCATCATGGAGACTATGGTGGCTTCTTCATCCATTGAGCCACAACCGGAACTTGGAGATCTTCACTTAAAAGAGTAAAACAGGGAGGAAATGGTCTTAATAGGGCCTCCAGATATTAGTGGGTGAAGCTGTGATGGCTGGAGCTACTGCAGCCATCTTCTGCTATGAGTGAAGCTGGTGAATGCCCTGCGAAGGGCAGGGTCGAAAGACACAGAGAACCTGGCCACAAATAGACCCACATTCAACCCTCAAATTACCCTCAATCCACATGCCCTGAACCTCAGGAATTGCCCTTACAAGCTACTATCTTTATATTTTAGCCATTTGGAAATGGGGTTGCTCTTACTGTAGCACAAAGGCAACCTAATTTATATCATGTGGCAGAAGTCCTCAAACAGCTTGGTCACTAGAGTCCTTGACCCTTGGGAAAACTAATGACCAACCCAAAGAACTTTTGTTTGGGTAGCTTATCAATATCCATATATGCTGTTAGAAATTAAAATGGAAATTTTTAGGTATTTATGAATATCCATATTTTCTGTATTAGAGATTAAAACTCAGAATTCTTGCTGTGGTGCAGTGAGTTAAGAATCCGACTGCAGTGGTTTGGGTCGCTGTGGAGGCTTGGGTTCAATCCCCAGCCTGGTGCAGTGGGTTAAGGGATCCAGTGTTGCCACAGCTTCACTGTAGGTCACAGCTGCAACTCAGATGCAACTTCCATGTGCTGTGGGTGCAGGAACTTCCATATGCTGTGGGTGCAGCCATAAAAGTTTTTTTTTTTTTAAAAAGGCAAGAGAAAAAAGGAAAAAGAAAGAAATTAAAACTGAAATATTTAGATATTTATAAATATCCATATTTTCTGTATTAGACATTGAAACTGAAAATTGTGGGTATTTGTTTACTTACTACGTTTAAAGGTAACAACAACGGTAAACCCATTCCATTTAAAATAAATAATGTATTTTTTTGAAAAAATAAATATATTTTCCCAAAAATTTAGGGGGAGGAGAAGAGTGGCACTATTTTATATGTTTGCAAGTCCTCATTTCTGGTTTAATAGAACAGAACCAATGTCTCACATTTGCTTCTCCATTTGTTCTGCTGCAATAATAGTTGAGGTTGAAACAGATGAAGAAAATCTGGCCTCAACCACATGGGTAGTTAGGAAAGAGAGGAGTATTTTAATCAACTTTTCACACAGACTGGGGACATTCTTCTCGGATGCTGCACCAAAACTTGATAATGGCTAGCTTCTTGATGCTGCTATGATTTCAGCACAGAATCTGGAAACCTATCACGAATTGTGTTCTCTGTACAGTTAAAATCCACAAGTTGATCTTGAACTTCAGACAAATCTTTTACCAATTTAGGATTTTGCAACATCCTGTATGAGTCCTGTGGAGATAGATGCTCCAAATGCTGGCACATTTTATTTCAATGTATATATATAAATATATATTTTAAAAATTTTCCTTTTTACAGCGGAACCTGCAGCATATGGAAGTTCCCAGGCTAGGGGGTCAAATCAGAGCTGTAGCCACAGCCACAGCAACACCAGATCCAAGTCACATCTGCCCCGTACACTGCAGTTTGTAGCAATGCTGGATCCTTACCTCACTGAGCAAGGTCAGGGTCAAAGCCGCATCCTCAAGAGAGACAACTTCAGGTCCTTAATCTGCTGAGCCACAACAGGAACTCCCATAATATATATTTTTTAAAACCTCCCGTTTGTGGATCTCTCTCGTCCATTTCATCATCTACAAGTCTTTAGCCAGAATAACCAGAGGCAACAGCTCCTGTGTAATATGAAGGCTGTAGCCTGAGCAAGAAATTCTGCTATGCACTGAATATATGGTGTGCCCTCAAAACTCTGCTGGGGAAGCCCTGATCCCCGGCGGGATGGTATTAGGAGGTGGGGGCTTTGGGACGTGACTAGGGTAAAATGAGGTCCTATGGGGGGGCCCCCATGATGGGGTTCAAGTCCTTATAAGGAAAGGAAGAGGCACGGGAATTCTCTCTCTCCAACAGGTGAAGACTCAGCAGAGGCAGCTGTTTGCCACCCAAGAAGGGAGCCGCGCCCGGAACTCATCTGCCCCCCACTGTGAACTCAGCCTCCCAGCCTCCAGAACGGGGGGGGGGGGGGGGGGGGGGGGGGAGCAAAGGCCTGATGCTGAACCCCCCAGGCGGTGCTGTTCGGTGAGAGCTGCCCAAGGGGATTAAAACATCTCCATTCCTTCCTTCTTCTCTCTTGCACATTCATTCATTTCAAGGGTGACTTCATCATGAAGGCTGGTTTCCCATTGGAGTTGCGGCCTCCCTGTGTTTTCCGAAGGTCAAGTTTTTCTTTTTTCTTTTTTTTCTTTTGGCCTTGGCCGCAGCAGGTGAAAGTTTCTGGACGGAGGATTGAACCTGCGTCACAGCAGTGACAACACCAGATCCTGAACCCTCTGAGCCACAAGGGAACTCCAAAAACCTGGTTTAAACACCCAGAAAGAATTGCAGGAGTTCCCATTGTGGCTCAGCAGGTTAAGACCCTGACATGGCACGAGGATGCAGGTTCAATCTCTGGCCTCACTCAGTGGGTGAAGGATCCAGGATTGCCACAAGGGGTGGCATGGGGCACAGACATGGCTCGGATCCCGTGTGGCTCTGGCTGTGGTGTAGACCTGCTGCTGCAGCTCTGATTTGACCCTTAGCCCAGGAACTTCCATATGCCACAGGCGTGGCCACAAAAGGAAATAAAAACAAGCTTGGTTCAACAGCCAGAGGTGATAGTGAAGGATTTTGCTCCCATCCCTGGTTTAATTAGTTGCCCCTCACCTTGGGGTGGGGGGGGGCAAAAGATCACATGTTGGGAAGGTCGCAGACATGCTTCTCTTTTCTCCAGGGAACTGGGAACATCATCTGTCTTCCCGTGGACCCTGAACACACCCTTGGCTGTTCATCAACAGGCAGGTCTGCTGGACGCACACCTGTCTGCGGGGGGGTGGCCAGGGCGGGGACAGAGGGACACGGCTGCGAAGCACAGATGTGCCCGTAGGCGGCTGTGCCGCGGGGAAGGCAGTGCGTTTATATTTGGACCCGAGGGGGACGTGCCTCCGTCAGGAAGATGTGACTTGGGCCGCGGCCAACCCACGTCACCCAAGCGCTTCCACATCAGGAACCAGAAGAACGTGTGGTGTGAGGCCATACGGGCTGGTTCTACTCCCTCAGGAGTGCGACCTGCCCTCTGGGGTTCCGGGGACGCGGCTGGCCCCTGGACCCCTGGGCCTTCTTCGTCACCTTTCCCTGACTCTTCTCTCATGTTCCTAGCGAATCCCACACGCCTTTCACCAGGAGCTCAGAGAAAAGTGGTGTTAGGGGACATCCGGTGTCCTTTTTTTTTTTTGGCCTTTTTAGGGTCATACTTGGGCATATAGAGGTTCCCAGGTGAGGGGTTGCATCAGAGCTGCAGCTGCTGGCTTCCACCACAGCCACGGCAACACAGGATCTGAGCCTCATCTGCGACCTACACCATAGCTCACGGCAACGTTGGATCCTTAACCCACTGAGTGAGGCTGGGGATTGAACCTGCATCCTCATGGATGCTAGGTGGGTTCTTAATTCACTGAGCCACAACGGGAGCTCCCGTAGTTACTGTTTTGACTTTGGAGCGTTCAAGGTAAGGACTACAATACATTATCATTACCTGTGGGACTAGTTATATCTTTACAGTTTATTGTGTTGACACCCATATATATGTATACACGTGTAAAATATTTTTTGTTTTGTCTCTCTAGGGCTGCACCCACGGCACATGGAGAGTCCCAGGCGAGGGGTCCAATTGGAGCCGCAGCCACCAGCCTAGGTCACAGCCACAACAACCTGGGATCAGAGCCAAGTCCGCAACCTACATCACAGCTCACGGCAACACCGGATCCTTAACTCACTGAGTGAGGCCAGGGATCGAACCCACATTCTCAGGGATATTAACTAGTCAGATTTGTTTCTGCTGAGACATGATGGGAACTCCTAAAATATTTAACTTATTGAAAAGGTTATACATATATATATATATCTTCCTATTAAAATAGAACATATGTGTGTGACATTGTCACAGCTGCTGCTCATAATGGCATTTGGTGTTTCTCATCAGAATCAAATCACCATTTATTTTGTGAACTTTCAGAATCGCTCCTCAGACGGATTTTTTTTCGTGGCTTAACAATCTAAGAAATCATTCTTTGCCAAGTTGGAAGTGCTTGTTTCTAAAGCTAAACAAAATGGAACACCATGTAACTGAATGCTTTCATATAAAATTATGATGGGGCTTGGCAGTATCAGAAAATCGAACTGGAAAAGATCCTTGGGTGGGGTTCCCTGGCGGCCAAGCCGTTGAGGACCCAGTGTTGTCACTGCTGTGGCTCAGGTTTGGTCCCTGGCCTAGGAACGTCTGTATGCCATGGGTGCGGCCCATCCGTCAATCAATCGATATTCTTGGGGAATATATGAACTGGAGCACTGTCTCCGTCTTGCAAATTTTTCAGGATTTCCACTAGCAAATTTAGTGAAAACTAATAGGCATTACGTCTTCCTCTGTTGACCAAATTTGTGAAATTCTTGTGCAGGTTGTTTTCGACGATGTTTAAGACTCCGGATCGAAGAATCATATATTGCAAAAAACGATATTGCCAAAGCTCTAAGGCTTAACTCCCTGTAGGAAAATATGTGTCTACCGTTACAGGATTAATACGTAGTTTCCTCGTTACAAAAGAGTTGTTAGAATCGAAAAACAGCAGGTGGAATTCTCCGCCCCATCACGCCCTTCTCCTCAGTGCACAGCATCTCATTTGCATGCAAAAGTCGTCCCCTGGACTAAAACCCAGCCACCAGGCGACACTCCTTCTGCACAGAGCTAAGACCAGGCGGCCTTGAGGAGGCTGCCAGGCCAAAACGAAACAATGTAACTCTATCATGAGCCCAGAGTTGGCAGCACTGGATGGGCTCCAAAAGCAATTAACTCGCTGACCCGAATCCTCAGAAAGCTGCGGAATCTCTCACTTGACGAGTCTGCAGGGTAACTGTCACCCCGTGTTGTGGACCGAGGGGCGGGCAAGGGATCCCTTCTGCCCAGACCCCACAGAAGATGCCTTTGGAGGTGCATTTTGAGAGGCACGGAGACCACAGGTGGAGAACAGTTCTGGGGCGCCGTTGCCCCTGCAACAGTGGGCCCTGGACTCAGGCACAGTCCCTCCCCTCCACGGAATTAATTCCTAACCAGACGTGTTCAGACAGCCCCCAGGAGCAGCAAAAACCCTCCAGTGGGAATAAAACCAGCCAAACACTGGAGGAGATGAGGACCCTCTGAAAGGACCGCCTGCATTTGGGGCCACTCAGAGGATGTCATTTTCATCAAGGCTGCGTCCCCTGAACTTGCACATCCAAGAAACATCATTTCCTTGTTCCCCGGACCTGAGTCCCGCATCGACGGGTGAACTTCAGGAAAGACAAATGACTTGCTCCTTCCTGGTTTCAGCTGCATCGTAGGCAGCGGGATCAGCATTCCGAGTCTGCCAAAACGGACAGCTTTCCAGAACACACGTTTCTTTGTGCCTTTACGAGTGAAAAGAATTGACTAATTTTCTCAGAAACGATGCCTGAGCTTTTCAGGCATTTTTGTGTGTGTGTTTGTAAATAGCATCGGGGGACTCACCTAACTATGTTTCTGAGTCTCTGAGCGAGCTTAATTGAAAAAAAAAAAAAAATCGAAGGAATTCCCATTGTGGCTCAGCAGGTTAAGAACCCAACTAGTATCCAAGAGAATGGGGGTTCGATCCCTGGCCTCGCTCAGTGGGTTGGGCATCTGGTGTTGCTGCAAATCGTGGTGTAGGTCACAGATGGGATTTGGATCTGGAATTGCTCTGGCTGTGGTGTAGACCTGCAGATGCAGCTCTGATTGGACCCCTAGCCCAGGAACTTCCATATGCTGCAGGTGCTGCCCTAAAAAAGAAAAAAAAGAAGAAGAAGAAGAAGAAAAATTCACAGACCAGAGAAAAATGAAATAACATGTCTTAAAAAGGTTGATGGGTTCAGAGCAAGAATTCCCACCGAGAGGAAAAATTACATGGTTGGCTGGTGCGACTGTGAGAATCTGTATCTTGAAGAGCTGCCTGCTGAGCAGAGTCCTTCTGACACCGATGGAGGAGGCTGGGGGTTTTACACAACAGGGTCCCCCATCCGCCCCCTGCCTTGCAACACACGTCTACGTGACACTTGTCAACAGGCGAAGAGAGGACTTCCCATCGTGGCGCAGTGGTTAACGAATCCGACTAGGAACCATGAGGTTGCGGGTTCGATCCCTGCCCTTGCTCAGTGGGTTAAGGATCTGGTGTTGCCGTGAGCTGTGGTGTAGGTTGCAGATGCAACTCGGATCCTGCGATGCTGTGGCTGTGGTGTGGGCCTCGTGTCTACAGCTCCGATTCGACCCCTAGCCTGGGAACCTCCATATGCCGCGGAAGCGGCCCAAGAAATGGCAAAAAAAAAAAAAAAAAAAAGACAACAAAACAAAACAAAAACAAGTGAAAAGAGAGACCTGAGAGATTTAAGGATGACTATCTCGCATAACCCAGCCATAAAAATAAGAGGGTTTGGATGAAAACGTCCCCCTTTCAGGGTGTGTGAAGTGGCTTTTCTGAGAAGTCAAAGGATGCAGAGAGAGCATGAGTGAATTTAATCAACAAAATGTTAGGAGTTTCCAGTGCGGCTCAGCAGGTGAAGAACCCAACACAGTCTCCATGAGGATATGGGTTCGATCCCTGGCCTCGCTCAGTGGATTAAGGATCCAGCGTGGCTGCAAGCTGCAGTGTAGGTCACAGATGTGGCTCAGATCTGGTGTGGCTGTGACTGGGGTGTAGGCTGGCAGCTGCAGCTCTGACTAGACCCCTAGCCTGGGAACTTCCATATGCCGCAGGTGTGGCCCTAAAAAGAAGAAAACATGTTAGAAAATGTTTGCTGAAGATAGCAACTATTCTGCTCCAGATGGAGGGTCCTTCTTTCCCTTTCAACTGGCTGAGATGTTGGGAATCTTCTTAAACAGGACTGCAAGGAGTTTCAGAGAAACCACTGCATGTGCTCCAATCACGGAGTCCAAAAACCGCTGCCAGAAAAAGCCCCAAATCCTCACTACATTCTCTGAAAGAAGATGAAAGAACCGGTGACGGGCGGATCCTATGCAACCATCTGGGCAACGAAGAAGCTTCACGGCCGTCGGAAGAAAACGCAGTTTGAAAGCCAGATGCTATGACATCAGCTGAAACAGATGGGCATTAAGTGAACTGCACGCCCCCACATCTGTATAATATGTGTGCAAAATGAACTATCACAGGATATAAATCATAGTGAATGTGCCGTCGAGAGAAAGAAGAAAATCTTGCCAAAACCGCTGAAAAGACCATCCAGGCGTGTGGAGAGCTGGATGCCTACAGAATGTGAGCAAGAATGCTTGCAGAAAAAAAAAATCAGAAAATCACTCTTTCTGTTGCCCAGCTTTATTGAGATATGATTGACGTGCAGCATTGTATCAGTGTAAGGTGCTGTCTGCAATGATTTGATACCTGTATACATAATAGCAATAGCATCCTAGCCTTAGCTAACCCCACCACTCTGTCACACAATTACCAGTTCTTTTCCTGGTGAGACTGTTTAAAACCGACTCTCTTAGCAACTTCCACTCGGATTCTACAGATGCTGCAGTATCTTTAACCACAGAGTCCCCACACTGTAGCGTTAGACCCCCAGGACTTATTCATCGTATTAACTGGAGGTTTATAGCTTTTGACCAGTTACCTCCCCGTTCCCCCTCCCGCTCGGCATCCCCTGGAAACAAAGCCCTTCTCTGTTTCTCCGAGTTCGGCTGTTTTTGATTTCCACACAGAGGTCAGGTCACACAGCATTTGTCAGAAGGACCTCTTGGTTTTTAGCCATGACCACGAGCGGAAAAGCGTGAGATTTTAGAGAATGCAGTGGGGTGAGAAAAAACCATCTTGGTATCCTAAGAAGATGCATGCATCTGTTCAAATAAAACGACTGAGGGAGAATTTCAACTGGAAAATTTCAGAAACCATCCTTCTACCCCTAGGGGTCCGCAAAGGATATTTGCTGAGGTCCGGGGATGGCTCAGAGGAAGCAGGACTCGAGGACCCACAGGTCAGGACCACGGGAGAACGTCAGGACAGCTGGGTCCTGACGCAGCAACCACTCCCCCAAAGCAAGATCACGCTGGACAAACCCATCGGTGGTGCCCGAGCTGGAAGGGGCTAGTATCTGGACCACGGGAGGGTCCTACCGCTCCCAAAACGAGGCGGCACGCCATTGGCCAGAGCCGTCACGGGACCACACCTCCCACCAAAGGATGCGGATGCTGTGATGCGCTCGGACTGGGTAGCGCGGAAATGGAAAGATTTGGGGGTTATTAACTCCGAACACGGAAGAAAAAAGGGGGGGATGGGGGGCAGACCCTCTGCCTTCTCCAACATCACTGTTTTCAGTCCGCGTGGGCAGCTTGGATTTTCTGGTCTCCACTTTTGACCGGATTCTATGAGATGTCTGATGTGTTGCCACGACCTGACCTCTGCTCACATGAAGAGAAAAAGCTTGTTTTTATTTTCTCCCTATCCCATCTACACCCCTTGCCGCCTGCCAGGCACAACGTGGGGGGGGGGGCTTTTTTCACACACCGAATCATGCACCCCCACTGCCATTTGGCGAGGCAGGTCGTATTATTAGGATACCCACTTTCTTAGATGACGTGATGGAGGCTCACAGAAGTTGTGCAACCAACACAGACATTTGAGAGGAAGGCGCAATGCAACCTGTAACAATATATTAATACAGTGTGTGTGTGAGAGAGACAGAGACGGACAGAAACAGAGAGAGAGGGAGAGATAATCTGGTTTTACAAGAGTAAGGATCAGCCTTGTCTACAATGGTTTATACTTGGACAAAAGGGTGCTCTTTTTTTGTGGTCTTTCTGAAGCGTAGTTGATTTATAATGTTGTGGTCCTTTCAGATGTATAGCAATGATTCAGTTATACATTTTTTTTCAGATTCTTTTCCATTACAGGTTATTACACGATATTAAGTGTAGTTCCCTATGCTAAACAGTAGGTCCTCGCTGGTTAACTATTTTATATATACTAGATGTATCTGTTAATCCCAAATTCCTAATTTATTCCTCCTTGATGTGCTTTTCTTTTGGTACCAAACCTCTGTTCTCTACGCCTCTGAGTGCATTTCTGTTTTGTAAATAAGTTCATTTGTGTCATATTTTAGGCTCCACATAGAAGTGATATCATATGGTATTTGTTTTTCTCTGGCTGACTTACTTCACTTAGTATGAGAATCTCTAGGTCCATCCGTGTTGCTGCCAATGGCATGCTTTTGTCGTTTTTTATGGCTGAGTAATATTCCATTGTGTCTATGGACCACATCTTCTTCATCCACTCCTCTGTCGATGGACATTTAGGTGGCTGCCATGTCTTGGCTATTGTGGATAGGGCTGCAATGAACACAGGGATGCATGTATCCTTTCAAACTATGGTTTTCTCTGGATAGATGCCCAGGAGTGGGATTGCTGGATCCTACGGTAGTTCTATGTTTAGTTTTGTAAGGAGCCTCCATTCTGTTCTCTGCAGTGGTTGCAGCAATTTCCATTCCCCCCTACAGTGTCAGAGGGTTCAAGGTGTCGTTTTTTAAGTGTAAACATGAACACGAAGCTGTCCATCCCCTGACGATGAGACGCATCATAGCTCCTCCTCGTCAGAGGAGATGAGTGTTTCTTTTTACACTATACACCATGCTCTCAAGTCCTTTTTCCAAGAACACAGGGCAGCTCCTTGTGCCTTTTCTCCTGTTTTCAGCCTCGGACCTCCAGGTGGTCGTGGTGATGCCTTAAAGAGAGGCTTCCCCAGAGGTGGCGAGTCACATATTTCTATTCTAAAGCAGCTGAACCTTAGGAAGTCTTTCCTCTTGGCACTTCCCCGACGTTCACCTGTCATTTCTCTAAGCGCAATACTGTCCCTGATGCGTTCATAACCCATCTTGCTGCACATGTTCCCAGTGGGAACATTTCTTCCTTTGGAAGGTGACAGGTGTCCCTCTGGTTCTGCGGGGTCCAGCTGGAACAGGGTGGGGACCGTCTGGGCAAGAATGCCTCCAGGGATACCCGTCCCGCGGAGCCAGAGAGGGATTTTGCAGATGCAGGCGGGGCTCTGTGGCTTCCCGCCGTGTAAGTCCTTTCACAGCTGTCTTTTGTTTGATGTGCAAAACATAGAAAAGAGAACACAGCCACCAAGGCCAATTTTTTTCCCTCCTATGTGCATTTTAAATGATGAAACCCTGTCTATGAGAATTGCAGGAAATGGATAATTACCTTTAAAAACACTTAAGTTCATTTATGTCTATATGTCTGTACATCTGGTCTGCATATGTACACACACACACCCTTTTTTTTTTTTTTTTTCTTTTTAGGGCCGCACCTGCGGTGCATGGACGTTCCCGGGCTAGGGGTCAGATCAGAGCTGCAGCTGCCGGCCTACACCACAGCCACGGTAACACTGGATCCTTAACCCACTAAGCAAGGCCAGGGATGGAACCTGCATCCTCATGGATACTAGTCAGGTTCATTAACTGCTGAGCTGCAACGGGAACTCCTTTTTTTTTTTTTTTAAACCCAAACCATCCTGTTTCCTCTGCCCTAAAGTGTTACTAAAATAGGAGCAAACAGCGCGTAGGTCTTTCAGATGTTTGCGGCTGGAAGACTGTCTACACCTGTACAAAGACAAGTAAACACCAAGAAAAGCACTGCCGTGGCTGCGAGCACTGGTACCCACGGAAAGTCAAAGCGGAAACACAAAACAGGAAAAGCCCTGACATCTGCACAGCACGGCTTCTACCCTGTGTTCACAAATATCAAAACTGTACAATTTCATAGGAAAAGAGCACCCCAAGATCGCTGCCCCAAGACGGCTTCCCCCTCAGCGATTTTGCACTTAAAATTCCAAACCTCGTCTTCCGCAGGTAACGGTAGTTTTGAGTGTAGACGAGTGGGAGCTGCCATGAGGCTCAAACCCGGCCGTCAGGGTCAGAAACCATTCACTCCCCATGCACAGGTTGCATGGACAGGTCCAGATTTCTGACTTAAGGATAGAACTTAACCCCGGCCAAGCATCACACCCCAGCTCGCCGGAAACCCCAACAGCATTCTCCATCCCTGCGAACCCCACGGCCTTCCCACCGCAGCCCCGGTGCCATTCTGCCGCCCCTGTGCCTGGGGACAATGGCCACGGCCACTGGCCTGTGGTTGTCCCAGGGGGCAGCTTTGCAGTTCCAACCAGAGTCAGACTCTCTCTGTCCAGGATTCACGATGAGGCCAATGCATCAAGCAATCTTTTTACAAGCCAAGGTCCGGCTGTCTACCTTACTCCAGGCGACGTGTCCGAGGAGTCAAGAATTGGTTGACAGGCAGCACGTTGAAGAGAAACCCCTCCAGGGCCACAGGTTAAGCCAAGAATGAAAGGGACTGTCCACGGGGTTGGAGCGGGGGGGTGATAAGCGGGGGTCCTGTCTGTCTGGAGCTTTCCTCAGCGTGATCCGGGGAGTTGCGAAGACCTCAGACGTTCTGTGGCTCTGCGAGGAAGATTGGCAACAAGATGTCATCGCTGGGAAATTAAAACAAAAGCAAAAACAAAAACAGGGACTGATCTGAAAGCACTGTTCTCTTGCTTTGCTCTTTCCCATTTATTAAGGGTTTTGAACACTTCAGATGCAATGAGTAACTGTATCTTTGCAGTTACGACTGGCCTTTTTTCTTTTTTTTTTTGCAACAATTGTGTTTTTGGGGGGGTGCCCTGTGATATATGGAGTTCCCAGACCAGGGATCAGATCTGAGCTGCAGCTGTGACCTAAAGCACAGCGGTAGCCAATGCCCGATCCTGAATCCACTGTGCCAGGCTGGGGATCGAACCTGCAACCGAGTGCTCCCAAGATGTCACCCGCCCCGTTGCACCACCACTGGAACTCCTACAACCGATATTTGTGAGGGTGGAGTAGGATTAGTCTTCATAACCTCTAATGGGGGAGTTATTATTATTTCCATTGGACGAAACCAAGGCGAAGTGTGATGCATACACAGTCCCCTTGAATGAAGGGACATCTGTCACCGTGTGGGCGGCCCCACCCCCATCACTCTGCCCCTACAAGATGCACAAGCTCCAGGGTGGGGCTGCGGCGGGCGTACAGTTGCACAGGTCGTGCACTGCCCCTCAGCCCTCAGAGCTGCATCCTTCAGGGGAGACGGGATATCCCAGGCCCCATTCAGGGATGCTGGCTGGCCATCAACATCCGCACCAAACCTTAGAGGGAACTCATCTTTCTTAGATGGTTGATGGGTTTTACAACCAGCAACATGGTGGAGACCCAGTCCTGCCCGCAGTCAGAGGAGTGCCTGAAGGATGTTACCATGTATCTGTGCTCTAAAGATCAGTCTGTGTCCTGAGCTCACTGCCTTTAAGGGAAGGGCAGCCACACCCCATCCTCATCAGACCTGGTGAAGTTATCCCTACAATATTTTTTTGTTATTGTTGTCTTTTTGTCTTTTTAGGTTCGCACCCGTGGCATATGGAGGTTCCCAGGCTAGGGGTCCAATGGGAGCTACAGCAGCCAGCCTACACTACAGCCACAGCAACACGGGATCCAAGCCACTTCTGTGACCTACATCACAGCCACAGCAATGCCAGATTCTTAACCCACTGAGCGAGGCCAGGGATCGAACCTGCAACCTCATGGTTCCTAGTCGGATTTGTTTCCGCTGCACCATGACAGGAACTCCTATCGCTAAAATATAGTTGAACAAGTAAGCAGGATATTTACCTAGTTCCCCAAAGGCTCCAAGCCAGGACAGAGAAGGGCTTCCACCTCTGATAAATGGGAAGGGCATGAGCCATGTGTTTTGTTTTTGTTTTTTAAAGAACAACCATATCTGCTTTAGAAACTCAAGTACAGTGAGGTTGGTGGACACCACATTCCAGCAGGTGCCAGAAAACTCAGAAGCCAGGCTATGTCATAATACTCGAAGGTGGTGCTTTTTGAAAAATCAACACGAGTGCCCCCAAAGGTCCACAATGAACACAATATCAAAAGGTGAAATAAAGGCGGGAGTCAGTCTTGCATTTGTATATCACTCCCTCACTTGCCTCACCCTGAACCTGGCCCTTGGTTCTAATAAAACTTTATTGACATAAACAGGCAGCAGACCTGCAGGCTGTAGTTCACCAGTTTTGTTTTTTTTTTCCTTTGGCTGTGCCCTTGGCCTATGGAAGTTTGGGGGCCAGGGATCAAACCTGTGCCAGAGCGGCAACCTGAGCCACAGCAGTGACAATGCCAGGTCCTTAACCCACTGAGACATCAGGGAACGCCTATGGTTTTTTTTTTTAAATACTGCACTAAAATAGTGTTTCTCTTGATGACTTTGCTTCCTGGGATTCCCCCCCACCGCTCCACCTCCTTATGTTTGTGCCTGAGATGAAGCCTCGCTCTCCTTACCCACTTTTTGCCCTGAGCTCACAAGGTTCGCAAGGGGCTTACAAACTTTGGCCAAAGATGCAAGCAAAACCCACACCCAGTGTCTCTGTAGTGATAAGGGCATGTGGTCTAGAAAGTAAGGTTGTGTTTCATAAGCTCCATTTCCTCCTAAACTTGCAGGGTCGGGTGTTATGGAGACCAAGGCTTGTCCTGGCCGGGAGGTTGGTTCAGCCACCAGCAGAGGGAGGCCATGGGCAGGTTTATGGAATTTTTTTTTTTTTTTTTTCTCTTTTTAGGGCCACACCCATGGCATAGGGAAGTTCCTGGGCTAGAGGTCTTTCTGCGACCTACACCACAGCTCACAGCAATGCCAGATCCCTAACCCACTGAGCAAGGCCAGGGATGGAACCTGCATCCTCATGGATACTGGTGGGGTTCATAACCCACTGGGCCATCATGGGAACTCCCTAGAGTATAACTTTTAAAAATAGTCAATCGGGGTTCCTGTTGTGGCGCAGCAGAAATGAATCTGACTAGGAACCATGAGGTTATGGGTTCGATCCCTGGCCTTGCTCAGTGGGTTAAGGATCCGAGGTTGCCATGAGGTGTGGTGTAGGTCACAGACGAGGCTCGGATCTGGCGTTGCTGTGGCTATGGCATAGGCTGGCGGCTACAGCTCCTATTTGACCCCTGGCCTGGGAACCTCCATATGCTGCAGGTGTGGTCCTAAAAAGACATAAAATTAAAATAAAATAAAATAAAACAAAATAAAATAAAATAAAATAAAATAAAATAAATAAAATAAAATAAAAATGGTCAATCACTATATTGTAACCTGTAATTTATATAATATTGTATAGCAACTATAGTTCCATTTAAAAAATTGATAACACAAAGAGATCCTAAAAGCCATCATTTAGATTTGCCTTCAAATCAACCCTGAAGTCCCATGTTTTAAAAAGCTTCCACTTTTAAAACTTTTGGAAAAGTAATAAAATGCAACTAAAATGAGGCATTTTTCATTTTTTCATCATTCACTTTTTGTCTTTTAACGGCTGCTCTTGGGGCATATGGACATTCCTGGGCTAGGGGTCGGATCAGAGCTGCACTGCCAAGTACACCACGGCCAAGGTCAAGCCAGATCCTTAACCCACTGAGTGAGGCCAGGGATCGAACCTGTATCCTCGCAGATACCATGTTGGGTTTGTAACCTGCTGAGCCACAGTGGGAACTAGATTTTTCATTTTAAGAACAAATTTCCTAGATTCGTACGATTCATGTGAGGATATGCTTATCGGAGGTAAGTTGTCTTCATCGTTGTCTATTTTATTAAGAAAATCTTTATTGACGCATCGTTGATGGAGAGTATTAGTTTCATGCTTACAACACAGTGATTCGATACTTTTATAGATTATAATCCATTTATAGTTAGTATAAAACGTCTGCTCTATTCCCGCTTCTGTACAATAGATCCTTGTAGCATATTTACTTGTACATAGTAATTTGTGTCTCTCTCTCTCTTTTTTTTTTTTTTTTTTTTGGCTGCACCTGGAAGTGGAAGTTCCTGGGCCAGGAATCGAACCTGCACCACAGCAGCAACCTGAGCCGCTGCAGTAAAGCAGCATCCTTAACCCACTGCGCCACCAGGGAACTCCCAGTACTTCGTATCTCTTACCCCCACGTCCCATCTTGCCCCACCCCCACCAGCTATGGGGAGGTTGTCTTCCTCATCTGTCCGTCCCTGTCTGTTTTGCTACATGCCTTCTGTTTTTGACACCTAAGGAAGATAAAATCGGGAGCCAAACTTGCCATTTGTCCGGAAACAGTTCCTCCTCCGGTTATACTGGAAATAGCTGGCTGCCGCCCCCACCAGCGTCACCACCACCACAGACACTATGGGAGAAACGATTTTCGCTATCGTGTTGCCTGCAGGAGCAAGAAAAGCAAGGTGGTCTGAGAAAAACATGGCAGCAGGAACACCCGTGTATTGTAAATAACGCTGCGGTCACATGCCTCACTCTCCCCGCCCTCCGCGGCACGGAAAAATGAGCAGATTTCACACAAGAGCCCTGAGGAAGGGATGCTGCTTTTACCCAAGTGGGCTCAGGACCCACATCTTCTCTGCCAAGAGCATCCTACAGTGTCGTACGGGAGACAGGCTTAATGTGGTTTTTGTCCCCATTTATTTGGATGAATTTGTATCCTTTTGGATGTCAAATGGTTACTCATGCCAAAAAAACCCCCAATGAACCAAAAATGCCCCCACAGGCATGCCCTCCAAGCACACTAGGACTCGGGACATAAGCCCTAAGGGAAGAGTTGGTTTTCCCGCACAGAGATCACGGTGGGAAAGGTTGGTGTGACAAAATTCAGTGTGTCCCCATCCTATGTCTGCTCTGGCTACATTCCCAACGTGTCATGGTTGATGGATAAACAGCCACGCTGTGGATGTGGCTCCCGTGATGTTCGGGAGAACGTTGCCAGGGAACCCAGGGATCTGTCGGTCCCTGATGACTCTGTCTCACCTTGTCCCCTGCTGGACCCTGATCTCCAGGGCTCCCCTCCCCTGGTCCAGACCCTCTCACTGCAGAGGGTGGCTGTCCCCACTGGGAAGTGGGGCCCAGGTCTGCATCCTCAGAATCGGGGCTTTGGCCAACAGAACACGGCTGCCTGTTTTTTAGTGCCTTTTGAATGTCTATTAGCATGGTTACTTGCTTTGTTATTCTCACAATCTTCTGAGAGTAGGAGGGAATCGAAGGCTGACTCACTTAACCCGCCTCCTCCTCCTCGTCCTGCCACAATCCGAATCCTAAGACATGCTGGTTGTTATACGTCATGATGGTTTGGGCTCTTTTGTTACGCGGCACAGCTCACGGATACACCTCTTTCCTCTCGGCCATCCCACACAAATGAATCACATCACCCCAGTGGTAACGACCCAGTGACCTTCTCAGCTCACCTCTTCTCCCCACCGCCACGGTCTACACCCTAATTTAGCTCCCCATCCTGTCCAGTCTGGGAACAAAAAGGGCCTCAGGGCTGATCTTCATGATGCTCAGCTGGTCCTCTGATCCACGCATCACAGAGTGGAAATCGAGGCAGCCTCTTTCTAATTAAGCTTATAAAAAGTGAAGACACACCCACGGTTCACGAACCATATCTGGCCAGTCTCCAGTGTAGCCTCCACCCGCCCCCCATCACACGCCACAAACGACTGGTGTTCCTGGGGACACACCCAGCCTGACCCAGCTCAGCATCTCTCTCTGCTGTCCTGGCTGCACCCCCCACTCATCCTTTAGCCCCTGCCTTCAAGACGGTCCTTCCAAGAGCAGACTTATTGCCTCTAGCCTGGTCCAGGATGGGTCCCTCTGTCCCACCGTGGGACCTCATCAAACGGAGTGTCAGACCTGGATTCTTGCCTTGGGTGCACCCCTCCTTCCCCACCTGCTGCCTCTGAGAAGAAAAGCATCTGTGCCATTCGCAGGAAGGCCCACAGCCTGGGGACCCTCAGGGTGGGAAAGGCCCCCCCATCCCTTTCTTCTCCTGAAGCATCAGTGGCTCCTGCAAGCCTCACAGTCAGGCAGGCAGAAACGCTGCATCGCCAAGAGGCTGGACCCCATCTTTCCAGCGACACAGGATGAAAGCCCACCTTCCCCTCCTTGGCCTGCGATGGGGCCGGCAGTGCCCTCTGGGGGCTTCTGCAGGGCTGGATGCCACGACAACCCCTCTCCTCTGCTTCGTGGCTGCCTGGCAGCAGTGGTCAGTGACAGACACCACTGGTGAGACAGTGGCAGGTCCAAGAGCCCCAGCCCTGCTCTCAGAGCCCCCAGGCATCTTCCAGCCTTGGGATAGTCCTGGACTCTCCTCCACTGACCCCCACGGAAGGAGCCCCAACCTGCAGAATGGATGCATTTGTCGGGAGCTTCCTAAGCAGCCTAGCAAGAGTGGACCTTCATGGAGGTCCTTGGGTTGACATGATAACACGTCTACACTGCCGCTGCCACGGTGACATGGAGAGCTCCTCCTAGAAGGGGTCGGGCGGGCTGCCCTGGGCGTTACCTTGTGGGTTCCCGTACGTGGAGTAGTCGCCCCCACCTGGAAGGGCAGAAGCACACCATCATGAGTTTATTCGGAAGAGCTGGTCCGTTACCTTCTGCAGCCAGACACATGGCACGCCGGGGACGCGGCCACGAGCAGGGCAGACGAAAACCTCTGTGCCCACGAGCTGACCTCCCGGCAGGGAGGTGGGCATGGGCAGTGCTGAGAGGCAGGTGCGGGTGCTACGTCTAAGGGGGCAGTAGGACAGGTGACGAGGGCAGAAGGGATGTGGCTCTCACCTCAGGGCTCAGGGGATATGCACATGTGCACACACATGCAACACACACACACATGTCCACACACAATATGCACACGTGTGACACGTGTCCACGCACACACACATGCAACACATGCTCACACCCACACACATGCAACACACATGCACCCACGCCCACAATGTGCGTGCACACGCAACATGCAAGCATCTGCCCATACCCACACATATGCACACACGTGCAACACACACACCAGCGTACACATCCATGCACACCCGTGCAATTTATGCACAGCCCACAATATGCATCCAAGTGCAACATACAAGCAGATGCCCATGTCCACACAACCACACACACGTACAAACATGCATCTAGGCATCCACGTGGACATGGACACAGACACGTACACACTTCTCCACACACACATGCACAATACACAACCACATGTGTACACATGAACATGCAAGAGCCACACACAGATACACACGTGCACACATCCACACGCACACCACAAGCAAAGGCACATGCACACATGCATGGATGCACAAGGCAAGGCACATGCATACACTTGTGAGCTCATGTCTGCTTGTTTACAAACGTGTGCACGAGTGTACACCCAGCCATGCGCCTGTGTGCACAGGCAGGCACGTGCATCTATACACACGTATGCACACAGTAACGTGTGGAAGCAGGCTTTCATTCCTGAAAGGATTTCAATTTGCCCCCATGCAAAACCCATCCCCGAGCCTCGGTGACACCTGAGGACAGAAATTAGGGACCCAAGCGGCCGGGGAACTGCGGCGCAGGACCCACAGGACACGCCTCCCAGCAGTGCCTCCACGGGTGTTAAGTTCTCTAGAAGGACAATTTGTCCTCATGCAGCCTCTAAGAAACAACTGCGTTACCGTAATTACTCCCATGGGAGCCAGGTCTGTACCGCCCTCCTCCTGCAGGACAGAGAAGCCACAGGAAACGCAAGATCAGCCTCAGGACATCTCAGCAACATGTCCAAACGCAGCGCCACCAGGAATGTGGGCACCCCACCCCGCAGAGGCCGTGGAAGCCTGCAAAGACCGCATCCACTGTCCCCCAGCTGAGGGAAGGGGCAGGGGCACCCCAGGGCGTCCCCTGACCACGCAGAGCTGGGGCAAGTGCCTGCAGAGCCAGCACGGTCTGCTAACTCAGGCAGGAGAGGACACTGAAGCCGCATTACCAAAGCGGGAGCTCGCCCGAAGCTGGTCCAAACCCGCTTCCCGTTCAGTCAGGGAAAGCCCAGCCCCTGAGGAGAAGCCCACAGAAATGAAGATAATGAACAGGCATCTCAGCTAATGAGAAATAAAGCAGGAGTTCCCGCGTGGTGCAGTGGGCTAAGAATCTGACTGCAGAGGCTTGGGTCACGGCGGGAGGGGGGATTTGATCCCTGGCCTGGTGCAGGGGTTAAAGGATCCGGCGTTGCCCCAGCTGTGGCTCAGATTCAGTTCCTAGCCCAGAAACTTCCACGTGCTGTAGGTGAGGCCACATAAAAAAAAGTATTTTCTGTCTTTGTAGGGCTGCACCTGCAGCATATGGAAGTTCCCAGGCTAGGTAGGGGGTGACTTGGAGCTGCAGCTGCTGGTCTACACCATAGCCACAGCAACGTGGGATCCTTAACCCACTGAGAGAGCCCAGGAATTGAACCTGAGTCCTCGTGGATACTAGCTGGCTTCTTAACCTACTGAGCCACCGTGGGGACTCCCCACATAACACTTTTTAAAAAGAAATAAGATTTCCTTCTTACGTCTAAAGAGCAATTTTTAAACACAGCTTTAGGATGAAAACAAGACACATGGTGCTAAGTTGATTCATTTTGAAGCAAAATAGCTTACGTGGTATTATTTAAATATCGAGGGGGCATTTAATAAAAAGGCCTCTTTTTTAATAAATTCACTTTATTACATTCGTTTCCTCTGAGCCACAAGGTCCCATTGTGGCTCAGAGGAAACAAATCTGACCAGTGTCCATGAGGATGCAGGTTCGATCCCTGGCCTACGCTCAGTGGGTTAAGGATCCAGAGTTGCTGTGAGCTGTAGTGTAACTTGCAGATGCGGCTCAGATCCTGTGTTGCTGTGGCTGTGGTATAGACCTGTGGCTGTGGTGTAGACCAGTGGCTACAGCTCCGATTGGATCCCTAGCCTGGGACCCTCCATGTACCTTGGGTGTGGTCCTAAAAAAAAGACAAAAAATAAAAGTTCTCTTTCGAGGGGACACAGGTTTTTATGCACCGAATTGTGTTGCCATGAAATTATATATTGAAGCGCTGGCCCCCAGGTCTCAGAATGTAACTGTGTTAGGACACGGGTCTTTCAAGAGGGGATGAATGGAGGTAGCTGAGGTCACGAGGGGGGTCCTGACCCCCCCAAGACAGGGGTCCTTAGAAGAAGACAAGGTCAGGACCCAGACACACACAGAGGGATGACCTGTGAGGACACAGGGAGGAGACGGCCGTCGACCCGCCCAGGAGAGAGGCCTCGGGAGGGACCCGCCCTGCCCGCCCCGGGGGCTCAGGCGCCAGCCTCCAGGACCGGGAGGAATCACGCCTGGTGTGGAAGCCGCCCTGTCTGGGGTATTCGCTGCGTGGTCCCGAGCTGACTCATGCAGCGCGTGTTAGGGAAACCAGCCGCTGACAGCCAGCCCTCGAAAAGATGCGTAAAACATTTTCTCCACTTTACAAGGAGCAGACAGCCCTCGGGCACAGCCGCCGGGCAGGCAGAGATTAGCCCTGTGCCTCCTTCCTAAGGAAGGATCACGCCAAACACGTCGTGCCGTCAGCAGGGAGAAGCTGGCTGCCTCCGCCAGCCTCTGCGTGACCCCAAACCTCACTGCTAAGCTCAGAGCCGACTCACAGCCTCACCCAGGTGGACCCAGACCACACATGGGTGTGTCTTTTCCAAAGCCTGCCGTGCAAATAAACGAGGCACAATCCCTCACTCTGCCGTGGCCCCTGCATGAAATAGAGGAACCTCAAGCCAAAGGACAGCTGGCCAGGAGTGCCCTTTGTGGCGCAGCGGAAACGAATCTGTCTAGGAACCGTGAGGTTGTGGGTTCGCTCCCTGGCCTCGCTCAGTGGGTTAAGGATCTGGCGTTGCCGTGAGCTGTGGTGTAGGTCGCAGATGCGGCTTGGATCCCTTGTGGCTGTGTCTGTGGTGTAGGCTGGCAGGTGCAGCTCCGATGTGACCTCTAGCCTGGGAACGTCCATATGCCACAGGTGTGGCCCTAAAAAGCAAAAACAAAAAGCAAAAAAAACCCCAAAAAACAAGGGATAGTTGGTCACCCCACGGAAGGTGTTCAAAACTTGACAAATGGCAAACGGAAAAAGAAGAACACTCTGCATATGAGTGGATGGATTGGCGGGGGGGGGGGGGGGGGGGGGACAAAAGCGCCAAACTTCCAGTTACAAAATGATGACGTCCTGGGCACGGCCTGTCTGGCACGGGGCTCAATGTTAATAACACTGGGATGTTTGAAAGTTGCTAAGAGAGTCGATCTTAACAGGTCTCATCTCGGAGTTCCCTGGCGGCCCAGGGGTTAAGCACTTGGCATTATGGAGTTCCCTTTGCAGCTCAGCAGGTTAAGAACCGGTCACAGTGTCCACGAGGATGCAGACCCCTGGCTCCACTCCGTGGGTTAAGGATCTGGTGTCGATGCAAGGACAGCACAGGTCGCAGACGCGGCTTGGATCCAGTGCTGCTGTGGCTGTGGTGTAGACCGGCAGCTGCAGCTCCAATTCGACCCCTAGCCTGGGAACTTACATATGCCGCAGGTGCAGACATAAAAAAAATAAAATAAAATAAAGATTCCAAGATCCACGGATGGCTTTGAGAAAAGCTGGGTCTAGACAGCAAGCTGTTTATCGCTGCTGTGGAAGGTTCTTTTCCTTCTTGGCAGAATCCACTATCCTAACAAAGAACCCAAATTCCTGGGGTGAGCCTCGTAGCCCATTGCTCTGTTTCTTGTTACCTGGACACAGGTATGTAGGAAGCCCCTGCCCTCCTGGAGGACAGAGCGAGGCCCAGCAGAGGGTCAGCAGCCAGGGCTCAGAAGAGAAGCAGCAGCACAGAGACCTCCAACACCCGAGACCCCAGCAGGACGATACGAGGGAGAAGAAATCTGGCACCCGGACGAGTTCCCGTGGTGGCTCCGCGTGTGAAGAACCCGACACAGTGGCCGTGGGGATGCGGGTTCGATCCCTGGCCTCGCTCAGTGGGTTAAGGTCCGGTGTGGCTGTGGCTGTGGCTGTGGCTGTGGCATAGACCTGCAGCTGCAGCTCCGATTCCACCCCTAACCGGGGAACTTCCCTATGCCTTGGGTTCGGCCCTAACAAGAAAAAAACCTGGGAGCCCCAGAAATGCCCCCCCAGCTCCACCACCCCCACGAGCCCCGGTGCTGGGTGTACCGGATGGGTTTCCGTAGCCGCCGTGACTGGGGTGGTAGCCGCCGCCGCCGCCGCCGCCGCCACCGCCTCCTGCGGGAGAGAAGATGGGTGTGAGAGGCTCTGAGCCGTGGAGTTTGGGTTCCAGCCGGTGTCCGCCCAGGGACGTGGGCCATGGCACAAAGCCAGGCCTGAGAGTCACCCCAAAGAGAGCCCCGTGGGGCAAAGATCGGGGCCTGGGGGATGCTCAGAGGAGGCTCCCCACCAAAGTCACGGCTTCGGGGCGGGAAAGCTCAGCCACCGGGAGCCCGAAGAAAGTCCTGTGCCTTCAGAAAACACGCACGCCCCCGAGGGCTCCGAGTAAATGCTGACTCGTCCCCGCTGCAGACACCCAGGTAGGGTCACCTAAGCAAGAAGGATGACGACACGCAATCCCCACCGTAAACATTCTTTTCTTTTCTTTTTCCATTGTTTGTGTATTTTGTGATGCATTTATTTGTTTTTATTAAAGGATAACTGATTTTCAATGTTATCATCAATGTTCTTTTGAGTGTGTGTGTCTTTTTAGGGCTGCACCTGCGGCATATAGAGGTTCCCAGGCCAGGGGTCGAACCGG
Organism: Sus scrofa; assembly: GCF_054392235.1. Lineage (NCBI taxonomy): Eukaryota > Metazoa > Chordata > Mammalia > Artiodactyla > Suidae > Sus > Sus scrofa. The sequence goes on along the minus strand of NC_139401.1, from coordinate 3,399,526 downwards.
AGCTGTAGCTGCCGGCCTGCGCCACAGTCAGAGCAACGTGGAATCCGAACCACATCTGCAACCTACACCACAGCTCATGGCAACGCCGGATCCTTCACCCACTGAGCGAGGCCAGGGATCGAACCGTGAGCTCATGGTTCCTAGCTGGATTCATTTCCACTGCACCATGAGGGGAACTCCTGGTCGATGTTCTTCATTAAACATTCAGCAAGAGTTCCCTGTGGCTCAGAGGGTGAAGGATTTGGCGTCGTCACTGCTGTGGCTCTCGTGACAGGTGGGGCACGGGTTCAATCCCTAGATCGGGATCTTATGCATGCCATGGGTGCTGCCAAAAAACGAACAAATAAAAAAACAGAGGGCAGGCACTTTTCCTTTTCCCTGATGGTTATTGCCGTCCCTTGAAGACCAATTGTGTCTTCAAGGTCTTTAAGCCTCACAGAAGAGTCAGACGGGGAGAGACAAACATCCCATGAAATCAGTTCTACGTGGAATCTTAAAAAGAAACAAAGGATGCACAGGAACTGATTCATAGAACAGAAACAGACTCACAGACTGATAAACTTAGAGTCAACAAAGGGGACAGGTGGGGGCAGGGAAGGACGGGGAAGGGGGGGTGGGGTTGGCAGGTGCACCCTGAGGTCTATGGAGTGGCGGGCCAATGAGCAGCACAGGGAGCGCTCCCCAGGATTCTCTGCTCATCTCTGTGGGAAAAGAAGCTGACATGGGTCCCTGAGTCCCTTTGTTGCCCAGCAGAAAGGATCACACCTCCACCTCAATAAGCCTTGAAAAAAATGAAAGAAAATCAGAGAAAAGATGAGTGGACGCCACACGCTTGCCTGGGTGATGACTCTTTCCCCGGGGAAGGAGTGGGGGCCAAGCCTCCGAGCTCTTCCCCAACGAAAGTCGCAGGACGAAAGACGCCAGAAACCTCAACTGCTGGAAAACAAAGCCCCGCGGTCTCCCCTCCCCTCCGGCGCCCAGGCACGGGGGCACCTCCCGCACCCCGGTCTGCACGGCTCCGTGCAGAGCAGAGCGTGTCTGCAGCTGGTCACACGCCAATTAGATGGGGGACACCCCACAAGTTTCAGAATAGCTATACGTGTGTGTGCAAACATATATATGCACATATAGAGATTGACTGATGTGTAGTGATACATATACACACAGAGAAAAGTTTGTGTGTATATATAAAGGGATATAAACATATAAAGCATATACATCTAGAAAGCTATGGATATGAACACACGTAAAGCTAATTATTCATACACATGTATAGAGAGATGCACATACAATTACATATATACACACGCACACAGAGAAGCCTCTATGTGTATATGTATAAAGGGATATAAACATATAAAGATCTATACACATACATCAAGATAGGAACACATATAAAGGTATTTATATACACACATGTATAGATAGATAAACATGTAATGATATATCCACACACAGAAGTATATGTGTGTAAATACATGGAGGCGTATATTTTTATATAATAATTTTATGTGTAAATACATGCAGGCGTATATTTTTATATAATAATTTTATGTGTAAATACATGCAGGTATATATTTTTATATAATAATTTTATGTGTAAATACAGAAAGGTATATATTTTTATATAATAATTTTATGTGTAAATACATGCAGGCATATATTTTTATATAACAATTTTATGTGTAAATACAGAAAGGTATACATTTAAGATATACAATACCTATATAAAGATGTAGACATGAACACATATCAATGTATTTATACACACACATATCTAGATAGAGACACAATGATACATACACAGAAAGAGGTGTGTGTGTGTGTGTGTGTATAAAGGTATATTTGAAGGTACATAAACCTATGAGGATACATAACATACATAAAGATATAGATATGCGCACATATAAAGGTGTTTACTCATGTAACTATCTACTTATATAAAGATATAAATACACATATAAAGAGCTACGTACACACACATATGGAGTTATACACGTCTGTGCCTCTATGAAGCTAGAAGACA